>NC_135809.1:47222769-47934589 GCF_964213995.1 Mustelus asterias | reverse complement strand
GACTTGGTAATCAAATACCTGAGCCAGCAGGTTTTGCAGTACTCCAGGGTACTGCTTATGATTGACGAGCCAATTATGCTTCTTTGATATAACCTGGAGGGGTGGACTTATAACAGGGCTGGAATTCTTCTCTCTGAGCGCCAGAACATCATGCAAGGTGGCATAATGTTAACTGGGTAAGCAGTGTGAAAGGTAGAAGTGCTCTAAGCTGCTTTTTGCCAATTGAAGACCAGCTAGATCTCCTTCCTGCACATGGGGCTCACTGATCTTGGATCGTACCAACCTATTTCTTAAGTTCCATAGGCTTAGTTAAGGAAAATTGTTAGAGGGGTTTAGGATAACCTGGGACTAAAATGACTAATAGATCAAGATAAACTAATTTAGAGTGAATATAGTATAGAAAAAGTACAAGGTACCTGGAGTTACAAAGGCACAGTTTGCATAGAAATACATACAACCACCGTTAGAGAATTCAAACATGTATTTTTTGAAAAACATGCACCTTGGCTAATGACACGCTAAGGCATGATGGGATTCAGCTGAGCGAGAAGAACCACATTCCTACAGCTACTGAATGAAGCAAAAATAACTCTTGTATCTGTGTGGGCTTTAGAAAGTACAAGCTTCCCAGACAGCTGTTGGAATAGAATAATTCAATTTTCCCAATAAAGGGTTGCTAAAAGACAGTGGGATGAACATACATATTCCGATGCTGCCAGAGAGTAAAATGTCATTGGCCAAGATAAATGATTCATGCTAAAATGATTGGCTCACTTCCAGCTAGGATGAGCAAAAGGGCAAATTATTTTTGAAAATTATAATTGTACTACTGATAACAATGCAATTTAGAATGCTTTGGGCTGCCCCAAATTGTTCTCCTATGCGCATGGACCAGGCCTGGGCAATAAAGTATGACTTCAACCAGAATTACTGTCTCTGTGAGTTATTTGTATTTGCTGAGTTATAATTAATAAAGTGAAATCTTCACATGAAAGCCAGCATAATACATAGGTCTATGAAAAGCTCCTACATACATCTACAGAAAGAGAATATGCACTCCATGCCGGGCAGACAGAAAGATGAAAGCAAAATACTGCAGATGCTGGAACTAATACATAAACACAGGAAATGCTGGGGAAAGAACTCAGCAGGTAATCCTTAACAACCAAACCCTAGGACACTTTTTTTATTTCCAAACTCTCTATTTTATTTTTAAACCCAGACCCACTCTTTTTGAAACATTTCACCTGATTAAGAGCATAATTTTAAAGTTTATTTATGAGTATCACAAGTAAGCTTACGTTAACACTGCAATGAAGTTACTATGAAAATCCCCTAGTCGCCACACTCGGTGCCTGTTCAGGTCCACTGTGGGAGGAAACCAGAACACCTGGAGGAAGCCCATGCAGACACAGGGAGAACTTGCAGAAGTTACTTTGAACTCTGCAATGATTGAAATTAACTTGAAAATGACATTTAAGCAAATAGGACCCCAATAAAGATCCAAGACAAATATCGTGAGCCTTCTATGAACCAATATGTCATTGCCAGTGGGTTTACTTTTGATGTACATTGAGAACAGATCCAAGTACCTAGCCTAGAGGAGTCTAAATGACAAGCTGCAATCAAAGATATGTAAAAATGCTCAATTTACTTATTTATACAAGATCTGATGGCGCCTCGCAATGAATTGTGATCATCTATAAATATTCTTAACTTCCAACCTTGTTTCAATTGTTGAGAATTAGAAAATGTGATCCTGAACACCTTCATGTGTAAAGCTACCAATGTGAATGTCTTCAATGTGTTGCTGCAGTCCTGGCTGACTATCTCACTTCATTGAAGAAGTGTATCGATAAAATGTCATTTTTTAAAAAGCTGTTCCATGGGCAATTATATTTTAGAAGAGTGCGCCTGGAGGAGATGGCAACTGGCTGAGCCGGAGTGGCAAGGGTTGGGGAAAGCTGAGTTAGATTGGCTTTACATTAGTAGTTTCTGTCGAATCGGCTTAAAAAAAAACACTTGAATGCAAACCAGGTTACGTTTCCTTACAGTTATCAACACGGATTAAATGCCAACCCCCAATGATAATATTGGAGATGAAGCCCTGTAGATGGGATTGAACTCTTAGGATTAAAGTCAGTTTGAGCAGGAGGTCTGCAAATGAGGTGCTTCCCCGTTCAGTCTCATCTTCTAATGGAATTGTACGGGTTTATGGAAATGAAGTCTAATGCTAAAGGCAAAATACTGTGAATGCTGGAATCTGAAACAAAAACAGAAACTGCTGGAGAAACTCAGCAGGTCTGACAGCATCTGTGGAGAGAGAATAGAGCCAACGTTTCGAATCCGGATGATCCTTCGACAGGGTTGAGCTCTGAGTTTCTCAGCATTTTCTGTTTTTGTTAAAGTCTAATGCTGTTTACATCAGCGTCATCGGTTTTGTTCGAGAGAAAATCAAACATTGTACTTGGGGTAGGGTGGACTCGCGGTTCGAAACTTATGGAATGTATTCCATATAATGGAAAAACAAATGAATAACATCCAAGAGAGGAGTCGAGATGAAAACCGATTAACTTCCCGATCTGATAATGCGAAGAATTAAATGCCCCATCAACCAGGACTGTCTAAATCTGTCGGGATTTTGCCGAGATTATCCAATATACATGTTTCGCATTTAATACGGGGCAGCCATTTGACTATCCAATGCTGATTCATCCTGTAACTATTCATTTAAATATTCAACTTATTCACGTAGTGTCAAAGATATTTGAAATTCTGTTATTCCAAATATGGATCTTTGCAATAGTCATTAAAATTAACCTGACCCAGAATCCATCCTTTCACTAAACTGATCCTCTCCATTTCAATGAAGGCGCTCGGAGATTCTGCAATCTGCCTTAACCGAGATGGCTCACATTTTGACCCAGTATAGAAATACAAAATAAAGTATTCGTTTTTCAATAGGGTTCTTTCTTTTAAAACCATCTACAGTTCTCTATGATTTTCAGAGTGGGACCTAGAAAAAAATCTCTTTGGAGAAGGAAGTTATTTCCTCAAATACCTTTTTGGATGTGGGTGGGAGTGGAGGAATGATTGGAAACTGAATGAGTGTTTGTACTTTCACTTTGACTTTGCCATTGCGTCAAAGGGCGCGTAGAGAAATAATGCAATATTGTGATTCTAAACGCACGCACGTTGATCATTTTATAGACACAGATAGTGTTATAGATACACACGTAAATCATTTTATGGACACTAATAATGTTTTAAATACACACATAGATTATTTTATAGATAGACACACATCATTTTACACACAGGCACATACATATATACTTTTATAGACACAAACAGGTAACTTTATAGATCTGCACACACATAGATAATATTATGACACACAAATTTATAGAGACACATACACAATCAACGAATATTATAAACGTATTCGTGAACGTATCACTCCTAGGTTTTCAAAGGTTTAAGGGGAGATGACACTACCTACTTCAGTCAAATCGACCCAGACTGGAGTTCCCCATCCCTGTCTCTGCTATCCTCTCAGCGCCTATTGGTGAAGGTGGGCAGGAAGGTCAAAACTGCTTTCACTCGAACCCGTTTCAGTCTTTTGGCCGATTAGAGTATTTATTTGCTTTTACCATAAATGGTGATTGCTGGTTTATTTGTGTTTCGCTTGGATGCGGGGGTATTGGGCGATCCGGTCGGTAAAGTTATTTAACCTAATTTAATTTGCAATTACACATTTGGATTCTCGTTATTTCACAGTCTTTCTGCTGGCAACAAAACATTTGGTCCCAGCAATAGAACAGCTGGTCAGTTGAGTAACGAGGTAAGGGTGCCGTGGGACCATCTTCTCTCCACTCTTTTTTTGTTCAGCTGTTTAAACCGAACTGATACTGCTCAGGTGTACTCAAGTCGCAGCTTCGCAGCCGCAGTTGAACTTGATAGTCAGAGGGCTGCAATTACAGTCTTAAAGCAGAGCCCATCTGTTCATTCTGCCATTGCCGTGCGCTCCCTCTGTTCCATTGTCACAACACCGCTGAGACTATGACCAGACCAGAATCACAACACTTCTGCTCCGGAAACCTGCTGACCAGGCAAAGAAAATAACGCGAAATATTACATTCCCCTTAAGTATTGTCCTTTGCAAATAATTGCAACCACAATGACCTTACTGTTACTATCAATGTGGTTCCACAGATCAAAAAACATTGAGCCATCGCCTTATTCACTCATCTTTACCCGGACAACGCCTAACCGGGGCTTTGCACTCCTGTAATGTGTGCAATGTAGGATTTGTATTTTACAATGTTAAAATACAAAAGCAACAGTGCTTTTGATGCTTCCTGCGTTTTTAGTGGATATTTATATTATGAGAGGGCACTTATGTGCAGAGGACGGCTTATCTTTTTTTTAGAAAGTGGAATTTCTTAAAAGGTGTCTGTATTGAGACTTTCGCAGTCCCCGTCCATCCAAGGTAGAATGGTCCTAAAAAGCAATGGGGAAGATAAGAGCTTGAGTGATAATTGCACTAACTTTAGAAAATACCAACGCGTGAATTCTGAAAATCAATAAATAATAATTTATAAATAATATATTTATATATTGGCAGAGGGGGATGAGGTGAGAAGGAGGAGGAGAGGGGAAGAAGGGGAAGGGAATATGAGGGGAGAAGAGAGGTGGAGGGAGGGAGTAGGAGGGAGAGGGGAGGGAGGGAGAAGGGAGGGGAGGGAGGGAGTAGGAGGGAGAAGGGAGGGGAGGGAGGGAGTAGGAGGGAGTAGGAGGGAAAAGGGAGGGGAGGGAGGGAGTAGGAGGGAGAAGGGAGGGGAGGGAGGGAGTAGGAGAGAGAAGGGAGGGGAGTGAGGGAGTAGGAGGGAAAAGGGAGGGGAGGGAGTAGGAGGGAGAAGGGAGGGGAGCGAGGGAGTAGGAGGGGGAAGGGATGGGAGTGTGGGAGTAGGAGGGACAAGGGAGTAGGCGGGAAAAGGGAGGGGAGGGAGGGAGGGAAAAGGGAGGGGAGGGAGGGAGGGAGGGAAAAGGGAGGGGAGGGAGGGAAAAGGGAGGGGAGGGAAGGAGTAGGAGGGAGAAGGGAGGGGAGGGAGGGAGCAGGAGAGAGAAGGGTGGGGAGTGAGGGAGTAGGAGGGAAAAGGGAGGGGAGGGAGTAGGAGGGAGAAGGGAGGGGAGGGAGGGAGTAGGAGGGGGAAGGGAGGGGAGTGTGAGAGTAGGAGGGACAAGGGAGTAGGAGGGAAAAGGGAGGGGAGGGAGGGAGTAGGAGGGGAAGGGAGAGAGGGAGTAGGAGGGGAAGGCAGGTGGAGGGAGGAGATGGGATGAAGGAATGGAGCTGGAGGGGCAGGAGAGGAGGTGTGGAGAGGGAGAGGAGGAGCAAGAGAGGCAGCGGGAAGAGGGGGGTAAAAATGGGGAAGAGGGAGGGAAGGTGAAACAGGGAGGAGAGACGGAGGATGTGGGAGCACCGGACAGATGTGCTCCAGAACCACTGTGCAGAATGTAACCTGTCCACAGGGCTGGCTGCTGAACATTGCGCATTGCCTATCAGCACTAATAAGAAAGCGGCTTCCTCCCACTCAGAGTTACCTGGACAAAATACAATTGAGGAGAAGAATCAATGTAGATTTGAATACTTATTGAGTCAGTATTTTTATGCCAGATCATCCTGAGTTAAAGCTCTTTTTGCTGTCTCTACTTACTGGGTTGGGCTTGCATGTACAATCCACCTCTCCGGGCTGCGGCTCGCAGGGGAGGGGAGTCTCAGGCTGCCAGATCAGAGGGACGATTGCCCGCACCAAACCCGCACAAACATCCCGTCCCGCCCGAGTCCTGGCGACTCTCCCGCTGTCTGGCCAAGTCCTTCCGCCAACTGCGGGCTGGGGGCTTCCGCGGGGCCCTAACGCCACCCTCCACTACACTAATTCCTCAGATCTCATTACACTAGGGCGACTTGCTGCATTTCACTGAGTCTTTCTGCCCCGATTCCCCAGAGATATACGCTGTCAAAATGTTCAGAATGCTATTTTCCATTCCAAATCCCCCTTCCAAATTTCCCCTTCCAAGCTGCACCAGGCAAATTAAACTCCACGAGTGTGTCAGGATTGGAACTAGAAGCGTGTCCAATGGATGAATGTCCCTGCTAGTTTTGCTCTTATTTTTCAAGCAAGGAGCGTGTTGAAATTAGATTGTGTTCGTTCGACTCGCTGCTTGAGATTTCCATCTTTATATATAACACCAGCCGACACATCTCTGACAGTCCCAAGACTCAAACCCATGCGAACTGTCCGGCAACATCAAGAGGAAAGATCACAGTTTGTATATAAAAGTGATTTGTTAATTATAAAACTTGATAATTGTTTTTGTCCCCCCGACCCCCAAAACATATTTATTTCTATTATAGGATAGGCAGACTACTTGTTGGGAAAGACGTGTATCGGTGGCAGAGTGGTTAGCAGTGCTGCCTCACAGCGCCAGGGATCTTCGTTCGATTCCCAGCTTGGGTCACTCTGCGGAATCTGCACCTTCTCCCCATGTGTGTGTGTGTGTTTCCTCCTACAACCCGAAAGACGTGTTGGTTAGATGCATTGGCCATGCTAAATTCTCCCTCAGTGTACCAGAACAGGCGTCGGAGTGTGGCGACTAGGGCATCTTCACTGCAGTGTAACTTCACTGCAGTGTAACTTCATTGCAGTGTTAATGTAAGCTTACTTTGTGACACTAATAAATAAACTTTATTTGTGACCTGGTTTTTCTCAGTATCTCACTGCTGAAGGGCTTTAATGGTGTTTTTAATCAATATTGATGTCACAGGCTGAAAATGCCGGGTAACTTTGCAAATTGTAGCTTAACTAACAGCTTGTCTCCAAAGTGTCTATTGAGAATAAATCCAGTTATTAAATCTGCATTTACTAAGATGGATTTGATATCAGAGATTTTGAAAGTCGAATAAACGTTAGAGTTTGAATATTTCACTTTGCTCCGTGGGTGTCTAAGATTTATGACAGCTTACGACCTTCTGGACTTGATATGAAGATACCAGCGTTGGACTGAGGTGGGCACAGTAAGAGGTCTCACAACGTCAAGTTAAAGTCCAACAGGTTTATTTGGAATCACAAGCTTCCGGAGTGCTGCTCCTTCTGGCCTTAACATTGAGTTCAAAAACTTCAGGCTATGAACTCACTCGGCCAACTTGATCCCACTATCAGAACCTTCTTTAGTCTTTAACACTACTATTAACATTCCCTTTATTTTGACATGACATCTTTGTCACACCTTTCCTAGCTCCCACCTATCCCTGACCTATTTAGCCCCACTTACTCCAGTAAAAGGTATAAAATCCATAATTTTCTCCCTCTTTTCAGCTCTGAAGAAGTAACACAGACTCAAAACATTAACCTGTTTCTCTCTCCACAAATGCTGCTAAGTGTTTCCAGCATTTTTGGTTTTATGATAGGATTTATGGTGTTTGTTTATATATCAGGGGAAGTGTTCAAAGACTGTAGATATATAGTAATGCCCAGCCCAATGAAGGCTACAACCAGAGCTTTCTGGGTAAAGGAAGATTTGTATCTTTCACAATTTCCAGATATCTCAAGGTGCTTTACAGACAATGAAATGCTTAGTACAGTGTAGGCACTGCTATAATGGAGGTACGCGGGCTGTTGGATTTTAATCCAATTCTGCATTACATTAATCAGAAATAGAGTAAGCTTCAGATCCACACTTTAGTTGAGGAGCACCTTTGAAGCAGTTATGCCCTTTGAAGAGTGCAAGACCACCAGAAGAGAATATATACACAGCTGACCCCAGCAAAATAGAGCCCTGTCATCATTATAACATAAAACAGAAAATGCTGGAAAATCTCAGCAGGTCTGACAGCATCTTTGGAGAAAGAACTGAGCTAACGTTTCATGTCTGGATGATTCTTCGTAAGAAGAATTCTTACTGTGTTTACCCCAGTCCAACACCGGCATCTCCACATGGATGATTCTTCATCAGAGCTGAAGACAATAAAAAATAGGATGAGATTTATGCTGTTGCAGTGAGGAGGTTGGGAAGCTGTGGGAGCTGGATGGAGAGCCAGTGATAGGTGGAGATGGGGAGATTGACAAAGATGTCATAGACAAAAAGTCAAAGGGAATGTAAATGGTGGTGATCATGGCTAAGGGGGGGAGGGGGGGGGGTCTGAAGAGCTGTAGTCAATGTATCTTTGAGAGTCGGTGGGCTTACAATAGATAACAGTGGACAGTCTATCACCAGAAGTGGAAACAAAGAGGTCAAGGAAGGAAAGTGTCAGAGATGGACCATGTGGAGGTGATAAAGGGGTGGACATTGGATGTGAAATTCATACTTTTTGCCAGGTCCAGACGGGAACATAATAGGGGTACCAAAATAGCCTTTGACGTACTGGTAAGAGAGTTGTGGGAAGGGGCCGGAGTAGGACTGGAACAAGGAATGTTCTACATACCCTATAAACAGATTCCAGCCTCTGTAGTAATTTGCTTTTATCATTATAACATCAACAGCCAAATCAAGGGACCATTTACTCTATCAGTACTAAGAAGAATCACACGCAGGTTTAGACATTTCCTAGCGGGCCCAACACATTTCTCAAAGTTACTGGATGTACTTTTACCAGCCAATGTGAAATCTGAGTGGTCTCAGGTTACAGCACAGAAGCAAGCTCACACTCCTCACCTTCCGGGTGATCCACATTTAGATCACAAACCTTACAATGTGCCCAGACCATGTGCAAACAGTTCGCCATTGGAGCAAAGTGTAACAGACCCTTAAAGCAGGTGATTTCACAATTGCAATGACACTACCGTTTCTTGTCCATGCAACGTCAAAGTCGCTCCCCATTGGCTGTGACCTTGTCCATTCCAGTGTGAAGCTATTCAAACTGAATTGAGGCCTTGACTGTGATCCATTCACACTGCGGTCAATGGAGCGAGACCTAGTAGTTACAGTGGACGGGTTTCAACCTTGTTAACATTGGCTGACTGCGACTCCACCGTGTCCGGGAGGGAGAGCTC
The DNA here is from genome assembly GCF_964213995.1 of Mustelus asterias. NCBI lineage: Eukaryota > Metazoa > Chordata > Chondrichthyes > Carcharhiniformes > Triakidae > Mustelus > Mustelus asterias. Next base: position 47,925,536 of record NC_135809.1, on the reverse strand, counting down.
CATATAGTTCTGGATTTGTACATATGCAGTGCTCTTTACCAGCATTGTTAAACATGCAAATATTGAGAGAGACTTCAGAGAAGAACATTTCAATTATTGTCAGGTAGGTTGGAAAATAAGCTCCCTCAGCATCTAGGCTAGTCCTGTGCATTGTGTAAAACATGTGGGATATCCAGTAGATTGATCTCCCAAACAAACGCCTTGCTGTGGAAAGCTTCATTCGTTTTGCCCTGAGTCAGGTAAGTGCCCGGACACTGGCTTGGTTGGAATGGGCAAAATGCTTGGGACCCAGGCTAAATACAATAAAAATGCACCTGCCACTCAAACTACAACAACTGAAACGTGTTGTTAAACCACTCCAACTGACTCCCCACTTTAAACTTATTTTTTGTACGTTTTTTAAAAATGTCCACAACCTATTGCATGGACTCTTGACTAATCTTAAACGGTCACCGGCATTTGAACACTGGTAAGGACTCGGAGCCCATCTTTGCAAACACCCATCCATGGTTAGGTGCATTGGCCATGCTAAATTCTCCTTCATTGTACCCGAACAGGCGCTGGAGTGTGGCGATTAAGGGATTTTCACAGTAATTACATTGCAGTGTTAATGACACTAGTAAATAAACTTTAAACTTTAACAACCTCCACTTTGCTTGGCTAGAAAACCAATGAAATCCAAGTTCTCAAGCCAAAGGTTCACTTTGAACGCTGTTTAAAGGCATTGAGTTGCCCAGGAATACATTTAACTCCGGACACAGCCGATGTGTTTGCCACACTCCGCCTCCTTCTGTAAGAGACCTCTGTGAAATTCTGTGCAAGCATCGCCGATCTTAACTCTCTGCGTGGTCACATGGCGGACCTTTGGACCGAGATGAGAGCGTTTTTAGAGCCTTTTGTCCCATCCTTGCATTGGCGATTAAAACAAGGAAGTAGACAAACGTACAAACAGAAGTCTCTGAACACCTACCATAAGGAAACAGTCTCAATCTCTGGAGATACAGAAAACTCCAGAAGAGCTCAAGCAGCTAAAATAACAAAATTATCAGGGGGGAACCTTACTTTTTTTTTCAATCAGTATCTGAAAGGTTAAAACTGTGGGGTTACGTTGGTCAGCAAGGCTCCAATTCTAATCGAAGGTTACGTTCCACACTCAGTCCCGTTCTCCCAATGGATCTCCACCCCATACCTTAACTTAGCTTTTTTCCCTCAGATGTTCTCGCAGCTGCTGTCTTTTTCCAACAAGTGTTCTCTTTTCACGTTTACAACCTGGACAGTTTCCTTTTGCCCTACTTCGATTTTATTTCGATGTCTTTTCCCTAAATTGAAAAAAAATAGTATTTGGATCAATTGAATATCGATTAGTAATATTATATTGGATCTGTTAGCGATAACATAAACCAAGTCATAGAATCATAGAAACCCTACAGTGCAGAAGGAGGCCATTCGGCCCATCGAATCTGCACCGACCACAATCCCACCCAGGCCCTACCCTCACATATTTTACCCACTAAGCCCTCTAACCTACACATCTCAGGATTCTAAGGGGAAATTTTTAACCTGGCCAATCAACCTAACCCGCACATCTTTGGACTGTGGGAGGAAACCAGAGCACCCGGAGGAAACCCACGCAGACACGAGGGGAATGTGCAAACTCCACACAGACAGTGACCCGAGCCGGGAATCGAACTCGGGACCCTGGAGCTGTGAAGCAGCAGTGCTAACCACTGCGCTACCGTGCCGCCCTAAAGTCACCGTGTTATGTCGAGCCAAAATATTATTTTATATTTTTAGAAACTGGAAACCAGGTAAAGCCATCAATGATTATGGGTTTGTAGCGGGATTGCTTTCAGCATGTTTAAATTGATGTCTCCAATAACGAATTGTTCTTCACTAACGAAGACTATATAATTCACAGAAACCATAGGCAGAACCCTCTAAACTAGAACACGGTGTCTTTGGGGTTGTCATCAAGGTTCTCTGATCTCAGTAAGCCACCTACTCTGTCCTGCGATCAGAAGGTCTACGTTTCCCTTCTAAGGTTGGCCACACTCAATTTACTAAATTTAATCAGAAATTTCTCCCATCATTTCAGTGAATTAAAAGAAACCCTCATTTATTTAGGTCCTTTCACTACTTCACAACGTTTCACAGCCAATGAGACACTTTTGGAGGTGTTGTCATTGTTGTAAGGTAGGAAATGCCGCAACGCACAGTAAGATCCCATGATAAATGACCAGACCATCTGATTTAGTGATGCTGGTTGGAGGGTAAATATTAGCCAGGAGACAAAGTTCTTCTCGACTGAGTGGGTGAGCAGCCAGGCAGAATCTAAAAATGTTCAAGATTGCCAAAGAAAATGTCCGTTGCTGTAACACATTTTACTTCGAGATTGTAAGTTGTGTTCGGAAAGAATTCACCTGGCACTTAGTTTCCAGGTGTTTGTGCTGCTGCCTTTTTGCTGACAAATGGTCTGCTGAAAAGGGCGTGTCAAAGTGCTCTGACCCAAATGGAAAATGAAGTTATTGACTAGTATTTCCTGTGTGTGTGAGAGAGTGTGTGTGAATGTCAGAGTGCGTGCGTGTGTGCGAGTGAGCGTGTGTGTGTGGAAGTGTGTGCGTGTGTGTGTGTTTATTTGCGTGACTGTGTTTGTGTGTGTGTATGTGTGTTTGTATGTGCGTGAGTGTTTGTGTGTATGTGTGAGAGTGAGTAAATGTGTGAGTGTGTGTGTATGTGTGAGTGTGTGTTTGTGTGCGAGTGAATGTGTGTGTGAGTGTGTGTGTTTGTGTATGTGTGTGTGTGTGTTTGAGTGAGTGTGTGTGTGTGTGTGTGTGTGAGAGAGAGAGTGTGAATGTGTGTGTTTGTGTATGTGTGTGTGTGAGAGAGAGAGTGTGTGTGTTTGAGTGAGTGTGAGAGAGAGTGTGTGAGAGCGTGTGTGTGTTGGGGGTGGGGGTGGGGGAGGTGTCTCTTTTCCTGGGCGGGCGAGAGTCTGTTCGCCAGTGACGAGTAAAGCGGAACGCCAGCCCACTAAGGAAAAAGACACAAATAAAAACTTTGATTGCGGACTGCTGCAAGTGAATTAGTGACTTTATCAGCTCATCTCCAGATGGGAACATGAGCGAGATGTATGGAGCGTTATTGGCACAACACCTTGTAATGGGCACTGCTTGGTAGGATTGGTCGCTGAGTGTCACACAGGCTGCAGTGTGCTAATGTTGTGTCTATTTCCGTCCAAATCTGCAACACGGAGAAAAGGGGCGTCACACACACACACCACAAAAAGAGCAAGTAGATCTTTAGCATACAAACAGATATGGACAACACTTACTCTCACCGCTACCGCGCAGATAAGATCCTTGGAGCCACTTCTACTGGGAGAGAGAGTCGGCATACTGGGGACGGTATGGTCAGCACTTCTAAACCCTTGGCTTTCTCCATTGAGCGAATAATGGCCAGGACTCCAGAACCAAAGTGTGCCCCTTACCCAAACCTGCTGCAAGGATCGGTGAGCAAGGGCGAGCCCAAACACGTGTTCCACCTGAACTCTTCTGTGCCCTGTATGATCCCACTGCTGCCCCTGGGTTACGAGAGCAGCTCCAAAGTTGCACTGGCCGGCGCAGAGCTCCGCAAAAGCCACTTGGAGACTTCCTACGACTGCACCCACTTGGTGAACTGCGGCGTGCCGTCAGCCAAAGTGGACGCGTCGAACCTGTCGCCGCCGCTGGAGCAGTACCGGCTGATCCGGCCGCGAGTGGTTAACCAGTCCTCCTTCCATGCCATGGGGGCTCTGTGCTACCTCAACTGCGGCGACGGCCCGTGCCCTCCGCCGGCCACCATCTTCAACGTGCACCCGATGGCCTCCTACCTGCTGGGCTCCCCGCTGGCCCTCCAGCAGAAAGCCTTCCTCGCCGACAGGAACAAGGTGTTGCTGCAGCCCTCCGCGGACAGGTACCCGGCGCCTTTCAAGGAGCTGTCCCCGGCTGAGATTCAGCACTATGTGAAAGAGAGCGCGCAGTTCCTCTCGGAGAAACTGGTCCTGAAACAATCCTGCAAACTCAACAGCAACTCGCCCAGCAGCAAGCCCAAAGTGTTCACCTGTGAAGTTTGTGGAAAGGCAAGTTTCTACTTCCAATTGCTGCTCCCCCCCGCTAATCTCATCTAGACATTTGAGGAGTTTTCAGTGTGTCAATTCATGAGAATCTAATTCCTCTCGTCCCCACTCCCCCCCCCTCCCTTCCCTCTCTCATTTTGTGTTTTTAGGTATTTAACGCACATTATAATTTAACCCGTCATATGCCGGTTCACACTGGAGCCCGACCTTTCGTTTGTAAAGTCTGCGGCAAAGGTTTTCGCCAGGCCAGCACCCTGTGCCGACACAAGATCATTCACACACAGGTATGTCTGTCTGCTCGCAGCCGCTTCTTCCCACCCAGACTCAGTTCACTGGAACCCCCCCGAGGAACGCCACAGCCGAGAGCGAGTCCAAAACTGCTGGAGCCCTTTGGAGCCAATGTGCTGGTGAAGTCTGGGCTTGAGAGCCCTGAGGGTCGGGGAAAGAGTTCAAGCATCCGGTGTAAGAAAAATATGGCGAATGAAGTGGAACCCGCTGCTTCACACCGGGGTGACGAAGTTTACAATGGGAATGGGAGGGGGGGGGGGGGGGGACACACACAACGTCCTGAACATGAAAAAGGTCTGTGTGTCCATGAATTGTGCAATGGTTAACTTGTAGAAACGGAGATGTGGATAGAGGGGATAATCCTCAGGGAAACAAAGAAGGGGAGACGGTACATGGACGGGGTGGGGGGGTGGAGGGGGGTTGGTGTGGGAGGGGGCAGTCTGAACGTGGGTAGAGGGACAGGGGGCAGACTGAACGTGGGTAGAGGGGCAGACAACGTGAGTAGAGGGGCAGGGGAGCAGACTGAACGTGGGTAGAAGGGCAGGGGGGCAGACTGAACGTGAGTAGAAGGGCAGGGGCAGTCTGAACGTGGGTAGAGGGGAGCAGGCTGTCCATTCTATTTGTAAACCTCTCAATGTCTTCTCTCTCCATGTGCTGTCTTTCCCCCTCTCTGTGTTCCTGGAGAGTCTTCCCCCCACCCCCTCACCCCACCCCCACTCTCTGTGTGCATCTGAGCAGGGTAATGGGTTGAGGAGATTAAGCTCCCACACTGGCTATTCCCTCCTTGTGATGTGGGAAATGATTACGGACCATTATTTCTGGAGTGGGTGATATATTTTGTTTAGTGAGCGTTCGCTGGAGGGGGGGGGGGGTCCTATTTTCAGCTGACTGTGATATATATATACATATTAAAAGAGAGTTTGGCTCAGATTAAGCAGATTCACTGCTTGGGAAATGGAAAGCTTTGTGTAAACGTGTTGCTTAGACGCCGCTGATACATTTAGTGAATTTTCCATTTTCCATCAATCGGCAGGAGAAACCTCACAAATGCAACCAGTGTGGAAAAGCGTTTAACAGGAGTTCCACACTCAACACCCATACCAGAATACACGCTGGTTATAAACCCTTTGTCTGCGAGTTCTGTGGGAAAGGGTTTCACCAAAAAGGTAGGACTTTGGGGGAACTTGGTGGGAATCACCACGAAACGAGACAGAGAGTTTCTAATGTCAGCGGAATGAATTCATCTTTGTTTAATATCTACATAAGTTTCCATACGAATGATTTGAAATGACATGCGTGAGTCCACAAAAGTTAATTCGCCTATCCTAAAACGACTTCTTTTAGGAATAATTTATTGGGAAATATTTCTAGTTTGGAAGAAGGTGCTGACACTTTTCACTGTTTCGTGAAGCATTCATTCATCCTCACATGGTCCAGAATCCAGCCAAAGTCAATCGTTAACTTACAGGGGTTATTTTTTTTTTGTTCTGCCTGTTCTCTTTAACTCCTCGTCTTGCATCGTTTTCAGGTAACTACAAGAACCACAAACTAACTCACAGCGGGGAGAAACAGTTTAAGTGCAGCATCTGCAACAAGGCTTTTCACCAGATTTATAACCTGACCTTCCACATGCACACACATAACGACAAGAAGCCCTTCACCTGCTCCGCTTGTGGCAAGGGCTTCTGCCGGAACTTTGATCTGAAAAAACACGTCAGGAAGTTACACGACAACTGCCCGGGATCCCGTTCCTCAGTGGCAGACATGTCCATGGAGGAACAGCTTCGGAAATAATCACGAGACCGGCGGACACACGCCAACATCGATATATATATATATATATATATATACACACATATCTAAACGCTAAGTACAGTTTGCATGCAGATTTCTATTATATATACAAAAATGAATAAAGACTCGGACATGGAGATTGATGCGACTCGAAGGCCTTTTATCTGATACAGTTTGGGAAAAGAACTCGCTTCATCTCAGGCTCGAAGAGATGTAGAAAAAAAGTATAATGTATTTATTTGGATCTATTTCGTCCCCCTGCTGCATGGATTTCGACCCTTCGGATTTGTTCATTTCTCACCTAATTACAGATGACACTGAACTCAGTGGCCACCCTGGCAATGGGAGACTTGTGGGCTCTTTGGTGTCCTTGCCTTGATTTCCCGCGCTGTCTCTTTCTCTCGCTAAAGTTGTATAAAAAAAAACCCCGGCTCCTTCATTTCTGTGTTTTAAAGAAATGTTCATCCATTGTCAGGAAGAGAAATCGTCGCGACCTGACCCTGCTGTATGTTTTGATGATGAAATAAATTCTTGTAATTCTCCAGACATTGGAAGAATTTGCATGTTTTTGAGAATGTGATTTTGAGAGTTGAGGTTTTAAATTAAACCATTCTGTTAACCCATGCAATATTTTATCATTATATACCTGCTCGCTATGTGAATCATATACATTGGCGTTCCCCTCCCTCGAATTTGAAGCATATATGTTATTCTACACACATACATATAGATACGCCTCACTATTTACCACACTGTACTGCAAACTATAGATCTGTAGAATAATTTAGTAAGTGGGCAATTTATGAGCCGCGATGACTAGTTTTCGAGTCACCTGCACGTTGTAATCAATATTGCAAATTTAAACAACTTGCTTTGTGCTTCTAATAGAATTACCGAAGAGAAGGAAAACAGTACATAGAATTAACAGCCGGAGGCAAAAAAAATACAAATCGGTACGGCAATGGGGTAAGTGAGTGAAACTGTTTAGAAAATGATATATTCGTAGGCGATCATAATAGATCGAATTAACCCATTTTATAAAGATGAGTGGTGGCCCCCACTAAATATTGTTCTGTAATTTTTTTGCAATGGTCTTCCCAACTTGATTTGACTGATTTAAAAGCCTTTTTTCTCTATCTAAAAATTAATTGCAGCTTGCTGTCTATATCGGCCTATTAAAATGCAAACTGTTATGACATTAATTAAGGGGAGTTTAATGAATAAAGTGTGGGCTACACGCGGCTGATTTGAAGGTATAATGATCAGCAATTACTGAGTCCTCTTGAAAAAAAACACATTCGAGTGAACGGGCATGAATTGACGAAGAAACGACGTCAACTCAAATTAGCACGACAAGCAGCTCATGAAGACAACATTTCAGAAAGCAATTTTCTTTTGGCAGGAGGGGGGGAAATAATTTATTGTAAATTCATGCATTTATTAAGGCGAATCAGGAGCATTTTAACCAGTTATCCAATTAGAGAGAATAACACATACAGGCGAGTTATGTGAAACTCAATTCGACGGGTTAGAAACCGGGGTAATGTGTAAACTGGCTCCTTTGCGCTCTCACACACGGAAAATAAAAGTCAGGCTGTTAACAATCATTACAGTATTTACACCCCGGTTATGTAGACTCTTTTATTCTCGTGTTCATAATCTATTTCAATGCGACGCCACAAAGTTTCTCCTGAAATTTCCTCTCGTGCAATAATCTAGAATAGCGCCGAGTATACAACATCTTCGTAATGATGGACATCTCGGGAGGAATTGCTGGCCAGTGGGACCAATTGCATGGCTCTTTCAAAGGGCCGGCGCGATGAGCCGAATGGCCTATTTCAGCGTCCCTGTGACCTCAACGAACCAATATCAGAGTGACGGGGTATTTTGTGTCTGTAACATTGTCCAGGCTTCATAGACGGGTCAATCTGGTAGCTCTTTTAAGGTACCAATTTAATAAACTAACTCAAATTAACATAGGGACAAATTAAAAGGGCCAGTTCCCCAAAAGGAAGCGGGAACAACGGGTCAATCTGGTAGCTCTTTCGGGTACCAACGTAATAAACGAACTCAAATTAATTTAGGGACAAATTAAAAGGGGCGGCTCCCCAAAAGGAAAGGGGAACAACGAGTCAATCTGGTAGATGAGGTTTTTCCATATTTCGATTCAACCTAATAACAGAAGTTCGACTGTTTCTTCAAAAACGCGCAACAATGTAGGAGTTGAGAAGGATAAGGTCGATTCAGTGCCTAGGAAAAATAGAGATAAAATATCTTATTTAGTTGAAGTACTTTAATGGGTGCGGAAACCGATACAAGAAGATTTCCTCTCCACGTGTCTGTATGTTAGACAGCTCAAATAGCAAAGATGTCGATTTAAGTAAAATAAAATTTAGTTTAAAAATTGCCAATGTTGAATAAAGGTAGTAATAAAAACAGAAAATGTTGGAAAATTTCAGCAGGTCTGAGATTTTCCAGCATTTTCTGTTTTTGTTTCAGATTCCAGCGTCGGCAGTATTTTATCTATGGAGGTAGTAATAAATGGATTAAATAGGGAAAAGGGCGGCCTGTAGACTTAGCGCATTCGGTAGAAAGTTAATTGTGGATTGCTATATTTCTTTTCCATATAAATGGGGTGGGGGTACTGCGCTGTAGCGGTGAGTCGGCAGTGACTATTTATTCTTCCATTAAGAATCGGGTCCTTCCTGTGATTCTGTAATCTGGGAGTGAGAATGGTATTCGGTGGCTAATTATCGCCGAGGCTGGAACTGTCGGGAGTGTCATTATAACAGCGGCTCGCCATTTCCAACTCCAATGTAATTCGTGCTACTCACTCAGTGCTCTTCATCCAGAGGCAGAGGCGTTCATTAACTCCAGGGGCCCGTCTTAAAGAAGCTCAGACGCCGTCGTCACTGAACCTGGGCGAGGAAGCTCAGAAGCTCACCCTAATTCGGCTCCCCCCGTGGTAGTCGCAGTCCACATATCTTACCCGCTTATTATTTACTACCCAGAGAGGGAGACAAACATGAAAATTAAACCAACTCTGTTCTTGGGGAGGTGGGAGTGGGGGTGGGGCAAGGAATTACTTTGAAAAATACGGAAAGGAAACTATTGGAAATGAACACAGACTTAACTATTGTAGAAATGGTCATTATGGTTTTAATATTTTGCTCTGGCGTTTAAAGGATTTTGAAGACTTTCACACATCCCACTTCTTCCCAATGGCCAACAGCTCTCCAAGGTGGTCTGCATTGCACTGGGAAAATGAAAGACTGAAAATGAGCGGGAATTCGCAATGCGCCTCACTCTTCCCATTCCTGGCAGGGTGGGTGGGTGGCCCACGATTCGGGCCCAGACGGGGGAAAGGTTGACGAGTGTATGTAATCAATCAAGCAGGCACTAAAGAGATGATGGCTCTTGGTAACATAGTGAAAGGCAATTCGATACTGAGATTTGTTTTAAAAGATAAATTTATCTCATCAAATATCATCTTATAGCCCAGAAACCAGTAACATATTTCAGACACGATTTTGTGTGTGTGTATTTTTTAAACCATCTATTTAAATGCGAGGTAACCAAGTCCGGGTGATATTTAATCAACTGAATGTACAAACAGAGCTTCAATTTCTCCAGTTTGCGTTGGCAATTTAAAAAAAAACTGCCGAAATCGTCAATTTTGTGCATTTTATTTGTTGAAATCTAAATTGTAAAAAAAGTAAGAGTTTTTATTCACAGTTAATTGCAAAGGAATCACCCTCTCACCCTGTCTGATTATCTTCCAAGTATTTCTAAGCACAACGATCGATTTGCTGAAGGGGGTATGATATTTTTAAAATGTGCATCAGGTTGTTCCTTTAGGCTTTGAAACGTGCTGGATGGATCCCCTCCTGCCTGACATTCATACTTACCTTGTTTCGATTTGCTCGCTGGCGGGACTGACCGGTGATGTGAGAACTCCCGCTCCAAGAGGTGTTACAGTACGGTCAGATTTCAAATCCAGCAGCGCTTGGGGGGTCAATGGAAACTCTAAAACGAATGAAAATGAAACGCAAGGGTTGCATGTCGAGGGCGGTGTATGGAATTTAATTTATCTTTCTGAAAAAAACAGTCTTAGACAACTGGGGACATTGTTATTATCGCTTACTTTCCTCGCCCCGTTTAAACTATAGCCATTTGGAACGGTTGCAGGTTAATCTTGTACACTACGCTCACAGGGACCAACTAAAGTGTTAAGTCAACGTTGGAAAAATAATAGTGATTAAAGGACGCATTCGTTTTATTAATAACAAGGATAAATATGTTAACTAATTGACCTTTGAAAGGGAGCTTTATAATTTTAATCAATAAATAACTTTGAGATTTGGGCGAAATTTTAGATAAACTTTATGATTTATTTCAGAAGTATTTAATCTAAACTTTTGTAGGGTGTTGGTATTCGGTGCCTGGAGGAGAGATCCAGATAGCATCCTCTGGTGGAAATGGAAAGGAATAGCATCTGATTGCACTTTTCATAGTTCTGGCACATAACTGGTGTGGATATTAATATAAAGGTGATTTCCCAATTTCGTTTTCAACAGGAAAACGAACCATCAGAAATTCATAGACATAGCATAAACATGTTGGGATACCGTGTATAAGTAAGACATGATATGGGGTAAAGGATAACGTGTTTAGGAAGAACAAGTGACTTTGGAGCAGTGATTCCCAAAGCTTTCCCTCACTGAGGATTCTTCTCATCATGTCTGAGTCTGTGCTGATCTGATTAATAGAGATTAATTGATGCGATCAGTCCAAAATCCATTCTGATTGTAACATGTGATTACCAAGATGTTACAAGATAGTCCTTGGTCTTTTTTGTCATCGCAACTTCTATAAGATCAGAAGATATAGGAGCAGAATTAGGCCGTTCAGCCCATCGAGTCTGCTTCACCATTCAATCTTGGCTGGCAGGTTTCTCAACCCCATTCTCCTGCCTTTTCCCCGTAACCTTTCATCCCCTTACCAATCAAGAACCTATCTATCTCTGTCTTAAATACACTCAATGACCTCGCCTCCACAGCCTTCTGTGGCAATGAATTCCATAGATTCACCATGATTCATCACCTTCTGGCTGAAGAAATTCCTCCTCATCTTGGTCCTAAAGGGTTGTCCCTTTATTCTGAAGCTGTGCCCTCAGATCCTAATCTCTCCTACTAATGGAAACATTTTCCCCATGTCCATTCTAACCAGGCCTTTCAGTAGTCTGTGAATTTCAATGAGATCCCCCCTCATCCCTCTAAACTCCATCGAGTACAAACCCAGAGTCCTCAAACACTCCTCATATGTCAATAATAATGTAAGAATACTACCAAAAAAGAAGAAACTCCATTGCATCCATCTCTGACTCGACTCTCCCAGTGTAACATCTAGCTTCATCAGGGCATCCCAATGTTTCTACTTTTATAGCATTGTCTGGAAATTAGACACTTCGATCAGTTTGTACTTAAACTTGTTTACCCAGGTTCTCTTACTCATGACAAACATTGAACAATAGTCGATTCTTGATTAAACCAACTTTATTAACAAATCTTTCTAAAGTCAATATGAAAACAACTCTCAATTGCCACAATAACTTAATGCTTTCTGCTATCTGTCTGAGATTTCTGATGCTACCCATGTTGATGAACTTGACTGAGCTGTTGGGTCCGATTCGCTGAGCTCTGTCATTTCTTGAACTCAGGGTCTTCTTTGAGAATGTGTATCTCACACGTCCTTTTCTGTCTTCACTGTGGGTTGAGTCGAGTCGAGTCTTCACTATGGAGTGACCTCCTCTTATTCCCCTCTTTGCGCCCTTCTGGAAGATTCTCTGGCTTCCAGCCAATGAGGTTTCCAGATGGGGTTTGCAACATCCAATGGGATTTCTGATTCCACATATGGAAGATGCCAGGGTGTCCATCTTCAAGGGCAAGGAGTGCATATAGCCCTTTCCATATAAGGCAATGGCAGGAATCCAAGGTGCCAGAGAGTCTGACCAAAATTGGTAAATATATAAATATATTCCCTATTTGATCAGAGCTGAGCACCTCCAGTTTCAGCTCCAGGGCAAGACCAGGCTTGCCCTTGCTCATCTCTGACCTATGTCAGACTTGGCCTGTCCAAATTCCCAACAGGCCTGGCTGCGGATGCTGTTGAATGCTGTTTAATTTAGACACTGCAATTCTGTGTTGGGCCAAGTTGCTCAGGCCGTTGGCCACATGGCCAAATAGCCAGGACAGTTAGGGATGGGCAATAAATGCTAGCCATGCCAGCGATGCCCACTACCCAAGAGTGAATTTGAGAAAAAACTGCTTTGACATTAAATTCCAAGCCCTTGGCAATTTTTGGAGTAAAGAAGTTATTCTTTAATGGTGTTTAAAACTATTATAGAAAGACTTGCATCTAAATAGCAGCTTTCATCACCTGATCATGTCTCAAAGTGCATTTTGGATAATGAAGCATTTTTTAAAAGTGGAATCACTGTTGTGATGTGGGAAGTGTGGCAGCTAATTTGTGCACAGCATGGTTCCACAAAAAGCAATGAAATAACTGGCTAGATCATTTGTATTTGGTATTGATTGAAAGATGTTAGTCCAGATGCTGGGAAAACTATTGCTTCTCTTTGAATAAAGAACGGTTTGTTTCGCTTTTCACAACTATGGGACATCCCATAGTGTTTAACAGTAAATGAAGTGCTTTGTAGTCATTGTTATGTAGGAAACACAGCAGACATCTTGTACGCAGCAAGCAGCAATGTGAAAATGATCAGATCTTTTTTTGGTGGCAAAAAGCAAAATGCTGCAGATGCTGGAAATACGAAATAAAAACATAGAAGGCTGATAATACTTAGCAGGTCAGGCAGTATATTCGGAGAGAGAAGCAGAGTTAATCAGGTTAATGGTTTCTGTATGGGGCAAGGGGTTGTGGCAGTTCTGGTCATTCTGGTAGTTGTGGGAGATGAACTGTGGTGAGAAGAGCCATGGTGAGAAGGGTTATGATTATTATTTCTGGTGGGGCGGTGGGGGGGGGGGGGGGGGTATTGGAAAAGAACAGATTGCCCATTAGTTATTGAGGAGAGAGAAGAACTATCATTTTTTGCAGATTGGAGTGGGGGGTGGGGGAGGGGGGATTTATAAAAATTAATGTGGATCAGGGAATACCATAGCCCAAACGTACAGAGAGGGTACTCTATATTCATTATTTGTAGAGGGGGAGAGCTGTGGTCATTATTCATAAATTTTGGAGAGCTGTGGTCATTATTTGTAGGAGGCAGTTTGGCAGAGTGGGGACAGGGGGAGCTGAGCTTTATTTTTAGTTGTATTGTTAGTGATTTAAAAATACAATGTTTATAATTGTTCCTCACATAGCGACCAGACTAATTCATCTTCCCAACATGTGCTTTTTCATTTCATTTTGTCCTTAGTTTGCAGCTTAGCTGAGGATTAAATGGAATCTCTATTATGGAGTCTCTCAGTTTTATTATTAATGTGACAGAAGATGTCGGGATATGATTAAAAAAAGATTACTTCATTCTGATTCCCTCTTCCACATTGCTTGTTGGTGTAGTTGTCATGGAGAACAGATTGAGCACTAAATATATTGTTATCTAATCCCAGCATATTACTTAGCAGGGAAGAATGCATTTAAAAACTTAAATGTGGATCATAAATGCCTACTGTGCAATGTCTTAGCAATTATTGCACCAGATTGATACAATCAGTTCACACTCATAAGGTTTCAAGTGTAATTCTCAAATGAGAGTCAGACTGGAGTGAATATTTACAATAATACGACTTCACTTGCAATCCATTGGAGGGAATTTATAGGGATGAGTTCCATTTGTAGACCGGGTGAGCTGTGGTCATTAATTGCAGAGTTGTGGTGAGCTGTGATCATTATTTGTAGAGTGGTGATGAGCTGTGGTCATTATTTATAGAGGGAGAGAGAGCTGGGATCATTATTTGTAGAGTTGGGATGAGCTGTGGTCATTATTTGTAGATGGGGGAGAGAATTGTGGTCATTATTTATAGAGTGATAGTGAGATGTGGTCATTATTTGTAGAGGGTGGGAGTTGTAGTCATTATTTGTAGCGTGGGAGAGAGCTTTTTGTAGAGGGGAAGAGCTGTGGTCATTATTTGTAGAGGGGGAGAGCTGTGGTCATTATTTGTAGAAGGGGAGTGAGCTGTGGTCATTATTTGTAGAGTGGGGGAGTGAGCTGTGGTCATTATTTGTAGGGGGGAGAATTGTGGTCATTATTTGTAGATGGGGAGAGAGCTGTGTTCATTATTTGTAGATAGGGAGAGAGCTGTGGTCATTATTTGTAGAGTGATGGTGAGCTGTGGTCATTATTTGTAGAGAGGGAAAATTGTGGTCATTATTTGTAGATGGGGAGAGAGTTGTGGTCATTATTTGTAGATGGGGAGAGAGCTGTGGTCATTATTTGTAGAGTGATGGTGAGCTGTGGTCATTATTTGTAGAGAGGGAAAATTGTGGTCATTATTTGTAGATGGGGGAGAGAGTTGTGGTCATTATTTGTAGATGGGGAGAGAGCTGTGGTCATTATTTGTAGAGTGATGGTGAGCTGTGGTCATTATTTGTAGAGAGGGAAAATTGTGGTCATTATTTGTAGATGGGGGAGAGAGTTGTGGTCATTATTTGTAGATGGGGAGAGAGCTGTGGTCATTATTTGTAGAGTGATGGTGAGCTGTGGTCATTATTTGTAGAGAGGGAAAATTGTGGTCATTATTTGTAGATGGGGAGAGAGTTGTGGTCATTATTTGTACAGTGATGGTGAACTGTGGTCATTACTTGTAGAGGGAGAGAGCTGTGGTCATTGTTTGATTATCTGTAGAGTAGGGGGTGAGCTGTGGTAATTATTTGTAGATAGGAGGAAGCTATGGTCATTATTTGTAGATTGGAGTGTTGCAGGTACATTGGTAGCCTTGTACATTATTCTGAATGGCACATTGTAATCAAATGAGAGAGAAATCATTATAATTAGAAATGTATAGCTCATTTATGAGATATACATACATTTATATACACACACACTCACACACTACTTGCCTTTCCAATTAGTTACACTCCTGTCCTTTTCCCCATAACCCTGCATTTTCCTCCCTTTTCAAGTATCAAAAATCCTCCAAATAACGACCTCAATAAAAAATCTGAAGATTATTTGTTTACCTCGCATGCATGAATAGATACATCAATCACATGGGTCAAAATTTTAGCAATTAACATCCAGCTTCATTAATTCTGATCTTTAAGGTGGCATTCAACAGGGAGAACTCGCTTGGTAGGCCACTGAAAATGCTTTGGATTTTACATTGTGAATGTAAAATTGTGAGTCCCTTATGAGGACCTGAAGCCCCACCCCCTCTCTGAGGTCCACTTTACACCCTCCATCCCCCCCCACCTGGACCTCCGATTCCCCCTCTCTCCTGAAGTTCCAATCTCACCCACTCCCCAAAGCCTATCTACTTACCATAGATACTTACCTCCTCTCTGACCTTAAGGACCTTTAAATTTCATAAAATCATAGAAGCCCTAAGTGTAGAAGGAGGCCATTCAGCCCATCGAGACTGCACTTACATCAATCTCACCCAGGTCTTATCCCCTAACCCCATGTATTTACCATTAACCCCCACTGACACTAAGGGGCAATTTATCATGGCCAATCAATCTAACCTGCACATCTTTTAATGGCCTTTTCCCTTACTTGGTTTACAGGCAACTGGTGCCATAATAAAAGGAGCATGTCCTCCTTCACTTACACTCTCCTGAATTTTGATGCTGGGACTCAGGGACGAGCTGCCTGGATCTTGCCTGGCCTGAGTCGGAAGGTTGGGTGAGACAGACTCTGATTAAAATTAACATAATTAATTGCGAATGGAGTGGAAATGCGAAGCTGAGTGCCGCTCCGAGGAAGTTACGGCCAGTTTCCCCTCCCCAGCCAGCTTCACTAGCCTAACTCAGGTTTACTCACTATCACAGCTCCTTGGAATCCTCTTGCTGTTCCATGGGTCACTGAAACTTATGGGAACCTCTTCAGTGTGAGGTTAACTCTGACTCACTGTAGTGATTCTTCCTTCCAAAATTTTGGAGTAGTTTGATTTTTTTTCAAATAAGACAGATAATTCAGTTAAGTTTGCTGCATTTTAAATACTTTTAAAAAATCAATTAAAATTATTTCCCTTTTGTTGATAATTTGTTAGACAAAACAACATTTTTAACACTTCTGTATGCAGAACATTTTTGTGCCATGTTTGAACTGTGATTATTGTTTGTAATTTTTTTAAGGTTTGCAAGTTGTGAATCGACCCTTTGTCACGAATGCAGTGTGCTGATAACATAATCACATTCAGCATTGTCTCTTAAGTTATAGCCCCTTTCGATAATATTTAGGACTTCTGATTGGAGTTGAACTGTCCGGAATATGCTTGAAGATCCATTAGTTTACTCAATTCAATAGCTCTCTGCAGAAAAAGTTTGGAGAATAATCTTGCACATCCCTGACTTTCATTGCTCTGTCGATGGTAGTCATGATGTGGAGATGCCGGCGTTGGACTGGGGTAAACACAGTAAGAAGTTTAACAACACCAGGTTAAAGTCCAACAGGTTTATTTGGTAGCAAAAGCCACACAAGCTTTCGGAGCTCTTAGCCCCTTCTCTCACCTGAAGAAGGGGCTAAGAGCTCCGAAAGCTTGTGTGGCTTTTGCTACCAAATAAACCTGTTGGACTTTAACCTGGTGTTGTTAAACTTCTTACTGTATTTCATTGCTCCACCATTGGCAGTTGTGCCTGCAGATGCCTGGGGGTCTTGATGTCTTCATGAAGATCTCTGCCTTGCTGTCTCACCATCTATCCCATCTTTTGAGCTAATTCTTAAAGCCTATTGCTTTGACAAAGCTTTCGGTAATCTGCCCTAATATCTCCTGATGTGACTCAGTGTCAAGTTGTGTTTGGCAACACTCCTATGAAATGCCTTGCAATGCGTTACCACTAAATGCACCATGTGGATCTAAATTATTGTTGCCTGTTGAAGTGCCTTTTGAAAAATATTCAGAGTGGATACATTTTCAGAGCATGATTGTCCTTTGCTTTTCTGTTTACTGGATTACAATATTTTTTTATGATCATCAGTTCCCGTCAGAGAGAGAGACATCTTCATCCTGACTGACTAAACTGGGTTAAAGATAAATCCCACAAGGCAGTATATTACACAATACTTTACAACACTATTTTGCAGCCCTCAGGATGCTTTTAGTTTGAATGTTGTCAACTACAATATAAAGCTGGTGGCGAAAGAAAGTGCTAAACCATCAGAATAAATGTTTAAAAACCTGAATCAGCAACATATATATTTATGTTGTTGTTCTGAACAGAAGTTTTCATAACTTATCACAATATATTTATAATTATGTTATTTTTAAGAAGTCATAATAGTAAATGCTCTCTTCTGCAAGAAATAAAGTGTTGCAAATTGTGTTGCTGTTTTTACATTTATTTCATGACAAGATATTGTAAAGACTATCACTCATAAAGTTCCCAATACAAATGATCAAAAAGCTGTCATCATTTCCCTGCCTTTGGGTCTCGAGATATGGTCCATTCTTTAGAATCTTCATAGCCTTCAACAACAAGTGACTACAAACTCTAAAACTCCCTTCCCACCCCACTCCATGATGAAGTCTTGATACCTCATCCTGATACCATGACCTGGTTGAGGTAGAAAACTGCTACAGACAGAATTTTGGCTTTTATCTCATTTCAGCCACCTGCGATTGCTTTAAAGTAAAGTTTATTTATTAGTCACAAGTAGGCTTACATTCACACTGTTACTGTGAAAATCCCCGAGTCGCCACACTCCACCACCTGTTTGGGTACACTGAGGGAGAATTTAGCATGGCCAATTCACCTAACCATCACGTCTTTGGATTGTGGAAGAAAACCACAGCACCCGGAGGAAACTCACACAGACACAGGGCGAACGTGCAAACTCCATACAGACAGTGACCCAAGCTGGGAATCAAACCCGGGTTGCTATGAGGCAGCAGTGCTGACCACTGTGTCACCGTGCCACCAGGAATGAAGTAGTTTTATATTTGTTTCTCCATTGGATCGCAACTTCAAATAGATTTGAAGCTCAACATGTTATTAACCATTTCATAATTTAAAAAAAAACAGCAGAAAGCATTGTAATTTATTACTAAAGTGACCACGGGATGTGCTCAGTAAGTGGCAACCAGGATTACGAGCAGTGAGCAACTCGGGTAAGGTTCAGTTTGAGTTTTCACTCAGTTCCTTGTGGACATTGAGAGGAGATCTGCCCCCAAGAGGTAAATAATCCGTTTTTGGGGAATCAAAATATATGTGAATATTTTATGATTCATTTTATTGACCCTGGCAGACTAACATGAGCAAATAGTCACCAATATGTAATTTTGATGCAGTGGTAGTGATTTTTGGGTCATCTATATTATGTAGATTCCACCTCAACTTAAAAACTTGGAAACTGGAATTGAAACAATGCATCAGTTGGATCAGCTCCTTACGATAAGCAATTTCTTACTGTATTATGTGCTTGATGTTCCATGCTCTCAATTAGTGACTGTCCAAACCCATTAAGCCTTGTCAACTAATATCAAGAATTAAATCATTCAACCAAGTTTGCAACAGATCAACATATTTTGAGTTTTAACATTGTCTGGCTCCATGACAACCGTTTTATAATCCTTTACTCTCTTAATCAAGCATACATGTTATTACTGAACAAATCTCTAATAGGATGGCATTGATAGTAAAGGGCGAGATTGCAATTTTTTTTGAGAAAGCAAAGATGAGAGCCGCAATTTTCCAGCTGCATTGTACCTGGCGCAGAACGCGATAATCTGGGAAAATTGCATGCGGGCTCAAAGACGGGTTTTGTGCCTGGCCTCAAACAGTTTGCAATCTTCTCAGTTCCTTTCTGCTGGCGCAATCTGGGTCTCGCTCAGAAAAGGGTGTGAGGCTGATTATTGTGAGATTGACTTGATTTCAAATTCATTAGAGAGTTTGGCTCGTGATCATCCCCCGCCTGGAATGTTTCCACCAGCTCAGCACAGCACAGCTCTTCAAACTACACAAACTCTGAAGTGCTTTCTACAATGAGCACCATAATGTCCAATTGCATGCCAGTTAGGTGGGTTCTTTCTTCTGTCTGAAGGGCGGCACGGTATCACAATGGTTAGCACTGCTGCTTCACAGCTCCAGGGACCTGGGTTCGATTCCCGGCTTGGGTCACTGTCTGTGTGGAGTTTGCACATTCTCCTCGTGTCTGCGTGGATTTCCTCCGGGTGCTCCGGTTTCCTCCCACAGTCCAAAGATGTGCGGGTTAGGTTGATTGGCCATGCTAAAAATTGCCCTTAGTGTCCTGGGATGCGTAGGTTAGAGGGATTAGTGGGTAAAATATGTAGGGATATGGGGGTAGGGATTGTGGTCAGTGCAGACTCGATGGGCCGAATGGCCTCTTTCTGCGCTGTAGGGTTTCTAAGATTCTAAGATTCTAAGACCTCATCACAGAGCTGTAATTATATCTAGAGGTCAAAACTCATGATTATTTATGATCTATTAAGTCTAACGTACATCACAGAATCTTACACCATAGAAAAATCATTGGCATTTATTTCGGGGGGAACGGAATATAAAAGTAGGGGGGTTTTGTTGCAACGGTACAGGGCCTTGGTGAGACCACATCTCGAAAATTGGGTACAGTTTTGGTCTCTGTATTTGAAAGAAAATGTTTTAGAAAATTTTCTGACAGGGTCCACTCGCTTCATTCCTTGGATGTGGTTTATCTTGTGAAGAAAGGTTGAACAGATTGGGCCTATGCCCATTGGAGTTTAGAAGAATGAGAGGTGACTTATTGAAATATATAAGGTTCTGAGGGGATTTGATAGTGTTAGTGTACTAGATCAGAAACCCCAAGATATATTATGAAGTCAGACTAGATCCCAACAATTTCTATTTTGGTATTATTGGAGGATAAAATGTTTCAGTCCAGGCATGATTCTGCTGACAAATTGGGAGGCTCTTATCAAAACAAACTTTATTTAACAACACAGTTTAACTATAACAAATAAATTAGCTCCATGGTTAACAATACTTAAACACAACAAGATACTATTATTAACTGCTAATATCTCACTATGTGTTCCAAACAAGCAACATTTCTCTTCTAGACTCTTTATAATTAGTTAGCAAACCACAGGTAGTAACTTATATTAACAGTCCTGGAGTTTTCCGAACACCTCTGGAGAAAGAGTGACAAAGAGAGACACCTGTTTCTTCTGGCAGTCCAGGCAGCAACTGCTTGTATTTTAAAATGAAACTGAAACTCTTTCTTTCCTGAAACCTTAGATCCTCCCATTAAGTACGTGACTCAGTTTCTGTCAATCAACCTAACCAAAACTCTCCTCTGAAACTCCAGGTGGACCTAAGTAAATGCAAGTGCATTAGCTCTGCTTAAACAAGCACTCCATGTCTAAAATGAATACTTAATCTTGTTCTCCCAGCTACTAATTTAAAGGTCTCTGCAGGCAAAATGGAACCCTGCAAAATAGATCTGAATTCTAAACATGCCCCTTACAAGAACCATGATATAAATATATTTCTTGAAGGTATAGTATCATCACAATAGGGTGGATACCAGGAGAATGTTTCCTCTTGAGAGGGAGACTGGAACCAAGGGACACAGCTCCAAAATGACAGTCTACCATTTAAGACTGAGATTAGGAACATATTTTCTCTGAGGGCTGTTAGTCTGTGGAATTTTTTTCCCCAGAAAGGCTGGTCATTGAATTTATTTAAGACAGAGTTGGACAGATTTTTGATAGACAAAGGAGTCAAGGGTTATGGCGGGAAGGTGGCAAAGTGAAATTGTGACACAATCAGATCAGCCATGATCTTATTGAATGGTGGAGCAGGCTCAAAGGGTTGAAAGTCCTTCACCAGCACTTTAGTCCTACGATTCTGTGTTCCTTGAAAAGAGTGCATTCAGTCCCTGGTACCTGTGTCAGCTCTGAAAAAGTTATTTAATTATTCCTACTCCACTGCTCTTTCCTCATAATCCTGAAAATGTATCCTTGTAAAGTATATATCCAATTCCTTTTTCAAATTATTAGAAAATTGGTTTCCACCAACCTTGCAGGCAGTGTCAGATCACAGGAATGCACTCTGCAAAACAAAATTCTCATCTTCCCTGTCAGCTAACAGCTTTGTGGGAGTAATTTTACTAACGCATAGAAACTAACCCTATAACTTTTATGTACACAATGGACGTTTTATAAACATGCCTTCCTTTTTACATTTTGAGAAGTAATGTTTTGGTCATGAAATAAACCAGATTACTTATTTAATTAAGTATTAGTATGGTGTTGTTGGTACGCCTTGGGTGAGAAAATTGTGGACTCGATTGAAGCACCTAATTGAGGCCAAGATCCTGGTGCAGCACAGATGTAGATTCAGAGGTGCCACCTTAATGGGATGTTGAAGCAAGCTGTAAGCCGTCTGTTCAAGGAGATGCAATAAAAATCTAATGACATTTCTTTTGAAGAGCAGGGAGTTCCTCTGCTGCCTTGAATGGTTTTCCCCCTCCTCAGCCATTCACAAAATTTATGTAAGGTTTATAGGGCACTGGGCGGAAAACTGACTGGCACATTTGCTTGTAAAACTCTAACTATGGCCCAGATTGTCCGACCTCGTTGGCAGCTTGGATTTTCCAGTCTCACTGCAGTGACTGGAGATTTGGCTGAGTGCCAAATTCTCCGTTCTTGCTGACAGTGGTGGCACAAGACTGGAGATTTGTGGTCTACAGGCCAAAAGTAATTCATTAACTGTGAAGAACTTTGAATGCCCTAAAGGTATGAAAGGTGTGATATAGTGGCAAAGTCTTTCTTGCTTATATAATATAAAATAAAAACTGAAAATGCTGGATGAACTCAGCAGGTCTGACAGCATCTGTGGAGAGAGAAACAGAGTCGTTTCAAGTCCCTGTGACCCTTCTACAGAACTGCTGATGCTGCCAGACCTACTGAGTTAACCCAGCATTTTCTGTTTTTATTTCAGATTTCCAGCATCCGCAATATTTTGCTTTCATTTAAGACTGTCTTGCTGTTGTTCTGACCCATTTCAGTAAGAAGCAAGTTTACTTTGTATGAGGCTTTTTTGAGTTCGAAAGGCTCCAATTATGTTGTTGTTTTCCAGTTCTAGCCTCTAGACAGTCATAATGAAGAAATGACTTGCATTTACAGAACACATTGGTCCAGATTTTCAGGTGCAGCAAAATTGTCAGTGGAAACTCCACTGCAAAGGAAAGAAAGTTCTGGCACACACGCAGAATAACGCAGAAATCCATTAGTTGTTATCAGTGATTCTAGGCCTCTCCAGAGGGTGTGCTGCTCAGTCACCCCCAGGGTCCAATCAATGGCAATCAATCGAATTGGCAATAACTTGTACTCTTACACTGTTAGTCTCGCTGTAAATGACATTTAAAAAGTTACACCCTGTAGAATGATTTGTAACTTGGGTTCAATGGCTTGTCAACTTTACTTTTTATTCATTTATGGGATGTGGGCATCACTGGCTGGGCCAGCATTTATTGCCCATCCCTAATTGCCCTCCATTTCAGAGGGCATTTGGGAGTCAACCACATTGCTGCGGCTCTGGAGTCACATGTAGGCCAGACCAGGTAAGGATGGCAGATTTCCTTCCCTAAAGGACACGAGCGAGCCAGATGGGTTTTTATGACAATCGACAATGGTTTCATGGTCACCATTAGACTTTTTAATTCCAGATTTTTATTGAACTCAAATTTCACCATCTACCATGGTGGGATTCAAACTTGGGTCCCCAAATTTTGCCCTGAGTTTCTGGATTAGTGACAATACCACTACAACATAATCTCGCATGCTAAATACTCTGAGTACTCCAAAAGCTGATTTTATAGTGGATTCTGTATTGATACTTGTCTAATTTTTCAATATTTCCACATTTAATTATTTTTTCTTAAGTTTGTTTATCTTTGATTTAGCTTCTACCTTAATCCAATCATGATTTATTTCACTGTGAAAATGTAATGAAAAGTGAAGGATATTAAGTGCTCTTACCTTCTCGTTTTGTTGTGTGTGATTACTTCAATCTGATTGACATCACTGTTACTGCATGCCAAGACATTCAGTACCAAGAGTTGGTACTGAATTTAAATTTCCATTGGGAAGGGGTAAAACCACATCACAGAGATTGCCTCTAATGGGAAATGTTTTTCGGGGTCAACTGCTTTACCACTGACTGCAAAATCCAGGCCCTGATCGTAACCGCGGAATATCTGAAAGCACTTTATGGCTGTTTTTCAAAATGTTTCACTGTTTTAATTAGACAAACTTGTTTTGGGGCGGCACGGTGGCATAGTGATTAGCACTATTGACTCACGATGCCAGGGATCCGGGTTCGATTCCCGGCTTGGGTGATTGTCTGTGTGGAGTTTGCATGTTCTCTCCATGTCTGCGTGGGTTTCCTCTGGGTGCGCCGGTTTCCTCCCACAGCCCGAAAGATGTGCTGGTTAGGTGCATTGGTCATGCTAAATTCTCCCTCGGTGTACCCGAACAGGTGCCGGAGTGTGGCAACTAGGGGATTTTCACAGTAACGTCATTGCAGTGTTAATGGAAGCCTACTTGTAACATTAATAAATCAACTGAAACTTACATTTGTTAAATTATTGGGCATATCTTCCTGTAGCTATACTCCTGGTTGAATCCCGATGGGTATGTTGTAAACAGAGCAAATCTTTTCTACAACAGTGATCACACTTCAAATGTCTATCATTGATTAAATATTGCTCTGGAATGTCCGGGGTCCTTAAACTTTCCTTTTCCTCCTTTCCCTATCTTTCTCTCCCTACCTTTCTCCCTTCCTTCCTGCATTCCTTGATGAAGCAAAATTGTGAATCTATTCAATGTTAAAAATTAATTACACCTCGTGGTGTATAAGTTATAAAAGCCTATAGGAAAGTGTAAGCAATGCAGTCATTTCCAAGTTGACATGGGTGCTTACATATGTATAACATATTAAAAATATTTTGACTGTATTCTCTTCCCCTCATGTTTATCAAATTCCTATGTTCACATTTAAAATAGAAACTGACTATCTAAATTTACTGTGCTTTAATTATCCTGTTTCCATTATAAATGTGAACAACAGAATTTATAATTGAATATAAATTAAAGAGAGTTTGCATGAATTTAAAATGGGTTGTTAATTATGTCTGTATGCTCTTTAATCCTGTTTCAACTGGAGACAAAAGTTGAGCTTGATTCCCTGCTGGAAATTGACAAGTATCTGATTAAATATTTGGCATAAGATGTGAATTCCACTGTAAGATTCCAAAATGTGTAATATCAATATTATCTATGGAGTCAAAAGGTAACATGAGAATAGGTACTCCAATGTTGAAGGGCAACACTAATCGGTCACTACTCTGCCACACCACTAGGTGGCATGGCTCTCTATTCCCTACAAGTCAGTTAAAATATTTTCTCGAAGACCTGGCACATAATCTTAGCGGACAGCCCAGGTCAGTACTGAGGGAGTGCTAAACTGTCAAAGGTGCTGTCCTTGAATAAAGGATTGAACAGACGTTCCATCTATTCCCTCCTGCGCTTGTTAAAGATAGTCCAACGCCGGCATTTCCACATCTTGTTAAAGATGCCATGGCACTTATTGAAAAAGGGGAGAGGTGTACTCCCAGCATTCTGGCCAACATTTGACACTCGGCAAAAAGAGTCTAACCACCTCCCCTTGAGAGTCAACCACATTACTATTGCAAAATCCACCATCGTCAACAAAATCCACCATCGTCAACATCATTCTGGTTACTACTGACCGGAAACCAAACTGGACCAGCTGTATCAATTCTGTGACTGCGGCAGCAGGCCAGAAGCTGAGTATTCTGCAATGCCTGGCTACCCAAAGCCTTTCCACCATTTGCAAGGCACAAATCAAGGAATAAAGGAATACTCTCCACACTGGCCAATGTTTCTTCCACAGCATCTTCTCAACCAACAACTTCTATTGTGGAGAAGAATAAGGGTAATAGGCATGCAGGAACACGAACATCTCCAGGTGATTTGTAAATATATTGCCATTACATTCATTGTTGCTGGGTCAATGTCCTGGGACTTCCTACCTAAACAACACTGGATCCACCCATACAGTGGAGATGGTGGCGTAGGACTTTGATCCACCCATACCACAGGGACAGCTGCAATTCAAGAAGGCAACTCAATGCCACCATCTCGATGGTAATTAAATATGAGCAATAAATGCTTTCCTTTCCAGCAGTAATTACCCATTCCATGAATTAACTAAAGAAAGCACCATCACTAACATTATTTGACTATTTGTCACATTGTTCTTTGTGGGAATGCGGGATCTTCCACCCCTGCCCCGCCCTCCCTGTGTGGCATGGTTTGCGGCAGTAGCCCGCCATTGGCCAGCGATAAGGTCTTCTCGTCCTGTCGCTGTCAACAGGGAGTTTCCTGGTGTTCGCAACCTCTACCTCCTGGGAACCCATGGCGGTGGGTCACCATTGGCGGAACCGGTAAATCCTGCCATCGGGAATGGCCGGAAAATCCTGCCAAGTGTCCAAAGTACGTAATTGGCTGTAAAGTGAGTTGTGATAAAGTAAGGTTGTGAAAGGCACTACATAAGTGAAAGTTCATTTCCTTTCTGAATAAAAGATTCTTTTACCATTTTTCCTCCACAGTTATACCTTCTAGATCTACAATATGGTTCAGAAAAGGGTGAGATTCCAGGCAGCATCTGGCTTATTTGAAAAGGGTGGATGCTTTGCTGTGAAGCTGGGGTATAGATCAAGTCAACAATCTCCAGGGTAAAAGGGGAGCACTGTGAAGACAGTAAAAAAATTTATACTGAGGAGTTTTGAGTTGTTAATGCCTGCAAGAGAAATGGTGGGTCAATTAGGATCCATGGTACTTTGAATGAAGGAAATGAATCATGGAGTTCTTAAGTACAACATTTTCAGTACTTTGTACAACTGAATAAAATTGCAAATGGGTTACTCATACCAGTTTTTCTCAATATATGAGGAAGTAAAACCTTCAGTTTTCTCCACTGCTTGGTCCATCTAGCAAAGCCAGGAAACAAAACTTGTATTGACTTGACAAAGTGCATTATTCTCCAAAGCCACTGGTCATGGGGAATGGTTGAGGTTCTATCAAAGGGATCAAGTGGAAGGCAAAAGCACTGCATAGTTTGTGGCAACCTTAAAAAGGCTGGCACAACATTAATGACTCATCGGTGAGTCATTATAAGCTACTCTTTGAGATCGTCTAGTTTGTAATCTCCAAAATGAGGCTATCCAAAGAAACATAGAAAATAAGAGCAAGCGAAGGTCATTCGGCCTTTAAGCCTGTTCCACTATTCATTATGATCAAGGCTGATCATCCATCTCAATAGCCTGATCCTGCCTTTGCCCCATATCCTTTGATCTCCTTCGCCCCAAGTGCTATATCTAACTGCTTCTGGCCTCAACCACTTTCTGTGGTAGCAAATTCCACAGGTTGACCACTGTGTGTGGAGAAATTCCTCTCCATCTCTGTCCTAAACAGTCTACTCTGTATCCTCAGACTGTGACCTCTGGATCTGGACATCTCCACTATTGGGAACATTTTTCTTGTATCCATCCTGTTTAGTCCTATTAGAATTTCATAGGTTTCTATGAGATCTCCCCTCATTCTTCTGAATTCCAGTGAATATAATCCTAACCAACTCAATCTCTCGTCATATGTCGGTCCTGCCATCCCAGGAAACAGTTTGGTAAACCTTCTGTACACTCCCTTTAGAGTAAGAACATCCTTCCTCAGATAAGGGGACTAAAACTGCGTACAATATGCGAGGTGTGGCCTCACCAAGACCCTGTATAA
This sequence comes from Mustelus asterias, assembly GCF_964213995.1. NCBI lineage: Eukaryota > Metazoa > Chordata > Chondrichthyes > Carcharhiniformes > Triakidae > Mustelus > Mustelus asterias. The sequence continues at coordinate 47,898,347 of NC_135809.1, read as the reverse complement.
TTGTAGCAAGACATCCCTGCTCTTGCACTCGAACCCTCTCACTATGAAGGCCAACATATCAGTTGCTTTTTTACTGCTTGCTGCACCTGCATGCTTATCTTCAGTGACTGGTGTTTGAGGACACCTAGGTCTCATTGCACGTTGTCCTCTCCTAATGTATGGCCACTCAGATAGTAATCTGCTTTCCCTATTTTGCTACCAAAGGTGGATAACCTCATATTTATCCTAATTATACTGCATCTGCCATTCATTTGAAGATTTATTACAGAACATGCTTTGACTTTAAAGACAGCAGTAGGAATCACAGTGTCAATGGAACTAGCTACTAATGAGGCTTCAGAATTTGCTGTGGGAATGAAGATCCACAAGTTGGGAACTGCCAATAAGAAGTCAAAACAGCAACAAGCATGTCACAGATGTACCAAAATGGGCCATTCAGCAAGTGAATGCTGGGGCAAGGATAGTCAATGCAAGAATTGTAGCAAAATGGGTCACATTACAATAGCTTGTTGTGCTACACCAGTTTTCCCAGCAGAATTGCCTCTCCATGTGGTCTGTGGTAGTTTTCCAGTTCTATTTCTGAGATCATGTTTGGAAAAGATAAAGCTTAACTAGAGTGCTGTCAATAGATTGGTCAATGGGCGGCACGGTAGCACAGTGGTTAGCACTGCTGCTTCACGGCTCCAGGGACCTGGGTTCGAATCCTGGCTCGGGTCACTGTCTGTGTGGAGTTTGCACATTCTCCCTGTGTCTGTGTGGGTTTCCTCCGGGTGCTTTGGTTTCCTCTCACAGTCCAAAGATGTGCGGGCTAGGTTGATTGGCCATTCTAAATTGCCCTTAGTATCCTGGGATGCATAGCTTAGAGGGATTAATGGGTAAATATGTGGGGATGTGGGGATATGGGGATAGGGCCTGCGTGGGATTGTGGTTGGTGCAGACTCGATGGGCCAAATGGCCTCTTTCTGCACTGTAGGATTCTATGATTTCTATGAATGCCAAAGCAGAGCTGCACCATCTTCTGGGTGAATAGGAGAGTGTATTCAAAGAGACACTTTGCTCAATGAAGGGAATTCAACTGAAACTCAAGGTAAAGCCTAAGAGTAAACCAAAAAGTCCTAAAGCAAGGGCAGTGCCATATGCAATTCATTCCAAGATTGAAGAAGAATTGGTACACCTTGTTAACACTAGTGTGTTAGAGCCAGTTACAGTGAGTGACTGGGTTACCCCCATCATACCTGTCATGAACCCAGATGGTTCAGTTCATAATTATGGTGGTTTTAAAACAACCATAAATCCAGTCTTGTGTGCTTACTTTAATTGAAGATTTATTTGCTGGGTTATCAGTTGGGCAGGAATTTAGCAAGATTGATCTTTCACAAGCATATTTACAGATGCATGTAGCAGCTATTGCTTACCATTGTTATTAATGAAGAGTTTTCCTCATAAAGATTAATTTTTGGAATACCAACCACACCAGCCCTATTCCACCGATTGATGGATCAAATTTTAAGTGGTCTCTCTGGTAAATAATGTTACCTGGATGATATTCTAATAACAAGGTTCAGTGAACAGGAGCACTTGAATAATTCAGAAGCAACATTGGGATATCTTCAAGCACATGGTCTGCGTATCAAGAAAAGTGTGACTTTTCCCAGATGTCAGTCCAGTATTTAGATCACATTATTGACAATAAAGGCTTACATAAAGCACCTTAAAAAGGACGCTATTTTAGAAGCACCACGTCTGATGAATGTGATACAACTGAGGTCCTTTCTAGGATTAGTACAATATTATGTCAAATTTCTTCCTAACTTAGTTACATTATTGAAGCTATTGCACGGTTTATTATGTGTAAAACAGTCATGAGACTGCACAAGAGAATGCATACAAGAATACCAAAGGCTTTGCAGAAGTCTGAAGTATTGATTCATTTTAATCCAGAGCTACCGTTACTGCTCGTTTGCGATGCTTCACCTTATGGAGGGGCAGTAGTTTCACATCTTAATAGCTTTTGCTTTGCGTATTCTGACTAGTGCTGAATCTAACTGTGCTCAGCTAGAAGCATTGAGTATAATTTCCTGCATACAAAGGTTTCATCATGATTTGTACTGTCATCATTTCACATTATTGACTGATCATTGACCCTAAACTATTATTTCTGGGCTGTATAAAGGCACACTGTTGTCAGCTGCTAGTCGACTGCAAAGATGGTCACTGATCTTACCTGCTCACTCTTGCAATATAAAGTATCATCAGTCAGAGTCTCATGCTAATGTTGTTGCATTATTACAGTTACCTTTACCTATTGAGCTGATACCACCAACTAGTTTGCTAATATTCTTTATTTATCGCTAGTAGATGGCTTTTCTGTGACAGCACTCAATTTCAGAGACATGCCAGAAATGATCCTGTGATGGGGAAGGTGATGGGTATGGTATTGAAAGGAATGATAGCTGGAATGCATCGTCCACATCCTGATTTGAAAATCAGGTGTCAAAAAAGTTTTTGAGTTGACTGTCCAAGGTGGGTGTCTGTTGTGGGAAATCTGAGTGATCATTCCTCCTAGTCCGTGTGGAAGAATTCTTGAACAACTACACAAAGGAATCCTGGTATAGTCCAGGTGTAGGAATTAGCACATAGTTATTTTTGGTGGCGGGATCTGGATGCTCAGATTGCAGAAGAAGTGGGACAGTGTTAACCCTATGCACCAGTAAGAAATATACTATCATTGTCCTCTTTACACCCTGGGGAACAGCCTAAAATGCCTTGGCAATGATTGCATGTAGATTTTGTGGTCTGTTTGAGGGTTATATATTCTTAGTTATAATTGAGGCACATTCAAAGTAGCCAGGAGTTATCATGAGATCTACTACATCTGAACACTGAAAACCTTGATGAAATTTTTGCAAGATTTGGTAAACCAGAACAGATTGTTAGTGATAATGGTTCACAGTTTACTTCACAAGAGTTTGAGGATTGTCTCAAAGTAAATGAGTATTCAGCATATAAAGTTTATCATCCATCAGCCAATGGATTAGCTGAAAGATTCATAAAATCTTTGAAACATTCTTTAAAAGCTTCAAGAAAGTGTTGTGGGAAAAATCCACTAGTAGTCAGACTTCGAGATTCAGAAAATACGATTTATTTAACGGAGCTCCGGGAGACAAGGCACAAGTTCGTAGAATACCTTTTCTCACTAGAATGTCGGGAGCGGTCCACTTTTATACTCTTTACACAATGGGTAAACCGGTGATTCGAACATTATCACATCGTTTAAGCAGGTACAAACAGATATAGACATTTAACATAGTATTGTTCTTATGAATGGGTACATTTCCTTATGTCTGTATCTATCAATGGTTAGTTTCGGCTCATTCAGGTGTTAATTGGTTTCCTCGCATTCATATTTTCCCGCTCTTCCTATGGCTAATCTATTCCCTTTGTTTCGGGTTTTCCTTATCTTAAAAGATGTCTTGACCCTTGGCTTGGCTTCCTGAGGTGTTTGTTTGCTATGAGTCACTGTCTGTGATTAAGAAATGGCTTGTCTGTTACGTTTTGATTTAAAGTGATTTCTGATCAGTGAGAGCCAGTGCCTGCTTTTTGGCTCCTTTCCCAGTTAACTCTTTATGTGCCAAGCAGCCATTTTAAAGTGTGTTCTCCTTGTATTTTTCCCTTTACAGTCCCTCCTGTTTGGTCGGGTTATAGCTTTGACAATCCCCAGACCAACAATCATACATTCACATATACAAATCTTCGTTCTTCTCTCCTTCTTTGCTTCTTTCGATGTCTTCATTTCTTCCAGTATCTTCATTTCTTCCGATGTTTTCAGGGATCTTCATTAGGGGCTCTTCTTCGATTTACACACTGGCTCCTGGCACAATTCTTGTCAACATTATTTTAAAACAGACTTTAAGGCACCCCACAGTCAGACAACAGACAATTATAATGACAATGAGTATGACCAATCCATGTAACAGGTACGACTCCCAGGACTCTCCCACCAGCCATGCCAGCCAACTACTTCCTCTCCTGGGTCCCTGTCTAAAGTTATCAAGTTGTTTCCTGATGTCATTGATGGCCTGTGTAATGTTGTAAGACTCATCTGTGACATGGGTTATGCATTTGTTGCCTATGATTGCACATACTCCCCCTTTTTGTGCTAACTGGTAGTCCACTGCGTATCATGTCTGCTGCGCATACAATCTTAGTTCAGCCATTTCTTGGTTAACAGCTTCCAGTGCTTTTGAAGTGCTGTTTCCCAGGATTGTTAGTCCACAAACAATATGGTTTCTATTCTTTGCTCCAATTACCCCGGCTGACCCCCCCAGAGATAAAGCTCCAAGGAACCCATACCCCAGTGAGGATCCCAGTGTACCCGGGGCTTCCCAGTCAGCGCAGAATTCTCTGCTAATAGCCCGGGTTACTATTCTCCTCTGAATGTACCCCTTCTGAGGGCATGGAACAGTCAGTGGTCCGATTGTTCCTACCGCAAAACGGTTTGGGAGGTTTGGTGTTTCTGTCATGTAGGTACCATTGAAGAGGAATACATATCCCTTCTTAGCCCGGTAACACTTAGTGTCCCGATTGTGAGTTTGCTCATACTGCCAAATGTTCAGTTTATTTGGCTTCCCGTTTGATCCCTCCACCTGGTAAGTATCAAAGGGGTATGTCCATTTGGCTGAGCTTACGTGAGTTCCATTACATTGCCCGCAAATAAGCTGTCTTCCCGCGGTTATATTTAAACATTTCCGTTCGTCACAAATACAAGTAATCTGTCCCTTGTTAATCCGACAATGTTGACGGACACACTGTGTCTGTACACAAGAATCATTCTTAGGGACTAAGGCATAGGCACGTCCCCATCCCTGCTCCGTGAAACAAAGCGGATAGCTTGCAGTATCTGGACAAGCTTTTCCTCCCTCCTGTTGGGACCCCCTGCATGTAGGATCTGTGGGGTTTACAAGTCCCACACATCTCCCCTGTAAACCTCTTTTATATTTGCCAATTTGTCCCTTACAGGGTTTCTCTGATGTATCTACAGCATATAAGTCATGAGGGATCCACCCAGGGGTGGCTACAAATAGGGCTTCTACAGATTGTGTTAATGGGTAACATACAGTTTGATTCCCGTGTAAATGTATGTGAGCTTTGTAAAACAAGTTATCTTCCAGCCCAGTCAAATTTACAGTTGCCACAACGCAAAATAATACAGTTACATATGCGATTACATACATATCTGCAACAGTCATAAAACTTAACACTATAATTCAATTTTTACAAGTTACTTTATTTATTAACCTGTGCATGCTGGCTCTTGCTTGCAGTCTTTGCCTGTGTTGAGGAAAGCAGTTCTGTTAGTTCATCAGTTTAGCTACTTATCTCCTTTGTATAATTTCAGCTGCGTCCAGTGCTTCCAGACACCTTTCCCTCTTATGTCTATACAGGCACAGTTGTCCCCCCTAATTATAATTTCATATGGCCCATTCCACTTTGGTGCAAACCCTGGTTTGTCGGGTAGTGTTTTCACTAGGACACGACTTCCCACTGTTGGGACGTCAGGGAGCATTTCCAGCTCTCTCTCTGCGTCTTTTATTTCCTGATTGTCTTTTACCAATTTGCGCATCCCTTTTAGCTGGGTGCTCAGGTCCAGAACGTATCTCTTGATTTTATCTTTTAGTGGACCGACATCGGTCCCACCTGTTATGATGCTTTCTGGTAACTGCATCGCCCGTCCTGTCATTAGCTCATAAGGGGTTAATCCGGTTGTCCGGTTTGTGGTAGCTCTTAATTTCTTTAAAATAGTGGGCAATACCTCTGTCCACCTTCTCCCTGATGTTTGCATGGCTTTAGCTAGTGCATTATACATTTTAACTATATATCCCCCTTCCATAGAAAGTTTAGTGTGAATTAAATAACACTTTGTACTGGCCTTTTTTGGCTGCAGCTGGACATCCATTCATTTGTATGTAATCTTATCAAAAGACATCACTTTCCCCATTAAAATCACATGCCATACAGTTCCAATCTTTATATGAGTACTCTTACATTATCTCTAATTTGATCATTTGTTTGCGTGCAAGCGCTGCATCACAGTACTTCACAAAATAATTATGTTTTTATCAATACACAATATATAGTATATAAATATATCATACAAAGTTGGTTAAGGCTTTTCAGGATTTGATGTTATTCTTGTGTCTATATGGCAGTGCTATACTGCATAATAAAAATAATTGAGTGGCAGTTGTATCATACGACTTTACACATCGTAACCGTGATATCCAAACCTTTTAATTCAAGCCGTTTCCATTTTTAAACTGAGCTCCAGATCAAAACCCCCGCACTCTAGGAAAAATAACAGGCGCCGAATCAAAATCAAAGTAGGTACAATACATACCAGTTATTTGATTAGGAACATTTTGGTTTCTTAACTGGCTAGATTTTAAGCTTTGCAGTGTTTTTATATTTGGCAAACCTTGAACAATAGATGGCACATGAAATTCCGACGGCAGTATATAATTTTAACCAGTTCAGAATACTAAACTATCCGACGTTCGTAAATCGCGATATTCTGCGATTAATACTGTATTTCACTGACTTGATATATTTTAAACTGACTCATAGACAATATATTTACCTCAGTCTTTTGTTCCTGCTTTTCTACCTTTCCACAAAATTACTTATTTTCTTCTCTTAACTTCTCAACTAACTCTTGTAATTTCTACTTCAAGACAAAGGAAAGAGCACATGGTTCCTTCCAAGGTTTAAATCCTTTCTTAACATTAAAACATTAAAGCAAACAACAACAAAACATCCACGCAACCACTTTGTTTGAACACACACATGGAAGCTTCCAAAAGTCATTCCACAGCACATCCTTTTTCATTCAAACTTATCATTTCAAACTGGGATGAGTGTAAAACATTCAAAGAGAATACAGAACGTTGATTAAGACAGTCGCTTTTATTCTTCTTTCTTCCAAACTGTAATTAACTCAAAACAGAAGTAAATTCAAGAAATCCTATCACTTTAATCTTTAACAGTTTTAACACTCCCCCAGCCCCCCTGAGGCTAAACCAAGGTGCAAAGCACTGCACCCACTGCCTGCAACAAACATTCCACAGGAACAAACAGGCTTCTCCAGCTCCCTGCTCTCAATCTAATACAACAACAACCACCTACATTCGACAAGCTTCCAGATCTCACAAACACACTGAAATACAAAAACTAAGATCTCTCCTATCCACCTCCAGGTATGCCACTAGCCCATTCTACCAATTCATCGTAATCTTGGGACATAATCACTCCCATTTTTAGGATGATCTGGTGAGCACTAGAGAGTCCATCCTTAAAAGCATGGATGAACGCTCGATCTCCTCGCCCTGGATTCCCTTGTCCTGAGCACTCTTGGTATATCCGGAACAATTGTTCCCCGTACTCAGAAGCTCCTTCTCCTTCTAGCTGCTTTGTGGTGGTAATTCTGCTCCAGTTAGTGGGAGCAATCCCTAAGACCCTCTGAATTTCTTCTTTAAACTGTAAGAAGGGTGCCTGTTGGGCATCTATCTCTGCTGTTAGGGGGATTACATGTGTCCACCGTCCCCCATTATAATCCTGTGCTATAGGGGCAGCGGGTCCACCTACTACCTGCCTCCACTTATCCGCTAGACAGGCTGCCCTGACCAGCTGGTGTACGTCTCTTAGGTGTAATTGGTGTCCTACCCAGATTGTGTCTAATTCTTCCCAGAATTTAGTGTTCGCGCTTCTAGTTTGTAATTTGCCCAGGGAAGCCATTATCTGCTGTCTCTCCCCTGGGGTAAAGGGTTTATAATTTGCTTTTGGTCACGCTGCTGTCCCCCCTCGGGTTAAGGGCGCTAAGTTGTGTTCCAGCTGTTCCCATTCTTCTGAGGGAGCGGTTGGTCCTTGCTGGGTAGACTCATAAGAAGGTAGAGGATCAGTTTCTCCTCCCCATTGCCTTTCTAAAACCTGATTTTGTTTTTCCAGTTCGTTCACTCGGGATTCTAATTCTCTAATTCTTTCTTTATCTTCCCTCCATTTCCTCGTAGAGGCAACTACTTATTCAATTAGACCTGCTAACTGATGTGTTAACATTATTCCTATTTTCTTCGTTCTGTTTCTTTTTTCTTTATCTATCCACTCTCTCTGCTGCTCTAAGGTTTGAGAAGTATCCCAGCCATCCTTTTGCATTCTCTTTATTAACTCCTTCCTGTCTGTCATGTAGATTTCAATCAGGGAACCTGCAGATCCCCTTTTAACTCCATTATCTGCCATTTCGCAGATTTCACTAACCCCGGCCACGATTATTCTTTAGTAAAGTGTGCTAACTACCGTAGGGACTTCACTACCCCCGGCCACTATTACTATTCTTAGCAAAGTGTGCTCTCTACCGTAGGGACTTCACTACCCCCGGCCACTATTGCTATTCTCACACCGTGTTTCACTGCCGTTACAGGGTTTCAAGTTATACTCACGGCTTCCACGATTACCACTTCGGCAACGTGCTTCTCCACCGGAGTCCGGTTTAGGTCAGAATTGATCAAACTCCTGTTCCGCCCCGCTTTTCACAACATTGACAGTACAGTTCCCAACTTTTCAATACTTTCATGCAATCAGATGGCAACTCTGCGTCCGTTCGCCACTACAGAGGGTGATGTTAAACCGACTTCTGCCCTTTTGTGCTTCACAATCCTTTAGTGCCCTTGGTGTCTCTCACTCACTTCAATTCCTGACCTTCACGTGGCAGATTTCTGCTCTTAATAGCCAGTCTAAGGCAGAGGTTTTGAGACAGGCACTACCTTGTCCTTTTGTCGATCAGCACAAATCACAGTTACTTATTACTATCAGCAGTTAGTGCTTATCACTATAACAAATACTATAACAAATACACAGTACAAATATTTCCCCCTTATAAACCGTATTTTCTGATGCAGTCTGACTCTCAGAGATTCCACGATCTCTACCCCGGTTGCGACCATGGCCAATCGATCTCACCAGTAATAGGATCCTAGCCGACTACGCCAATTTGTTGTGGGAAAAATCCACGAGTAGTCAGACTTCGAGATTCAGAAAATACGATTTATTTAACGGAGCTCCGGGAGACAAGGCACAAGTTCGTAGAATACCTTTTCTCACTAGGATGTCGGGAGCGGTCCATTTTTATACTCTTTACACAATGGGTAAACCAGTGATTCGAACATTATCACATCGTTTAAGCAGGTGCAAACAGATATAGACATTTAACATTGTATTGTTCTTATGAATGGGTACATTTCCTCATGTCTGTATCTATCAATGGTTAGTTTCGGCTCATTCAGGTGTTAATTGGTTTCCTCGCTTTCATATTTTCCCGCTCTTCCTATGGCTAATCTATTCCCTTTGTTTCGGGTTTTCCTTATCTTAAAAGATGTCTTGACCCTTGGCTTGGCTTCCTGAGGTGTTTGTTTGCTATGAGTCACTGTCTGTGATTAAGAAATGGCTTGTCTGTTACGTTTTGATTTAAAGTGATTTCTGATCAGTGGGAGCCGGTGCCTGCTTTTTGGCTCCTTTCCCAGTTAACTCTTTATGTGCCAAGCAGCCATTTTAAAGTGTGCTCTCCTTGTATTTTTCCCTTTACAAAAGCAAGGCTCATGATCACATCATGTGAATAGCTTTTTGGCATCTTATAGAAATGCTACATGGGCAATTCTCCCCACAAAATTTGAAGTGTCAAACTCGCGTGAAAACTGGAGTAAATCCCGCTGGTTTTTTTCAGCGGAAGTTTAAAAATGAATCTCCCACACTCTATGCACTGCAGAGGGCGCTAGCATGAATCACGCTGAAAATCCAGGGTTGGGGCCTATTCCCACTGAAGAGGCTGAAATCAGTGCGCTGAGTGGGGCCCCGTGCATGCGCACATCTCTGGGAGATCGCTAAACAGATCCTCCCAGCATTGAGATCGCTGGCCCCAACACCCCCAGACATTGCTGGCTCATCCCACTATGGACATTGCTGGCCTCATCGCTAGCCTTCCCATTCCCCCCCTCCCCCGCATTAGAGCATCGCTGACCTCCCCGCCTTTCCATCCCCCGCTGACCCGGACATCGCTGGCCTCCTGGCCTCCCCATCCCCCGCTGACCCGGACATCGCTGGCCTCCCGGCCTCCCCATCCCCCACTGACCCGGACTTCGCTGGCCTCCCCTATTCCCCTTCACACACAGAGCACTGTGCTGCCATGCACACCCCCTGCCTGCGAACATTCCCCTCGTTGAGTGAGAGCCTTGAGCATTGCACCCCCTGGACACAGTAGCTTGTTGAGTTAACCCCCAATCAGCATCTTTGGAGATGGTTCACCTTCTATTCTAGGTTGCCTGTACATTATTCACATTGAAATTTAACCAATGGGCCCATAACTGGCCCAAACTGACTGCACCTGGACTCCCTTAACAATCCCGAGCTGTACATAAGCTGTAATTATGGACACACAGGCAGTCATACCAGGAAGATGGCCCCCAAGAAAAGTGCTCCCAGATTTTCCGAGAATGAGCAGGCCCGCCTGCTGGGTGCAATGGAGGAGAGACGCCAGCTGTTGTACCCCACTCAGGGCTGTCACCCAAGGGATCGCGCAGCAAGCATGTTATGGGAGGCAGTGGATGCAGTTGTGAATGCCAGGACACTGATCGCTCAGTCCGGAGACCAGTACCGGAAGAAAATGAATGACCATCTTCAGGCAGCAAGGGTGAGTGTGAATCCCATTCTGACACCTGTACATGTGCTGTACTTACAATGTCAAACCATCCCCAAACACCTCAAGGGCAGCCACCAACTGCACCCCCCAGTACCACCTCCAACCCCTGTGGCACCCCACCAACCAGCACCCCACACTGGGGACCCCATTTCCCCAAATCGGCCAACACGAGCTCCCTAACCCCGACACACATTGCACCCCATGCCCTTCCATACATCATGCTTTCAATCCCACTTATAAAGAACAAAGAAAATTACAGCACAGCAACAGGCCCTTTGGCCCTCCAAGCCTGCACCAACCATGCTGCCCAACTGAACTAAAACCCCCTACCCTTCCGGGGAACGTATCCCTCCATTCCCATCTCATTCATATACTTGTCAAGACGCCCCTTAAAAGTCACTATCGTATCTGCTTCCACTACGTCTCCCGGCAGCAAGTTCCAGGCACCCCACCCTCTGTGTAAAAAAACTTGCCTCATACATCTCCTTTAAACTTTGCCCCTCGCATCTTAAACCTATGCCCCCTTGTAATTGACTCTTCCACCCTTGGAAAAAGCTTCTGACTATCCACGCTGTCCATGCCCCTCATAATCTTGTAGACTTCTATCAGGTCGCCCCTCAACCTCTGTCATTCCAGTGAGAACAAACCAAGTTTCTCCAACCTCTCCTTATAACTAATGCCCTCTATACCACGCAACATCCTGGTAAATCTTTTCTGTACCCTCTCCAAAGCCTCCACATCCTTCTGGTAGTGTGGCGATCAAAATTGAACACTATATTCCAAGTGCGGCCTAACTAAGGTTCTATAAAGCTTCAACATGACTCGTCAATTTTTAAACTCAATGTCCCGGCCGATGAAGGCAAGCATGCTGTATGCCTTCTTGACTACCTTCTCCACCTGCATTGCCACTTTCAGTGACCTGTGTTCCTGTACACCCAGATCCCTCTGCCTATCAATACTCTTAAGGGTTCTGCCATTTACTGTATATTTCCAATCTGTATTAGATCTTCCAAAATGCATTACCTCACATTTGTCCAGATTAAACTCCATCTGCCATCTCTCCGCCCAAGTCTCCAACCAATCTATATTCTGCTGCATCCTTTGACGGTCCTCATCACTATCCGCAATTCCACCAACCTTTGTGTCGTCCGCAAACTTACTATTCAAACCAGTTACATTTTCCTCTAAATTATTTATATATATTACAAACAGCAAAGGTCCCAGCACTGATCCCTGAGGAACACCACTTGTCACAGCCCTCCATTCAGAAACGCACCCTTCCACTGCTACCCTCTGTCTTCTATGACCGAGCCAGTTTTGTATCCACCTTGCCAGCTCACCTCTGATCCAATTAAACTTCACCTTCTGCACCAGTCTGCCTTGTCACCCACAGAAGAAAAATGCACACAATCGCCATGAGAGGGGAAAGATTGGTGAGGGTTTTCCTGAGCTGCGGCTGTTGACGGTTTGTGAGCAGCGTGCCCTGGAGCTGGCAGGGGCACACGCCTAGAATGGTCAACAACAGTTGGAGTCCGGCACGCAAGTGAGCATCAGCTGAATCCTATTCATAATTCTTCTTTGAAGTAAGTGCCATACTACGCAGGCTGTTTTCCCTCCTTTTCCCTAATTTGTGCTCTTTCTTACAGTGCTGCACCAGGCCCTTCTGGTGTTGCGGCCTCCCCGGTTGCTCCTGAATCAACTCTCCTGGACACCTCAGATGACAGCTTGGAGAGGGGCCCTGAAGAATCCTCCTCTGACAGCACCAGTAATTCGATGCAGGCATCAACCACACAAACCACCAACAACAGAGACTATCACGATGGTGGGTCATGTTAGCACTGAGGCTTCTGGGTCACTTACTAGTGAGCACATTCACAGCCGCTGATGCACATCGGGTGGAGGCGGGCACATCCAAGGGCTCAGGGACACCCAAGCCTGCCCGAGGTGAGGATTCAGCTGTCCCCAAGCCAGAGACTGGGCATCAGGGTTCGTTCATCCCGAAGCTGGTGGAGATGCATCAACAAACCCGGGGAGTTGTGAATGGGGCTGTCAGTAACCATGCTGCGACTGCAAGGCTGTTTAGAGGAGTCAAGCGAAGTGGAGGCAGCGGTGCCGCCACAGCATGGTAACCAGGCCCACACTGCAAGGGTGGCATCTGCAATGGAAAGTCCGGCACAGGGATTTGGCCTCATGGGTGACAGGATCCAGGCCATCCTGGAGGCACAGTGGGCCATGGCAGAGACACAGCCGAGGGTGTGGCTGGCATCCTGAAGCCACATCGGTCCATGGTCGCAGGTATCGGGGGCATGTTGGAGACACAGTTGGCCACGGCTGGGGCTCTTGCTGGGATTCTGGAGATACAGCAGGCCCTGGCTGTGGCCTCAATAACTTAGCCTAGTCTCACAGGGCTAATACAGAGGGGCTCCAGAGCTTAGCACAATCTCAGAGGGCCAGCACTGAGGGATCACAGACCATGGGGCAGATGCATCTGGGCCTCCAGCACTGGCAGAACCAGGTGACGCCAGAGCTTCTGGAGCTCAGTACAGCTACCTTGGCATCCCATGGCATGTCCCCGGGGCCAATGGACACCCCGAGGGAGGAGGAAGGGCTAGAGCCCATACCAGGGCCTTCCACCCAGGAGATTCCGGACATCCCGAGACCTTCCGAATCCCTCCTTCCTCACACCGGGGCATCTCAGAGCCAGCTGGATGAACAGGGTGGCACCAAAACATCAGTGTCATCCGCAAGTCAGCCAGGGCCCTTCAAGTCTCGGCCACCCAAGGGACGTCCACCAAGGGCATCAAAGGCAATGGGGCACGATTCACAGCTGGATCTCTCCACCTCTGATGTGCATCCTGGAGAAGTATCTAGACAAAGCAGTAGGCCGCACAAGATTAGAAAGTTGTACAGTCACTAAAAGGGCATGGGGTGAACATCACCAGTCATCATTTGTTACTGTTAAGAGCACAATTAAATGTTATTTACATCTCACAGCTGTGACTAATCTGTCTCTGATTCTCAGGGAGGGTGGGGTAGGGTGGGGGAGGTGGGAAAGGGTGGGGGTGGGCTGAGAGAGGGTGGGAGAGGAGAAGGGTTGAGTGGCCAGCTTTGAGTTGTGGAGGGGTGGCGGCTGCAGTGGTTCCTGGGGTGTGGTGGAAGGGTGTTGGGAGCAGCCCCCTCACTGCATGGCACCAGCTAGGTAAAGCGGGCTGCTATCTGGGCCTCCCTTGCAGCCCTGCCCTGCCGGATACCTGCCATCGCTGCCTGTCCTCCATCCTCTGGCTCCTCATTGGCAAGTCATTGAGGTCTGCTGGTGCCGATCCTTCTCCTCCAGCTGGTGTGCTGCATCCTGCGCTGTATTGTGCAGGGTGCAGCGCACAATTATTACGCGTGAGGCCCACACAGGGTAATACTGGAAGGCACCCCAGAGTGGTCCTGGCAGCGGAACCGCATCTTCAGCAGGCCTATGCTACAGTCCACTACGGACTGGGTGGCAGCGTGGGCCTCACTGGAGCGGGACTCCGCCTCAGTCTCGGGCCTCTACACTGACATCATCAGCCCTGACCTCAGCGGTAGCCCTTGTCCCCCACGAGCCATCCCAGCAGCCTGGGCTGGTCTTCGAAAAGTCCAGGGATGTCCGACTGCCTCAGCATATAGCTGTCGTGGACACAACCTGGGTGGCGTGCACAGACCTGCATGATGTTCATCCGATGGTCACATATAATTTGAAGACAGGGAGTGGAACCCTTTCCTGTTAATAAATGGTTGTCCGTCACCTCACGGGGACCCCAGGGCGATTTGTGTCCCATCCACTGCCCCCTGCACATGGGGCATCCCAGCAATAGCGGCAAAGCCTGCAGTCCGGGCGTCCTGCTGGACCCTGTCCAACATCAAAAATGGATGTAATGGCTTGCCTGGTTCGTACAAGGCATCTGTCACCTGGCGAACACATCTGTGGACGGAGGCCTGTGAGATTCCACAGAGGTCGCCACTGGGTGCCTGGAACAACCCTGTTGAACAGAAATTCAGTGCCGCTGTCACCTTATCTTCTACTGGGAGCGGGTGACCTCCCCTCCCCTGAAATGCCAGGTGTGTGAGTGCTTCACACAGGTGCTGGACCATGTCCTTAGCTAGGCGGAGCCCGTGATGGCACGTAACCTTCGACAGCTCCTCGAATGATGTCCTGGTCTGGTACTGCCTAGGCTTTTGCATCCTCCTTCTCCTGGACACCTTTCAAGAGCCTGCTCTCCCACCTCATGGGCATCACCGGCAACCCCTTGCCCTCCTTCCTGAGGGTCTGCCACTGGCTGCTCCTGGAGTGGCCTTCCAGGAGCATTTCCTTCCAGGCATGTGTTGCAACTCAGGGACACGGGACTGGGACAGACTCCTAATTATCACAAGATGGGTTCCCATTCACTGCAGAGTACATGCAGCATGAGTGTCTATGTTAACAAGAGCACCCCTGCTTGGAGCACCAGCTGTCTGAATTGATAACTCTCAAGCAGCACATGGTGCGCTCCCACCCCCTGCCCCAAAACCCCAGCACTCAGTCCAGTCCCTCACCACACCCCACAGCCAGAACATTGGGACATCCCAGTGGCTTCAGATAGCAGCCTGACCAGCACTCAGTAAAGGGCCCCGCCCCACAGAGACTACATGGAACATCCCTGGGCCTGGGGACAGCACTTCCAGCTCTTCAGGGACTTCCCCACAGCAAGCAGAAATTCCCCAGGCCCTCCCTGCAACCTCCCCTGCACTCCGGGGGCTGCAGCTCCTTACTCCTGTTCATCGCTGCCATAGTAAGAAGTTTAACAACACCAGGTTAAAGTCCAACCTGTTGGACTTTAACCTGGTGTTGTTAAACTTCTTACTGTGTTTACCCAAGTCCAACGCCGGCATCTCCACATCATCGCTGCCATGCCAGGTCCCGACTTCTATGGAGCAGTTGTAAACCCCACCAGCATAACGTCATGCTAGAGAGGGGGGAGAGACGCTGGCAAGTTGGGGATTCTAGTCACAGACCCGCCAATGAGATATTAAGGTATGTTAACGAAGGCAAGTGGCGGTTATGCTGATTTTCAGCATGGATCCGTTGATGCAAGCAAATCTTAGGCTGGGAGATGTGCGGAGACCCGGCTGCCCAGTACGAATCCTGTGAACCGGCCGCTGCTGATGTCTCCCAGCCCTCTGCACTACAAAAGCAGTGCAGCGGGATGGGAGAATTGCCCCCTACTCATGTGACTACCCAATGCTCACCTACATTACTATCCTTAAAGTGAAAGTAGAGAACTACGTATTACCTCCAAAAGCTTCAGAGCTAGTAGAGCATGAACAACAATCTCAAGTTGCTAGACACGACTCGAGGGCAAAACAGCACTCATTTCAACAAAGGGATTGAATGTTAGCACGTAATTATGCCACAAGTGAGAAATGGGTACCAGCTGTAGTTTTAGCAAAAACAGGTCCAATTTGTTACACAGTTCAAACTGAAGATGAATTAGTTTGGTGACACCATGCTGACCAATTGTTGTCACCTTGAAATGATTTCTCTGAATAATCTCCAGAAGTACCAAGTTCTTCAGTTCCTAGTGTTGTGAATACTACAGCGGAAGACTTAGTTGAATCTGAGTTGCCTGATAATTGTGTTTCTGCTACTGTATCATGTGCGAATGATGCAGAATTAATCCCAAGAGAAGAAGTGGCTACTGAACTTCAAATTCCAAATCATACTTCCAGACTCAAGGTCAGCCAAATTCCAGAATGTTGGATACAACCAAAGAGGAATAGATGTCCTCCTGATTGACTTTCTTATTAGCTGTGTCTGAAGTATTATTGATCCCATGCATCGTTGCATGGTTGCTTTAAGAATTGATCACATGATTGGACGGTGACATAATTGGAATATTTAACAGGTTCCTGCTTTTAATTTCAGTTTGTACTCTGTGCAGTGCAGGGAACATTTCTTTCAATAAAATCTGCTGTCTGTTGGTTTAAATCTACAAGGGCAAACCACATTCTTTTCTTTTTGTTTAAAACCCACAGCTCCTAACATAGTTAGGACATTACACACACTCTCTCTCTCTCTCTCACATTCATGCACTCATTTTCTCTCTCTTTCACACACACCTTCTCCCTCTCTCACACACATATACACATACTCCCTCTCACAACACGCACACTCCCTTCTTCTCATGCATTCCCTCTTTCACTCTCTCTCTCACACGCACACTCCCTCTCACACTCTCTCACAAACCCCTGGTGAAAAGTCCCTTCACAATCCCCCCTCCCAACCAGGCCCTGTAGCTTCTACACCGCCCCACCCCGCCAGTCTCCATAGCCTCTGACTCTCTTCCCTGGCCACCTTTTATCCCTGGATCCTCTTCTTCTCAGCTCCCCGAAATACTCCTTCTCCCCCATTAAGCACTGTCAGTGATTACTGCTCGTCCCATTAGAGACGGTTTCTCTATCACATTTGCTGCTGATAGGCTCACTAGACAAAGAATGGTTTGTTTCTGTGTAAATTATATACATAAACAGAATATCTCCCTCTCCCTCTGTCCTCCCTCTCTCTCTGTCCTCTTGAACTCACTCAACAGAAGAGCGTGGGGGGAGCCCCCAAATGGCCACATTGCACAATTGGCCCTTTGAGATGAGGCCTCAGCTGTGGTGGAAGCAATGTTTCAGAGCAATCTACTACATTTCGCTGTCATAAGATCACTGTGTGACTCAATGGGTCATATTTTGCTGGAAAAGTAACATATTAACAACACCTATCACTATTCATGTACAAACTGACCAGCAAATTCATAGAATCATAGAATTCCTACAGTGCAGAAGTAGGCCATTTGGCCCATCGAATCTGCACTGACTCTCTGACAGAGCATCTTACACCAGACCCTTTCCCCCGTAGCCCCATACATCAGCAATAAGCAAAGAATTGAGAAACTCTAGGGTGGTTGACTCGTCGTTTTCTTCCCCCAAATGTCTTTCGCCTCTCTTTTCATTTCAAGAACTTCCTGAATTTGTACATGGATTGGCCCATTAAACTTGCCGGAGAATTTAAAATTTTGCAAGTAAAAGCTTCAAGCCATCGCAATACATCTTGCTCTCGCTCTCTCCTTTAAGTTCACTATCTTCTTATTCTCCTGAAGAACTCTCGCGGGTCATGAGTGGTCTGTGACCTTGGGAATCACTGGGTGAGATTGGTGGAGATCTGTCCTCTTTTTAGGTCAAACCAAACCAAGTAAACAAACTCAGATTAAATCAGGCCAAAGTAAAAGGGGCAGCTCCCCAAAAAGGAGGGGGAACAGCCCGAACAGAAATCAAAGTACAAAGGAAACTTAAAAACATCAAATTAAAATGTGATTATTAGGGTCAATAATGCACCCAACCCCTGCGGTACCCAGCGGGCGCGGAAAGCGTCAACCTCGCCCGTGGACACCGCATGCTCCCTCTCCAGGGACACCTGGCCGTGAACGTAGCCGCGGTAGAGGGGAAGACAGTCAGGATGGACGGCCCCCTCGATCGCCCGCTGCCTGGACCTGTAGATGGCGCGTTTCGCCAGGCCCAGGAGCAGGTTCACGAGGAGGTCGCCATCCCGACCCTCCCCTCTCCGCACCGGGTGTCCGTAGATCAGGAGCGTGGGACTGAAGTGCAGACAAAACATCAACAAAAGGTTCTTTAGGAAAACATAAAGGGAGTGCAGCCTAAGACACACAACATAGACATGGTCCACAGACTCCACAAGGCCGCAGAAAGAGGAAACCGTACCAGCCGGAGGAAACCCATGCAGACATGGGGAGAATGTGCAAACCCCACACGGACAGTGACCCAAAGCTGGAATCGAACCTGAGGCCCTGACGCTGTGAGGCTGCAGTGCTAACCACTGTGCCACCGTGCTGTTGGAGCATGAATATTCAGCACACCGAGTGCTTGGGCAGAACGTCCCATTTCTGTGCTGCGCGGTCAATGTGTAAAAGAAAAGCTGGAAACTTGAGATATAAACAGAAAATGTTGGCCGAGGGTCTGCTGGGTGCAGAGAGAGTTAGGGTAAACCTCATGTTTCAGCTCCTTTCATCAGAAGTATCAAACATGTCATCTAACAGTTGGAGATACTTTGTCTTTAGCACCAAAATAAGTCAATGAGGGTGGTGCCCAGCCCGGGGTCACACACACACCTTTGCTGGCTCGGATTCCCTGCTGATTTTACCAGGCATACTGTATGGCTGAGGAGGCAGTGCATCGCACTGATACACCATTGGCTGCCTGTGAGAGCGGAATCAGTTTCACATCGCTCTGCAAATAGCTCCTCATTCCTGATCCTGTCAAATCCTGCTCTCCGCTCAACTGTGAGGTGAGTGTTTGTTACTGAGACCCACACCTTGCAGCAGATCCTCCCTTTCTCCCTCCCTGCTCCCTCTTTGTCCTCCCTCCCTCTGTCCTCCCTCTCCCCCACTCTCTCTCCCTCCCTCCCTCTTGTCCTGCCTCTGTCCTCCCTCTCTGGACGCAATCGGCCCCGGGTACATGATTCACCTCTCTTGGAGCTGCGACACATGTTTGATTTTTCAGACCTATTGCAGTGCGTTCGTCACAAATCTCCAGCCTCCCCGGTGGGACAGCAGGGGCGGCAGTGGCTCAAGCTGCAGGAGCAGTTGTGAAATGGGCAAATGGCGCAGTTATTTCAAGGAGCTGGTTGTGGCCTCGCAGCCCGAGCCCTTCAAAGCCTCGCTTGCTGCCGTCAATCCCCGCTATATTTAGAATCAGAGCCTGCAGTGATCTCTCAGGATGGGAAAGCGTTTCCTCATACATTTTTTCACTTCCTGTGAGTTAAAACGCGTTGTTTAGCTGCATTGTACATGCCAAGTTCTGGATACAAACATGGACATAATGTAGAGGGTTGTGGAGCAATAGTAACTTTTAAAATGGAATGAAGGAATGAGTGGATTCTTGCTTGGTATGGTGCAAGTACCAGCCTGAAACTTTGGAACCCGTTCACATTACCTGCCTTTCTCCTTTTAAAATATTTCTTAAAACCAAGTATTTTGACTGTGAGCCCTAAGCTATGGAACAGCGCCAAGCTCCTGTTACCACAGTATTTATTGTATTAGAGGTGCTGGAGACATCCAAATTCTTGTCTGTGTCAAGTTTGTACCTACCAGGCCTTCTGAACCCTGTGCACTTCTGGCATCATCACTCAACCAATTCTCTGGGAAGATTTAGTCTGACCTGGTGCTGTTGTGTGGAAAGAGAGAGTGAGAGAGAGAAAAGCTTTCATTTATGTGTCACAACCTGGGGAACCCCAGATTAATGTTATCTCTCTGGTAATGTAGGAAGTGTAGTAAGTGATTTGCAAACTCTCACAAATCACAATGAGATGATAATTAGTTTTCGCAATGTCGGTTGTGGCAGAAAATGGGTGAATGTGTTGATAGTGAAAAGAAAATGTCTTATTTCTTAGTTTGGAAGTTGCTCCAAGTTGACCATCTCTCACTATTCTCCCTACAAACTTTGCGTGTAAAGCAGTCCGAGTAGCCACCGCTCCCAAAGTCATTAAAAGGATGTTGGTGTGAGGCCCTGCTGCCATCCAGTTCTGTTCTCCATGCCAATATTCCATCTTGTCCTTGGTCACCTCCACATTTTAAGTAAAAGTGAAGTTGACGTAAACAGTAAAGGTGTTATAGTGAGGAGCAGTCTGTGACTGAGAATGTAGAACTGGGTCTCTTTCACACAATTTTAAAGTGACTGATCCCTCTGCTAGCACATAATTACAAACAGCTAGTTATTCTTCATCTTCCTTGACAATATTCCAGATGTGGCCTCACCAAGGCTCCTCATTATTTCAACTGGCAGCAATGACAGAATATTCCAAGCACTGTCTGATTCCTGAAATAGTGACGTTTTTATTTCTAATTGTGAAATATTCTCTCAACGCACAATATAGTAGAGGGTGAATCTCCCCCTGATTCTGCCTGGTCATTTTTGATTTTAACATAGAAATATAAAAAGTATGAGCAGGAGGAGGCCATTCACCCCTACTAGCCATCCCAGGCATTCATTATGATCATCAAACTCAATAGTCTGATCCCGCCTTCCCATCCCATTTCCTTTGATCCACTTTGCTCCAAGTGCTATATTCAACTGCTTCTTGAAAACATACAGGGCAGGATTTTCTGGCCATGCTCATCCCAAGGCTAGAAAATCCAGTCTGAGGTCAACAGACCTTTGCATGGTCCATGTCCTGCCCGCTACGATTCCCATTGCGGATGGGACAGGAAAATTCAGCCCACAAGGTTTGGGCCTCAACTATTTTCTGTGGTAACGAATAGGCTGACCATTCTCTGGGTGAAGAAATTTCTCCTCATCTCTGTCCTAAATGGTCGACCTTATATCTCAGACTGTGACCCTTGGTTCTGGACACTCCGATCATCAGGAACATTCTTCTTGCATCTATCCTGCCTAGTCCTGTTAGAATTTTATAACTTTCTATGAGATTCCCCCTTATTCTTCTGAATTCCAATGAATACAATCCTATCTGACTCAATCTCTCCTAATACATCTGTTCTGCTATGCCAGGAATCCATCTGGTAAACCTTATCTACACTCCCTTTAGAGCAAGAACGTCCTTCTTCAGATAAGGAGACTGAAACTGCACACAATATTCCAGGTGTGGCCTCACCAAGGCCCTGTATAATTGCAGTAAAACATCCCTGCTCCTGCATTTGAAGCCTCTCTCTATGAAGGCCAACATACCATTTGCCTTTCTTTGCAGCCTGCTGCACCTGCATGCTTACCTTAAGTAACTGGTGTACGAGGACATTCAGGTCTCAATGCACATTTTCCCCTTCTAGTTGAAGGCCATTCAGATAGTAATCTACCTTCCTGTTTTTGCCACCAAAATGGATAACCTCACATTTGTCCAAATTATACTGCATCTGCCATTCATTTGCCTACTCACTCAACTTGTCCAAATCACATTGAACGATCACTGAATCCTCCTCACAACTCACCCTCCCACCCAGCTTTGTGTCATTTGCAAATTTGGAAATATCACATTTAGTTCCCTCATCTAAATCATTAATATATATATAGTGAATATCAGGTGTTCCCAGCTCTGATCCCTGCGATATTCCACTAATCACTGCATGCCATTTCCAAAAAAACCAGTTTATTCCTACTCTTTGTTTCCTGCCTGCCAGCCAGTTTTCTATCCATCTCCATACACTAACCCCAATCCCATGCACTTTAATTTACATGCTAATATCTCTTATGTGAGACTTCTTCAAAAGACTGAAAGTCCAAATAATCCATATCCTTTGGCTCCCCCTCATCAACTCTACCAATTCCATCCTCAAAGAATTCCAGTAGATTTGTCAAGCATGATTTCCCTTCCATAAACCTGGGCTGACTCTGTCCAATCCTGCCACTGTTTTCCAACTGTTTTACTATAAAATCTTTGTAACGGATTATAGAATTTTCCCCATTACCGATGTCAGGCTTACTGGTCTATAATTCCCTGTTTTCTCTCTACCACCTTTTTTAAATAGTGGGATTAAATTAGCTACCCTCTAATCTGTTGGAACTGTTCCAGAGTCTATAGAACCTTGGAAGATGATCACCAATGCATCCACTATTTCTCAGGCCACTTCCTTAAGTACTCTAGAATGTAGATTATATGGCCCTGGGGATTTATCGGCCTTCAATCCCATCAGTTTCCCCAACACCAATTCTTTACTAAAACTGATCTATGTCAGTTCCTCCCTCTCACTAAACCCTTTACTCCCCAACATTTCTGGTATCTTATTTGTGTCTTCCTTTGTGAAGATAGAACGAAAGTATGTATTCAGTTGGTCAGCCATTTCTTTGTTCCCCATTATAAATGCCCCTGTTTCTGACTGTAAAAGATCAACATTTATCTTCACCAATCTTTTTCTGCTCACATACCGATATAAACTTTTACAGTCAGTTTTTAATGTTCCCGCAAGCCTATTCTCGTACTCTATTTCCCCCTTCCCATAGTCCTCCTTTGCTGAATTCTAAAGTGTTCGCAATCCTCAGCTCTGTTGTTTATCTTGGCCAATTTGTATGCCTCTCCCTTGGATATAATACCACCTCTAATTTCCTTTGTAAGCCATGGTTTGGCCGCCTTTCTGGTTTTACTTTAGCATCAGACAGGGATAAACAAATGTTGCAGTTCACCCATATGCTCTTTGAATGTTTGCCATTGCAAACTATCATCCCTTTAAGTAATGTTTCGCAATTTATCATAACCAACTTATGCCTCATATTGTAGTTTCCTTTATTGAGATTCAGGATCCTAGTCTTAGAATCAACTCCGTCACTCTTCATCTGGATGAAATATTCTGTCATGTTATGATCGCTCATCCCCAAGGGGTCTTGCACAACTAGATTGACAATTATTTCTTTCTCATTACACAATACCCAGTGTAGAATGCCCTGCTCTCTAGTTGGTTCCTCAACGTATTGGCTCAGGAAATCAGCCCGTATACATTGTAGGAATTCCTATAGTATTGTAACTAATTTAATTTGCCCAATCTATATGCTGATTAAAATCACCCATAATTACAAATGTTCCTTTATTGGATACGCCTCTTATTTCCTGTTTAATATCATTCCCAACATCACCACTGCAGTTTGGAGGTCTGTATACAACCCCTACTAACGTTTTTTTGCCGCTTGGTGTTTCTTAGTTCCATCCATAAAGATTCCACATTTCCTTCCTCAGTATGGTATTGATTTCCTCAATAACCGTAATGCAACTCCGCCACCTTTACCTTTTTGTCTGTCCTCCCGAAAAACTGTGAATCCCTGGATATTCTGTTCCCATCCCTGATCACCCTGCAGCCATGTCGCCGTAATCCCGACTATATCATACCAATTTACATCTATTTGCATGTTTTATTCATCCACTTTATTGTGAGTACTGCGTGCATTAAGGCACAAAGCCTTTACTCTCATCTTTTTAACATTACTGGTCCCGTTCCTACTATTTTTCACTGAGGCCATTTACGAATCTGGCCCTTGGTTTCTCTGACAATCACTTTTCTTATTCCCTTTCTGTCTTTAGTTTTTGTCCTTGATTCCCCTGCCTCTGATTCCTTGCACAGGTTCCCATTCCCCCAGCCATTTTAGTTTCAACCCTCCCCAACCGCTTTAGCAAATCCTCCCCCTAGGACATCAATTGCGATCCTGCCCAGGTGCAAGCTGTCCAGTTTATACTGGTCCTACCACCCACAGAAACCAATCCCAATGCCCCAGGAATCTAAAACCATCCCCCTCACACCATCTCTTCAGCCATGTATTCATCCAATATATCCTGCTATCTCTACTCTGATTAACACTTAGCACTTGTAGTAATCCTGAGATCACTACCTTTGAGGTCCAACTTCTCAACTTTTTTCCTAACTCCCTATATTTTGCTTTTAGGACCTCATCCCTTTTAACCGATGTCATTGGTATCGATGTGTACCACGACCACTGGCTGTTCACCCTCCAGAATGTCTTGGAACCACTCCTATACATCCTTGACCCTAGCACTAAGGAGGCAACATACCATCCTGACATCTTGTTTGCGGCCATAGAAATGCTTATATATTCCCTTGACAATTGAGTCCCCTATAACTATTGCATTTCACACTTTTTACCTCTGCCCTCTGCAGCAGAACTAACTGTGGTGCAGTGGATTTGGCTGTTGCTGCTTTCCTCTGAGAGGCCATTCCCCTCAACAGTATCCAAAGTGATATATGGGTTTTGCAGGGGAATGGCCACAGGAGCTTCCTGCACTGTATGCCTCGCCCTCTTGCTCTGCCTGGTGGTGACCCATTCCCTACTTGCCAGGGGAATCTTAGCCTTCAGTGTGACCACCTCTCTGTACGTACTATCCACAATACTCTCCGCCTCAGAGATGCTCCATATCAACAACCTGCAATCATGCAGCCTCTTAATTCAAAGAATGTTTGAAGCTACTTCATAGATCGACATCTGCAGAATGGTCACTAATGCGGAAGGGACAAGTGAAACCTTGTTGAACAGATAGGGGGTGGGGTGGGGGGGGGGTCTGGGGTTTGGAATGGTGGTCATGGCTTTGGAGGGCAGTTGGAGGTTTGAGAGAAAGAGCAGGGTGGCTGTCAGGGACATAAGGCTACATTGACGGGGTGGGGGTCACAGTTGGTGTGGATGGTCCTGAAGTCTGCTGTCTGCATTGTTTAAATGAGCTTTTAGTGCTGTGTCAATCTGATAATTGTGGCATGGGGGTACGGGGCAGGTTCTGAGCTGTGTTGAGAGTCAAGGAGCTGGGCCTAATGGGCGGTGTGAATGAGACCCCGAAAAAAAAGACAACGTGGTGTCCACCCTGGGGGCAGTTCTTAACCTCTGGAGTAGCTGTTATGTAAGTTTAAGCGTAGAAGCATGACAGCAATGAGATCTTAGCATGAGTATGGTGCTTTTCAGTTTTTCCTCTCCCTGAAACAGAAGGCAATTGTGCCCTCTAATGTTCCTGAGACTCATGCTCATCACACTAATGGGCCATCAAGAGTTAACCCTTAATAATGTCAGCTACCCACAGTAGCAGGAATGCGATGAATCCTCAGGGCTCAGGGCTCGATGTGTGGTTCCATGGGGTCTAGAGGCACTGGACTCACTTCTCTGCCAGGACCCCAACATCTGCCAGTCACGATCCATTAGCTCCAGAGCGGACATCGCCATTTAGTTGACCCTGGCCATTGAGGATGAGTTTTAAGTTAATTATTAGTGTCACAGTAAGCTTACATTAACACTGTAATGACATAACTGTGAAAATCCCTCATGTCCCCTCAATCCAACACCTGTTCAGGTAAACTGAGGGAGAATTTAACATGACCAAAGCACCTAACCAGCGCGTCTTTCAGACTGTGGGAGGAAACCGGAGCACCCGGAGGAAACCCACACAGACATGGGGAGAACGTGTAGACTCCCACAGACAGTGACCCAAGCTGGGAATCAAACCCAGGTCCCTGGTGCTGTGAGGCAGCAGTGCTAACCATTGTGCCACCAGCATAGAACCCTCCTCTCAGAACCCCCACTGTTAGAGAGGCAAAGGGATGGGAGAACCAGACGGGAGGCTAGAGGCGAGTCTAAGTTGGCAAGGATATAGGCCAGGGCTAGTCCTGTTCTGCAGTGAGCGATCACTGATGGTGAAGCTCGGGCCCTGTCTGTTTCCAGGTTCAGAAGGCCAGTGGGTCAGCGGCTGTGGCACCAACCTGACTCTGACTGTCCCTCTCTCATATCATCTCTCACAGGACTCCGAGCTATATTGGGTTGGAATCAGCGGAGCTGGTCATCTACTAATAACTGCACTGGAGGAGCACAGACTCCAGAAGCAGCACCCAGGGAAGATCCTGCACAGGACTTCAGTAAAGCCTTTGACAAGGTACCTCATGGTAGACTGGTAGGAAAGGTGAAGTCACACGGGATCTGTGGAGAGCTGGCAGGATGGTACAGAACTGCCTTGACCATAGAAGACAGAGTGTAACAGTAGAGGAGTGCTTTTCTGAATGGAAGGCTGTGACCAGCTGTTTTCCACAGGGATCAGTTCTGGGACCTTTGTTGTTCGTAGTATATATAAATGATTTAGAAGAAAATGTAGCTGGTCTGATTAGTAAATTCGCTGACGACATAAAAATTGGTGGATTTGCGGATAGTGAAAAGGATTGTTAGAGGATACAGCAAGATATAGACCGGGCGGAGACTTGGGCAGAGAAATGGCAGATGGAATTTAATCTGGACAAATGTGAGTTAATGCATTTGGAAGGGCCAATGCATGTAGGAATTATACAATAAATGGTAGAACCCTTAGGAGTATTGACATTCAGAGAGATCTGGGCATACATGTCCACCAATCACTGAAAGTGGCAATGCAGGTGGATAAGATCATCAAGGAGGCATATGGCATGCTTGCCTCCATTGGTTGGGGCACTGAGTATAAAAATTGGCAGGTCATGCTGCAGCTGTCCAGAACCTGAGTTGGGATATTGTGTACAATTCTGGTCGCCACACTATCAGAAGAATGTGGATGCTTTGGAGAGGGTACAGAAGAGGTTTACCAGGATGTTGCCTGGTCTGGAGGGCATTAGCTTTGAGGAGAGGTTGGGCAAACTCGGTTTGTTCTCACTGGAATGACGGAGGTTGAGGGGTGACCTGATAGAGGTTTACAAGATTATCAGTGGCATGGATAGAGTGGCTAATCCGATGTTCTTTCCTAGGGTAGAAAAGTCAAGTACTAGGGGACATAGGTTTAAGGTGCATGGGGAAAAATTTAGAGAAGATGTGCGAGGGTGGTGAATGTCTGGAACTCGCTGCCCGGGGAGGTGGTGGAAGCAGGTATGATAGCGGGGCATTTAAAGAGCATCTAGACAAATACATGAATAGAATGGGAGTGGAAGGATATGGACTCCGTATGTGCATACAGTTTTAGTTTAGGCAGGCATCACGATCAGCGCAGGCTTGGAAGGCCAAAGGGCCTGTTCCTGTTCTGTACCGTTCTTTGTTCTTTGTTCACAGAGAGAACAGGGCAGGCTTAGGAGCTGGAAGCTGTACCAGCCATGAAGGCACTAAAGGAGACGAAAGGTCTCATGTAGTCTTCATGGGGTTGTCAGGCAACATGTGCCGTCGAAGACTCTGCCTCACGAGGGAGACTATGCAGCACTTGTGCCACTTCCTTGTGGACTTGACACCACGTGGACGCGGTCCTGAACCCACCACCTTCTGACTCAGAGCTGGGGGTGCTATCACTGCACCAAGGCTGATATTAGCACTGTCCCCTGGAAACTACAAATACAAATGCTGAAAATCTGAAATATCAACCGAAAGTGCTGGAATACTCAGCAAGTCAGGCAGCGTTTGTGGAGCGAGAGTTAACATTTCAGCTTGATGGCCTTTAGTTCTGATGCAATGTAGCAAATGTAGCAGATAATTTGTGCACAGCAAGATCCCACAAACAACAATGAGACAACGTTCAGACAAGCTGTTTCAATGACGTTGGATGAGGGATATATTCTTGACCATGGAGTCTACCTAGCTTTCCTTCGAAATTGTAATGTTAGATCTTGCATGTACCCGAGAAGGTTAATGAACCACAGTTAACGTCTCACCTGAAGGACAGCATTTTAACATTTTAATTCTAAGTGCTGGGCGGACTTGAAACTGGGAGTGTTTCAGATCCGAATTTTAGACCCATTCTGAGGCACCCCCATACGCACTCTGCCTGAAAAAATATCAGCAATTCCGAATCGCGCTGCAGAAGCCTGTGGGCCTAACGCGCCCAAAATCCTGCAGCTCCGATTGGCGCCTCCAACTGCGCATGCGCAGAAAAAAAATGATAGAATGCTGCTCCCCTGCCACATTGCTCCTGGGCCGGATAATGCCTCCCCCGGCCCCCACAGACATTGCCCCACCCCTGCAACATTACTGACCCCCTTATCCCCCACCCCCCCGCTACCCAGACCGAACGCGCCCCTCCCTTCCTTCCCCCTCACTGATCACAAGCAGAGTGGCAGTGGACCCCTCCTTCCCCCTCACTGATCACAGGCAGAGTGGCAGCCGACCGCCCCTTCCCCCTCACTGATCACAGGCAGAGTGGCAATGGACCCCCACTTCCCCCTCACTGATCGATCACCAGCAGAGTGGCAGCGGACTCCCCCTTCCCCCTCACTGACCACAGGCAGAGTGGCAGCAAATGCATTTAAATGGTTGTTGCACCCGTTTTGGGCGTGGGCCCGATCGTGGCCATTTTTGGACCTTGGTAAAGGGGAAACTGGCGCGGAGGTGGGCGCGGATCATGCTACTTGCCTCACACCTGACTTTACCAAGTTTTCGTGCCCGAAAACAGGCGCAGCTTGATGGTAAAATCGGGGCTGCATGTCCACTTGACATGTGAAAGCAAGGAATTACACTGGCTTTGTACACTTGAGATGTAGATATACATAACATTCCACAATTTATATTGGAGGAAATAATCATCAGTGCATGAAAACTCAACTGAGAAATCCAAATTCCTTCCCCAATGGATTTTGAACTTTGCATTAAAATGGTGCACTTTGGTAAACTTACCCCATTTGTACTTCACAGTTAGTGTAGTTTTAATTTTAAATGAGAAGAGTAAAACAGATCACTGTTTATCAGTGTTAAGCATTCAAACACTGTCAGTGTCCCATATCCAAACAGTTCATAGTGACACTCCATCTCATCCAGACCAATTTCATTGAGACACTGCAATCCCAAAAGATAGCCACTCTTTTCAGACACTTTTCTCGCTAGTTCATGCTGATACTCCTCTTCTTTGTCTTCATGAATTCAACATAGCATTCTTCTCCCTTTGAACCCCGGTAACTGGTATCTTAATCCACTTTCCCAATTCAAGCTGGCGTCCTTTCCCATGTCCCTCATCATTTCCAAGTTTGTGCTGCTGCTTTCCTGCTCCTCTTCAAATGTTAAGAAGACTCTTTCCCCGCTCGCCTCCTGAGTTTAAATCCAACCCACCAAAGTGAATTAAAAATGTTTTTCCTTTCTTGCTAATTAGTGCAAAATGAATTTGGCTTTCACACCCTAGTTCCGATGGCTACGTACCCATAGCACAAACTCGCATTGCTCTGGCCATCCCAATGAGGCAACCAAGAACATGTGGCATATAAAATCAAGCCGCTCAGAGGCTATTAGGCCCATCATGCCAGTGTTAGATCTCTGAAAACTTATCCAATTTGTCTTATCTTCATGCCCTTCTCTCAAAACGCTGTCAATCTTTGCATTCCAAGTATACATCCAATTCCCTTTCAAGGGCTAATATGACTCAATCTTCCACCACGCTTTTAAGGTCAATCATTCCAGGAAATGTCATACTAGTGCAAACCAAAGGTGCAGATCATGGCAGTGCTTGGGGTACAGTAGTGGGAGATTTGTGTTGTATTTAAGGTGACTTGACCATTGATTAATCTTTGAGGAATGCTTAACACTGATATTTAGAGTAAAAAATGTTTTAAAAATTGTCTTTATTTGTCTGCATCCCATCTAACCCAGTACACAAATCCTTGTTTTTATATATCTGCAGGCTCTCCTGTACATGCATCATTTTACAGAGGCAAAGAATGAGTATAGAAAATGATATTTGTAAGGTTGTGGACTTGACATCACGTGCAGCTGTAACAATTTATATTGCGCAAGGTTTATTTGGAAACCTTAGAGCAAGCTTGTCCAATCTTTTTGCTTTGGGGCACTTTTGCATATTTTTCTCACTCAAGAGGCTGACGAGCAAATGTCAGAAAAATAAGGTGTGGCACACAAATAAACTGGATTTTAAAAATTGATAAGTATTTAAGAAAAGAAACAAGTCCCACCATTGCTTGGCTCACTGGACTCCAGTCCCACTTCACCTGTGCTTCCCTCTGTCCAATAGTCCTCAACACACTCACCAATGCCAGGGTTCACTGCTCCTCCAATCAGAGCCTGTTTCTCTCCCTCGATTGCTGCTGATAGGCCATCAGCAGCAAACGTGGGAGAGAAATAGCCTGTGATTGGAGGAGCAGCTCCATGCAGAATCCTCCATGAAAACTCACCTCTCCTTGACAGGAATTTTGAAAACTAACTCTGGGGCCATGGAGCGGGATTTCACGGGCTGGGTGTGACCCTTGGGCTGTACGTTAACAAGCCTACCTTAGAGGCTTTGGATAATTATTAGGTTTCTGTCCATGTTCAGGCCATGTTGTTCATTGCCTCTGCAGTGTCTTCATGATATTTTATGGTGACTGTTACATATTACCACAACATTTCTGCTGTAATGGCATTGCATGCCATTGGGTAGAGACAGGAAATAGGGTGATTGCACTGAAAGGATTGCATCACATGAGCCATCAAGAAAAATGCTGCTCCACTCCACTCCATGGAATCCCTATCCCACTATTTTTGACAAGGGTCCCCAAGACTATGTCGTTATCAAAAAACGCAAGTGTATCAAAATTTGCAAAGGAATGTGTCTGAATATTTGTACAGACTCACTGGAAATGCCAATGTTTGTACGGGTCATTGGGAATATTTGGAGAGTGTTCTCTCACAGCTAAATTTGAAAACCATTGCTGGATATGGTAATCACCAAAATGTTGTTTTGCCTTTCAAAGCAGAATGCTACTGAGACCAGGGTGGTTTGGACTTGCTTATTGAATATTTATGCCATGGCTCCTTTTGCTTGGTGTCTAGTGGATCTGTCCTAAAATGGATGTGGATTGCTCTCTACCTTTGTATAAACAGGTTTGACCATGTTTTGGTTGTTGAAACATAAAAGCAGAGCGATAAGCTGCTGCCTCAGGTGTGGCCACCCTCGATACCAGCACCACAAAGCTGTCTTAGCATTGCGGAGGGAGGATATAAACGCCTGGGAGAGACGAGCACCATTGGCCCCAAAACACATCAAAGAGGTGACCAGCGCAGGCTACAAGGTCCTGGTGCAACCATCCAACAGAAGAGCCATCCATGAAAAGGTAATTCTGAACTTTTCATTGGCCGGAATGTGACTCTGCCCGGGCCTAGTTCTGTTTTACTTCTGTTTTCTACAATCACGCTGAAGTTTTTAAGTCTGCCTTTCGAATTTTTGGTGAAGCAATTTTATTTCCGTAAAATAGAACTTTCTAAAGTCTCATGACACATTTTTAAAGGAAAAAGAATATAAGAAACTGTAATATCTGTCAGTGTCTCTGTGTTTTGATGGCCAGGCTAATCCGTTATGAGGAACTAACTCTCCACTCAGAACAGATTTCTCAACTGGTTCTCCAGATTTCTTCATTATTCTGGCAGCAATGCAATAACTTGTTTCTCTTTCCAGTTTCCTTTCACTTTTGGTAATCCGTTTTGCTCATGAGTGCTACCGATTACGTGGAAGAGAAAATCTTTCATGGGAGCTCCAAGGCCTCCATCCTGAGTTGGAATATTTTTCTCTCAATGTTCTAATTCCTTATTTCAGTTCCATTGTTCTGAACATTACATTGGTGGAATGATTTTAGTAGTGGATGTTCATGAAATTATTTCTCTTCAAACAAGTATATTAAGGTCTAACATGGAGCAAAGTCACAAATGTAAATAATGAACAAGCTTTTGCCACAGCTACATTGTGACTAAAATCCCAAGTTTTCAAAGATTATTTTGGTTTCCAGTCAATCTTTTTTGTTACTATGCAACTAAAAGTGATGACATCTCTTGGCTTATTTTCTCTACCATCCTATTTAATTTTCTTTTCCCCTTTCCAAAAGGTCCTCCTTTTTTAAAATGGGGTTAACACCTCTAGTGAAACAGCAGAGCCAAGATTGCACAGGGGCGGCACGGTGACACAGTGGTTAGCACTGCTGCATCACAGCACCAGGGGCCCGGGTTCAATTCCCGGCTTGGGTCACTGTCTGTGTGGAGTTCACACATTCTCCCCATGTCTGCGTGGGTTTCTGCCAGGTGCTCCGGTTTCCTCCCACAGTCCAAAGATGTGCGAGTGGATTGGCCATGATAAATTCTTCATTGGTGTCAGATGGATTAGCAGAGTGGGTGTATGGGGTTACATGGATAGGACCTGGGTGGGATCGTTGTCGGTGTAGACTCGATGGGCCGAATGGCCTCCTTCTGCACTGTAGGGATTCTATGATTCTATATCAACACATAGGGGGTTGAATTTTCACATTGAGGTACAATCAGCAATCCTGGTGTATTCTCAAAATGAAAAAAATGAACATTTTGAAAAATGTTTCATTTGCACAGCACAATCTGTTCTGAACCAGTGCAAATAGGGCAATGTTTTAAAACAGAATTTATCTTAAATATTTGAAGGAATTTTTTTGTTGAAACAAAATCTTTTTAAGGTTTGGAACTTGGTGCAGTGTAAATGATACAGCTAAAAATGGACATAATACAAAAATAATTTTTAATCAACGTTAATCCATCACCCATGGGTAACCCAATTTTAAATGACTGAAATTCATTTGTAACAAATATATCTTGCAATCTAATTATATTCATGAAGTGCCCCTTTCTTAATAAATTAAGTGAAAATCAAGTTTAAAAGCTTTTAAAATTTGCCTTTTTCGATCTCAAAAGTGGCCAAAAGAAAGCTAGTTTAATTTTTAAAGGTTTGTTGAAAGTTTGCAAATGAACGCTCCCATTGGTGATTAGTTCATCCTGGAGTGCAGCTAGTTTTGTCGGCAGGGCCGACTTTCATGTGTGAAGTTTATAAAAGTAGCGCAAAACATTGCAGGTGTGCTGAACTCAAATTGTGATACTCAGCACTGGTTAGGCCAGTCAGCTGGATTTCACAATAACACCCTTGGTTGAATAGAAGCCCTAAGGTGGAATTTTCCCATAATTTGTCAGTGTGTCAGGCTCTGACTGAAACCCGATGTGCATCTCTCCAGATGCACTGCCGAGTTTACAGAACAGATCTTGAGCCACTCTGACAAAAAAAAATAAGGAGGCCTGATTAGCACCGGCAAGTCCAGTTCCATAGAGATTGGGACGCCAATTTTGAAGGGCGTCTAGATCACTGCGGTAAAACTCCCCCAAGCCTCCCCTGCCAACTCCCACCCAGCACTGCGAAGTTTCAGGGGCTCTCCCCTCTCTCCCATGACACAGTTATCGGGGTTCACCCCTCTCCTCCCTCACAACCACTGTAGCACCAGTGTTCCCACTTCACTGCTTGCTCCTCCCCATTGCTGCCAGTTATTCCCCTTCAAAGGTCTCGCCACTCCTCTCCTCCACACATTACAGGACCCCCCCCCCACCCTCTCCACTTGGTTCCCCAGAGCATCTGCCCTTGGCACCACAACCTGGCAATGCCAAACTGTGCCAGGACACTGCCTGGGCATGTCTCTCTGCTCCAGGGGTAATGCTTACCAGGGTGCTTCCGGCAGGATCCCCTCGACTCTTTGACATCACATCGGCAAGGTTTGAATATTCAGTGAGGGGGGAATCATGTGACGAGTCTGACCTTTAATAATATTCAAATTCATTAAATTGTATTTAAATGAGGCATGCTATGTCACTGCGAGGGGCGGGGAAAATGGGAAACCAGATCTTGCTGGCGAAAATCTCATTTCCTGACTCTCTCTGAATTTTGTTCCCACGTTGCCATTCTCGGTGATGGCGAATGTGAGTGCAAAATCACCCTCTAAAATGTGAAATGTCTGTTCACTAATATCAGTTATTTTTAACCTTGCACAATTAGCACCAATTGTCAAATGGTACTGGGGACTTGCTCACCTCTACCATATTGTCTTGCTGAGGCTCAGTGCGTGTGAAACTCAGGCCGCGATTCTCCCATCGCGACCCACAACCTTTCTGACGGGCCGTGGTGGGAGCTGCGCATCGCCGGCCTTGTACGGGAATTTGCGCATGCGTCGGGAACGCATGCGCATCTCCCAGAGCCGGCGAACAGCCACCAGTCAGACCACGCTGGAAACCGGCGGGAAGGCAGGTAAGTCATTTGGATCTGTTTTAAATGTATTTTAAATATGTTTAGCAGTTCATTATCAGGAACTTGCCGGTCCCGATTGAATCCCCCACCCCGCCAGGAGTACTTCATTCCGGCAGGGTTCAGACTAGCTCCCCATGTTCGCGAACTAGCGGGAGACCCCACCGGAATGAAGGGGGGGCAATCGGGGCCACCCAGGGGGCCGGGCGGTGGCGGGGATGGTGCCCCCTGGGCATGGGCACCCTGGCAGTGCCAAAGAGGCAAAGTGCCCATGCCCAGGGGCATTGGGCAGTGCCAAGAGGGAGGGGCCTATTGCGGACAAGGCTTAGGAGCAATTGGTGGAGGTGGGAGGTCTCGCTGCCAGTCTGCAGACAGGATCGGTCTGGGATGGAGGGAGGGCAGCGATTAGGGCAGGCTGGGGGGGGGGGGGGGGTTGGTCTGCCAGGGTGTGGGAGGGCTTGCCTCCCGGAGGGGGGGGGGGACTGACCCCGGGCGGGGGGGGCAGTGGGGGGAGGGTCTGCCGGGGTGAGGGGGTTGGGGGGATCATCACTGCTGGGGGGGGGGGGGGGGGGGTGGGTGGTGGGTTGTTGGGCTGTGCATCGGGGCGCTCCGCGAGGGGAGGGGGTGGGGGTCAGTTCTGGCCCAGGAATTGTTGTGGGGGCCGCGATTGGGCTGTGGGGGAGGCTGGAAGGGCGGCACTGCGGTGGTCCCGGGCTGGCCAGTGATTGAGCCGGCCAGCAAACGGGGAGACTGACAGATCGGGGCCACTGCGCATGCGCAGAGTTCCAGAACTGTCAGACTCTGATACGAATAGGCCCTGCCCACCTGTGTTTTTAATAAGATTCACGACTGGGACCTCTGCAGTGCACAGAGTGCGGAGATTCGGGTGAGAAGCTGAACTGACAAAACATTCGGGATTTAGAACAGTTTTCCCGCCAATTCAGCACTTTTGGGAAAATCGCGGCCTCAGTTACCAAAGAGGAGACCATTTTGTTCATCTTTATAACATCTCCATTTTTAGGATTATCGGCATGCGGGGGCTATAATCCAGGAAGACATCTCCGAGGCCTCTTTAATTATTGGGGTGAAAAGCCCTCCAGTGGAGAAGCTGATACCGAGGAAGACCTATGCCTTCTTTTCGCATACCATCAAAGCCCAAGAGGCAAACATGCCACTTCTGGATGCTGTCGTTGAAAAGGTACAGTGGAAGCGTAGGATTTTTGTTGACAGCTTTTTACAGTCTGGTTCCTCTGAATTTGATGTGGCGACCTTTACAAATATGTGCAGAGAAAGCAAAGGTAGAAAGGTAACACCCCTCATAGCTGCAAGAGGCCTCTTTGTTTGAACATTTTTCATATCTTTATAATTATTGACAAAGTGAGTTCAATCAGGTGTTTTAGCGCACACTGAGTGTGTTGCCTTCTGGATAAATGGAAATTATTTTCCTAAAACAGGGTCAGAAATCAGATCGATACCCCTTAGATAAGTACAGGGGCAGTTTGCCAGCACAATTCCACCTGGGGGCCATTTTCCCAGGGGCGATCGGAGGGGGTAGAAAGGTAATGCGCACTTGCAAGTGGCGGGTAACAAAATAAGTCAATTGGCTTTAATTGACCATTGAACAACTGGAAATGTTCTGTCAGTCTGTGGCCCCCTCACCCCACACTAACACCCCGCTCCCACTTTTCCCCTCCCAAAACATTTGGACCTGCAGGCCCCTGAAGCTGACCTCTTCGTATCAGAGCAACACCATGTAGGCAGGCCTTGAAGTCTAACCCGCCTCTCTGCCTATAACTGCAGCCAGTTATAGGCAGAGAGACAGTGGGAAATGGACACACGCACATCCTCGAGACAGGTTGCTACTCCATGGGGGGTATTGTGGCTTTTTTTTAATGTAAAAGTTGCAGAGGAGGCACCTCAAAACAGAGGCATTTCTGACTGGCTCCCTGCAATGGCAGGCTTCAAGTCCTCTTACTTGCCCGCCAGCTTCAAGAGCCTCAGGACGGTGAGTCCATTCTCTAGCCACTAATCCACCGATTTGCGGAAAGTCACTGCCAGATGACCGTTCTCTACGCAGTGCAGGATCTCGATCCCCATTTAACCCTGGTGTCAGGATTCCAACCCAACACCAAAAGTCCTCCTCCTTAAATTTGCTTGACATTGTATTGTTTTACAGAAGTTTTTTTTTGATACAAATGATTTTTGTTATTGCTCATCTCAAATCTTATAAAGCAAGATTGTCAATTCTTCCCAGTACTATGAGAAATCAACACACTCCAAAATTCTGTCTGTTTTCCTAAATAATACTCTTATACTGAGAAACTAAAAACACCAATACAATTCATTGTGCCTTCTGTATGAGAGACTGCCTGATTGGAGGCCAGTGGGATTCGATTAAATGAATAAAACTCTGAACTGTGTTGGCACTCAAGAATATAACCAGAGCCAGTGAACAAAATTCTCCAAAGATAAACTCCCTCCCCAACACCATAATAAACAGAAGAGATCAGTTAACAGAGTAATACAAATATACTTTACTCTATAAGTATTGTGTATTTTAGATATTGCAGCAGAAATGTTTGCATTGGGTAAGTTCATGCAATATCCCCATGCGGCTTTCAAAAGACAAATGTGAATGTTGGGAATCCAACATTAAAAAAATACAGATCCCCTTTCAAATATTGATCAATCTGCTGTGCACTGCCAGCGTTTCCTGTTTTTACTTTAATATTGTCAGTGGTTTCCCTGTTTTTGAGACATTGCGATAGTGTAGTGTTGTAAAGTAGGCCTGAGGCGAGCTCTCTTTTGTCGCTTTTAGAGAAGATCTTCTGATTTTCTGTATAAACCCTGGTTAATTAAATACATAGGGCTGGATTTTCCGTCTGTGCTTGCCCCAAAACCGGAAAATCCCGCCCGAGGTCAACGGACATTTGCACGGTCTACCCCCCACCCTTCTGGTTTCCATGGCAGATAGGACGGGAAAGTTCCCCCCAATAGAGTCATAGAGTCAGATAAATGCCCATCGAGTCACCACTGACAATATCTACCACGAAAGCTGCGCTCATCCCATTTTCCTGCACTTGTCCCATATCCTTGAATATTATGATATTTCAAGTGTTCATCCAAATATTTTTAAAAGTTTGTAAGGTTTCCAGCCTCAACTACCTTCCCAGGCCGTGCATTCCAGATACCACAACCCTCTGAGGGGAAAAGTTGGAAATTCTGTTTTACTGAGACCGTGGCCCAGAATTTCCCTCTCGGGTCGAGTGCACAGAGACGGGAGAATTCTCAAGAACTCCCGAGAGCCAAAACTGGGCCCTTAAATGCAAGTTGATACTCTGATACTGATAACTCTGTTTAATCACTGCATCAATAGAAATACAATCAGGGAAATGGTACTCCTACAAAAACCCATGAAGTTATATTAAAAGCAAAATACTGTGGATGCTGGAATCTGAAACAAAATCACAGCATGTCCGACCGCATCTGTGGAGAGAGAATAGAGCCAACGTTTCGAGTCTCGATGACCCTTCATGTGAGCTAAGAGCAAAGAGAATCAGCAGAAATTTATACTGTGTTGGAGGGGGGGGGGGGGGGGGGGGGGGTTGCGGGGAGGTGGAATGGGACAAAGGGAATGTAAATGAGGACACAGAAGTCTGAGAAGGTGCTAAGAGTGTCTATTAAATGCTCAGAATGCGGGAATGCCAGAACAGAGATACAGATTGTTAAAGGACTGCCTGAATTTATATTGCTTTTTGTATGCACTTTAACTTGCAGGAAATCCGCCTCATTGATTATGAAAAGATGGTCGACACCAAAGGGACCAGGGTTGTGGCATTTGGCCAGTGGGCTGGGGTAGCAGGTACTTGTTTCCCGGTTTGTAACCTTTTCCATAATACAAAACCAAAAGAGAAAATGCTGGAAAATCTCAGCAGGTCAAAGGGTCATCTGGAATCGAAACGTCAGCTCTTTCCTCACCTTACAGATGCTGCCAGACCTGCTGAGATTTTCCAGAATTTTTCCTCTTGGTTTGTAACCTTTTCCACTTGGAACAGACCATTGTGACCTGAACAATACTTCCTAATTGTTTCTTTCTGCTGTTTGT
Organism: Mustelus asterias; assembly: GCF_964213995.1. NCBI lineage: Eukaryota > Metazoa > Chordata > Chondrichthyes > Carcharhiniformes > Triakidae > Mustelus > Mustelus asterias. The sequence continues at coordinate 47,860,019 of NC_135809.1, read as the reverse complement.
AACAGGAATGATCAACATCTTACATGGTTTGGGACTGCGCTTCCTTGCCCTCGGCCACCACACTCCCTTCATGGTAAGGGGTCTTCTGTTTTTCCAGCCTTTGTGTATTATTGTGTTCCTGGGTTTGTTGAGGATGTAACAGGCACAGTGGATGAAGGGGAAGGAGTAGATGTAGTGTATTTGGATTTCCAAAAGGCATTCGATAAGATGCCAGATGAAACATTACTGCAGAAGAATAGAGTTCCTGGTGTTAGGGGTGATATATTCACATTGATCAATGATTAGCTAACTAGCAGGAAACAAAGATAAATGGGTCAATTGTAGCTTTACAAATTGTAACTAATGAATTGCGGTAAGGATCAGTGCTGGGGCCTCAACTATTTACATTATTTATTAATGACTTGGATGAGGGGACTGATTGTGTTGTGGCCAAATTTGCTGATGATAGGAAGGGAAGGAAGTTGTGGGTTTGCAAAGGGATCTATATAGGTTAAGTGAGCTGACAATAAACTGGCTGGTGGAGTAAAATGAGGTTGTCTAGTTTGTGAGAAAGAATAGAAAAACAGGTTATTAAGAACAAAGAATAGTACAACACAGGAACACGCCCTTCGGCCCGCCAAGGCTGCGCTGACACATTACGCCTTTCTAAACTAAAGACCCATATCCCTCTATTCCCTGCCTATTCATGTATTTGTCAAGATGCCTCTTAAACATTGCTATTGTATCTGCTTCTACCATCTCCTTTGGCAGCGCATTCCAGTCACTTACCACCCTCTGTAAAAAGCTTGCCTCTCACATCTCCTTTAAACTTTCCCTCTTTTACCTTAAAAGTATGTCACCTCGTAATTGCTATTTCTACGCTGGGAGAAAGATTCCGACTATCCATTCTATCCATGCATCTCATAATCTTGTAAACTTCTATAAGGTGGTCCCTCAGCCTCCGATGTTCAAGTGAAAAACGTGGAAAGCAAGTGAAAAGTTTGTCCAATCTCTTCTCATATCTAATTCCCTCCAAACCAGGCAACTTCCCAGTAAACCTTTTCTATACCCTCTCCAAGGCTCCACAACCTTCTGGTAGTGCTGCAACCAGAACTGTACGCAATATTCAAAATGTGGCCTGACTAAAGTTCTATACAGCTGCAACATGACTTGCCAATTTTTATACTCTATGCCCCAACCGATAAAGGCAAGCATGCCATACACCTTCTTGACCACCTTATCCACTTGTGATGTCATTTTCAGGAAACTATGGACCTGTACGCCCAGATCCCTCTGTATGTTACTTCCAAGGGTTCTGCCATTTACTGTATACTTCCTCCTGCATTTGACTTTCCAAAATGCATCATCTCGCATTTGTTTGGATTAAATTCCATCTGTTACTTCTCTGCCCAAGTGTCCAGCCTATCAATATCCTACTGTATCCTCTGGCAATCCTCCTTGCTATCTGCAGCTCCCCCTACTTTTGTGTCACCCGCACACTAACTAGTAAGACCACCTACATTCTCCTCCAGATCATTTTTATAAATTATAAACAACAGGGATCCCAGCACTGATCCCTGTGGAACACCACTGGTCACAGATTTCCCGTCAGAAAAACACCCATCTACCACTACTGCCTGTTTTCTATGATCAAGCCAATTCTGTATTCGTCTTACCAGTTCACCACGAATCCCATGTGACATCACCTTCTGTATCAACCTGCCATGAGGGACCTTGTCAAAGGCCTTGCTAAAGTCCAGCTAGACAACATCCACCACCCTGCCCTCATCAATCATCTTTGTCATTCCTTAAAACAATCAATCAAGTTTGTGAGACACAACCTCCCCGCACAAAGCCATGCTGCCTATCACTAATAAGCCCATATTTTTTCAAATGTGAGTAAATCCTTGCCTTAAGAATCTTCTCCAATAATTTCTCCACCACTAGCGTAAGGTCACCGGCCTGTAATTTCCTGGATTATCCCTGTTGCCCTTCTTAAACAAAGGAACAACATTGGCTGTTCTCCAATCCTCTGGGAACTCTCCTGTAACTAAAGCGGATACAAAGATTTTGTACAAGGCTTCAGCAATCATCTCCCTCAGTATTCTGGGATAGATCCCGGGGACTTGTCTATCTTAATGCGTTTCAAAACACCCAAAACCTTTTTTTGAACGACAAGCCCTAGAATATCAACATACCCCTCTCTAGACTCACCATCCACCATGTCCTTCTCCTTTGTGAATACCAGTGCAAAGTATCCATTAAGGACCTCACCCACTTTCTCTGACCCCATGCATAAATTCCCTCCTTTGAGTGGTCCTACCCTGTCCCCAGCCACCCTCTTGCTCCTTCTATATGTGTAAAATACCTTGGAGTTTTCCATAATCCTGTTTGCCAAGGACAGTTTATAGCCCCTTTTTAGACTCCTAACTCTTTGTTCAAGTTCTTTCCTGCTTTGTCTGGGCTCTGTCTTCAGTTTCCTAAACCTTCCGTATGCCTCCCTTTTCTTTTTGACTAAGCTCACAATTTCTCTTGTCATCCAGGGTTCCCGAATGTTGCCATCCTTATCCTTCATTTTCACAGGGACATGCTGGTCCTAAACTCTAATCAACTGGCCTTTAAAAGATTCCCGCATGTAGGTGCAGCAAGCAATTTGGAAGTCAAATAGCACGGTGGCTTTATTGCATGGGGATGGAGTATAAAAGTAGGGAAGTCTTGCTACAACTGTACAGGGCATTGATGAGACCACATCTTGTGTAGTGTCTCCTTACTTAAAGAAGGACATACTTATTTTGGAAAGAGTTCAGATGAAGTTCACTAGTCTGATTCCTGGGGAAGAGGTTGTTTTATGAGGAAAGGTTGGGCATATTAGGCCTATACTCATCAGAGTTTAGGAGAGTTGATCTGATTGAAACATAAAGGACGGGATCTTACCGGCTCACCATGCCGATTGATCATTGTGGGGAGCTGGGAAGATAGGACGAGAGGTGGAAAATTGGGTTCACGTCCGATTTCTTGTGCCCCCCCCCCCCTGCTTCCCCACCACCGCCCTCAGTGCAGTTTACAACAGGTTCACACAGATGTGAACCTGTCATGGGAGTCTCCCCAGGAGTGCAAAGGTAATTATAGCCCCTGGGAGAGAGGGACAAGGCCATTCAGTGGCCTGACAAATGCCCCCTGGCACTGCCCTTTGCACAAGTTAGCATGGCCAGTTTGGCACAATGTCAACAATGTCAGCCTGCGCCAACCTGGCAGAGCCAACCTGGCAATGTCAGCCTGTGCCAAGGGGTGGCCCCAGTGGATGCCTCATGGGGGAGGTGGGGGTGGTGGAATTCATTTAGATATGGTGGTCAGATGCGGACAGAGGTGCTAGGAATATCAGCGAATGCCGATCGGTGGAGGTGGATGCCGCTCAGACTGTTGGGGGAGGTGGGCTGGGGGGGGGTGGGGCGTGCGATGATCGGGGGGAGCGGTTAGAGAGAGAAGTGCCAACTTCAGTCGTGGGTGGGGAGGTGAACCCCTGAGTCCTCTGTGGTGGCTGGAGGGGTGGTTTATTCAGGTTATGTTTGGGGTGCCCTATAAAGATGGAGCCCTGATCTCCATGCAGCTGGGTTTTGTCAGTGTGTTGAGGCCCTGCCCCCACCGTATGATGGCATGTAACACGCCCCCCTTGATTTTTTTGCCAGTGTCACAAGATCTGGAGAGAAAACCGGCCTGTTTCTCTGAAGAAAAACAGATCGGTTTTCTCACCGAAAACAACACTCTGCCACCTTTTGGTAAGATTTAGCCCAATATTCCAGGTGTGATAGCAAGACATTCCTGCTCCTGTACTTGAATCCTCTCACTATGAAGAACAACATACCATTTGCCTTCTTTACCTCCTGCTGCACTTGCATGTGTGCCTTCAGTGACTTGTGTATGAGGATACCCAGGCCTCGTTGCACATTCCCCTCTCAATCTATAGCCATTCAGATAATAATGTGCCTTCCCGTTTTTGGTACCAAAGTGGATATCCTCACACTAAATCCATGTCATACTGCATCTTGTCTTGCATTTGCCCACTCACTCAACTGGTCCAAATCACACTGAAGCATTTCTGCATCCTCCTCACAGCTCACCCTGCCCCCAGCTTTGTGTCATCTGCAGATTTGGAGATTATTTCCCTTATCTAAATCATTAATATATATTAATACTTAGACCTTTGATGGTCGGATTCTGGCTGAGAAATTTTCAAACTCTTCACCAAAAGACCAAACCTTGCAGCCACCCCATCTATTAAAATAGATCCATGATAAATATTTGTGAAGTAAAATATCTTTTAAGCTCATTGAGTGAGTTTATGTGCGTGGCTGGGATTTTGTCAGAGATTCTCCCGGTCTGTCACTGTACCTTTATTGGAGGTGTGATGAAGCCTCTGTTTTATGAAGTGTGTGAGGGATGGGGTTGCGGGGAGGTGGCTCCAGGGAAGTTCCCCAGTAATGGGTATTTTGGGAAGCTCCTCCAGTGAATCCAGTCACGGAGCGACCAGCTCTGAGTTGGAGCCAGCTGGTGAGCTGCTGTGTGAATTGGCATTGATGTATTCAGCCGATGCTTTCTGTTTCCAGCACATTGGCATGGCCCACAATTACAGAAACAGTGCCCAGGCGGTGCAAGCTGTGCGGGACTGCGGCTACGAGATCTCCTTAGGTTTGATGCCGAAGTCCATTGGACCAGTTACGTTTGTGTTCACAGGCACTGGTAATGTCTCCAAGGTGAGTTGCATTCATTTGTTTCGGTTTCAGGGGAAAGCTTGTAACATTTTGATCAAATCTGTAGAGATTAGGCACCCAGAAATCTCCAAATTTGCCTGGTTTCTGACGCAAACTATGGCTTGGGTGCAATGTCATAGTGTGAATGCTCAGTCTTCTCCTGTCAGCTTCCTCTTCACAACTTCAATAATAGTGCTAACTAATTACTTTTAATGTCTATCTAATATCCTTTCAAGTATTGGTTGTTTATTTTAGAATCTCTACAGTGCAGAAGCAGTCCATTTCGCCCATCGAATCTGCACCGACTCTCCGAAGGAGCCAAACCCTTTCCCCGTAACCCCATGTATGAACTCCCCAGTCCCCCTATCTGCATATCTTTGGACACTAAGGGGCAATTTAGCATGGCCAATCCACCTAACCTGCACATATTTGGACACTAAGAGGCAATTTAGCATTGCCAATCATAGAATCCTGCAGAGCAGAAGGAGGCCATTTGGCCCATCGAGTCTGCACCGAACACAATCCCACCCAGGCCCTATCCCCATAACCCCATGCATTTACCCTAGCTAGTCCCCCAGACAGTAAGGAGCAACTTAGCATGGCCAATCCAGCTAACCTGCACATCTTCGGACTGTGGGAGGAAACCGGAGCACCCGGAGGAAACCCACGCAGACATGGGGAGAATGTGCAAACTCCACACAGTCACCCAAAGCCAGGAGTTAACAAATTCAGAGAAGGGAAAGAAATGCACATGAATGAAAAGCTAAGCAGTGATGTTGGGCTGTTGGGTGTCACTCAAAATTGAAATGTATTTCTTTTCATGACTTCATGGGTGAAATAGACTCCTTAGGCAGATGGTGGAAGAGGTTAATATTAGTTCAATCAAATGGAAATCAGATAGTTTTTTTCTGCAACAAATATTTTGGGAATGGACATTTCCCAAATTATTCATAAAATGTCTCCAAAGAATTTATTTTCAGAAACAAAACAATTTGAAAAATCACATACTAAATACAGCATGCTTGGGAGGAGCAGTTGACTCTGAATCTGTGGTTCCCAAAGTTCTTTATCACTGGGTTTTTCTCACATCTGTCAGTTGTGGACTAATTGATGGAAAGTAATTGCTATAATTAGGCAACAACTCCATTATTACATTATGTGACTATCTGGATGGTAAAAAAGGTGAACTAGAGAAACCTTGGTTGCTTTTATCTGGCAATTCTGATGTTCCAATGTAATGTTGCACAAATACTTGATAGGGCGGCATGGTAGCACAATGGATAGCACTGCTATCTCACAGCGCCAGGGACCCGGGTTCAATCCCAGCCTTGGGCGACTGCCTGTTTGGAATTTGCACATTTTCCCCCTGTCTGCATGGGTTTCCTCTGGGTGCTCCAGTTTCCTCCCACAGCTCAAATATGTGCAGGTTGTGTGGATTAACGGCGTAAATACATGGATTACGGGGATAGGGCTTGGTTGGGATGGTCTGTCAGAGAGTCAATGCAGACTTGATGGGCTGAATGGCTTCCTTCTGCACTGTAGAGATTCTGTGAACTGAAGTTGCATTTGACTTCCAAGTCATTGACAGGAGGCTTAGTTTCAACTGAGTAACTCTTCTGACTTTTAAAAACTTCCTGACTTTAAAAGTCTCAAACTCTGATGAGGCAACAAATTTTGAATGTCAGTTTACTCCTGCCAACCAGCTGTTTTGTGCACTGGGTTGACACTGTCAGAGTAGAAGAAACAAATCTGTCATTGCCAATTTATGGATGGGTTTCATTTTCCCTGATCAGTGTTAAATATGCAGTGTTTTAATGAGCACAAGTTTGCTCTGACTCCCCAGTTTTGATTCTGAAGTCATCATTTCTAACTAATTGAGAACTATTGTACATCTCGATCTCTTGAGTCCTGTACACAGACAGAAAGACCACACCGCAGGGCAGCACGATGGCACAACGGTTACCCTGGCTGCCTCTCAGCGCCAGGGACCCGGGTTCAATTCTGGCCGCAGGTGATTGTCTGTATGGAGTTTGCACCTTCTCCCCGTATCTGTGTGGGTTTCCTCCGGATGCTACGATTTCTTCCAACACTCCAAAGATGTGCAGGTTAGGTTGATTGGCCATGCTAAATTGACCCTTATTGTCAGGGGATTAGCAGGGTAAACATGTGGGGTTACGGGGATTGTTGTTGGTGCAGGCTCGATGGGCCAAATGGCCTCCTTCTGCACTGTAGGGATTTTTTGATTTCTGATTTTTTCTGATGAAGGAACACTCGTGTTTAAATTCTCCCTTTCACACACACTGTCCAATAACTATCATCTTTATTGGCGATCAACAGACGGGAGAGGATGGACATTTCCCACTTGCATTGCTTTCAATTCGATGGGGATAGCGAGGAGAGGGGGAACTGGATTTTGCTGGGAGACGGAATGGAAAGTGAGTGGTCTGCCCGCTCTCGCCCCCATGTCTCAGCTTGGCCAATTACCTGCTGTCCTGTGAGGAACAGCTGATTAGAGGTGTGAAAGTGGGCGGGGGGGGGGTGGAATCTCTGTGTCCAACCAGACCCCCAGGTTGGGATGTCATTCGGGGGGGGTAATAGTTATGTTGTGAATGGTAAGGCAGTCACAGGCACAAAATTAAAGGCCCTATAGCCTCTTAACCCCTTCTTATGTCAGACTCAAACAGTGAATAAGTGGTGTCAAAAAGCATACAAATGCCGCCACCTTCAGCAGCAGACTGTGCTGCTACATGTAGTCATAGTAGGACGGTCTTTTATTCTGCCCTTGTGCTCTCCTCATAGCTGCTGTAAAGAATCCCAAACGTTTTCCTGTCCGTGCCTGAACAATGAAGCAGGCAATAACAAAGTGCAAATGATTGGGCGTTTAGCCAACCCTTTGGCCTTTTAATGAGTTATTTATAACTGACAGGATCAGGGGCTGGCTTGGTTACATCAGATTGCCAGCATGTCAGTGTCGTGCTGTATTTTATGTTCATGCGGAGGGGGCAGTCCCCTTCGTCCCACCACCACCACCACACATCCAGCCGGAGGAAATAAGGTGCGGGGGTGAAAAGGAGCTGGGAAAATGAGATGGGGGTGGGGAGGAGCTGAGGGAATTGGATAAGAGCCTGAAGGAGAAAAGATTGCAGGGCTGGAAGAAAAGAGCCAGGGACTGGGCTGGCTAAATTGCTCTTGCAGAGAGCAATGTACAGGCTCGATGGGCCAAATGGCCTCCTGGTGTGCTGTAACCATTCCATGATTCTAATCTTTAAAGGAACAGTTCAGTTCAGTGAAGGAGCCAAAGATTTGAATTCCCAATAGTTGTTTGCTGTGTTTAGCTAAACTACGTAACAAAGTTAACTTTGCATTGTGTTTACCAGAAAATATTCTACAAATCTTAGTCCATATTTCGCCAATGGTGTTTCTTGAAAGTCTTTCCAGTTTCTTGAAACCTCTTCTGTTTCTTACCTCAAGTTTTGATTTTAAATTTGGTGGCTGCCTATTTTAACATTATAAATACTATATAAACGTAAGAATTGGAAAATGGTCTGGGTGTATTTCACAAAAGAAATGAAACACACTTTGCGATGATAACTGCTGTTATCTTTCCAGGGAGCACAGGAAATATTCACTGAACTTCCTTGCGAATTTGTTGAACCACATGAGCTGAAGGGTGTTTTCCAGTCTGGAGGTATTTAACAGTTAAGATTGCTTCATTCAGTGTTTTAATATAATCTGATACGAGCGATATTTTGTATTCATGCAATGTCATGTTCACTGGCTGCACTCCATAGTGTTCAAAAGCTAGGAGTGTGAGCACTGTGTGTTATCTGTACTCGTGGGTGTAAACACTGTGTTCTCTGTACTTGTGGGTGTGAGCACTGTGCGTTGCCTGTACTCAAGGGAGTGTAAACACTGCATTGTCTATACTCGGGAGTGTAAACATTGTGTGTTGTCTGTACTCGGGAGGGTGAGCACTGTGGGCACGATTTTACCAACAATTTGCACCCGCTTTCGGGCACGATATCACGGTAAAGTCGGGTGTGAGGCCTTTATCACGATCTGCACCCGCGTCCGCGCAGATCGCCACTTTACCGAAACCCGCAAATGGCGGGGATCCGTTCCACGCCCAAATCGGGCGCAACGATGATTTAAATGCATTTGCATGCATTTAAATTGAATTAATGAACAGCCCGCCTAACTCTATCAGCATTTCCTCCTTTACCACCGCGTTTGACGATCCGGAACAGCGCTTTTATGAACCTGCTGAATAAAAGTCTGAGTCGGGCGCTCCAGCCTCTGAAGAGCGCGTTCAGAGCTTCCAATGGCTCTCTGACTCAGATCAGTGGTGGGGGGGGGGGGAGGAGGGAGGCGGGTCAGATCATTCTCTGGTGGGGGGGGGAGGAGGGGAGTGAGGCAAGTTCATTGTCGGGGTGGGGGGGGGAAGTGAGGCCAGATCGTTGTCTGGAGGGGAGGGAGTGGAGAGTGAGGCCAGAACGCCGTCTGGAGGGGTGGGGGGGAGTGAGCCAGATTGTTGTACGGTGGGGGGGGGGGGGGGGGAGGCGTGGGGAGTGAGGCCAGACCATTCTCTGTGGGGGGGGGGGGGGGGAGGGAGTGAGGCCAGATTGTTGTCTTGGGGTTGGGGGGGGGGAGGGAGCGAGGCCAGATCGTTATCTTGGGGGGGGGGGAGGGAGGCGGGTAAGATGTATCTCGGGGAAAGGGGGGCAGCTGGATCTCTGGTGGGGGGGCAGCTGGATCTCTGGTGGGGGGCAGATGTACCTTGGGGAGGGGGGGCAGTTGGATCTCTGGTGGGGGGGGCAGTTGGATCTCTGGTGGGGGGGCAGATGGATCTCTGGTGGGGGGGCAGATGGATCTCTGGTGGGGGGGGCAGATGGATCTCTGGTGGGGGGGCAGGGGGGTCCGCTGCCACTCTGCGGGTGATTGGTGGGGGGGAGGGGGGCAGGGGTGGCAATCAGTCTGGGTAGTGGGGGGGTGAATAACACACATATCACTGTCCCTCTTATCCACCACCCCCTGCTACCCAGACCGATTGCCACCCCTGCCCCCTCCCCCCCACCGATCGCCCGCAGAGTGGCAGCGGAACCCCCTGCGCCCTCCACACCCCCACCAGAGTTCCATCTCCCCCCCCCCCCCCCAAACCAGAGATCCATCTGTGCCCCACCTCCCACCCCGAAATACACCCTCGCTCCCGTTTGTCACTCCCGGGCCGCTTTCTCTGCTTTCTGTGGCTCGGGAGTAATCCGACATGGGCGCGCTTTTTCCAATTTTTTTCTAATTGCGCATGCGCAGTTCAGAGCTCCAATCGTTCCGGCAGTGCTAAGGCCCGCCCACAGCACGAATCGGACTGGAGATGGCTCAGAGCGTATGGGAGCGCCTGAAAGCGGATTTCTAAGTCGGATCTGTACTACGCCCAGATTCAGCACTTAGAATGAAAATGATAAAATCGGGCCCTGTGTGCTGTCTGTACTCGGGAGGGTGAGCACTGTGCATTGTCTGTACTCGGGAGTGTGAGCACTGTGTGTTGTCTGTACTCGGGAGTGTAAACACTGTGTGCTGTCTGTACTCGGGAGGGTGAGCACTGTGCATTGTCTGTACTCGGGAGTGTGAGCACTGTGTGTTGTCTGTACTCGGGAGTGTAAACACTGTGTTGTCTGTACTCGGGAGTGTAAACACTGTGTTGTCTGTGCTCAGGAGTGTAAACACTGTGCTGTCTGTACTCGGGAGTGTAAATGCTGTGGGCCCGATTTTACCAAACATTCGCGTTCGTTTTCGGGTGCAAAATCGCAGTAAAGTTGGGCGTCGGGCCTTTAACGCGATCTGCACCCGAATCCGAGCAGATCGCGGCTTTACTGACACCAGATTCGGGCACGGGTCCGGTCCGCGCCCGAATTGGGCGGCCCGACGATTTAAGTGCATTAGCATGCATTTAAATCGACTTAATGAACTGCGCGCCCAACTCTACCGCCAAATCCCATTTTACCGTCTTCTGGTCCATTCTGGATCCGCACTGTAAGCGACCTGCAGAATAAAAATCCGAAGCAGATTTCTATTCTGCAGGGGAACCTCCGAAGCCCATCCTCCTCGACCATCCTTCGCAGACCCCTCCGCTAACCACCCCGGCAGACCCCCCCGCCCCCCCCAGATCAGACCCCCCTGGGAGGCAGGGTCCCCTGGCAGACACCCCCCCCCCCCTCCCTCCCCGGGATCAGACCCTCCTGGGAGGCAGGCCCCCCTCGGCAGAGCACACCCCCAACCTTCCTCGATCGCTGGTCTCTCTCCACCATCCTTCCGACCTGCAGTCATTCGAGAGCCTGCAGCACCTTCCTGGCCTTCCGCTGGCGTCCGCCGGAGGAAGGGGGCGGGCTCAGATGGATCTCTGGTTGGGGGGGCGGGGGGGGGGAGGATGGACTTAGGAGAATCTTGCAAACTGAAAATAATGTAGCATCTTCTTTGTGCTGCCTAATTATCTATGGGAAAGGTAATTAAACTACAGTGTCCTAGTGAGTAATTAGTGACCTGTATAATACATTTGTGATCTGTTACTGGATTGTTGATGTCCCTGTAGCCATGAGCCAGGTGCTCAAATGTTCAGAGTCATGTGGTGAACTTGGAAGAATTGTCCCCGTGGTGGAACTTGGTTGGAAATAAGATTCAAGGCGATTACTAAATCTGGGAAATCAACCATAGTGAAAAGAAGTTTGTATTGGCAACTCTTCTCTCACATTCCATGGCAGATGTGCCCCTACTTATGAATGTGATTTGCATGGGCAACGTTGGGTGCAGCTAATCTGCCTCTGGAGCAGCCTTGGATCCTTTCTTTCATCTTGTTTTCATCTGAACATTGCACAGAATTAGAGGAATCCCCTTTGGAAGATAATATCAAAATTATAATCGCAGGAACTAAAAACCTGACAGTCAAAAATTTGGGAAAATATTTCAAAATATATATCCCCCCATCCATATTTTGCCGTACTGGAGCCGGCAAAAAGCGTATGGGCGCGCTGCAAAGAGGATTCCAGGCATTACACCCGGATCCGGCCCGTGGTCTCCAAATGGTAAAATCGGGCCCTCTGTGTTGTCTGTACTCGGGGGGTGTGAGCACTGTGCATTGTCCGTGCTCAGGAGTGTAAACACAGTGTTGTCTGTACTCGGGAGGGTGAGCACTGTGTGTTGTCTGTACTCGGGAGTGTAAACACTGTGTGTTGTCTGTACTCGGGAGTGTAAACACTGTTGTCTGTACTCGGGAGTGTGAACACTGTGTTGTCTGTACTCGGGAGGGTGAGCACTGTGCATTGTCTGTACTCGGGAGTGTAAACACTGTGTGTTGTCTGTACTCGGGAGTGTAAACACTGTTGTCTGTACTCGGGAGTGTGAACACTGTATTGTCTGTACTCGGGAGGGTGAGCACTGTGCATTGTCTGTACTCGGGAGTGTAAACACTGTGTGTTGTCTGTACTTGGGAGTGTAAACACTGTTGTCTGTACTCGGGAGGGTGAGCACTGTGCGTTGTCTGTATTCGGGAGTGTAAACACTGTTGTCTGTACTCGGGAGTGTAAACGCTGTGTTGTCTGTACTCGGGAGTGTAAACGCTGTGTTGTCTGTACTCGGGAGTGTAAACGCTGTGTTGTCTGTACTCGGGAGTGTAAACGCTGTGTTGTCTGTACTCGGGAGTGTAAACGCTGTGTTGTCTGTACTCGGGAGTGTAAACACTGTTGTCTGTACTCGGGAGGGTGAGCACTGTGTTGTCTGTACTCAGGAGGGTGAGCACTGCGCATTGTCTACTCGGGAGGGTGAGCACTGTGTGTTGTCTGTACTCGGGAGGGTGAGCACTGTGTTGTGTGTACTTGGGAGTGTAAGCACTGTGCATTGTCTACAGTTGGAAGTGTGAACACTGCATTGTCGGTACTCGGGAGTGTAAACACTGTGTGTTGTCTGTAGTTAGAAGAGTGAACACTGTGCATTGTTTGTACTTGAGAGTTTGAGCATTGTGTGTTATTTGTACTTGGGAATGTGAACATTCTGTGTAGTTTGTAGAGTCATAGGGGTTTACAGCATGGAAAGAGGCCCTTCAGCCCAACTTGTCCATACCGCCCCTTTTTTTAACCACTAAGCTAGTCCCAAATGCCTGTGTTTGGCCCATATCCCTCTATATGCATCTTACCCATGTAACTGTCTAAACGCTTTTTAAAAGGCAAAATTGTACCCGCCTTTACTATTACCTCTGGCAGCTTGTTCCAGACACTCACCACCCTCTGTGTGAAAAAATTGCCCCTCTGGACCCTTTTGTATCTCTCTCCTCTCACCTTAAACCTATGTCCTCTAGTTTTAGACTCTTCTACCTTTGGGAAAAGATATTGATTATCTAGCTGACCTATGCCCCTCATTATTTTAAAGACCTCTATAAGATCACCCCTAAGCCTCCTACGCTGCAGAGAAAAAAGTCGGTCTATCCAGCCTCTCCTTATAACTCAAACCATCAAGTCCCGGTAGCATCCTAGTAAATCTTTTAAGCACTCTATCTAGTTTAATAATATCCTTTCTATAATAGGGTGAACAGAACTGTACACAGTATTCCAAGTGTGGCCTTACCAATGTCTTGTACAACTTCAACAAGACGTCCCAACTCTTGTATTCAATGTTCTGACCAATGAAACCAAGCATGCCAAATGCTCTCTTCACCACTCTGTCCACCTGTGACCCCACTTTCAAGGAGCTATGAACCTGTACCCCTAGATCTCTTTGTTCTATAACACCCCCCAATGCTCTACCATTAACTGAGTAAGTCCTGCCCTGGTTCAATCTACTACAATGCATCACCTCGCAATTATCTAAATTAAACTCCATCTGCCATTCGTCAGCCCACTGGCCTAATTGATCAAGATCCTGTTGCAATCCTAGATAACCTTCTTCACTGTCCACTATGCCACCAATCTTGGTGTCATCTGCAAACTTACTAACCACACCCACTAAATTCTCATCCAAATCATTAATATAAATGACAAATAACAGTGGACCCAGCACTGATCCCTGAGGCACACCACTGGTCACAAGCCTCCAGTTTGAAAAACAACCCTCTACAACCACCCTCTGGCTTCTGTCATCAAGCCAATTTTGTATCAATTTGGCTACCTCACCCTGGATCCCGTGAGATTTAACTTTATGCAACAACCTACCATGTGGTAACTTGTCAAAGGCCTTGCTAAAGTCCATGTAAACAACATCAACTGCATTGCCCTCATCTACCTTCTTGGTTACCCCTTCAAAAAACTCAATCAAATTTGGGAGACATGATTTTCCACTCACAAAGCCATGCTGACTGTCCCTAATCAGTCCTTGCATCTCTAAATGCCTGTAGATCCTGTCTCTCAAAATACCTTCCAACAACTTACCCACCACAGATGTGAGACTCACTGGCCTGTAGTTCCCAGGCTTTTCCCTGCAGCCCTTTTTAAACAAAGGCACAACATTTGCCACCCTCCAATCTTCAGGCACCTCACCTGTGATTATTGATGATTCAAATATCTCTGCTGGAGGATCTGCAATTTCCTCCCTAGCCTCCCACAGTGTCTTGGGATACACTTAATCAGGTCCCAGGGATTTACCTACCTTGATGTTCTTTAAGAATTCCAGCACCTCCTTCTCTGTTATATGTACACTCCTCAAGACATCACTATTTATTTCCCCAAGTTCCCTAACATCGCATGCTTTTCTCAACAGTGAATACTGATGAGACATATTCGTTTAGGATCTCACCCATCTCTTGTGGATCCGCACATAGGTGACCTTGTTGATCCTTAAGGTCTCTCCCTAGTTACTCTTTTGTCCCTTATGTATTTGTAGAAGCTCTTTGGATTCCCCTTTGCCTTATCTGCCAAAACGATCTTGTGTCCCTTTTTTGCCCTCCTGATTTCTCTCTTAACTCTTCTCCTACACCCTCAATACTCTTCAAGGGATCCACTTGATCCCAGCTGCCTATGCATGTCATGTGCCTCCTTCTTCTTGACCAGGGCCTCAATATCCCTAATCATCCAGGGCTCCCTACTTCTGCCAGCCTTGCCCTGCACTGTAAGAGGAATGTGCTTACCCTGAACCCTGGTTAACACACTTTTGAAAGCGTGCCACTTACCAGACGTCCCTTTTCCTTCCCACAGACTCCCCCAATTAACTGTTGAAAGTTCCTGCCTGATGCCATCAAAATTGGCCTTGCTCCAATTTAGAATTTTAACTTTTGGGCCAAACTTATCATTCTCCATAGCTATCTTAAAACTAATGGAATCATTGTACTTGGGAGTGTGAGTACTGTGTGTTGTCTGTACTCTGGAGTGCGAACACTGTGTTTGTACTTGGAAGTGTGAACACTGTATTTGTACTTGGAAGTGTGAACACTGTATTGTCTGTCCTTGGGAGTCCGATGCAGCACTGCCTGTCTGTAGCATCAAGTCTCTGAATAGATCGAGTAGCATACGCTCAGGAGAATGCCGTTCAGTTGCATCTTCCCTACCTTGTCCACACACTACCCAGCAGCAACAGCCTTCCAAATAGTTTCCCTTTTCACCGGTTGCCATTAGTTTGCAACCAGGATGATGCTGAAGATGGTCCGAAGCTGTCTTAGGAAAGAAGTTTCGCAGCTGGCTAGAAACTGCTGCTCTGTTGCTTCATTTAGCCGACTCCTAATGCATAACAACAAAACTACAATACACATCAGCACATGAGCAGGGTAATTACCCGAAAGGTGGTGACTGGTTCTCTGTGCGCCATTTGACAAACTATTGTTCACCTATTGAGAAGAATACTTCTTTAGACTTGTTAAAACAAACCATTAATCTTTTGTTTACGGGTACATTTTGTCTCGGAAAACTTACAGTAAGTTATAGAAAAGCAAAATACTGTGGATGCTGTAATCTGAAACAAAAACAGAAAATGCTGGAAAATCTCAGCAGGTCTAACAGCTTGTATGGAGAGAGAATGGAGCTAACGTTTCGAGTCTGGATGATCCTTCATCAGAGCCGACAGACAATAAGTTATATTTGAGCTTGTTTGTTAGATGGATTTGTTGTAGAATTGGTCAAATTAAATTTAACTCTCATTTTAACTAGCTTGTGCAAATGAAAAAGTCTCGGGAAGGGTGCAATACATTTAGGCATCATTTGTTGCATTACAAAGGCTAAGATATACAATTGTGCCTCCAGATCAGGGCCAGAATTCTCTCATCCTGCCCGCCACTGGAATTTTAGCAGGCGGGCTGCGGAAATGTGAAACGCCACTGACGGTTGGGTGGGAATTTGCGGCTTTTAGACCAGTATGGCCGGAGAATTCTGCCCCAGGTCTCTGCTGCTGGAAATTGTTGTCAGTAGTTGACATAAAGGGAATGGGTGCTGTCCCCACCCTGGTCATGGAATGATCAGTGCTCTGGGGAGGGGATGTGCACCCATTAACGCAAAGGACAACTGGAGAAGGGAGGGAATAAATATGTTGTTCCCATTTCACTGTTCTTCATTACAAGTAACGAAGGTTAAAGTGTATTGTGAATGCCTCAGTTTGGAACTAATTGCTTGTCTTTCATTGTACAGATCAAAGTAAGATTTACTGCACTGTCCTCAGCCGTCATCATCACGTGGTTAGAAAGAGCGATGGGAAATATGACCCTGTAGAGTATCAACATCATCCTCAATTATACACCTCGCGCTTCAGCACTGATGTAAGAGAAAATCCTGCACTTGTTCTGTACAACATATAAATTGCGTAGAACGCGATGTAAAAATCACTCTGCCACTTCTTTGAAGGGCAGTATTTCTCTTCCTAGATGATTAAACTTAGTGTTCTCACAGATGCATTTTTACAGTCAGTCACTGCCCAGTCCAAACTAAATCAGCTTTTGAAGATCAGCCGTGAGAGAAACCTCTTCTACACGTCGTTAGTTCACATCTGGGAAATAATACCGTTCAGCGCTGTGTTCAGCCTTGAAGTAGCTTTGGTAATTTCTCCAGAGTCCTAAAAAAATTACAAGAACACAGGAAATGGGAGCAGAGTCGATCATACAGTCCGTTAAGACTGCTCCACCATTTCATACAAACATGACTGATCTGCCTGAACCCCACTTTCCTGCCTGCTCCCCATATCCCTTCAGTCCCTGAACAAAACAATGGGTGGAATTCTCCCAAACATAAACTAGTGTCATAACGACGAGAATAATGGAGCGATCCATGCTGCAATCCTCCCACACTCAGTCATGTTTTTGGAGAGTGGTGAATTCCACGCTGGTACTGGGAGGGGCGAGGTCTAAACATGCCGGTGAGTCTGGCTTCAGAGTGCTCGCGCATTGTTTCACAAGGGTGCCCTGATCTCACATTGCAATGGGGCACCCCCTCCCATCCCCTACAGACATTGGGACCCCCACCCTCATTGGTGGCATGTTCCCTCATCCCCTCCCCAACACGTAACGCGGGTATCAGGGCCCTCGCGATGAACCCCCTCTACTGTCCCCGATATGCCCAACTGTCAGGACCCCTGACATGATCAACCCCAGCATGACCTTCCTGCATAGCAGGCCATATCATAACCCCTCTGCATATCCCCCAACATAGACCCCACTCAGGCCCCCACCGCATTGGCACTACTCCTGGCACACTGGCAATATCCAGTTGGTGCGGCCAGGGTATCCAACTGCCACTGCTGGGGCATCCAGTGGCCACTGCCGAGGTGTCTGGTGGGCACTGCCAATGTGCCACGTGGGCCCTGCCCAGCCATGCCCCCGACCACTCGGGAGCCTCAGTGGCCTCCGGCCCACCCCCACACCCCAGCATGACCATCGCGTCAGGTCTCCGCTTTTGGAGATCAGTAGTGATTCACGCCATTATTGCATCGTGCCTGAAAGCTGGAGAATTTCATGCGCTGGGAGTTGAATGGGCTGTGCATATTTAAATACAAGTTTAAAAATGCTAATCGGACTCATGCCCTGTCTGGGTGTGATCCGGTTTTGTGCCATTAGAAAGGGGCCGGGAGAATCACAAACTGTTTGGCGCCGGATGCAAAATCGATTTTTAGATCCGCGCGCTATTCTCCGTAATCAGCATGATCCGCGCCAGGCGTGGCAAGGTCGCAGAATCACCCCCATAGTCTCTTCAGCCTTAAATATATTCAGGGCGGAGGCATTCACTCCATCTGTCTATATCTCTTTGCAGCCTCTTTGTGTCCTCCCCGCAGCTTACCTTTCAACTGACCACCTCTGATATGCACCTCCCACTTTTAGTTTAAGGCCTTATTCACAGCCCTGTTTATATGATTCACCAGGACACTGATCCTAGCCCAGTTTAAGTGGAGACCATCCCAATAGGACAGTTCTCTCTTCTCTGATACTGGTGAAGGTGTCCAATGAATTAAAATCCTCTCTTTCCACACAACCTTTGAGTTAGATGCTTAATTCTCAAAATCTGTTTGGCCCTTTGTCAAGTGGCACCTCATCTAAGTACTAGTCCTGAGACTATTACCTTACAATAGTGAGGCCCTGGTGTGTCAGGTGTTGGCTGCTGTTTGTGTAATTTACAGGGGGCCTGCTAACGATTGGAACTTCTGCGTGCCTTTTTTGAAGCAACTGTCATCTCAAAGTGATGTCGGAGGTTGGAACAGTGTAGCTCAGCGGTCCAACTTCCCAGCTCTCCATACCTCTGGTAGGACTGGGGTTGGTTCATGGAGTGAAATTGCATGCATTAGTCGCCTGGGCAGAATTGAGACTCACCAAAGTGGACCCTTGCCAGCAAGGTGCCCTCGAATGTTGAGCTTGGGCGTTTAGGATCAGTCCCCTACACAGGGATCTTGGCAGGGTGGCGGGTGTGGTGGTAGGTGCATTGCTGGGCAACCTTCCACCCTCTGCATTGTTGGGCAACCTTCCACTTCCTGACCCTGCTGTGGCTGGATTTGTTTTTTCAAACTGAATGGGGTAAGACAAGTGTCCATGCCAGTGAAATGTCCGTCTACTTACCACACAAACTCCAACTGGTTGGCACCAATGGTCTCAATCCCATTGCAACCACTGGAATCACAGCCTGTACATTCACAGGCCCTTTATTTTCATTGGATGGTGATAATATTAATGCCTATTTAAGAATATTTGATGGCCAGCTGTCCTGCTGACACCAGAGTGTATTTTCTATCAACTTTGGGTGACGATCTGGCCAACAGAACATTTTATTTTCCAAAGTATGTATTTGGGTGGAGTGGAGATGCCAAGACTACACAGTTCTTGGGAACAGGCTGGAAGTTGTTCTACCAGTCTGGCACAGTGATCCATTTTTACATATTTTTGACTCTTTGGTACATCTGTTATGTCCAATTTATTTGCAAAGTCATCAACTGACGTCAAGGGTGTCCTGTAAAGTTAGCATCCAGCACAGATAAATCCACACTTTGCGCCTAGCTAGAATAAGATGGTAAATTGACTTTGTTTCTGATGCTGCTCTCTGTCTGATGTCATATGTTACTTTCTCATTTAGAGGTTAATGTACAAAATATATGAACAGACAAATCAATGAGGGGCAGAAAAAGACCTACTCCAGCCTGTTCCCAAGAACTGTGTAGTCTTGGCATCTCCACTCCACCCAAATACATATTTTGCATAAGCAAAAAAGGCACGAATATATGTCACTGTTTAAAAATAAGGGGTCGCCCATTTAGAACAGAGGTGAGGAGGATTCATTTCTCTGAGGGTTGTGAGTCTTTGGAAATGTCCTCCTCAAAAGGCGGTAGAAGAGTCAAGAACCATAGAACAGTTACAGCACAGAAAGAGGCCATTCAGCCCATCATGCCTGCACAGGCCACAAAGAAAAAGTGAAGAAAACTAGCTGTTCATTCTAATTCCCCCTTCCAGCACCTGGTCCGTAGCTTTGCATATTATAGAACATTGGGTGGAACTTAGAATCGGGTGCAGAACCAGGCACCTTTGAAATGAGTTGAGGATTTCTGTCTCCAGCACCAAATCAGGCATCCAGTTCCAGTAACTGAACAAGTTTTCCTCATGTCCCGTCTAAACCTGCTACCAATCACCTTAAATCTGTGGCACCTGGTAATTGACCACTCAGTGAGGGGGAGCGGGGCATTCCTGTCTCCTATACTTCGACCCCTCATAATCTTGTACACCTCAATTAACTAACCCCTCAGCCTCCCCTGTTCTAACGAAAACAACCCCAGTCTATCCAATCTTTCCTCATACTCTAAAATGTTGTACCTGAACATCCTCGGAGTGGCAATCCATGTTGGATTGTCACTCCGTGCCCAATTGCTTACATTGATAGTTTTTTGAGCCAGTCTCATCTGACCTTCTGACTCAGGCCGGGCGAGATCCAGGCAGTGTAGCATGTCTCCAAGGTCTGGCATCGAAGTGTAGGAGAGCCAAGGGGAAGGAAGAAATGCCCTCTTTTTATGACACTAGGGGGGGTGTCCATTGGGGCGCCAGGGGTGTGAGGGATTCCAATGGTGGCGGGGGGGTGGGGATGGTGCCGTAAGGGATGTGGGGGGTGGGGGAGGCTGTTCTGAGTCTTTGTAGTAGTTAACCGGAAGTTAGAAGAGCTTTCAGTTCTTATCTTTTTCAGGGTAACTATTGGTGTAACACAATCAAAATCATCTGAAGTTTGTGATTCCAATCACATTTTCAGATGGTTCCCAGTGCAGGATAACTGCCAGAGGACATTTGTATTTCTGGGCAATTCCGTGCAAATCCTTACCTGAAAATGGCTGAAGGAAATTCCCCGGCACATTTTTGGAATATCCCCCCCAATCTGGTGCTAGAGAGCTCGGATGTTAAGACACAATATGAAGTATTTTTGAACACTTTTAAGGCAGAGCTAGATACATTGTAGATAAGCAAGGGGGTGAAAGGTTATTGGGGATAGGAGGGGGTGTGGAGTTGAGTTTACAGCCCAATCAGCAATGATCCTTTTGACTGTCTGAGCAGGCTCGAAGGACTGAGTGGCCTACTCGTGCTCATAATTCATATGTTCAGATATCCCAACTGGGGAACAATATTGAAGTTTCCTCAGGCTTTGGAAACAGAAGTTATTCTTGTGCTGATTATATCACGCGTTACCTACCTGCCATACAAGATGATCTCAATCCCAGCTAGGAACAGAGCCAGCCCTCGGTTGAAGGAATTCAAATAATCAGTATTCACCGAATGAGCCAGAAGCTGTTCCATAATCCTCTATTCCCTAGGAAACAAACAACTTCCTGACCTTGAACATTGTCTATCCTTACACAACTCGAGATTGTGACCACTACCACTAACTCCCCCCTCCCCAACACCTCCCGTTCCTCCCTAACCTATTTAGTTGGATTAAATCGGCTGCCTAATCCCTTCATCGGTTTATAACCCTCAAACAAATCACCCTTAAGTTTATGTTTTTCTGAAAATGTGAGATGCAGCTTGTTGAGTGTATCTTGGCAGCTAATCTGCTTTAAATCGGGAATGCTTTACACTTCTGAAGTTGCTAAAATGTCCACACTCTTTTCCAGATTGCCCCATATACCACTTGTTTGGTGAACGGCATCTATTGGGATCCAGATACTCCTCGATTACTTACCCGGTCGGATGCTCAGAATTTGCTGGCATCGGCCAAAGATTTTGATCCAGCTAGTGATGGTTGTCCGGAATTACCGCACCGGTAGGTTGATTATAAATCAATAACTGTGGCGATTATATAATTAACTCACTCTGAAGATAGGTTACCAGGGCATTTTCCATGAAAAAGGTACAAAAATTCCCATTTTCCTGATGCAGTGTTAAAGGGAACAAAGGGCCACATGGCTTAACACTGCTTCTATTTCTTGTGTCCTACTTATTAGTCTTCTAAAGATGTTCCATTAGGTGGTGTAGTTTATACGTTTACCAATAAATTCGCCGATGATCCACTCTTGTTGGGAGACACATTTCAAATTGGCATGGGTCCAAATAATTGTCCTACCATGGTTTTGTTGACCCCCATCTTTGATTCATTGACCTGTGCATTTACCAGGAACTAGATTGAAAATGAATGGCTCCATGGTATATATCTATGCAACTCGTGGAGACAGAAAGTTTGACACTTCTAGTATAATGATAAGGAATGGAGGCATTTTGAGGACTCTGACATGAGTGTTCAGATTTTTAACATTGACAATTTTAACAGGCATTTTACCCTGTGCCTGCATTTAAATAGTAGTTAAAGGGCCAAGAAGTCAGAAACTGATTATCCAAACAGTAATTTATAGCCACAGAGGTTGTATTCATTTATAATTCCATGAGGTGAGAGTTCAGTACCCATTCCCTCATAGCTGCCGTCAGAGTGTATGAGCATCACTGAAATAATGTACTGAGAGAGCACGCCTTGCAAATCCCACTCTTCCCCGGGCTTTGACTATTGTCACCTGTGAAGGTCGTACTGAAGGCTAGGAGACACAAAAATTCCTAAACGTCTGTACCGATTGGGTTAATCAAGAGAACAAGCTCCTCCCTTTCCACCCCACTCCAACATCAAGGTGCTGCCAGATGCAGGATGATGGGGTGAATGTTTTGGTCTCGCATGCCATGGGCATCGCAGCGGGTGAGCGGCGGACCATGGAAAGGTCCGTTGACCTTGGGCGGGATTTTCCCGTTTTGGGGCGAGCAAAGCTGGAAAACTCCACCCAATCCTTTCTTGGAGGCTAATACAAATCAGACATCCTGCCCAAACTCCCCAACCCCTTAGCGCAGGGGAGGGATGAGCGGAACTAATTGGACTGTGGCCAGAATCCATTAAGAATTATCTTCTGTTTGATTGAGGCACCAAAACAGCAGTCCAACTCTTTGGGCCCGATTTTACCATTTTGATTCTAAGTGCTGAATCTGGGAGTGTTTCGTGTTCGACTTTTAGACCTGTTCTCAGGCGCCCCCATACACACACTGTCTGAAAAAAAAGTAGCGATTGTGAATCACGCTGCAGAAGACTGTGGGCGGGGCTTATCGCACCCGAAACACTGCAGCTCCGAACGGAGCCTTCAACTGCGCAGGTGCAGTAAAAAAAATAGAAAAACGCTCCCCTGCCACATCACTCTCGGGCCCGATAATGCCTCCCCCCTGACCCCTCAGAAATTGCCCCCCCCCCCCAACAACATCACTGTCCTCCTTATTCCCCCACCCCATCGCTACCCAGACTGATCGCAACCCCCTGCCTCCTTTCCCCCAACTGACGTGAGTGGCAGCAGACCCCCCCCCACCAGAGAGCCATCTGACCCACCACCACCACCCACCCCCCCCCCCCCCCCCCAACCACCATCGAACTGATGTCAGAGAGCCGCCAGAAACTCTGAACTTACCTCCTCATAAACTGGAGCACCCGAATTGGACCTTTGTGGACTATTCGTGCCGAATCTGGATGGGTGAACATGGTGGTAAAGCGGGAAATGCCGATAAGTTTGGGTGTCCAGCCCATTAAGTCAATTTAAATGCATACAAATGCATTTAAATTGTTGTCACGCCCATTTTGGGCGCAGTCATGATTGTGGCCATTTTAAGTGCTTGGTAAAGGGGGAACTGGCATGGAGGCGGGCGCAGATCGTGCTACTTGACTCACGCCCGACTTTACCAAGTTTTCATGCCCAAAAACGGGCGCAACTTGATGTTAAAATTGGGCCCTTTGAATCCCGTTTCACCAAAGTCAGAATCATTGAAATCTCTGTGACTCACTGTCTGTGCGGAGTCTGCATGTTCTCCCTGTGTCTGCGTGGGTTTCCTCCAAGTGCTCCGGTTTCCTCCCACAGTCCGAAAGACGTGCTGGTTAGGTGCATTGGCCATTCTAAATTCTCCCTCACTGTGGCCGAACAGGCGACGGAGTGTGGCAACTCTGGGATTTTCACAGTAACTTCATTGCAGTGTTAATGTAAGCCTACTTGTAACACTAATAAATAAACCTAAACTTCCCAACTGTATAAGATCCTCAACATGTTGATCTATTCTCTGCATTCCATGGAATAAAATTATGCAGCAACTCCATAAAAATGTATACTCATTTATTTTTGTGTATGAATATTATATAACATGAGTTGTGTTGTGTCTCTCTTCTAGGTTTTTGGCAATCTGTGACATTTCTGCTGACACTGGTGGCTCGATTGAATTTATGACGGAATGCACCTCCATTGACATGCCATTTTGTATGTATGATGCAGAACAACAAATTATTCATGACAGGTAGGATTCACTACAATCATCGCACCAGATTGCATCCAGGAGCTCGATGCAGCATCAAATCCGTTTCAAGTGACTATTCAAAACCATTTGCTACTCCCACAAAGAGTAATGTGATCATGGCATTTTTTGTGATGTTGACTGAGGGAGAAATGTTCTCCAAGAAATCAAGGATAATTCCTCTGCTCTTCCTCAAAATAGCCCCTTGCGATCTGTGAGGTGGCAGAAGGCCCTCGGTTTAACTTCTTAGCCAAGAAACAGCACTTCTGACAGTGCAGCATTCCACCAGTACCGCACAGGATTGTCAGCCTAGATTTTTGTGCTCAAGTTTCTGAACCACAATTTTCTCACATATAGGCCTGAGGCCTGACCTAGATAAAGTGTATAGGCAGTTTTACACATAGGGCTTCCACTAAAAAAAACTTTTACTCTTAGAGTTTTAAATCACATAGCAATAGACAATTTTCTGTTTTAATGAAACCTTACACAAGTGAGTCTGCATATTGTACATGTGAGAACTTATAATGTTCATTTGTGTCTGACACAATGGGGCGCATTTTTCTGTTCCGTCCGCCACAGGAATTGTAGCAGGCGAGGGGCGGACCATAGAAAGTCATGAAAAGACCATGGACCTTGGGTGGGATTTTCCGGTTTCAGGGCGATTGCGACTGGAAAGTCTCGCCCAATTAATGCATTCAACAACAAATACAACTTGCATTTATATAGTGTCTTTAATGTAAAACCATCATGGGCACATCACAGGAAACTTAATCAAACAAAAAAATTGACACCGAGACAGAGGTGGAAATCTTCGGACAAGTGGCCAAAAGCTTTGTCAAAGCAGTAGGTTTTAATGAGCATGTCAAAGGAGGAGAGAGACAGTGCTGGGATGGCAGAGAGGTTTCGGGAGAGAATTTCAGAGCTTAGGGTTGAGGCAGTGAAATGTGGAATGACGAAAGTTTGGAGAACACAGCATCTATCGATCTGAAAATAATGAAAAATAGTGCCAAGTGAGCCTGTTATTTTCAGATTTATGCTCTTGGGATGAGAACTGTATATGTGTTTGTGCAAATGTCTTTGGAAAATCAGCTCTGAAATGCAGATACTCTTTTTGAAGAAAGGTTTTTCCCCAGAGTAAACGTTGCCTTACTGCAGTGTAATTTTCTGTGTTTGCAGCTTAGAAGGCAACGGGATCTTGATGTGTTCAATTGACAACCTTCCTGCACAACTCCCAATCGAGGCTACTGAATATTTTGGAGATAAGCTTTGCCCATATCTATGGGAGATGGTAAGATGCATGGTGGTAAGGATGGAATCTGCGAAGAATTTAACTAATGACATTGTTTGGTTCTTTCCCCCCCCCCCCCCCCCCCCCCCCCCCCCACATCCCATTTCCTTGCTTTGTTGTCAGGCATGAGTTTTAACCATCCTGGTCTTGGATCAGTTGTTCTGCTTTGTCACTTATTAAACGTTTGGACAGATCTTACTACAGATATGTATCCAAGATATTTCTTGGATGTTGGGAAATACTTGATTGTAACTATTTTAGGCAAACAAGATAAAGTGATTGTTAGAATCTCTGTATAGACCAACAAACTTTAAAAAGATATATGAATTTCCAGTGGCCTTTGGAAAAGATCATAGAACAAGATTGCAAGTTCCATGTACTATAACAAACAAATCAAAAGCAATATTGAACAAACACTATTTTTTAGGGAGCTTAAACTGAGAAGAAATTCCCCATGAAACTTTCAGCATGACCAACAATCTCCAGCTTATGAATGAAGTGGACACTTTGTTTTCCAGGAACCAGTCTAAAATCATTTGGGAGAGGGAGGAGTTGAGTTGTTGCGGGTGATTGAGGAGAGAGCCAGAGCGTTGCAAAGGGAATATTCACTTCAGAATGCTGAAGAGTGAGGGGAGGTGAAGATGAGTTTGGGTGGTGGTCACAAGTTGGCTGATTGTTTTGTGGGACACCTCCATTCAGTTTGCAATGTGGGGCCCTGAGCTTCCAGTTATCTATCAGTTTAAATATCTACTCTACTCCCACTCTGTTTTCTCTTCCTCAGTCGCTAAAATGTTCCAGTGAAGCTTAGTACGACCTCAAGGAGCAACATCACATCTTTCCATTTCGTGCTTTATGGCCTGGAATCAACATGGAGTTCGACAATTTTTTTTCGGTTAACCTCTGACCCCATTTTTATTGGATGGTAACTGTTAGCTATCCATACTTACATATCCTCCAAACATATCTTTTTTATTTTTATTTTTCCTGTTACCATCGCATTTTGCAACCATTACCTTTTTCAGTTAATTTCTCCTTCCTTCCATCCAATCACAAACTTCCGCATTTATTCTTTCCTCCCCATCCCTATTTCTTCCTGTGCTGTATAACACTTAAAACGTTTCAGCATTCCCAGTTTTGACAAAGGGTCACTGATCTGAAACGAACTGTTTATTTCTCCACTGATGCTTCCAGTCCTGTTAATTATTTCCAGCATTTTCCAGATCTGTTTAAAATTTCTCAAGCATTCTAGCCCATGAACAGGAAAGTTAATCTGTATGTGGGGTACAATGTACGGTCTCCTATCAGCTGAGTGGTTTGTGTTTTTTGTTGCTGATTAATGTACATAAAGGTAATGTTTACAATTAGATTGGGGAAGCGCTGGAAATGACGTCCTTGAGTTTTTTTAAACATCC
The DNA here is from genome assembly GCF_964213995.1 of Mustelus asterias. Classification (NCBI taxonomy): domain Eukaryota; kingdom Metazoa; phylum Chordata; class Chondrichthyes; order Carcharhiniformes; family Triakidae; genus Mustelus; species Mustelus asterias. The sequence goes on along the minus strand of NC_135809.1, from coordinate 47,833,385 downwards.
ACATTTTTCGATATTTCTGAAAGGACTGTGTCTGATTTCCACCTCCTACAGTTGACCTCTGATGCGACGCAACCCTTTGAAAAGGAGAATGGTTTAACTCCAGTTATCCGGAATGTAAGTGTAATTTTGTCCTTGCGTTTGGATATTGTACTGTCTGCAGCAACTCCCATCGCATGTCATATATGGTTGTATTTTACATTGATCATTTCTAGGCTGTAATCGCATCCAATGGTTCACTGACTCCCAAATTCAAATACATTCAGAAGTTAAGAGCAAACAGGTAAGCTACTTTGCTTTCAGGTGTCTGCTGTGTTGTCATAAATGGTCTATACAAAATGGACACTGTGCAAGTGTAAGTTGTTGCAGTGCAGCATTGTGCTTTGCTGTGTGGCACTTGGTAACTCTGGGAGAATTTTGGGGTATTTCAGTGCAAGGGAATTATTTTAGGTCAGGCTGTTTGTAAAGTGTGGCACTGCTTTTTTGTTTGTGCCAGTATAGCGTGTCTCTGTGGGTGAGCTGAATCCAAGAATTGAGTGCCAGTGATCATTCAGCTGTGAAGGTATCGCACAATCCACAATATGCCCACTCCCAGGGTGACCGGTTAGCAACAAGGAGCACTAGCCTCACTAGCACTAGCTTCTTAATCTCTGTCCTGGCAGGGATCAGCTAAGTCAACAGAAACCCTTTGTTTTCTGCAGGACCCAATGAGTCTTGTGGGAGCCTCCATTGCTCTCCAGAACATTCAATCTCCTTCCTTTCTTCCCTCCTCTGCCACTGCCTGTCTGCGGTTTCCATTTCAACAACTGGCTTTAGATTGCCACCGACGAAAGGATGAATGTAGGATGGGATTTTGATCATTCCATGGTTGGCGGAAAGCAGTGGGTGAATACAGGATGTAACTTTCTGTATAAACATACTTAATTCATTTGACTCCCAACTGATTCTGTGCAATGTTTGTCCCACCATAAAATTGAAATCTGCAAATGCAGAAAAATGGTCGCCGCTGTTAGCCTTCACCAGGAATCATTGCTGGAACCCTGGAGAAAATGGCAAATGGGGTGGAATGGACATTGCAGAGAGAGGGTTCCTGGTGAGATGGGTGGCTCTCGGGGGGCAGGGGTGATCTGTCTGAGGCTTGCTAATCCCTGAGCCACCATTAAATTCTGATGAGGGATAATTGGATTTTAGTGACTCTTTAACAAGCCTGGTGGCCTGCCCATTGTTAGTGGGCACATTTCTCACATAAGTCCTTTTCTACTGCTCACTTAATGTGGGACAGGTTCCCCGCCACTAAAAGTCACACGTGATCTTAATGTACAATATTCCAGGCTTACCTGCTCCATCCATCGACTCAATCAAATATAGAGAAAATCAGAAAAGCCTTCAGATCCTGGGCAAATGTTACCATTCAATTAATTTACACAAAGCACAATGCTTTCTGGTAGTGGTAATGTAATTGTGAACTGACCTTGTTAACCAGATTCATAATCCCTTGTGCAGTGGGTGTTAGTTTATCTCCCAATTCCACTTGTAACATCTTGATCTTGTGTGAGCTGCACGAGACTTGTTTCTTCCACAAAGAGGTTTTATGACCTTTTAATTCTATTGTCCTTTGAATGCATAATACTGTTCAGTTGTAAGTTTGTTGTGCCAGCTGTGATTCACTGACAGATTAATGAATTGCTTAACAGCAGCTTGAGAAACTGTCAGTTTTAACAGTGAAAAATTGGGCTGTATTTTAACACCTAAAAGACGGTGTGGATGCTAATATTCTGAGATTCTAAAACTCACCTCAAACCTGACCAGTTGCGAGTTATTGGAGACAGGAATAGTAACTGGCAGCCGGCTGCCAGGAGGTGGTTTAGCAATTTAACTATTGTAATGGGAGTCCGGAGGGTTAACCCCAGCCAGCTAGATTTCCCAGGACCTGGAAACCAGTCGGCTGAAGGGAAATGAGGTCTGCATCAGTAAGGAGGTGAGTGCCTTTGTAGCATTGCTGGTGGGCCAGGAAGAGCGGGAGTGCTGGCCCTAACTCTTGAAGCTCCCAACCACAACTCCCTCCAACCCTACCAGCTCCTCCCTTGTACAAAGACCATCGGGAGTCCCTCACCACCATTTGGATGGGGATCGGACAAACATGCTCCTGCTCCCACTCCAGCGCCCTCACCACCTGACTGAAAGCAAAGCCTATCAATCAGGCTGACTTCCAGCAGGAAACTTATCAAGTACTAAAGTACTTGTGTAGTTGCATACAGCATTGACCACCCACCTGCTCTGTTAATATCCAGGATATGGACGACAATTTGTCTACATAATTTTAGGAATTTTGTTTGTCACTGCAGAGTTTTAATTAACTTTTGAAACCAAATTTGAATAAATGGAGCTATTTCCTGTCTCTAATGGTATTGTTAGACTTGTGTCATTTGGCAGAATGTATTCATCTGAAATGCCTGATTTTAAGGGAGTCTGCTCAAATTAGGAACATGAGTGCAAAAGGCCGCGTCTTGTTACTTGGATCTGGTTATGTTTCGGGACCAGTCTTGGACTATATCACCAGAGACACTGACGTTGAAGTGACTGTCGGTAAGTAACTAACCATTTATATCTTAAAGATTGCTTTTGTTGGGCTTTTGTTTCAGTCATGCTGGCCTAGCAACTAATGACGTTGAAAATGAGTTCAAAAAGATTCCTTTTGACGGATGTTTCTGATGAGATTGTAAATGCGTGCGAAAGGATTTGAGCAGAGGGAGTCATTCTGAGACTGTTTATAGAATAGCACCTACAAATTCTAATGAATCCAAAATAAAAAAGGTGAGTCATAGGGGAAACTGGAGCAACAATTGAAAATTCTAGAAATGCACAGCAAGTCATTCACTACCTAAAAGAAAAAAAAAACTTTTTTTGTGTGATTGTTCAACAGTACTGCCTGCACTTAGTAACTGATTGCACCTGAAATGTTCATCTAACTTGTGTCACAGACAGAATTTATGTGTTTTCTTACTGCCCGTGATTCGTGCATTTTGAATGTGAGGTGTGTACATTTTTCTGTCAGAATGGTTGGCTCAATTTAAATAACCCCAATACTTTCACGGTATTGCTGTTTATTATCTTGGTTGCTTAGTTGACTGCTGGTGGTTTGATGGCTTCCCGATGTTCTGCCTCAGAACAGCTCCTGCTGTTATTTCAAAAGCAGGTAACAGAGATGGCTGTCATAGCCATGTGACCAGTTATAAGTCCAAAGTCCTTTTCCAAATGAGGTGGCATGTTGCGCCGATAAATATCCTGTATTGTGGCTTTTCACACTTGGAGAGTTTGAGACAGCCAATGCCTTTGTGTTTGGATGAAGGGCCATCATAATGCAAAGTAAGGTTGATTTGTCTAACACCCTTCGAGTTTCGAGATCTCTTTTGTCACCGGTGAAATATGGGCTTGAATTGTCCGCAAATCCCATTGTCCATCCTTAAAGAATGAAATGTATGTATTTCACAAATAGCTGTGAGGTTCCTTCATTCAGGTCCATGCTGAATAAGATGTTGACCACAGACACCAATGCTGCAGCCATCTTAACAGATTCTCGGCTATTATTAAAATATAGCTTTAAAATTTGTGATATCTTCATGCCACTTGTCATGCCATTTGGGCATGACACTTGTCTTTCTTGGATTAATTGGAAATGATTGATACCATTCCATAAGTATTCTCACCAATACTTCCTCTACTCAATTCTGTTTGCACCATAACTATATCCTGCATTTTTAAAATTAAAAATGAAGAAGTATAGAATAAAATTTCTCTTATGAATCTACTAAACACAATCCAGGAAAAACAGGGCAGTCCTGAATCTTTGAAAAACTCCCTGATTGAACATTCCCTGAAGGAGCTGGTAAATGGTTCAACTAAACCATCATAGTTATGTTGAAAAGTCTTAAAGAGCAGCTGATGACATAGCGCTTGAAGGGAAGAGCAGCTACCAACTTGATAAATGTAGGTAAGGCTGACATCAGTGCAACGAGAGAAAAATAGTTCACAGTAAGCTGGACATATCAGTAAATGGAATGGGTAAAATGACAGAAAATCCAGGGCAGGTAATCAAAAAAGAATTAAATATCACACAGAACCAAATCAAACCCCTCAGGACCAAGAGCCCGACTTGCCAAAAAACAGCTATGGATAGCTCAACAAATAAGGGGCAACATAAAACTAAAAGAAAAAGCACGCAATAAATGGAAAAAACAGCACTGGACCTGGGAAATACAAAAAACAGAAAAGGATGGCAAATTGATTGTAAGACTTACCAAACAGGGAAATGAAGAGGGATATCAAAATCAACACAGATAGGACGGAACTTTCCCAAAAAATGACATGTCCATTTGGGTGAGAAAACCGGTGTTTCCCATACTTAAGTTATTTTTTGGTTGAAGGGTGAGTTTAGCACTGGTTCTTAGAGAGGCGGGGCCTAAATACGCCAGCAAGCCTTACCTCACAGAAACAGCGCCCTGATTTCAAAGTGAAATTGAAGAGCCTGCTCCCTCCCCAATGACATTGGGGACCCTCCAACCTCACTGAAAGCATGGGAGGCGATTCTCCCAAAAGTGCTGAATTGATGGGAAAACTGTTCTAGATCAGGACCGTTTTTTCAGTGCAGCATCAGACCTGAATCTCCCCACTCTGTGCACTGCGGAGATCCCAGTCATGAATCTCATTAAAACCCAAGGGGGGGCGGGGCCTATTCGCACCTGAGTCTGACAGCCCCAGAACTCTGCGCATGCACAGTGGCTCCGATCTGTCAGTCTCCCCGTTTGCTGGCCAGCCCGGGATCCCCACAGTGCTGCCCCTCCAGCCCCCCCATGGCCCGATCACGGCCCCCACAACAATTCCCGGGCCAGCCCTGACCAACCCCACCCTGGATTGTCCCAATGTCCAGCCCCCCCCCCCGACAGACCACACCCCCACCAGCCCGCCCCAGTTGCTGCCCTCCCTCCAGCCCAGACCGATCCCAGTGCAGAGTGGCAGTGGGTCCTCCCAATCCAAACAATCACCCTAGGCCCTGCCTGCAATAGGCCCCACCCCCTTGGCACTGCCCATGCCCGATGGGCAATGCCAAGGTGCCCCCAGGCATGGACACTTTGCTCCTTGGGCAGTGCCGGGCACAGACTGGCACTGCCAGGGTGCACATGCCCAGGGGGCACCACCCCCACTGCGTGACCCCCTGGGGAGCCCCGATTGCCTCCCCCTTCATTCCAGCGGGGTCTCCCGCTAGTACACCGAACGTGGGGAGCTACTCTGAACCCCGCCGGAATGAAGTATTTCTGGCGGGATGGGAGATGCTATCGGGTCTGGCAAGTTCCGCGTCGGGCCCGATAATCACATGCAAAATATATTTAAAATACATTTTTAAAAGTTTCGAATAACTTACCTCTCTTCCCGCTGGTTTCCAGCGCGGTCTCGACCACGACTGTTCTCCGGCTCTGGGAGACACGCATGCGTTCCTGATGCATGCGCGAATCCTGCGAAATGGCCGACATACGATTCTCTGGACCGGACCCGCCAGAAAAATTGCGGGGCGCGATGGGAGAATTGGCCCCATGTTTACTCACCCCACTCCCCAACATAAATTGCCAGCATTGGAATCCTCCCAATAGGCCCCCCTTCATGCCACCTCTTCATGAACCCCTTCATGCCCACCTTATGACCCCACTCAGGCCCCACACCCTTGACACTGCCCCCAGTACCCTGGTAGTGCCCATTTTGCAGTGCCAACTTGGCACTTCCAGGTGCCAGCTGGCACTACCAAGTTGGCATTGCCATGGTGCCAGGTGGCACTGCCAGGTGGGCACTGTCCAGCCATGTCCCAACCATCCAGGGGCTTCAATGGCCTCTGAGTCCCCCTGGCGTGTATCATGCCTGGTCTCTGTTTGTGAAGACCAGTGGTGATTCTCATTGGGTTCCCGCTGCACCTGAGGGTCAGAGAATCCCGTGACCATGGGGAATCTGGCCTCATGCGCTAGGCCCCAATGCAATCTGCGCTGGACACGATGCGGATGGAAAATCACAGTCATAAAATTTACAATTACATTAGGAAAAAGAGGGTGGTCTTGAGCAATGTGGCTTGCTTGAAAACATCTAGGTGATATTGTCAGAGAAAGTCAAGAAATAGTGGACACATTGACTAATTATTTTATATCGGAATTTACAGTGGAGAAAGAAGTAAGCATGTTGGAAATCCTCAGGAAACTAATATTGAATCAGGGTCTCACTAAATTAGCGAAAGCAAAATAGTTCTTTGGTCGTACAGTACTTGAACATTGCTTTAAAAAGATACATGCCGTCAAAGGTTTTTGCCTTGTACTCATCAGGATAGGTGTCCCAAGGGTAAGGTGTTGGATTGGGGGAAGGCTAACTTTATTGGGATCAGGCAGAAATTGGCAGCTCTTGATTGGGAGAGGCTGTTTGAGGGTAAATCCACATCTGGTATGTGGCAGTCTTTTAAGGAACGGTTGTTAGGGCTACAGGACAAGCATGTGCCTGTAAAAAAGAAGGATAGGAAGGGTAGGATTAGAGAACCGTGGATAACCAGGGAAATTGAGGGACTGGTCAAAAAGAAAAGAGAGGCGTATGTTAGGTCCAAGCAGCTAAAAACGGAGGGAGCTCTGGAGGAGTACAATGAAAGTAGGAAAGTACTCAAACGGGGAATTAGAAGAGCAAAAAGGGGTCACGAAATGTTCTTGGCAGACAGGATTAAGGAGAATCCCAAGGCATTTTATTCATACGTTAGGAACAAAAGGGTTGTTAGGGAAAAAATCGGACCTCTCAGGGACAAAAGTGGGGACTTATGCTTGGAGCCCAAAGAAGTAGGGGAGATCCTAAATGAATACTTTGCGTCGGTATTCACAAAGGAGAGGGATGTGTTGACTGAGAGTGTCTCTGAGGGGAGTGTTGAACCGTTGGAGAAAATCTCCATTACAAAGGAGGAAGTGTTAGGTTTGTTAGAGAATATAAAGACTGACAAATCCCCAGGGCCTGATGGAATCTATCCAAGGCTGCTCAGGGAGACGAGAGGTGAAATCGTTGGGCCTCTGACGCACATCTTTGTCTCGTCACTGGACACTGGTGAGGTCCCAGAGGATTGGAGGATAGCCAATGTGGTCCCGTTATTTAAGAAGGGTAGGAAGGATAACCCGGGTAATTATAGGCCGGTGAGCTTGACGTCCGTGGTGGGGAAGTTGTTGGAGAAGATTCTTAGAGATAGGATGTATGCGCATTTAGAAAGGAATAAACTCATTAACGATAGTCAGCATGGTTTTGTGAGAGGGAGGTCATGCCTCACTAACCTGGTGGTGTTTTTTGAAGAAGTGACCAAAATGGTTGACGAATGTCTATATGGACTTTAGTAAAGCGTTTGACAAAGTCCCTCATGGTAGGCAAGTGAAAAAGGTTGGATCCCATGGGATAAAGGGGGAGGTGGCTAGATGGGTGGAGAACTGGCTTGGTCATAGAAGACAGAGGGTGGTAGTGGAAGGGTCTTTTTCCGGCTGGAGGCCTGTGACTAGTGGTGTACCGCAGGGCTCTGTATTGGGACCTCTGTTGTTTGTGATTTATATAAATGATCTGGAAGAAGGAGTAACTGGGGTGATCAGTAAGTTTGCGGACGATACAAAACTGGCAGGACTTGCAGATAGTGAGGAACATTGTCAGAGGCTACAGAAGGATATAGATAGGCTGGAAATTTGGGCAAGGAAATGGCAGATGGAGTTCAATCCTGATAAATGCGAAGTGATGCATTTTGGTGGGAATAATGTAGGGAGGAGCTACACGATAAATGGAAGAACCATAAAGGGTGTAGAGACGCAGAGGGACCTGGGTGTGCAAGTCCACAGATCTTTGAAGGTGACGTCACAGGTGGAGAAGGTGGTGAAGAAGGCATATGGCATGCTTGCCTTTATAGGACGGGGCATAGAGTATAAGAGTTGGGGTCTGATGTTGCAGATGTATAGAACGTTGGTTCGGCCGCATTTGGAATACTGCGTCCAGTTCTGGTCGCCACACTACCAGAAGGACGTGGAGGCTTTGGAGAGAGTACAGAGGAGGTTTACCAGGATGTTGCCTGGTATGGAAGGGCTTGGTTATGAGGAGAGATTGGGGAAACTGGGGTTGTTCTCCTTGGAAAGACGGAGGATGAGGGGAGACTTAATAGAGGTGTATAAAATTATGAAAGGCATAGATAGGGTGAACGGTGGGAAGTTTTTCCCCAGGTCGGTGGTGACGTTCACGAGGGGTCATAGGTTCAAGGTGAAGGGGGGGAGGTTTAACACAGATATCAGAAGGACATATTTTACACAGAGGGTCGTGGGGGCCTGGAATGTGTTGCCGGGCAAGGTGGTGGAGGCGGACACACTGGGAACGTTTAAGACTTATCTAGACAGCTATATGAATGGAGTGGGAATGGAGGGATACAAAAGAGTGGTCTAGTTTGGACCAGGGAGCGGCGCGGGCTAATTGTTCCTTGTTTCTCGTTTCAAGGCTTCATTCTATGATGATCTTGCTGGTGCCAGTACAGAGCAAGACTGCGGATAGTTGGGAACCTGTCTCGGGGGCAGGGAATTCATATGGTGTTCGTGGAAGTGGAAATGACTAGGGTTGGGAAGCATTTTCCGATCAGGGCCAGTGTGATCTCCTGGACTCATTTCGATCGCCTCAGGGGGTCGGAGAGGAATTTCCCAGATTTTTTTTTCCCCATATTGGCCCTGGGGTTTTCACTCTGGGTTTTCGCCTCTCCCTGGAGATCACATGGTCTGGAATGGGGGGGTGGGGGTGAGTTAATAGGTTGTGATGAACAAAGCATCGTAGCTGTGAGGGACAGCTCGGTGGATAGGATATTGGTATGTAGATAGGCTGGAAAATTGGGCGGGGATCCTGGATTCAGGATTCAATCCTGGACCGGGGAGCGGCGCGGGCTTGGAGGGCCGAAGGGCCTGTTCCTGTGCTGTATTGTTCTTTGTTCTTTGATAGCTCACAAGAATTTTTCAACCATAAGAGGGGAAACAACCTGCAAGAGAAGAGTGTGTTGATTGGTTGGCAACCGGACTCTGATTGGTGGACACGTTGCTATCGAGAACGCAGCACAGAACAGTTAACTGCCCAGCTTTGTTCAAATTAAAACTGGGTGGGTTGACTCTGATTGGTCAAAGCATTGCCCAGAGAAATGAATCAGGAGTGACTGTTCCCTCAGCTTTTGTTTAATTGATAAAAAGCACAGTGTGTGGACGTGTTCCCTCTGTCTGCAAAGCAAAGTAACAGTAATGGAGAAAATAATGGCACCAAAAAATGATAAATCCCCAGGTTTCTATTCTAGAATTTTCAAGAAAGTAGATGCGAACAGTACAAATGTCCAAACTATAATTTTCCAGAGTTCTCTTGATTGGCAAACTGTTCCTTTAGATTGGAAAATTGCGTATGTCACTCCACTATTTAACCATGATTGGAGAATTATAGCTTAGGCAGCTTAACATGTCAGGAACTTGCAAGAGTCTACAATTAAGGAGGCTGAACACCTTGAAATTTTTCAGCTAGTCAGAGCCAGCATGTTTTTGTAAAGGCCTGACCAATCTAATACAACTTTTTAAAGTGGTGATTGAAATAGTGGAGAGGAGATTATCTATGGATGTTTAATGTGAACTTCCAGAAGGCATTTGATAAAGTCCCTCGTAAGAGACTGCAGCTTAAGTTGAAGCCCTTGTGTATTTGAAGGAAAATCTATGGCCAAGTTAGGAAATAGGCTGAGAATAGGGATAATGGGCAAATAGTTAAATTGGCAAGATGCAACCTGTGGTATCCTGTTGGTTCCTCAATTGTTTTAGAAATAACTTGGTTGATGGGATATACAGCTATGTATCCAAATTTGCTAATGGTGTGAATACAGGTGGCATTTATTTTAGTTGTTTATGGTCTTGGGTGTCACTGTCAAGGCCAGCATTTATGACCCACCCCTAATTGCTCTTGAGAAGGCAGCTGCTGTCCATGTAGTGTCTGTGTATCCACTGTGCTGTTAAAGAGGGAGACCCACTAATTCTTCATTCAACTGTCACCAAACTGCTATGGAATATTTTTACATCTGCCTGAGAGGGCTGAGAAGGTCTCGCTTTAAGGTCTCACTGAAAGACAGCACCTCTGACAAAGCAGCACTCACTACACTGGAGCGTCAACTTAGATTTAATGAGCATACCTCTGGAATGGTATTTAAATCCACTGGGTGACAGTTGCCACGCACATAGGAACAAGGACAGGCCATTCAGCTTCAATTCTGAACAAAGTGATATGTTTTAACACGTACAAGAACTCTAAATTCTAAGGGCCTCTTTTATGCTATATAATTTTCATTGGAAGACATGTCACTAACGGAAGACTTCTCTGAGAATCCTCATGAGTACCATGTTGCAATATTTTCACTTTAATGTAATGGCTTTAAATCAAATAGGTAACTAAAGGTAAAACCAAAGTCCACTTTTGATTTTGTTCTGCAGCATCAGCACTAGAAGACCAGTTGGAAAAACTGACTTCCAAGTACAACCACACCACTCCAGTAACACTGGACATGAAGAAGGATGGAGACAAACTCTCCTCGCTAGTGAAATCCCACGATCTTGTGATCAGGTTAGTTTATGTCTTGTTCTCCTCTTCTTCGTCTCCTTCTTTTGGCTTCTTCCATTTTAGTCGGGGTCGCCACAATGCTGATTGATCGCCCTTTTGTCTGTTATCCATTCCCCTTTCAATTCTCTTGCATTTAAATCTCTCACCACCACATCTTTCTAACTAGGCTTATGCTTTCCTCTTCTTCTTCCTGGCGGTTCCAGCTCCGTCATTCACCTCACTACATTTCCTCCCTCTCCCTCCCTGCGGCGAAACCATTTCAATCCATCCTCGACTATTTCTTTGATACTCCCACAATCTTATTGAGACACACGTCCGGGGGTCCAGCAATCGGGGCATAAAGGAGTCGCATGGCCAGTGATGCAGAGTTGCTGGGCTGGCCAGTGATCGAGCTGGCTAGTGATCGTGAAGCCGGCAGTGTGGGGCTACTGCGCATGTGCCGATCTTGGCGCTGACAGATTGGCACATGCGCATTGGCCCGCTCAGCGCTCTGCTGCCGGCTTCTCCAACGAGAATAGGCCCCATCGCAGCTTTTCAGCTTGATTTACGCTAGGGCACTTTGCAGTGCACAGAGGGCGGGAGATTCATTTTGAAAATCCCGCTGAAATAAACAGTGGGATTTAGTCCAATTTTTACGCGAATTCGACAATTGGAATTTATTTGGGAGAATCCTACCCATAGGATTCTCAGGGGCTTGACAGGATAGATGTTGAGGGGTTATTTCTCCTTGAGGGAAGAGTTTAGGACCAGAGAGCATAATCTAAGAGTAAGGAGTCACCCATTTAAGACAGAGATGAGGAGGAATTTCTTCTCTCAGACGATAGTGAACATGTGGAATTCTTTACCGCAGAGTGCTGTAGAGGCTGGGTCATTGAGTATTTTCAAGGCTGAGATAGACAGATTTTTAATCAGTAAGGGAATCAAACATTATGGGTATAAGGTGGAAAAGTGAAATTGAGGATTATCATATTGATGATCTCATTGAATGGCAGAATGGATTCAATGGACCAAAATGGACTACTCCTGCTCCCGTGTTTTATAGTCTTTGCTAAGCCCCTGATGTGCTAGTTCCTGATTTTTGTCCTTTCCCATTCCTCAACAACTCCATCTCAGCATCCACATCTCATTAGCATCCAGCCATTGTCTGCTCTTCTTGATGTTGTCCAGTTTTCTGTATTATATAGTTTCCACAGTCTCACCAATGGAAATGTCTTCATTCATATCTTTACTTCAACTTGCTGAGTACATTTGTGCATTAAACGTTGTCCTCTAGAAGGTGGAGTTTTATTTTCTTTAGGAATTTGTTTAAGACTTTTTGGTGCAGTATATTAGTTTTCTTTGCTGAACAATGCCATGGAGCAATAGGAAGCTACAGATGATGATGATTCTGTCCAGTTTGGATGAGTTCCTGATTATTTCTTGAGAGTTTAAAGGGGAGAGCACTGAACAGATGTAGAGTTCCTTCTTGAGAGAGAGCACCTCAATAGGATCTTTCAATAATGTTGACTTTGGGATAATGCCTTGTAGTGGAGAAGGGCTACATGTGTGGATGATTTTGTTATATAGCTTTTGCTTAACTGAAAATTGTGCACACTATTGTCAATTGTCTTAGCCTAGATAATTAGTTTATTTATTTATTAGTCACAAGTAGGCTTACATTAACACTGCAATGATGTTACTGTGAAAATTCCCCAGCTGCCACACTCCAGCGCCTGTTCGGGTACACTGAGGGAGAATTTAACGTGGCCAATGCACCTAACCTGCATGTCTTTCAGACTGTGGGAGGAAACTGGAGCACCCGGAGGAAACCCATGCAGACACAGGGAGAATGTGCAAACTCCACACAGACAGTCACCCAAGTTGGGAACTGAACCCGGGTCCCTGGCACTGTGAGGCACAGTGCTAACCACTGTGCCACTGTGCCACCCTATAACGCAAGTTTCTAAATTTAAGGAAGCACAGGTCTGCATTGCCTGTTACAGGCCTGGGCTTTCTTGTTGCAGGTTCCCCACACCTTGAGTGGAACTTTCCTGTCCCGCCCGCCACGGGAATCATAGCAGGCAGGATATAAAATTCAGCAGACCATGGGTCATTGGACCGAGCTCATTGACCTCGGGCGGGAATTTCCGGTCTTGGAGCGAGCTCAACCGGAAATTCCCGCCCCTCATTACCATCACCAGCCTGCATTGTGTGTCATCAGCCCACACTGTTGTGTCACAGGCCCAGCCTGTACATTACAGATTCCTCTCACCCTTCACCTGTCACAGTCCTACACTGCCTATCTATTGGAGTTCTGACGCAATCTTTATGATTTTTCTCCCCCATTTAGTTTGTTACCTGGCGTTTTTCATCTCACGGTGATGAAGGAATGCATCAAACAAAAGGTGAACATGGTGACAGCAAGCTACCAGACTCCTGAAATGAAAGAACTGCATCAGAGGTTGGTTCATAAATTCATAAGTTCATAAGATACAGGAACAGAATTAGGCCATTCGGCCCATCGAGTCCATTCCGCCATTCAATCATGGCTGATATGCTCCTCATCCCCATTTTCCTGCTTTCTCCCCATAACCCTTCAACCCATTGCCAATTAAAAATCTGTCTAACTCCTCCTTAAATTTACTCACTGTCCCAGCATCCACTACACTTTGGGGTAGCGAATTCCACAGATTCACAACTCTTTGGGCGAAGTAGTTTCTCCTCCACTCTGTTTTAAATTTGCTACCCCTTATCCTAAGGTTGCTGAATGTGGAATTCTAGCCTTTCCGTCCCTCTCATCTTTGGAAGCCCTCTGTCATTGAACTTTCAGCTGGATTTATTTAGTCTAATATTTATCAACCGTATTGACCTGAAAATACATTTGAAAACAATACTTTTTCCTTTGTAAAGCCCCGAGCGTTCAGAGTTATGAAAGAATTTCTGGAAGTAAATTGGGAGGAACATTTTGTACAGGTCAATGTGGCAGTAAGCAGAGGGTGTAAATTTATTACTAAGCCAACAAGTGGAGAGGTTATGATTGCTGCTTGAAGGGACGTGGAATTCTGTACCAGGATCAATAATGGGCACAAATCCACCATAGATTTTAAAATGAAAGTACTTAAGGGCCAAGGGCAGAGATTTGAGACTGGGGGTGGCCTTCTAGAGATGGCTGGGAGGAGAGGGGTGGGATGGATGGCATAAAATGGCAAGGGCAGATTGCAGGGAGATTGCAGTGGAGTGATTGTCATCTTTTTGCTACCAGGACATTTTACTAACAGTAGGAAAAAGCAGGATGCCCCGCCCCCCCCCCCCCCCCCCCCCCCCTCTATTTAGGCACTGAGGGGCCCTCCGGTGTCAATAACTATCCCAGTGACACCCCACCCCGCCCTCTGCCCTTCCCTTCCTCCACTCACTTCAGTCTGCCTGCCTGGCTCTCCATGGTGTCCCTGAAACCCACTTACTTGATTTGGAGGACAGCCTGCTCCCATGATGTACACTACTTCCAGGTGCCGTAGACCAGTGACCACTGTTTCACTTGGTGCTGCCGAGGCTGCTGAAATGTCAGCCCTCTGCTCTGCCGCAGCTAATGGCATGGGAGCCCAGATGTCAACTACTGAGTTGCTGGACAGTTGAAAAATGTGGCCGAGGTCCCATTGCCCAGAGGCAGCATTGCCCCAGCTTTTTGGCCAATTATATTCAGTGCAGATAAAGTTCTGGCCTAGTTGAGCAACACCTTTAGAGAAGCCACACAAACACAGAGGGCCTCATGGGTTCTTTCTGTCCTATCAAATTCTATAACTTCCCTAAACCTCTGTATGTAGAAGATGACAGAAACGTGGTGATCGAAGGAGGTGTTCACTGATGAGCTAACTAAAACCGAAGCAAACTAATGAACGGCTTAAAAAACTGACAGCTCAAAAACAGTCCCAACTATGACATGTAATTACTCTCGAGTGCAGTAAGATACGGGCTTGTCATTATTTAGCTGCAGGCATACACAGCATTTCATCTCTTGTATAGCGCAAGATTAGGAAAATCTGCAATGATTTTGCCATTTCTTGCAGAGAAATTGTGGGTTTTTGCAAACAGATTTGGTGCTCCTCCCCTTCTCCAGTTGATTCTGGTACTCTATTCCCCCTATGCTGTCTCATTCATTCTGGCATGTTAGGCATTCTGCCTCGCCCCAGTCCATCCTAAATGCCACCCCCACCTCCCCCCTACCCTCCCCTACCACTTTGTTCAAGCTGGGCACACTTGCCCACTCCTCCCTTCCCCAATCTGTGCAGACATTCTCACCCCTTCCCATCTCTGGCTTCTGAACCCAAGCACTGATCATTGTGGCTCCAAGCCACAAGGCACCATGAGGCTGCTACCCAAGGGGACTGGAAGTTGTTGCAGGCAATGGGCAGCATTTCCTGATGTTTTGTAATAATCTATGAACGGTATGCTCTGTCTGCAGAGCACGCAAGAAACAATACTTTTCACATGTGACAATAATAAATCAAATCAAATCAAATGATAGTAATAATTCCCACCAGCAGGAAGTGCAGTGACATTCGATCAGTGTCGGGTAGAAACCAAAAGCAGTGCTGATTTTTCCCCACAAATGGTAACAAGTGGTCGCTGCATCTGAAACCTTGACACCCGAGTGAAATATGAACATTTGTCATATACGCTAGTAATTGGGTAATCATTAACAAGTCCATGGCTGCACATAAATCCGGACTTTGGTGTTTATTTCAATTCCTGTTGGATGCAAATTTAGCTTGTCTTAATATTTCATTTTTCGTTGCACTAAATTTCATGTATTTACTCCTTTTAAACAATCGCCCACAAAACTGTGAATAAACTAATTGAAATAATGATGATCCGTGGTGCGCTAGACAAGTTTCACATCTGCTTCATTGAGGAGGAATAATGGAAGATCTCATAAATGGGTTTCAACCAGTTCAGCATTGACCTTGAGACCTGGCCAGTGTCTCTCATTTTTCTATTAGTTACAGTGTAACAAGTGCATTATCTAATAAGTCCTTAAAAAGTGCAATAGGACAATTTTACTTTCTCTTCTATTAAGGTCCCAGTTGGTGTTATAACCGGACGGGAAAATTCCAGAATGGAATCCTGGCTCAAAACACCGTATCTTATGCTTTTTTTAAATAAAATGTGGAGGAACAGAGTCACAGGACCACTAATTAATTTTAACAGCAAGAAACAAATTATTAAATATGAAATAATTGGATTGTGATACAATACGCCTTTACTCCCCCCTTAGCTTAACAATTACACACAGATGGGTTACAAAGCACATCTTAAGCTACAATGATCTCATTAACACATACGCCAGAACTCTACCACCTCGCCTGTCCCGGAATCGGAGCGGGCGAGTGGTGCACAGCAGAAATGTCCGTTGACCTCTGAGAATTTCCAGTCTTGCTTGAATGAGGCCATAAATTCCCACCCATAAAGTCCTTTTCAAGCACGCAAGATGACTGTGGTCAAATACACACACTCCGCTCTGAACCCAAGTTAGTGTCTGGATTTCTCCTTCGAATCCCCTCCCAGATGATTGTCACACGAGAGTTTCCAAACTCCATTCCCAAAAGCACGCCATAAAATCTTCTCTCATACAAATGCTTTTCCTTAGTGGTTTGCATTCCAAAATCAAATCCAGGTTTTCCAAATGACACTTTTAAACAAAGTTTCTGCTCAAGTTTTAACAGAAAATTCAGTCCAGGATTTACACCACCCCCTTTAGGATTTCTTTGTTTAGACTGCTGTACAACTGTTCATAATTGCTTTAACTCTCAATTCCCAGGCTCTTATTAGAATGGCATCAGACATCTGATTTACCTCTGATGTCTTTAAATCTGGTTACTGCAATTATCTCTTTAACTCAGAACCCTTTACTTACTCTTCCTTGATTTCTTCTGACCAATCCCTTGGTTTCTGTTCTTTTAATTCCAGTAAGAAGTCTCACAACACCAGGTTAAAGTCCAACAGGTTTATTTGGTAGCACAAGCCACTAGCTTTCGGAGCGCTGCTCCTTCATCAAATTCCAGTCATTTTAAGACATCCTTTCTGTCCCAATTCCTTGGTTATCTGGACAGTAACTGGTACTTTAGGAACCTTGCATCTTTGCAACCCTCTTGTCCTGTCCAGCTTCTCCAGACGGAGTTGAGAGATGTTCACTCCCTAGTGTCCTGTCTTCAATTGCAGTATATCCAGCTAAAACTAAAACTTAAAAGCCTTTCGATCTTACAATGGTCTGCAGTTACTAAAAAACCACTGCTATGACTATTTACTCTTCATGCCATAATTCTCTGTAAGCACAATAGAATCACAGTTAGAATTGAAACAAACCCCCACACATACAAACACCTTTGTCAGCATGAATCTAATTGCAGGTTTTATCCTTCCAGGCACAGAAACATTAAATTAAACACACTTAAAACTATACCCTATTTCTAATGTGTGCCAACACAAATATAGTTGGACAATAATCTCTCCCTCAATATCAACAAAACGAAGGAGATTGTCATTGACTTCAGGAAGCATACTGGAGAACTTGCCCCTGTCTATATCAATGGGGACGAGGTAGAAAGGGTCGAGAGCTTCAAGTTTTTAGGTGTCCGGATCACCAACAACCTGCCCTGGTCCCCCCCATGCTGACACTATAGTTAAGAAAGCCCACCAATGCCTCCACTTCGTCAGGAGACTAGGAAATTTGGCATGTCAGCTACGACTCTCACCAACTTTTACAGATGCACCAAAGAAAGCATTCTTTCTGGTTGTATCACAGCTTGGTATGGCTCCTGCTCTGCCCAAGACCACAAGAAACTACAAAAGGTCATGAATGTAGCCCAATCCATCATGCAAACCAGCCTCCCATCCATGGACTCCGTCTACACTTCCCGCTTCCTTGGCAAAACAGCCAGCATAATTAAGGACTCCACGCAGCCCGGACATTCTTTCTTCCATCTTCTTCCGTCAGAAAAAAGATAAAAAAGTCTGAGGTCATGTACCAACCGACTCAAGAACAGCTTCTTCCCTGCTGCCATCAGTCTTTTGAATGGACCTACCTTGTATTAAGTTGATCTTTCTCTACACCCTAGCTATGACTGTAACACTACATTCTGCACTCGCCCGTTTCCTTCTCTATGAACGGTATGCTTTGTCTGTATAGCGTGCAAGAAACAATACTTTTCACCGTATACTAATACATGTGACAATAATAAATCAAATCAAATCAAAATCATAGATCCCTTCAAACTATCTTTGTTTTCCTAACATTTCCACCCTAATTTGTACTGACTTGATATTATGTTATGTATGTATCAGAGTATGAACAGTTAATAAACCTGAATTCATTACCCAAACATGGACTTTCATGCACATTAATGGTTTATGCAAAAGCCTAACTCACGCTCAGCTCAGAAATTCCACTTCACATCCCACATAGAGAGCTGTCTTGGCCTCCTCCTCATCCATCTCGCTCCTCAGTCCATGCCCCCCCCCCCCCTTTCTGTGCAATCTTCTGCATAATCATGTTTGCATGAGTTTCTAATATGGTAACTAGATTTCAGGTGGGACATTTGTCTTAAAGAAAATCATTTGTAATTTTATGCAATTAAAAATATCCCATTTGAAAAGCAGCACTGCGTGACAGTGATTACATGTGGGAAGCAACATCTGTGCTGGACATTGCTGCACTTTTATAGCGCCATAACAAACATCATTGCAGGGAAACATTTCTTTTTGTATAACCATTATTCCCCCTCACCACCAACATGACAGAATAATTAGATACCAACAGAATAATTAGATACCTACACAAAACTCTGAATGATGTATTAACCCAAGTATTGATTACAATTGATGACACCTTTTACCTTCATCGGGGAGAAGGAAATTCAGCCACTGTAATGTAACAAAAATAGCAATGAAATGCTCATGTTAACTGCTTGCCATGTCAATAAATGACCAGATGTTGTTCAGTGCTTGCTTGTTTTTGGTGAGCTCTTTCCGTATTACTTTCAGTAAAATATGAAAGTGTTGCTGATGTATTTTTGGACATTTTTCTCATCACTCGTCCACCCTATCTTGTTTAGTGCACTGGATGCTGGGATTACTATCTTAAATGAGGTTGGTCTGGATCCGGGGATTGACCACATGCTGGCGATGAAACGTATTGATGAGGCGAAAGAGCAAGGTGCAACAGTGAGTGCTAGTATCTCCACTATTCATTGTGGATGGAGCAAGTTGTCTCCACAACGAATTGTCATCTCATTTATGTTTGGAATAGTTCAGCCAGAGAATTGAAATTCCAGTTCCATTGATTAGTTTTAAGTATCCAAGCAAAAATTAAGATAGATCTGGTCTAAAAGGAAATATAGATCCAAGCTGTGCGGGTTAGGTGGATTGGCCATGCTAAAATTGCCCCTTAGTGTCAGGGGGACTAGCTCTGCTAAATGCATGGGGTTATGGGGATAGGGCTTAGGTGGGATTGTGGTCGATGCAGATTCGATGGACCGAATGGGCTCCTTCTGCACTGTAGGATTCTATGAAAAGGGAAATATGATGAGACTTTTAAATGAGCACAATAATGGAAGTGCAGTGGTAGTGAAATAAATTAGAAATTTGATGGGAACGTTATTCATTGCCCCTTGCAATGTGCATTGTTAGATTTGGGGTCAGGGAACTGCTTCAGATTGGGTGGGGCTGAAAGGTTGGAAACAATTGCTTTGACGAGATGTGTGATTAGACAGATTTTATTGAAAGTCATCTATGCTGGGCGCAAGGCACATTTTACAGTGTAAGCAGTTTCAAAACTGAAATGTGCATTGGTTTTGTTGGACCATGATTTATGTTGCTGTTTTTTTCCCCCGTTCTTTAGATAGAGTCTTTTGTCTCTTTCTGCGGAGGTCTCCCCGCCCCTGAATGTTCAGATAACCCTCTGGGGTACAAGTTCAGCTGGAGTCCCTCTGGAGCTCTGATAAATACAATCCGTCCAGCCATGTACTTGAAGGATGGAAAGGTAAAATGTTGTTCAGTTTTAATTTATTTTTACTGAGTCTTATCTTCCTATCTTCTTTCAGTGTCTTTTCAATGATTAATGCAAAAACGATCATGAACAGCATCAGAAAGAACCCAGGAATAGTATTTGTTCTTTAGCAGCTCATCAGTTACCAAACATTTAAGATCTGGCATCACACTTTTTCTGTAACAATTTTTTTTTCCAAAGGAAAGGCAGTCATTTTACACAGAGTTTTCCAACTTGGAGTTTAAACAAACTATCGGGACCTACTCATTGGCCTATGATTTATACAAGTTGCCGCAATTACCCTCTAATTGACCTGTGGGGTTCACAGGCAATTTCATGGATATGTAGACCATGCCCCCACAGGAAGTCTTGAGCAATGGTCACCATAGGGAAATGCGGACAAAACACAGCTCCATTTTGGTCACAGCATCATAAATGTGGTAAAACACAAGCAAACACAAAAAGAGAATCAGGGGTTATGGGGATAAGGTGAGAAAGTGGAGTTGATCATTATCACATCAGATCAGTCATGATCTCATTGAATGGAGGAGCAGACTCGGTGAGCCAAATGGCCTATTTCTGCTCCTATGCCTTAAGGTTTTTAGCATGATTATAACATATGTATACATTGGGGATGATCTGACCAGCTCATCATGCCAGTCGATCGGCATGGTGAGCCGGTAAAATCGGGCGAGAAGTGAAAAATCGGGTCCTGTCTGGTTTGCCACCTTTCGCAGTGTTACCGGCACTGTTCTGCCGGCAAAACTGGCCAATTCCAATATTCAAAACCTAATTTAAATATAATTAGTGAGTCCCGGATGCTATCATCCAGGCTCACGTGAACTTACCTCCTCGTCGGTCAAGGTCCACATAGGCGAGGATCATGTATGGTCCCCACAAATGGGTGGCAGACATAATGGCCTCGCCAGTGGGACTGGAGGCCATGAAAACCCCCTGGCTGGTCAGTGGCAGGGCCAGGCCGGGCAGTACTTCTTAGGCCGTACCAGCCTGGTATTGCCAGGCTGCAACCCTGGCGTTGCCCAGTGAATACCCTGACATGCCCACTGAGCAGTGCAAAGGGGGGCGGGGCCATATAGGACAGGGCCATAATGGCGTGGGGCCTGATGGGGGTGGAGCCTGAGGGGGGAAGGGCCATGACAAGGGTAGGGAAGGAGGCAACTCTGCACTGGAGGGGGTGATTGGGGTGGCAATTGGCCGGGAGTGGGGGGGGGGGTCGATGCCCGGGACAGCGATTGGCTGGGGGGGCAATGTCTGGAGGGGATGGTGGAGGAGTGACAAATCTTCTAGTACACTTTGTACACTGTGTACTGGGAGATTGGGGCACCTGTGCAATGGCATACCTTGAGCTCAGCAGCCAGCTTCCTGGTGAGATTAGGCCCCGTGCCTCTCCTACTGACAAGAATCACATTGTGGCTCCTTTATTTTTAACCAGGCGTCATACGATTGTGACTGGGAGCTTGCCCAAAAAATGGGTGTGATTCTCTCCCATTTTCACACTCGTTTGGCACCTCGAATTTTTTTTTTGGTAAGATCGTTGTCTTTGAAATACTCGGGTACATGTTGTCCACTTGCAGGAAAATTCTATTCAAAATGGAACAATTAGCCTCAATGAAAATAGAACATAAATTAAAATGATGGGGAGAATTTGAGTGTGATATACACCTCGAGTTAAGGAGTGGCATTGTGTAATTTAACATTGTGTGTGGCTTGCACCTATTGTTGAACATTGGATAACAGTTTGCCTGCTCATGATCTATAGCAACCTTATGAATGATTTTTAAAACTCCCTTTAAACAAGCAAACAAATTAGGAGCAGAGTAGGCCATTCGCCCTCTTGAGCCTACTTCGTCATTCAGAGATCTGGGCTGATTTGATTGTGGCCTCAACTTCACATTGCTGTCTACTACCGATAACTTTTGACTCCCTTGGTGGTCAAGAATCTATCTACCTCTGCCCTAAAAATATTCATTAACCCTGCCTCCACTGCTCTCTGCAGAAGAGAGTTCCAAAGATTCATGATCCTCAGAAACAAAAGTTTCTTCTATCTCCATCTTAAATGGGAGACCCTTTATTTTTAAACTGTGTTCCTGAGTTGTAGTCTCTCCCCGAAGGGAAAACATCCTTTCAGCATTCACCCTGTCAAGTCCCCTCAATATCTTACATGTTTCAATAAGATCACCTTTCATTTTTCTAAACTCCAAATGGATACAGGCCCAGCCTGTCCAATCTTTGCCCATAAGATAATCTCCCCATCCCATGTATTAGTTGAGTGAACCACCTCTTCTTTTCTGATTCTTTTTTCTTTGTTTGAAATGTCCAGCAAAATTATAAACTTGCAAATGAAATGTTAGAATCTTAGAAACCCTACAGCGCAGAAAGAGGCCATTCGGCCCATCGAGTCTGCACCGACCACAATCCCACCCAGGCCCTACCCCCATATCCCTACATATTTACCCACTAATCCCTCTAATCTACGCATCCCAGGACACTAAGGGCAATTTTAGCATGGCCAATCAACCTAACCTGCACATCTTTGGACTGTGGGAGGAAACCGGAGCGCCCGGAGGAAACCCACGTCCGTGGCCAACGGAGATTTCCGTTCTGCAGTAAAAGATCCGGTCAGAGTGTTCACATGGAAATCCATATGTTTGTCAGTATAAACTTTGTGCTTCTATACTTTATGTTGTATCAATATGCTTACTCTGCAGGTTATTGATATCCCAGCTGGAGGCGCTGTTCTTGACAATGCCAGTCCGATGCCTTTCTTTCCAGGATTCAACCTGGAGGGTATACCAAATAGAGACAGCCTCAATTACGCCACGTCATATGGGATCCAATCAGCTCGTACTTTGTTACGGGGCACCCTGAGATACAAGGTAAGAATGGAAAAATTCAGATTGCTCCATTCAAATTCCTCAGGGTAGTGTCCTAGACCCAACCATCTTCAACTGTTTGATCAATCACCTTCCCTCCATCATAAGGTCAGAAGTCATGATTCTCACCAATGACTGCACAATGTTCAGCACCATTCACGACTCCTCAGACACTGAAGTAGCCCATGTTCATATGCAGCAAGACCTGGACATTATTCCGGTTTGGGCTGACACGTGGCAAGTAACATTTGCACCACACAAGTGCCAGGCAATGACCATCTCCAACCAGAGAGAATCTAACCATCTCTCTGTGACATTCAATAACATTGCCATTGTTGAATCCCCCACTACCAACATCTTGGGGGTTACCATTGACCAGAAACTGGACTAGCCATATTAATGCTGTGGCAACAAGATCATGTCGGAGTGTAATTCTGTGGGGAGTAACTTCCTGACTCCCAGAACCTCCCCACCATTTACAAGGCACAAGTCAGGAGTGTGATGGAATACTTTCCACTTGCCTGGATGAGTGCAACTCCAATAACACTCAAGTAGCTCGACACCATCCAGGACAGAGCAGCCTGCTTTTGATTGGCACCCCATCATTATAATAAACATTCAATCCCTCAACCACCTATGCGCAGTTGCAGGAATGTGTATCATCTACAAGATGCACAGCAGGAACTCACCGAGTCTCCTTCAACAGCACCTTTCAAACCGTGACCTCTATCACCTAGAAAGACAAAAGCAGCAGAGGCATGGGAACACCACCACCTACAAGTTCCCCTCAAGTCAGATTCCATCCTCACTTGGAAATATATTGCTGTTCCTTCACTGTCGCTGTGCCAAAACCCTGGAACTCCCTCCCTTTCTATGGGTATTCCTACAACACATGGACTTCAGCGGTTCAAAAAGGCAGCTCACTGCCACCTTCTCAAGGGTAATTAGGAATGTGCAATAAATGCTGGTCTAGCTAGCCACACCCACATCCCACAAATTAATATTATAAAAAAATTCAAGCTGGAAGATGTGAATTGTAATTCATCAAGAGAGAACGTGTGGAACAGCAGGAACATATATAAGGGTTAGTCGCCAGACAGCCGACTGTTCCTGGAGTAGATTGATGGGTAGCCAGTAAACATGGGAGACTGTTTAAATAGATTGCCAAAATTGGCCTGAATTGTGCATAGTATTAGTTGCTTGACAAAACTGTACTGACCCCAGTGAATAGGATTGCCAGACAAAGTTTGAAGATGAAGAAAAATGAGAAATTGGAAAAGCCCTTTCAGTCCATCAAATACTATCTCTTATTAACTCTTCCTAATTGACATCTAATTGTATTTTGAAGAACTTTAATCAAGATGCCTCTCTTGGTAGATTATTACAAATATTCATCATCCTTTCAGTAATGACTTTTTCATGCTAGCCCTTCTAAATGTATTGCTTACTCAATCCCATTTGCATCCTCCGATACTACTTTCATGATTTATTTTGAAGTAATAATCTGTGACAAACTAGAAATCTTTCTGTATTTTATTCTGAAGTGAAGGTCAGAAACAAGCTGTAGGTGGAATTAGGACATTAGCAGTAAAGCGACAGGTTTTTTTTAGATCCTAATTAAATTGTAGATGTCTGCGCCATCAACATGTACTTGTTAACGAAATGATGTACAAACGCCTACCCATCGGCATTCTCTGCAACAGTTTGCATCATTGTACACAGAGTAGTGAATATTATGGCATCATTGCATGAAACCCGGGCAAAGAATGTAAGAAATGAGAGCAGGAGTAGAATGATAGCTGTTCGGAATGGGTTAACAGACCTTCCAATTAAGTCCTAATTTGATGTCAATTATTCAATAGAAGTCACTGATATACAAAGGGGTACTGGTGGCACTGGGTGTTGATGGAGAAATGTAAGAGCAGTTGGATCAAAGAAATAAAGGTAGTTTATGAAAAAGCAGAGCTCATGTCTCCTTTACTGAACTACAACCTAAAGGTTCAAACAGTAGCAGAGCTTCTACAACAACCCACTTTCCGACCTATTCACCATATCACTTAATTTCTTAGGTGCCCAGAAATATATAATTCTCAGTTTGAATATACTCATGAATGAAACAGTCTTTTGGGTTTGTCAATTCCAAACATTCACAACCCTTTTGAGTGAAGATGTTTCTCCTCACCTCAGTCCTCAGGTCAACGCCTTCTCCTGAGACTATGGCCCAGAGTTCTAGACTCTCTTTCCAGATGAAACAGCCTCTTGGCATCTATCCTGTCAAGACTTCTCAGAATGCATTACGTTTCAGTGAGAATACCTGACATCCTTCTAAACTTCAGAGAATATAGGCCCATTCTGACTTCCTTACTCTTATACCCAGAGTCCACCTCACTCATTAACTGGAGCCATGTTGCATAGTTCGGACTATTTTCCTTCAAGATTTGAAGATGAATGGTTGATCTAATAGGCTTGTTCAAAATGATCAAAGGATTTGAGAAGGTAGATAGAGACGATTATTTCTCTGACAAAGAGTCAACCAGACTTGAAACATTAAGTCTATTCTCTTGCCACAGATGTTGTCAGACCTGCTGAGGTTTTCTAGCATTTTCTGTTTTTGTTTCTGATTCCAGCATCTGCAGTAATTTGCTTTTATCCTATTATTTCTTTTGAGGAAATCCAGGAAAGAGGGCATCAGCAGACACTTAGAGCTGGGTCATTCAGGGGCTTTGTCAGAAAATATTTCTTCACACAAAGGGCCCGATATTACCATTTTGATTCTAAGTGCTGTGAGCGGACTTGTATCTAGGAGTGTTTCAGATCCGACTTTCCCATACACACTGTCTGAAGAAATAGCAGCGATTCTGAATCGTGCTGCAGAAGCCTGTGGGCGGGACTTATCACATCCGAAACGCTGTAGCTCCGATCGGCTCATTCAACTGTGCATGCGTGGTTAAAAAAAAATAGAAAAATGCTCCCCTACCACATTGCTCGCAGGTCGGATAATGCCTCCCCCTGGCCCTCACAGACATTGCCCTGCCCCCACAACATAACCCTTATCCCCCACCCCCCCACTATCCAGACCAATCGTGGCCCCCTGCCCCCTTCGCCCCCACCGATCACACGCAGAGTGGCAGCAGACCCCCCCTGCCACCCCAACCAGGGAGCCATCTGACCCGCCTCCCTCCTCTCCCCTACCAGAGAGCCATCTGACCCACCTCCCTCCTTCCCCCCCACCACCAGAGAGCGATCTGACCTGCCTCTCTCCACCCCCCCCCCTACCAGAGGGCCATCTGACTTTACCAAGTTGTGCCCAAAAACGGGCACAACTTGATGGCAAAATCAGGCCCAAAGAGTAATGAAAATCTGGAACGCTCTCAGGTAATGCTGCAAATATAAGCCAGGAAATAGCAGACTTGGTGAACAGTTAGACTCGCTGAACAACCATTCTGTGTTGATCTTCAGAATAGACGTTCCAGGGAAACAAATAACGAATCAATGGCTAAAAGTCACTGACGTTAATATATAAGAGAAACCCAGATTTATCAAGTTGTTAAGCTAATACCTGTTATGGAGAGGTTGTTGGAATCTATAAATAAGGACAGAGTGACTGAGCACTTCCCTGATTTGACAGAAGCAGCATAGATTTACAATTAGTATGTCAGGTATAACATGGTGGCAGCAGGAAGATTATTTGCATTATTGTGGTCAACTCTTTTAAGTATCACCTGGAGTGGCTATGGAGCTACACTCTGTCATGGCTATCTCTATTGCATTCGCCTTCTGATGAAGACAGTGGCCTGAGAAGGCACAAGATTCACTGGCCTCTGTTTTCTCTAGGTCCTCTTGTTGGCCAGTTGAGCTTTTCCTTTCTGCTTACCTGTACCAATGCCCTTCCAAACAGTCAGCCTCCAAAGTTTATTGTTCAATGGGTCCCAGCCAGATGGCGAAGTATGAAACAGGACACAGATGTTTTCCTTGTTAGTAGGTTTATTCACAGAATGCAGCATTAGAGAACACTGCCTCCTAATTACCAACACAATATCCCAGCTGTTTCTCTTTATATGTGTTATCAGTCCTTAAGCAAACAATGCCTGTCAACTGTGTTTCTTTAACAAGATAAGCAACCAATCTTTCAACAGTCACAGCCATGAGCAACTGTCTCCCAGTTTTCAGTGTCAATGTCCTTTGACTACATATCTCGCTTGCAGGGATTCTCCTAGCAAAGGAATAGGTATGCAGGAGGTCTTGACCCAGTGGTCGGTTCACTGTGCAGGTCTTTGGGTACACAGCCCTCATCCGATGAATGTGGCCAAGCCAATGCCACACTAAGTCATTGGCGTAGCAATGAGTGTATGCTGATGGAATTAGCATGCTCCAGAACTCTGAGTTGGTGACCTCATTCTGTCAAGAGATGCCGAAGAAATATCTGGGAGGTGGAAATGATTCAGCCTTTTCTCTTGGCTAGTATATATTTTCCAGGTTTCACCACTCTGGAGATGTGCACTGAGGACACAAGCTTGGCATACTCACTGCTGGATGTTCTCAGTCAGATTGCTGTTGTTCCACATTACTTAGCTTGGATATAACAGCTGCAGCTTTTCGATGTGCGGACTGATTTCAACATCAAGCGACAGATTGTTGATAATTATGGAGCCGAGATATGTGAAACTACCAACAGCCTCAATGCTCTTACATGGCAGTATGGCAATATCCTGGACCAAGGCATTCAATTATAGAATCCCTACAATGCAGAAGGAGGTCATTTGGTCCATCAAGTCTGCACCGACCACAATCTCACCCATGCCCTATTCCGGTAACCGCACACGTTCACCCTGCTAATCCCCTGACACTAGTGTCAATTTAGCATGGCCAATCAACCTAACCCACACATCTTTGGACTGGGGGAGGAAACCGGAGCACCCGGAGGAAACCCATGCAGACACGGGGAGAATGTGCAGACTCCACATAGTGACCCGAGACCTTTGTTTTCCATGGAGCTGTTTATTGCTGATGGATGTGTTGCCTTTTTGTGTGTCAAAGGACTTCTGGTTACTCAAGCAGAGTTGTGACTAGTGGTCACAGGTCCCTGGTGCTGTGAGGCAGCAGTGCTAACCACCGTGCCACCCCCATTCATTTGTCTTCCTAATGCTGATGGTCAAACCAAATTCCTTTACAGTTCAAGAGTCTGTCCATTGTCATTGAAGGTGTTCCTCAATACAGAATGTTAGTGTGGCATTGTTAGTATAGAGCAACTCTCTGCTGAAGACTTAGACTTTAGGCTAACACCTTTGTCTTGGATCTTAGGCAAGAAAGGTCGAACGCCCTCTGTAGATGATTTGAACGAATTTGACAGGAGCAAAGAGAAGAATATGCCAAAGAATGTTGATGTTCGCGGCACTTCTCTTGCAACTGCCAGACTGAGAAGATCATGATAGATCTTCCAGTTCTGAAAACACAATGGGATGTAGGGTAGATGTGTTCAGCCAGGATCTGCTGTGCTCAGCAGGAAGTGCCTGGAAATCTGTTACAATCGCTGTGGTCACCCTTATTTTTGTACAGGGTTACAATCTCTGCATCATGCAGTTCCTGGGGCAGTGTCCCCTCCCTCCAGCAGAGACAGAGAAGTTGTCTTCTTAGAATGCATGTTCCAGCCATCTCTCCAACTGTTTATTGCAGTCACAGATGACACCCTTGCCTTTGTTTTCCGTGGTGCTGATGGACATGTTGCCCTTTTGTGTGTCAAAGGGCTTCTGGTTATCCAAGCAGAGTTGTGACTCGTGATCATTGGCACACTGCCTCGCTGACTGTTGGACTTTAAGCTGCACGCAGAGTTTTGTCACACATCTCTCTCGTAATTAAAGCACATCGCTTGGCTTTAATGACAGGTTCCATCACAGTGCTGTTAGCTTCAAATCGGTCAAGCATCATGTAGATGGTGTGTTGAAGTAGGTTTCATTTCATATCTGCAGTCTGTGTTGGAATGCTGGAGAGCATATTTTCAATTGAGTTGGTTCTTATCTGGGTTGGCCGGATGTCTGATAGTGATACAAGGACAGAGTTTCTGCTTTGAATGAACAAACTTCAAGGGTTGCATTCTCACTCTAGTGCACACCAGGAAGTGACCTATATCACAGGCAGTGCTATGGTAGCTGCATGTGCTGAGATTCACGTTTGGTGATGATTGTACCTAACTGGTGCCCCGATCTTCGATGTCTCCAGGATATCTTGTGGAAAAGAAGGTGTTAGTTACACAAAGATCATGGTAGCAGCAAAGCTCAAGCAGTCTCTGTCCATTCTCATTTATCTTTCTCAGGCTCTGATGTCTGAGGCAGGAAGGCCATGCCTTATGGCCTGTGCCCACCAGTCTCTGCTGATAGCAGTGTCAAGTTCCTTATAGAATTGGTTATTTGGCTCTGTAGTGGAGCATAGCATTGAAATGTGGATAATCATAGGGTTACCTGGCCTAGAGTTGAAAGGCAGATGGCGAGACAGAATCTGAACCATTTATTGGGGAAGGGAGGTTCTGTCATAAAGAATAGTGAATTCCTTATAGCGAGGCTGACACCTGTTCATCTGTTTCTTCTAAATTCTTCCCTTGTCAGATGAACATGTTATGTTTTACTTTCAATGATCCGGTCTTGTCAAGTCCAGTCCCTTAAGGAAAGAGATCTCACTGTTCAGCCCATCAAGTTCCGTTGATCATAGCTGTTTTGCATCTGTTATTGACCAGCTGCAAGATGCCTTGTCAGTCTTGTGCACACAGTCCTGATGTTTTTAGGGAAGGCAGTGGTGCAGTGGTATTATCGCTGGATTAGTAATCCAGGGACTCAGGGGACCCAGGTTCAAATCCCATCATGGTAGATGGTGAAATTTGAATTCAATAAAAATTTGGAATTAAAAGTCAAATGATGACCATGAAAGCTTGTTGATTGTTGTAAAATCTCATCTGATTCACTAATGTCCTTCAAGGAAGGAAGTATGTCATCCTTACCTGGTCTGGCCTACTACACGTGACTCCAGATCCACAGCAATGTGGTTGACTTTGAAATGCCCTCAGGGATCAGCAATAAATGCTGGCCCACCCAGCGATGTCCATATCCTGTGAATGAAGAATGAAAAAACTCCAATTTGCCCATTGAAGATTTAGAATTTTCTCTTTGTTCGCATGGTGTGGTGGAGACTCAAAGCTTGAAGCACTCAATGAAGCAAATGGACTGTGGCGGGTCAGCACCTTATTGGTTGAGGGTTGCCTGACTTGTGGTGGGTGTGGCTAACCAGTGGGACATGATGGTCCCTCTCACCGTTGGAGATATCCGGTCACACTGGTTCTCTACACCAATCAAGTTGGGCTTATCACTCACAACTGCTGTCTCCCGTGTTGTGTTAGCACTCTGCAGTGAACTGGAGTGTCCCCTCTAGGGCACAAGTCAATCTAGGAAAATATTTTATAGAGACCCCCGGGCTTCCCAAATGTCATAGTCTCCCCCTCAGCCTCTTCTCTTGAGCCCAAAGGAGCACAAAGCATTTTGTTTGCTACCAGCTTGGTTGCAGGCAGAGGCGGATTTGCAGCTGGTGGGCCCTGTGCTCAGTTTCATTTTGGGGCCTCCAGCCCTATCCAGGGATCTTAAAGCCAAAACCCACTCCTCAGGCATTCTCTTTGCCCCCCATCCCTTGCACGCAAACTCACCCCCCTTCCCCCCACCCCTCAGAAACTCTTTCCCCCCCTCCTTTGCACACACACTCTCCTCCCTTCATTCCCCCCACTCACACTCTTCCCCCCTCCCCCCATCAGTGATGTAATGGAAAATTTTAATGTGCAGAAAATGTGTTGGTTATGTAATTTCTCAATGTTCTGCCAAGTTGTTTTGTTGTATTAATCATTTTTGTTCACAAACGTCTGCAAAACTGTGCTTTTTAAGGGCAAAATATTAGTGCCAGTTGACATTTTATATTGAAGTATGAATCATTAGTCTTAAGCATAGCTAGAAATTCATTATGCAAGTTTAATTACATTATTCAAGCCTATTAAACACATGCATTACAGAGTTTTACTCACAAGACATGGAACAAAAGTAGGCAGATAGAGTTAAGATATAGATCAGACATAATGGCAGAACAAGCTCAAAGGTTGAGTGACCTACTCTTTGTCCTGTCTTCCCATCTAGATATCAATGAATGAGGCTTGGCAAATGTCTGCAAACATTCCTGCGTGAAGCTGTTTCTCCAGTTAATTCAAACTAGTCCAGATCTCCAAGAATTATTAGTCACCTAAATTATTCGCTTGCATAGTACCTCTCCCATTTTCTACAGCATTCGAAGTTAAATGTTATCAGGTCGAGCAACCTAATTGATCTGCAGTGCCTCAAACCAAGCAAAGACCATTCATGTGTTTGCACTTAAGGAGCCAATATCTAAATCATCTGTTCCACTCTGTGTATCATCCTCAACGGTAAAAAATCAAAACGTAATATATTTACATTTTAGCCATATCCTACCTCACCACCAGGCTACATCTTTCAAAGGACTTTTGTGGCTTTTTCTGACAATTTATAGAACTTATAAAGCTTTATTATGGGAATGCAACCTGAACAGTTGTTTTTTTCCAGTGCATTTTTGGCATTCAATTATGATGTGGATATGTTGGCATTGGACTGGGGTGGGCACAGTAAGAAGTCTCACAACACCAGGTTAAAGTCCAATAGGTTTATTTGGTATCACAAGCTTTCGGAGTGCTTCTTCTTCATCAGGTGAGCCACTCACCTGATGAAGGAGCAGCGTTCCGAAAGCTCGTGATAGCAAATAAACCTGTTGAACTTTAACCTGGTGTTGTGAGATTTCTTATGGCATTCAGTTATGACATTAGTTAACGTCAGCCATATCTGACACCTATACATGCAATCTTACCATTGTTTGATAATATTTATTTTTGATGCTGCTTTCCCTATGTATCTTCATTAAGTTTCAGTTTAGCAAATACACTCCTATTTATGAAAATGACATAACAAGATTTTCTGATGATATATGTAAATATCTTTATTTTTCTTCTCTATAACTTATTTCCATCAACCGGCAATTTCCAATCTCCATTTTGGAACCTCTCTTTATACCTGAAAATTGAACCCATTCTTACAGCAGGTAGCAGCTTGTCTGCAGCAATAATTTATTCAACCAAATGAAATATGAAGTTACAATGATTATTCATATGAATTGAGAGGTTGTCCCACCAGAAACGATGGCAGGAATAGAATCTATCATATATATCATATCTGAACTAAAAAGAATATAGACACATGGGAAATAAGATACCATGGATAGTTCTTTCTGAGATCTGTGCAATAACAATGATAGGCCGAGTAACCTCCTGTGCTACAAAATTCTGCCATTCCCACATGGAAGTTGGATATCATCTCAGGAATAACAAAGAATAAAGAAAAGTACAGCCCAGGAACAGGCCCTTCAGCCCTCCAAGCCTGCGCCGATCATGATGCCCTAACTAAACTAAAAAAAATCCTTAATCACCACTGGTGAAATCCATTACTTCCTAAATTGTTGGGTAAGGAAGAAATTATTACCTGCATCTTCAACGAACTATCAAATAAGGTAACACACCCTAATTTCTGACCGATTATCATTGTTTGATAATATATATAGATTGTGGTTATGCATCAAATTGAATAAATGAAGTGACTGGCAAAACATTTGGGGTCTGAAGAAACTTCTGTATTCTTAGAGAATTTGGTTTTACATGGCACAAGTCTTGACCTTATAAAATATTTATTAGATTGGGAAGCCTAAAAAGGTTGCAGCCCTGGTGCTGAGATTCTATAATAGAGCTTATTGCCTTGATTCACTGTTGCTTGTTATAATACAAAAGAAGAAAGGACATTGATTGAAAAGCAGAATAGATTGTTCTTTCTGAGGGAATGCAGGCTTGTAATACACTGACACAGACACACACACACACTTACATTTACCCCCCACCCCCCGCCACATACACTCTCTCTCTCACTCCCATGCACAAACACACTCTCTCACTCCCACGCGCACACACTCACTCTCTCTCCCACACACATTCACTCTCTCACTGACACACATGCACACACACACAATCCGTGCTCACTCTCTCACTCCCAAGCACACACACTCACTCTCTCTCTCTCACACACACATGCACACACATGCACACACATACACACTCGCTCTCTCACTCACACGCGCAGTCACTCACTCACACACCTACACTCACTCTCTCACTCACACACACACTCACTCTCTCACTCACTCACACACACACACACTCACTCACTCACACACACACACACACACACTCATTCACTCACACACACACTCATTCTCTCACTCCCATGCACATGCAGATGACAATCAGCCTTTACCTCTCCAACCTGGGCTCTGCTCCCCAACATTTTACTCACTTGTCCTGGGCCTCACAGCCAACCTGTCCTCTCTGGCTCCAGTCGGAGATGCTGGAGCAGCATTTTAGTGGATTTAGGAAACTGGCATGGGAGAGTGGGTGAAGGAGGGGGGATAGAGGGGGTGAAGGGATGATAGAGGGGGGAAGAAGTTGGGTGGGTGGTTGAGGAAGGAGTGATGGGGTTGATGAAATAGAGGGGATTAGGCAGCTCTGATTCTGGTTCATGCTGCCCGGGGCTGGGTTTACAGATGCATACCTCCAATTCCAACCCTCCCCTTGTGGCAGTCGCTTCTGCTCGCACATTCCAATATTTGGACACTCGAATGCTGAGTGCTAACAGTGTTAGAACTACAGTTCCCATCAACCACTGCAGGCTGGGTCCCCCTTGATTCCATACTGAGCAGACCCTGGGACATATTCAGCATGGCTAATGTAGTTCTGAATGGATGAATGTCTCCAGGTGTTAAGGACCAGATCAGAAACTCCAGGGTGTTTTATGAAGTTAGCCTAGAGCCAAACTTTTACACTTGATTTTGGCATTAGGGTGAGCATAAGATGTTTCAATCCAGGTATGACTCAAGTGACCCACCAGGAAGCTTTTATCACAATAAACTTTATTTAAGAATACAGAATATAACCAAAAGATTCAGCATAACTTTTACCAATTAAAATACTTAAACCTGAAAAAGTATAATTCCTAACAGCTAACTATCTCTATTGTTCCAATTCAGCAGTATCCCCCACAGTCATAAAGCCCTTCTTTAGAACCAATTAGCACAGAAACCAAGACTGCTTATGTAGATACTAGATTTCTAGCCTTTTGACACTTCTGGAGAGTGATCCAGATAGTTGCCTGTCTTCTAATTCTCACTCAGCAACCTCCATAGAAAGCTCCACCTCCCAAACAGTAGAGTCTCAGAGGAAAAGGCTTATTTCTTGGCAGATTCCAGTCTTCACTTCAAACAGAGGAAGAGATATAGTGAAAATGATCTCTCTATAAAAATCCAAAAAAAAACAGACTGCCTTGAGTTCTAGCCTAGCTGTTAACCAAATCAAGCCCCACTCTGAAATATCCCAGGGGAAAACTCAAAACAACTGAATCCTGCATTAATTCAGATCAAAACAAACATTGCATCAATTGAAATCAATTATGTTGCTGCAGTAACAATGCAGTGCTTCTGGATCTAGACAGAATGGCTCCGATAATAAAAACAAACTGCATCCTGCGCAAAAAGAAGATGCCTTTCTTAAAGGCACAGTGTTGTCACACAGGTGCCTGCGCAGAACCAAGAACCCAGAGCTGCAGTGAGCAGGTCAGGTACGTCTTTCCTTCTAATCTGTGCTTGGCTGAGAATGATGATTGATTTTCATTTGTGAGCAGGTTTGCAATGTATATCTATACCTGATTAGCTGTGGGAGACATCATTCAAAGAGACTGCATTTGGGGTTCCCTGCTAGAGCGTGATGTGCTTAATTGTAAATCCACCCCTGCTTGCAGAAATTGCTGGAAAGATGACATATTTAGACATCAGTCCACTTTTAGGTTCTACTACAGATTTTTGTCATGGTTTACCCCCTTAACCTTCAACCTTCCAGAGGTATCCACAAGGCAGTGAAGCTTTCTCTCACTGCTAAGAATTTGGTTAATAATGCCAGTGTGTGTCCACATGCCAGGGAGCCTTAAAACTGCGTGCCTGGGAGCCAAACTCTCCTCTAAATTCCTCTGAAGCTTTAGCCTGCATTGAGAGTTTCCAGGCATCACCATAAGGAGGCAACACTGAGGTCTGAGGAGAGGCTGTATACTGACTGGGAGAGACTTACACATTGGCTCTGTTGTTTCACATTGCTGTTTGCCAGCAGTGTAGACTGAAACTGAGAAGCAAAACAGCACACAAAAGCAGAAAGCACACTAACTCACTTTATCCACACACTAAATACATCACATCAACCTATTGGACACACAGGTCAGGCTTAATAAGTCTACAGGTGGAATTTTCCCATCCCGCCCGCCACGGGAATCGTCTTGGGCGGGACACGGACCATGCAAAGGTCCATTGACCTCGGCCGGATTTTTCGGCTTCCCCCCAAAGCACAGAAAGTACCTATAATCATTTATTTATATATTTATTAGTGTCACAAGTAGGCCTACTTCAACAGTGCAATGAAGTTACTGTGAAAATTCCCTAGTCACCACACTCCAGTGACTGTTTGGCTACATTGAGGGAGAATTTAGCATGGCCAATGCACCTAACCAGCACGTCTTTCAGATTGCGGGAGGAAACCGGAGCACCCGGAAGAAACACAGGGAGAACGTGCAAACTCCACACAGACAGTGACCCAAACCGGGAACCAAACTCGGGTTCCTGCCACTGTGAGGCAGCAGTGCTAACCACTGTGCCACCGTGTTGATCAGTGCTGGATATAATCAAGAATGTAGTGATTTAATCTTATGATATCATTTTGACTTTCTCCTCTCTTTAATTTGTCCATGCAGTGGTGTACTTCACTCTAAAATCATCCATGATCTCTGCGATCCTCCAATTCTGACCTCTTGCGCATACAGCTTTGGCAGCTGTGCCTTCAGCTGCATGGGCTCTAACATCTGGAATTCCCATCCTAATCCCCTCTGCCTCTCTATCTTTCTTTCCTCCTTTAAGGAAAACCCCAAAAGCTCCCTCTTTGACCAAGCTTTTGGTCACTACTTCCTTATGTGAATCAGTGTGAAACTTTCTCTGATAATGGCCCCCTGATGCTGCCTCAGGTTTTTTTTTAAACTATGTTAACCGTGCTTTATGAACACAAGTTGTTGTTATTGGCTTTCCTCCTATTCTGGATATCTTCACTATTGCTGAACCATCTGTCATGTTTTACTTTTTTTTTTACAGAGTTGAAGTATCTGATTTACTAATGCTGATTGTTAATTTAGAAATCTGGTTCTTGTCTTTGTGTTTCACAAATAAATTATTCTGCAGTTTCACCTTTTGTTCTTTGCATTTACTCTTTTTCCCAGACACAGTTGGAGGGCTTATGTGTCACTTTATAGCCATGACTTGTAATAGGCCTATTTTCCTGCAGATTATTTCTTGTCGCCTATTTAATATCAGCATCTGTTTTCTATGCCAGATCCATATGTGCAATAACCCAGCGCCTCTTGCATGAGTGGATCCTCCAGGAAGATTACAGAGGATTTAGGGAATTGGCTTTCATGCTCCGCAAAAGAAAGATTTAACCATTTTCATCTTCTAAGCCGACAAGTTGATTCATTAAATATTCACCCAACAGCCACCCACCATTCCAGAGGGAAACAATGTCAAGCATCTTAAATGAGATTGATCCTGGATGAGGTTTTAATCGGCTGGCAATTTTTGTAATTTGCAGTGCAACCCGGAATGAAACATATGACCACAAATTGACATTGTCCTGTGTCCTCTTTCAGGGATATGCAAATACGGTGAAAGGATTTCACAAACTGGGATTGATCAATCCTGACCCAAGCCATCTGCTTAGTTCTGAAGCTCCTCCGATCACCTGGGTATGTCCCTTTGTTTCATAGCTTTTTGCACAGGGTGTTTCTGCAGGATTATTCTGAGGGTTTTGGATACTCGGATGTGTTGTAATGATGGCTACAAAAATGAAGAATGCGGTCTTTAATCCTATTTCTGAATTAAACCACTGTATTACTAACAGCATCTGGGCCGATCTTTGAGCCATTTTGTAATTCATTTTAATCATTTTTCTCCAGATGTTCTGATATGTAGGTTTTTCAGAATTGCTGAAACTATTTTGATTGATATCACTGTTACATTTTGTCCATTTTTGTCAGTAAAAGTATTATTGGTTATTTTATTTGGTTGGCCTTTATCTTTCTCTTCTGTGTCTGTTCATGGCATTCATCCTCCTTAACTGGAAAAACAGTTATATTGGGTTTCATAGAGAAAAGGTCCTTCGGCTCATCAAATCTGCACTGACAATAATTACCACTAAAGTTGCTATAATCCCATTTTCCAGCACTTGTCCCATATCCTTAAGCTGTTTCAAATGCACATCCAAATACTTTTTAAAGATTGTAAGGTTTCTGGACTCTGCTACCTTCGCAGGCAGTCCATTCCAGATTCCCACCACCCTCTGAGTGATTTTCTTTTTCTCAAATCCCCTCTCAATCTCTTGTCCCTTACTCTAAAACTATGCCCCTTTGTGATTGACCCCTCAACCAAGGGGAACAGTTGCTTCCTATTCACCCTGTCCATACCTCTCATAATCTTACACTGTCAATCATGTCCCTCTCAGCCTTCTCTGCTCTCGAGAAAAAAAATCCAAGCCTATCAAATCTCTCCTTATAGCTCAAATGCTTCATCCCAGGCAATATCCTGGTGAACATCCTCTGTACTCCCTCTAATGCAACCACATCCTTCCTATAGTGAGGTGACCAGAACTGCACACAGTACTCCAGTTGTGACCTAACCAATGTTCTGTACAGCTCCAACATTACCTCCTTGCTCTTACACTCTACGCTATAACTGATAAAAGCAAGTGTCCCATATGCCTTCTTAACGGTCTATTCACCTGCTCTGCTGCTTTCAGGGATCTGTAAATAAGTACCCCAAGATCCATCTGTTCCACTGAACTTCCTAGTGTCCTGTCATTCATTTAATAGTCCCCTGTCTTGTTACTTCTTCTAAGCTGCATCACCTTGCACTTATCAGGATTGAATACCATCTGCCACTGCCCTGCCCGTCTGACCAGCCCATCCATATCTTCCTGTAAACTACGACCTTCTTCTTGTCCTCTGAATCACCATGCAGCATTATGTTTTTAATGTAGACAGGATTGGTTCAGTCCTTGATTGCTTCGCAGATACTGGCAAGGTGTCCAAGAAGTTGAGGGCCATCATGACCGGGCAACAGCAGACAACTCAGTGTATCAGCGTTGGGTCCCGGGGTGGTGATCTAGGAGGTATTCATAAGATGCCAGTAACAAGGCCCAACAGTGTATCCGGGCAAAGGCAATGGGGTATATTGCTTTGTTGTCTTTAAAAAGTTCCAACCATGGTTTATAATCAGTCGCTATGATGAAGCGACTAACATGGATGTATTGATGGAATTTTTTAATCCCGAAGACAACTGCCAACATCTTTTTCTTGATCTGGGAATACCTCACCTCAGTGTCCGAGAAGGTCCTAGAAGGTCCTACGCAATAGGCTTCTGTTCCATCTCTCCAGTGATGTGCCATTATTGCCCCAACCCAACAAGGGCGGCATCGTATGTCAAGATAATGTCCTTTTTGGGGTCAAAATCAGTCAATAAATTATAGGACAAA
The DNA here is from genome assembly GCF_964213995.1 of Mustelus asterias. Taxonomy (NCBI): domain Eukaryota; kingdom Metazoa; phylum Chordata; class Chondrichthyes; order Carcharhiniformes; family Triakidae; genus Mustelus; species Mustelus asterias. The sequence goes on along the minus strand of NC_135809.1, from coordinate 47,795,080 downwards.
AGTTGCTCTTTGACACTGTTGAAAGCTTCCAGCTGTGGTGCCCACCCCCCACCACCTCCCCCCCCCCACCACCCCCAGACCTCCTTTGATATTTCTGTAGTAGGGCACACAGGAGAGCCAGCAAAGAAGCTAAATTAGGAATAAACTTCCTGTAATAATTCACTAACCCCAAGAAGGATTTCAATTCCATGGAGTTCCATGGAGTTGACACCTCCTTAATGGCACTCACCTTGTCTTCCATTGGATAAGATCCTTGCCATCCCCCGATAGCCCAACTAGGTCATGGCGCTTGCTTGGTAGACACATTTTTCCCTTTTCAGGCATACCTCAACCTCCAAATATTGCCGTAAGCCCTCTTCCAGGTGTTCGTGTTCTGAAGTTCCAGTAACCAAGACACTGTCCAGGAACACCACTACCTGAGGTGACTCACTGATGTTGTTCTCCATGACTCATTGAGAAATGGCGCATGCAGACGAGACCCTAAAGGGCAGGCGAGTGTACTCGTATAGGCCCTTGTGCATATTAATTGTCACATACTTTCGGGAAGGCTCACCCAATTCAAGTTGGAGATACATGGCTCATGTCCAACTTTGAAAATGCTTGGTTCCCAGTTTACCTGGTGTACAGGTCTTCAATCCGGGGCATGGGATATCTGCCAAGCTTAGAAACCCTATTGACAGTAAGCTTATCATCTCTACGAAGTCAGACTGATTTATCCAGCTTAAGGACAGGAACAACAGCTGCAGCCAACTCTGCAAACTGTACGGGTATTATGACGCCCAGCTTTCCAGGCATTCTAGTTCTGACTTTTCCAATAGGAAATATAGAACTGGTCTCGCTCTAAAATACATATGCATAGTATCAGGGTGGAAGGAGATCTTAGCTTTGGTTCCCCTTATTTTTCCAAGTGCTTCTTGGAAGACTTCAGGGTCATTGATGACTACGTAGAGTTCCCCCGCACCTCCAGCCAGTTCAATCCGATGCTTTGGAGCCAATCTCTCCCCATAAGGCTAGGTCCTTACCCCCTTGTAATGATGAGTGGAAGTCAAGCTGACTGTGCCTTGTAAGTCATTAGGTTTGCTGTGATGCCCTTTATCTGCAATAGTCCCTCTGTGTAGGTGGCCAACCTGGCCTTGTGTTTTCTAAGTTCAGGAGCTCAATACCAGCCCACACGTGATAAGTCTGCTCCCTGATAACAGAGACCGGAGCCTCCATATCCACTTCCATTTTTAATGTGTGACAATTTACTAACAACTCCACCGTTATGGGGCAACCTTTGTCGTGGAGATGCAATTTCATTGCATTGTCCCTGGTTGTGGGCATTTCTGTAAGGTACGGTCCAGTACTGGCCTTGATCTTTGCTCAAAATAGCACGTGTTTTGACTGCCCCTATATCTTAGCTTTGATTGTGGTCTTCTGCTGAACTTGCAATAGTCTACTGTCTGGCATCTACAACCTTCTGGGAAAGACTTCCTCGGAGCCTGAAGGCTGTCCCTGACTTCCTTTGACTGCCAGCTGATGCAACTCGGGCTCTGCCACTGCAGGGATGCTGGGATATTTTACAGATAACATTGTTCTTAGTTGAGGAATGGACGTTGCATGAGGCCCCTCCCCCCAATTGGAGGACACTGCTAACAGACATTGCCTGTGTTTCCTGAGCTCCTTTCTCTGTATTCTCCATTGATAGAGCTATCTAATTGTCTTCTTTAGATCCAAATTTGGTTCTGCCAATAATTCTTTTTGGACTATCACCTCATTAATTCCACAGACCAACCTATCTCGCAATATGTCGTTCAAGTTTGTCCCGAATTCACAGTGCTCTGCCAATTTCCGCAGCCTGGTCAGAAATTTGGTGGCAGATTCCCCAGTGGTTAACCCCTGCCATGTTAAAGCAGTATTGCTGAAGTATTATGGAAGATTTTGTGTCATAATAGTGTTTAAGCAAGTCCACCAATTCAGTAAAGGTTTTGGAGTCAGGGTCATCTCGGTAGGTCAGGCTTTTTATTACACTTAAGGTCGGGACCCCACATGTAATCACTTTTTGCTTCTTGTCCCCCTCAATACTGTTGACCTGAAAAAGGTAACGCATGCGCTCAGCATACTGGGCCTAGTCTTCTGTGCTTGCATCGTAGGCTTCAAGTTTCCCGAAAAGAGGTATATTTCTTACCAGAGGATTAGAGAAAAAACTCGCTTTACTCCTCGTCAATGTAATAATCTTACCGAGGCCAGTCTTCTATAGAAACATAGAAGATAGGAGCAGGAGGAGGCCATTTGGCCCTTCGAGCCTGCTCCGCCATTCATTACGAACATGGCTGATCATCCAACTCAATAGGGGCGGCACGGTAGCACAGTGGTTAGCACTGCTGCTTCGCAGCTCCAGGGTCCTGGGTTCGATTCCCGGCTCGGGTCACTGTCTGTGTGGAGTTTGCACATTCTCCTCGTGTCTGCGTGGGTTTCCTCCGGGTGCTCCGGTTTCCTCCCACAGTCCAAAGATGTGCGGGTTAGGTTGATTGGCCAGGTTAAAAATTGCCCCTTAGAGTCCTGGGATGCGTAGGTTAGAGGGATTAGCGGGTAAATATGTGGGGGTAGGGCCTGGGTGGGATTGTGGTCGGTGCAGACTCGATGGGCCGAATGGCCTCCTTCTGCATGGTAGGGTTTCTATGATTCTAATAGCCTAATCCTGCTTTTTCCCCATAACCTTTGATCCCATTCACCCCAAGTGCTATATCCAGCCACCTCTTGAATACATTCAGTGTTTTTGCATCCCCATCACTCTTTTATTTACTGTGATACGTGAATGCCTTTCAATGGCTGCAGAGTGCAGATCAGTCCTGAGTCTATCGACTGCTGGCCTGAGTGGACCCAGCTGGTTCTAAATCCCCATTGTTTCCCTATTGGGCGAGCCTCCACTTGCCTCATAGGGGAGCTCATATTCAATGAGGCTCATAGGGAAAACAATTGATCCCCTGTGGCATCATGACACACAGCCTTGTTTTCAAATGGTTTTCAAGGGAAGGGTCTGGGGTTGCTACAGTCCCAACATCTGTGCAACTTTCTCCAGCCTTACTTCTCAGGTTGCACCCCTTGCTCTTACATGTGATAAACCAACAGTTCTTATTTGTGTGGAACTTGTCACTGAAAATAAAGAAGGCGTTCACATTGTGTTCAGGGTTTGCCCAGCAAGCAATGGCACGCTTAATTTAGAAAAAATGTATATCAATGTAGCATGTGGGTAGAATGTGTGTGTTTTGTTGCAGCTTTCTCTTCCTCTTTTCCCTCCCTTTGTTGCCTCTGTCCCTGTAGTCACAGCTCATTATTCTCATCAGACTATTTAAAACTCTTTTGTTTGTACAGAGAGAGCTCATATGTGAGCTGGTGGGAATTCCACCATCCAGCAATTTGCAAAGCCTCCAAGAAGCCGTCTATGATAAGATTGGAAGAGATGATCACAGAATGAGCACGCTGACATGGTGAGACAAGCATTGTTTTTTTTTCTTTCTGCTGTGGGTCTCCTGAAGCTCTCATGCCCTGTGATTGTCCAGAGAATTGGGGCAGTGGCAGATTGCTCCCTCAGTGCCAGTGTTACTCAGTTCACACTGATCTGTCATGAAGAGCTGATGCGATAACGATGGACTTAACCACATGTACATTTTATCCCTTCCTGAGCTCGCACTTTTGGCGTTTGTGTGACACTCAATCTAGCAGTCTGGATGTACACATTGCTGGAGGGGATGGGGCTTGGGATGGGAGGGGCTTCTTAAGACTCAAACTCACCACCTTCAAGGTTGTTTGGAGAAGGGAGAGTTGCCAGATGTTTATCAAATTTGAACAACTTAGCGCTGATAGAAGCCTTTGTAATTGAAATGCATGTTTCTAATTACTGTAAAAGCTCTATTGAACAGTAAGCAGATTTCCTATTTTAAAACATTAAATGTTTTTGTGTACTTGTTGAGGGGACAGGATAGTGAGCTTTCTCAGATTCTGCTGATTCTGTTGTGCAGGATTGGGTTTCTGTGGGGTTTCTACCAAAATTACCACATGGTGGCACAGTGGTTAGCACTGTTGCCTCACAGCGCCAAGGACCCGGGTTCGATTCCAGGCTTGGGTCACTGTCTGTGTGGAGTTTGCACATTCTCCCCGTGTCTGCGTGGGTTTCCTCTGGGTGTTCCGGTTTCCTCCCACAGTCCAAAGATGTGCGGGTTAGGTCGATTGGCCATGCTAAATTGCCACTTAGTGTTGGGGGGACTGGTAGGGTAAGTGTGTGGGGTTATGGGCCTGGGTGGGATTGGGGCAGTGCAGACTCGATGGGCTGAATGGCCTCCTCCTGCACTGTAGGGATTCTATGATTCAAATGGTAATGTTGGTGTCAGAATTCAGCCCCCATATTGAATCAATTTAACTGTCCCTCTGATCTCTTCTTCTCTCTTTCTCTTTGTTATTTTAAAATTGTCTATCTCTCTCTCTTTCTCTGCTCTGTCCATATCACCCAAGGCATGTTGGGACAGAGGACATCGTGTCGAGTCATTCCACCACTTCAGGATGTAGCTTGTCTGTGTTCCAACTTACTAGACCTAACACCTTGTTGGAAAGGATTATTTTAATTGGCACATTTTGTGAAATGCCTCCATTGCATGTAGTGACATTGATGTGCTTTCAATAAAGGCTAGGAATTTTGGAAGACAAACCTGTATGGAAAGAACAGAGCCTTCTGGAGACTTTTGCAAAGCACATCGAGCCCAAACTTGCCTATGGTAAGTAGAGCATTATATTTTCTCATGCATAAGCATCACTGAATGTAGCTACTGTGTGTTTTTTAATATTTTAGGAGTGAATGAAAATGAGAGAGAAGACATGAAGGCATAACCTACAAAATTGAAAGACAGGGGGTGGAATTCTCTGGCTGCGCTGGTCTAAAAACTGGAAATTCCCACCCGACCGTCAATGGCATTTCACATTCTCCACAACCCACTCACTAAACTTCAAGTGGCGGGCGGGATGGGAGAATTCTGGCCCTAGTGTTTACAAAGTGCTAACTGGGTGGCCCGGTGGCACAGTGAATAGCATCGCTGCCCCACAGTGCCAGGGACCCAGGTTCGATTCCCGGCTTGGATTACTGTCTGTGTGGAGTCTGCACGTTCACCCCATGGGTTTCCTCCGGGTGCTCCAGTTTCCTCCCACACCCTGAACGACATGCTGATTAGCTGCATTAGCCATACTAAATTCTCCCTCAATGTAGCTAAAGAGGCACTGGAGTGTAGTGACTAGGGGATTTTCACAGTAACTTCATTGCAGTGTTAATGCAAACTTACTTGTGACCCAATAATTAAACTTAAACTGAAGATTTAGCTAAGTTGATGTCCTGGATGTTTATGTTCAGTTCAAGGACAAGGAATAGCAGACGTCTTAGCTACTGAATCTGATTTCATGTCAGTATCTCTTCAAATAATTTATGAGCAATGTCATTGAAGATTAGTAGGTATTTTATTTTAAAGGAATATGGTATGAAGAATTATTTTCAGTTATTGGTATAGTACATTGAATGAATACTAAAAATTGAAGCATTTGCATTAATATAGCATCTGCAATGACTTTCCAAAACATGTCACAGTGCTTTTGCATTCTAGTCATACTGTGTGTAATGGAGGAAACTGAGGGGGGAGGGATTTTTCGGTCTCTTGCTGGTGAACTTGAAGGTGGGAGGGGTTTTATAAAATAAAATGGAAACCCTACCTTCCCACCCACCTCCGGCCTGCCTCCCATATTATGGGGGCAGGCAACACCTCAGGCAGCTCTCCCATCCTTGGGTCTATTGAGGTCCTTAAATGGCCAATTAATGGCAAACAGCCCAGCAGTTTTCATTGTGGGGCTGCTCTCGGGCAGAAAGTGGGGTACCTTCTGTGGGGTACTTCCCCTGTGCCCATTGGGAGCATCACCCAAAGGTCTTCCCCACCCTAACACTAACATTTAACACTAGTTAGACCTCAGCTGGAGTACTGTGTAGAGTTTTGGGTGCCATATGGGAAGGACATAAACGCATTGGAGAGAGTGCAGAAGAGGTTTACAAGAATGGTTCCAGAGATGAGAAACTTCAGTTATGAGGATAGATTTGGAGAGGGTCAGACTGTTCTCCTTGGAGAGAAGAAGGCTAAGAGGAGATTTGATAGAGATATTCCAAATCGTGAGGGGGCTTGACATTTGCAGTGTTTAATTAAAATTGTACAATAGCAATTTTGTATAATTGATGTGTGGAAATTAATTTATGACGAACAACTCTGTTAAGTAACGGAAAATGGTTATTAGCCTACCAGGCCTTCAGTGAGGTCAGTGCTTATGTACTCAGGAAAAGAGACTAATCTAACCTTGCATCAGTTTCATAAACACTACATTCCAGGCTGGGACACGAGATGAAAACAAAGAAAAATTTAACGTGACAATTACCGAATAACAAGATATGTTGACATAATTACACTAATGAAGAAGGCGGTTTTCTATTGGATAAGAAAGAGCAAAAAGCTATGTTATGATTGGTGGACTATGTATGCAAATGAAGGATTAGAAAGTTGCTCATTCCTAATTTGCTGTAATTAACTATAACTGCTAAGTATCTGTATGGATCAACAGAACACCATAGCGAAATTCACTGTTCGCTGCGTCTGTTCTCCTTGCTAGCAGGTTAATAAAAAACTTGAAAGATTTGAGTGCTCACCATGCATTATTTGGGTTAATCCTCAACAGATGGAATGTGTGAACAGCAAGACTTTGAGGCTTGGTGATTTCCATTGCATTTGGCAAACACAAGATAGTATTGTGTATTATATTATCCGAGAGTGGATTTGAACCAATAGCTAACCTGTCTCACAGTGCCAGGGACCCGGGTTCAACTCCTAGCTTGGGTCACTGTCTATGTGGAGTCTGCACGTTCTCCCCATGTCTGCATAGGTTTTCTCCAGCTGCTCCGGTTTCCTCCCAAAGTCTGAAAGATGTGCTGGTTAGATGCATTGACCGTGCTAAATTCTCCCTCAGTGTACCTGGACAGGTGCCAGAGTGTGACGACTAGGGGATTCTCACAATAACTTTATCGCAGTGTTAATGTAAGCCTACTTGGGACACTAATAAAAGTAAACTTTTTAATCAACTTTTAACTGGCATTCTATTTTTAAGAGGACAATTCATCTATTTCACCTTAGTTCAAATTGTCCATTTTGGATTGAATGAGGTTGAACATCTATGCCATTCCTTATGTAGCAGGACCAGTCTTGAATCAGCTCCACAATCAAGCTCCATAGCTAAAATACTTTCACAGATTTAAAATCAGGCCTTGTACGTCTGAACATTCTCATTCTGATATTTCTTTTCCCCAAGGCCCTGGAAAATTTTCCTTTTCAAGTGTTCAAAAGTTCACTTTTGAAAATCGCCCTTGAATCTGCTTCCATGGCCCTTTTACCTTGTACATCCTGAACCATTAAAAAAACCATGGGGGAGATTTTGCCGCTTCCCAGCCGTGTGTTTCCCCAGCGGTGGAAGGTGACGCGTTGTTCACTAGCGGCGGGATTCTTTGGTTCCGGCACCATCAATGGGATTTTCCATTGAGGTCACCCCACTCCGCTGTGAAACCCGCAGGTGGGGGTGTGCTGCCAGCGGGACAGGAGAATCCCGCCAGCATGAACATATGGAGAAATCCCACCCATATTCCCCATCTTTCCCTTAGTTCTTTTGCCAATTATAAGTCTATGATTTTGCTTTTAAAATAATGAGACTTCCAAGGCAAGTTCATTCATCTTTTAAAATCAATGCATTCATATTGGGGCATAAAGCTAGATAGCAACATGCCTGCATAAAAGATGTTGTCAAAAGTAACAAATCGGCGCATATTTAGTATTCCTTAACAATGTTGTGTTTTCCTCTGATGTTTCAGGTATATTGTGGGAATCATCTTTGAAAGATTCATGTGTACTTCAATATTTAAACTTAAAGTAAAAGTAAAGTTTATTTATTAGTCACAAGTAGGCTTGCATTCACACTGCAATAAAGTTACTGTGAAAATCCCCTAGTCGCCACACTCCAGCGCCTATTTGGGTACACTGAGGGAGAATTTAGCATGACCATCCACCTAACCAGCACGTCTTTCGGACTGTGGGAGGAAATTGGAGCACCCGGAGGAAACCCACGCAGACACAGGGAGAACGTGCAAATTCCACACAGTGACCCAGACTGGGAATCAACCCGGATCCCTGGTGCTGTGAGGCAGCAGTGCTAACCACTTTGCTGCCGCCGCACCAACGTAATAAGTAAAAACTGCAGATATGCTACAAAAGTGATTTTCTCTGCATGTCTTTTGGTGAAGATGATCATGTACATGTGTTTAAAATGTTCATATTGTGGTTTTGATCATTTGAAAAGTTCTTTAGATTCTAACTAACCTCTCTACCTTGATTTTAGGAGTGGGGTGGATCCCTCTGTGTACAAAATTATAAATCTATTCTTTGTAACAGCATTTGCAATTCTATTACAGCTTTCCTCTCTAATGCCATAGTACATTGGGAATCCTACATTTAGATGAGTTTGTATTGAGCCTAAGTTATTCATCAAGCACGATCTTTATTAGAAGCAAACATACATGTTAAGCACTACATATTGCAAAACTGTCTTTACTATTTGCAACCTGCAGGAGAAACAAACTCACAGTATGAAAATTGATAGGTAAATATGTTTACACATGTAGCATGAGTTTATAAAAATATTTGCAACATTCTAATACAGTTGGGGATTATTTTGTGAGTAATACAAAAGCAAAATTCTGCAGATGCTGGAAATCTGAAATAAAAACAAAACAAAGTGCTGGAAATATACAGCAGGTCAGGTAGCATATGTGGAGAGACAAAAACAGAAGAGTTAACGTTTCAGATCAAGATGACCTTTCATCAGAACTGATGAAAGATTTTGATAGATCATTTTGTGAGGTATGGTTGTGTTGTAGTTATTTTGTAGTTCGTTTTTGCTTCTGCATTCTAGCAAAATAGCCATATTAATTGGGATTTTCACAGTAACTTCACTGTCATGCTAATGTAAGCAAACACCCCAACTGATACTTAATTGATGCCATAGTTTTTGGTGAGATCGTAGTAAACAAAGAACAGTACAGCACAGGAACAGGCCGTTTGGCCTATCAAGCCTGTGCCGATACTAAACTAAAAACCTTTTGCCTCTACATGCTCCATAACCTTCTATTCCCTGTGTATTCTCGAATCTGTTGAGATGCCTGCATTGAATGAACCACCATTGCTTGCTATCTTTTACCTAAAATACATCTAACTGATACCTGTATTGAAATATGTCCAAAGTCCAAAGATGTGCGGGTTAGATAGATTGGCCATGCTAAACATTGTCCTTAGTGTGCTGAGATGCATAGGTTAGAGGGATTAGTGGGTGGATATTGGGGTAGGGCCTGGTTGGATTGTGGTCGGTGCAGACTCGATGGGTCGAATGGCCTCTTTCTGTGCTGTAGGGTTTCTATGATTCTATGAAATGCCAGTCAGTTGTTTAAATGCTATATGTTTACACTACATGTTGAATGTCGTATTTCATGAATAATTTAATAGCTTAATGCAAGTAATGGTGGATAGAGAATAAACAGATAATGGCGGATAGAGAATTAAACAAATAATTTTCTCAGGTGAGGGACCGAATGTAATGTGTGCATGATTGATACCAATACAAGGCTTGATGCAAATAAGCTACAAGGAAAACATAAAGACATTAAAAATGGATCAAAGTTTTGTGATTGAGCAAAGTGATGGGAGATGATATATAATGAGCGCAAGTGTGAAATTATCCACTTTGGTAGGAAGATTGGAAAAGCAGAATATTCGGGTTCGAATCCTGCCACGACAGATGACGGAATTTGAATTAAAAAAAATACCTGAAATTAAGAATCTACTGATGACCATGAAACCATTGTCAATTGTCAGAAAAACCCATCTGGTTCACTAATGTCCTTCAGGGAAGGAAATCTACTGTCCTTACCTGATCTGGCCTACATGTGACTCCAGAGCCATAGCAATGTGGTTGACTCTCAACTGCCCTCAGGCAACTAGGGATGGGCAATAAATACTGGCCAGCCAGCGACACTCATGTCTCATGAATTAATTTTTTAAAAGAGTAAAGGATTCTTGTTGAAATTTGATACAGCTTAGGTGAAACCACACCTGGAGTGTTTTGTCCATTTTTAGCCTCCTTACCGAAGGAAGGGCAAAGGGAGTGGGGCAAAAGTTTACTAGATTGGTTGTAGGTGAGAGGATCAGAAGAGATTGAGTTGAATGGGCCTGTGCTTTCAAATGAGAGATGATCTTATTGAAATCTATCAAATTCTGGGAGGATTTGAGAGGGTGGATGCTCTCTGGAGAACTTACAGGTCATTGCCTCAGGGTCAGGGGCTGGCTGGATAGACAGATTTATTGGAGAAAATTCCTCACTCAATGGTTGTGAATCTTTGGAATTCTCTACCCAGAGGGCTGTGATGTTCAGTTTATGATTATATTCAAGGCTGACATCAATAGATTTCTGGTCAACAAGAACATCAGGGGTTATACTTGAAGGCTGGTAAAGTGGAGTTCATATGGAATAGAAGCCACGATCTTATTTAATAGGGGGAGCAGGCTCAATTGGTTCTATGATCTGCTCCTATATCTTACATTATATTAAGCTGAGCTCATGGCTGTACTGGAGTAATCTGTCCATTTCCATTTAATGCATGGACTAAGATGCATTTTCTTCATTGGTTTTCAACTGGAATGTGTTTAGATGTGTAAAAGTGGAGCAGTGGTCCTATACCTTCAATACATACTTGTAAACATGTTGCGATCCAAATTATACGTAAATACCTGTTTGTGATATTTGCCTTTTTGTTTCAGCTCCTGGTGAAAGAGATCTGGTTGTCTTGCGGAATGACGTTGGCATTAGACACACTTCAGGTCAACTGGAAACTAAGCACGATAGTCTGGTGGTCTACGGTGATGTTAATGGTTTCTCAGCAATGGCAAAAACTGTTGGCTACCCTTGTGCTATTGGAGCTGAGATGGTTTTAGACGGTAAATTATTTTCATTTCTTCAAACAGATTATTGTGTGAGCATCTCATAAATGTTTCTTTCTGTTACAAGGGACTGTACTTTTGTTTCTGGGAGGAATCCAGGATCCTAATGCAAATTGGCACAAGGAATCCAGCTTCCCAAACAAATAGATATCAAGGAACAATGGCTCCCTCTCAGTCAAACTGGTACTGAAGTAGGGACATGCCAGCCTTACTACCAGAAGTTTGTGGATTCAAAGGATTTAGAGTCATAGGGCCCGATTTTACCATTTCGAGACTAAGTGCTGGGTGCGGGCGCCAAACAGATCCGGGCCCGGAGGCCGCGCTCCAGCGCGCCCATACGCTTTTTTCCGGCGCCGGTCCAGTGGGCGGGGCTTAGCACCGCCGGAACAATAGGAGCTCCGAGAAACTGACAGAACGCGCCCGGGCGTGAAAAAAAAAGCAGGTGGCGGAGAGAGCCTCTCTGCCGTTCATCCTCTGGTCGGGGGTGGGGAGGGGGGAGTGGGGGTGGTGGTGGAGGGGTGGGGTGGAGAAGAGGGGGTGTGACTTATCATCCGATGGCGGGGTGGGGGGTGGGAGGGGGAGAGGGGTGTGACTCATCCTCTGGCAGCAGACACAGTGGAACCCCCCCTGACCACAGAATGAGAATCATACCCCCTCTCCCCCCCCATGGGATGATACATCACACCCCCTCCCCCCCCAGGGGGAGGGGGGAGGGAGGGGGGGGGCGGATGCTAGCGGGTCCAGAGACTTCAGTCCTGAGCGCACAAATGCCATTTAAAACAGATGCAAATGAAGGGCTGCATACATAATACAGCTCTGCACCTATTTCCAGCCGGAAATCTGGCACTGGGAGATGAGTTTGGGGCGGGACGCTGAGCGCAGGTTGTGCTAATCCAGCACCGCCTAAATCTCCCTGCTAAAAAATCAGCGCAGCGGGATGGAAGAATCACCCCCCCCCGTAGTTGTTATTAAACTAACCTTGAATAAAGTGCCAAGTATACACCATAATTTGTTAACAATGGCAACAGTTCTAGACATGCTCCTATTTTAGGAAATGCAAAATTTGACTATTGTGCAATAATTATACAATCTGAAATGATACCAACCTTAATAGACAACTTCAAAATTATGAAAGGCAAATGAATAGAAAATATTTCTACTTGGAAATCTGAAACAGTGGGTCAAAAATAGAAAAATGTCACCAATAAATCCAATAAGAAATTTAGGAGCAACTTCTTTACGAACAGCACGGTTAGAATGTGGAGCATGCTGCAACATGGGGGAGTTGAGGAAAATAGAACAAGTGCATTTAAAGGGAATTGAATAAACAGGTGGGAGAGAAAGAAATGGAAGATTATCTTGATGGGGCAAAATGAAATAGATTGGAAGGAAGCTCATGAGGAGCATAAGTATCAGTTTATCTCGAGACATTTTTTAAGTAATGGCAGCAAATGTTGTTGACTTTGCATATGAGGCTATTGGGAGTGTACAAATATGTTTCAGTCTTTATTGCCCATGGATGACTTGCTCAAAGGTTTTCTTTCCTCCCTACCTGTAACTCCCCCACCCCAAAAGGATAATCACCATGCTGGAGATGCTTCCGATACCATTACATTGTTCAATGTTTTATTGCATTGTTAACAGGTGAAATCTCCACAAAAGGAATGTTCGGCCCTTTGACCAAAGATATCTATCAACCAATCCTGGATCGCATCAAGACTGAAGGCATTTTCTACACTTCAAGCAGCAGCTTTTCATGAAAGAGGATTTATTTTGTTACTGGGAAATCACACAGCAATACTCCAACCTTTATGTTTTCCACAGATTTTATGTAACTGAAGCACTTATGACATTTCTAACTGTAAATTGCAAGTGGCTCATGTGAAATTCTTCACCCACTCAGTGCTACTGACCTTTGAACTCAGACAACCAATTGGAGTATTTTGTGGTGTGTGGTCATTCATGATTAATTAAAGAATTGAACAATTAACAAAACTTTTAATCATTGATGCTGACTGCAAGCTGTGGTAATTAACTATTAATAATCATTTGTAAAAACATTGTGACATCAAACAGCTTTTCAGCTTTGTGAACGAAACTCCCTTTAACTGACTGTTTGAATACAGTTTATTCCTAATACTCTGTGTGTGAAATCTTCTATCTGTACACATAGCTACAAATCTGCACTCATGGAATTGAGTGAGCGCAGGAGAAAATCCAGTGTACCAGCATTAACTCCCCAACCAGAGGTAACAACTTGATCCATTGTAAATTCTCTCTCTGTATCCAAACAGGTGGAGTGTGGCGACTAGGGGATTTTCACAGTAACTTCATTGCAATGTTCCTGTAAGCCTACTTGTGACACTGATAAATTAACTTTAAAAAATTTTAAACCTTGCACACGTCCTATTAGTTGATATAGATAATGAAGTCAATTCTGGTGGGTGGCACAGTGGTTAGCACTGCTGCCTCACAGCGCCAGGGACCTAGGTTCGATTCCGGCTTGGGTCACCGTCTGTGTGGAGTTTGCACATTCTCCCCCGTGTCTGCGTGGGTTTCCTCCGGGTACTCCGGTTTCCTCCCACAGTCCAAAGATGTGCTGGTTAGATTGATTAGCTATGCTAAATTGCCCTTAGTGTCAGGGGGACTAGCTAGGGTAAATGCATGGGGTTATGGGGATAGGGCCTGGGTGGGATTGTGGTTGGTGCAGAATCGATGGGCTGAATGTCCTCCTTCTGCACTATAGGATTCTATCCCAATCCCTTCTATTCCAGGGATGGTCTGTAGATTCCTGGTTCAATAACTTCAGCCAAGCCCAGGGAGCCATTCAATATCTAGCAATTAGTTACAGAGCCCCACATATCTTTCTACAGTTTGCCTGTAAATTTGCTCCTCTGTGTCCTGCCAATTATTTGTTGGCCTACATGCACACATCCAGTAGTTTAATACCTACATTCTAAGGAACATAACTTCAGTTTATATAAAATAAAAACAGAAAATGGTGGATAAACTCAGTAGGTCTGGCAGCATCTGTGGACAGAGAAACACGGTTAACGTTTCGCATTCACATGACCCTTCTACCAAGCAGAAAAGGGAAAGAAATGTGATATGCTGGGTGGGGCAGAATGGAAAGTCAATGATTGGTTAAGGAACTAAGGAGAGATTGACAATGATGTCATGGCAATAAGGCAAAGGGGCTGTTAATAGTGCCATTAAGGACTGAAGATTGTTAATGATGGCAAAGGTAGGAGAGCAGAATGTGTGAATAGGAGAACTTACATTCGCGGCCAGGTGTCTCTGGAGAGGGAGCATGCGGTGTCCACGGGGGCAGTTGATGCCTTCCGCGACCGCTGGGCACCGCAGGGGCTGGGGTGTATTATCGACCCTGATAATCACCTCTTGGTTTGATGTTTTAAGTTTCCTTTTGACTTTGTTTTTGGTTCGGGCTGTTCCCCCTTTCTTTTGGGGAGCTGCCCCTTTTAATTTGTCCCTAAGTTAATTTGAGTTCATTTACTTGGTTGGTGTCAAAAGAGATGTGAATAGGAGAACTGAGGTAAATGCTTGGTGTGCGAGCAAAACTGAGCAACAAGGGATAGTGTCCATGTGTGGGAGAGGTGAGTAGTGTTGGGACAAGCCAGGGGAACCACATAACAGAAATTAAAAGGTGGGCAAGTTCAGAGTCTAAAGTTGTTGAACTCAATGTTGAATCAGAAGGCTATAATGTGTCTAATCAGAAGATGAGTTGCTGTTCTTCTAGTTTGTGTTGGGAATTTGAGTCCATATGGCTCTTCTACAGAACTGAAAAGGGATAGAAATGTGATGAATTATATACTTGGAGAGTAGCGTGGAGCATGGGGCACAGATTGGAAAGATTTCAGATTTCCAGCATCTGCAGTATTTTGCTTTTATCTTAGTTTATATAAGCTCTTTTCATAATTTCATTTAATCTCCGGTTCCAGGTATTATTCTATTAAATCTAAACTGCATTCCTTCCAAGACCAATATATTCTTCCTAAGATGCAGTGCACATAATATTCACAGTAGTCTAGGTGTGGTCCAACCAAGGTTTCTTATGGCTGTAGCTTGATTTCTAATCCCTTGTGTTCCCATCTTTAAGATATAAAGGCTGGCATTCCGTTGGCCCTTTTGATTATTTTCTTTAACAGTTCATGACATTTTAATGACCTGTGTACCTTCACCATCATATCTCTTAGTACTCGATTCTAACCTAGAGGTCCAATGTTGGGGCGGGATGGTGGGGTAGTTGTCACATCACTGAACTAGTAATCCAGAGGCCCAGCCTAATGCCTCTGGGGGAAATGAGTTTGAATCCCACCATGGCAGCTGGTGGAATTTAAATTAAATTAATAAATCTTGAATTATAAAAGCACATCTCAGTGATGGTGACCATATAACTATCATTGGTTGTCATAAAAACTCAACTGGTTGGTTACCTGGTCTGGCCTATATGTGACCGCAGACCCACAGCAAAATGGTTGACTCTTAATTGACTTCAATTCAAGAGCAATTAGGGATGGGATACTCGTGCTGGCCTTGCCAGCGACACCCACATCCCATTAAAGAATTTTTAAAAAGTGGATGACCTTACTCTTGCATATGTTGAAATCCAATTGCCACAGTTTTGCCAATTTACTTAATTTATTAATATATCTTTGTAACTTTATCCTTTCGCCTATACTGCTTAAAATACTGTCCATCTTTGTGTCATCAAACTTGAATATGTGGCTTTTAGTCCCACATTCTACATTGTTAATAAATCTATGTTGAGGTCCCAGTACAGAACCTTACAAGACACTGTTCATTACATCCAGCTATTGATAGTACCTGCCCTTTCTGTCTGTTCAATTTCTTAACCTGATTAATAGTCCAGAAATTATAAAAAGGTCCTGTTCTTAAGTTTAGCTCCTAGTGCGCGGTACTCTCCAAATAGGACATCATACCTATTTCTCCTTATGTTGTTGGATCCAACATGAACAACTATGATTGGGTCCCCTCCATCTCAAATATTCCTTCAAGCCAGTTCAAGGTGGCTCACATCCAGTTTGACAACATATCATGCAATGATCCTGCTTACACAGCACGCTATCTGCTTAACTAATGATTGAATTTTGGGATGTCAGAAATTCAAATTTCATAGGTTGAATTGCCAGTTTTTTCAGTCAAGCAACATATTTTAAAAATCTAAGATCTGATTATTAGATATTAAGATATATATGGGTTATAGACAAAGTAATATACATTGATTGCAAAGATTTGACTACCTTTGTGCTGGCTAATACAGGGAAGATTTAATACATCTATCGTTTAAATATATTTTGCATTACTAGCCAGATAATACATGGAAGTTAAACTCCAAACTGCATTTATAAAGTACAAAAGGATTATTTTATTAATATTTTTCTTTCCAGAGTTTCAATATTGTAATTGACATTTTTAATTCTGTAGTGTGAGCAGACAAATGCAGGGCTGATATTGGGCAGGTGTTCTTAAAGTCAGGATGTTGTAAAGCTTCTGCAGGGCTGGAAATTAATCTCCTTAACTCCAGAAATGTTGACAGATGTGTGTCAAACAAGGTGTAATTGGCACATCCCCAATAATAACAGCCAGTACTAATCAGCTAATAAACCTTGTATTTTAATTCTTCTGCAGTAGCCATTATGTAAAAACATCAGCTGTAACCAAATCACACATCACCTGGATTTTCTGTGAAAAGTCTGTCTAGAACTTACTATTCCTGTTGCACAAGTAGTGTTAAAATTGCATGCTGTTATTTGTAAAATTACATCAAATAAGTCATTAATAAACATCTGACATGAGATTTAGAATCAAAACTGAATTAAACAGACATATTTAAACATTAATAAAACGCCAGCTACGACAACCATGTAGTCAGAACATCAAAAAAGACTAGAAAAGACTCTGTAGTAAAATATAAAAATCTAGAATTATAAATAGAAATTTGGTCCATGGACAGGTTCATTGTTCTACTATTTACATTATGTATTAGAAGATTAATTTTCTTTCTTTAACAATATGACGTTATCCAGACTTAATCAACACTGATATTTATTTCTGTACATTCAGTAGCTTGCTTGGGCACTGCTGAATGTTGGTCTTTATAAGGTGTTGACATCATGGAAAACAGATAAGTCTTAGGCAGCAGCACTCTAGTAATCATTGATGTTGCGGTCAATATTCCTTTTCGGAAACTTCTTTAGAAGACACTGTCATGGATGCCCCCCTCCCTCCCCCAAACACCCCCCCAACTCGATACAGACTGGAAGCAGACCATGGGACTTGACACTGAACATGCTGAATATGCAACTACAGCGAACATCAGTCAGGCCAGCGTGATGCAAATGGGACATTCACACACTGCACAACAATTTCTGCTAACAATTTTTTTAAATATAAAGGCACCCACAGGTCAATGTCCATTGGTGACACAAAATGGATACCAGGATTTTGCAATGGATACCTGTATAATTAACAAGATCTTAAATAGGATTGCGTTCTTCTCCTGTGTTGTTGAAGATATTCCTTGCACTATTACACCAGAGACTCCATGCTCTCTGCTCCATTACAGTCATTGGCAGACATGGCCAAGCCATTGGTTTCCAATGTACTTGCAGGATTTTCATCTTCTCTTGTGCTGACCAGGCTGAGGACAGCTTTGTATAAAAACTGGTACTGATCCTGTGGAGAGAGAACAGGCTTCATTCTTTCTGTAACACTTTTGAGAATCATTGCAACTGGGTGAGAATTTCCCGAACACGAAGGTGGTCTTTTCCCTCTCCACTCCAAAACAATATCTTGAGGGTACAAGAGCAAGAAGATTATACCGAAGACGTTAGTTTGGCCTTAACTGCAGTATAGTATCCAGTTCTGGTGCCACACTTTTTATGAAGGATGTAAAGGCTTTGAAAAGAATGCAGAAAGGATTCAGGAGAATGGTTCCGGGATGAGGAACTTCAGTTATGAAGATAAATTGAAGAGGTTAAGATTGTTTCCCTTGGGAGAAAAGAAGGCCGAGAGGAAATTTGATGGAGGTATTCAAAATTATGAGAGATCTGGACAGAGTAGACAGGGAGAAACTGTGCCCCTTATGAAAGGATCGAGAAGGAGGGGGCACTGATTTAAAGTAATTGGTAAAAGAATCAAAAGCGACATGAGGAAACACTTTTTCACACAGTGAATAGTTAAGATTTCGGATGCATTGACTGACAGTATGATGAAGGCAGGTTCAGTTGAAGCATCCAAAATAGAATTCTGCTGTTATCTAAAAAGGAAGAGTGTGCAGGTTACAGGGAAAATGTGGGAGAATGCATTTGGTAAATTGTTCATTCGGAGAATCAATGAGGATGCAATGGGCCAAATGGCTTCCTCCTGCCCGTAACATTTCTGTGATTCTGTAAAAATGCAAAAGGGCTGCTCGCATATACCTTGTTACTTAATATTACTGGAGATATATTCAATGTTATCAAAAATTCCAATTCTATATTTCCCTCCTTTTTTGATTTCCCTACTAAGTGAAATATGGATATGGAATTGTTGCATAATGACCTACTGAACTGCTAGTAGGTCACCCATGGTGTTGCGCACAGAGAGCCTGGGCTCAGAGCAGAGTGCCACATTAGCTGCTACCCTGCAGCTTGTGGGAAATTAGGCAAATCAGAGCAAGTACACGAATTTTGATCACTTCATCTCCCACATATATATATAACAAAACATAGAAACTAGGAGCAGGATTAGGCCATTCGGCCCTGCTCCGCCATTCGATATGATCATGGCTGATCCTCTATCAAAACTCCTGCTTTCTCCTAATACCAGCAAGCACCGTCCTAACCCTAACATCCCCCCCCCCCCCAATCCCCCGTTTCCCGCCATGAGAGATTTGGTTCAAAGATGCAGCTCTTCCTACAAAAGCCCATCAATCAGAGTTCAGAATTCTTCTGTTCCAAGGTATGTCACTGTCACTGACACACACACACATCCATTGGAACATTCCCTAGTAGTGACCCCAAACAGAGTAACAGGTTACTTTTCACCTTCCATCAATCCCAGTCTTATTCTTAAATATATTCTGAAAATGTTTTGGCAAAAATAGGAATGAACCCTGCATTTACAGAACGGTGTTTAACGACTTACGATATCAGTGAAGACGCCAGGCCTCATTAAATTAATCATTTTAGCCACTTGATAAACATCCACCGAGTTTTCACTCTCCAGCTGATGCATCAGTTTAGTCAAAGCACAGAAGGTTCCAGCTGTTATTCCCCCATGTCTATTGAAGGAAATGAAACAGTTTTAGATTCACACACATATAAGCATTCAATAGTAAAATCCATTACATTCCAGTCCAATGCCAAATCTAAGTTCACAGTCAACCCAATGAACATTAAAACTTCATCTCAAATTGGAAATGTCCCAGAATCATGCAAGCATTGCCAACTTGGATGAAGGCTGTACTGAAGATTCTTGTCCTCCCCCCAACAAGGTGCATGGATACTAAGTTTAATCATACTGTCAGGAAGAGGATTAACAGGCTGGGCCCAAGGAAGAGGGTCTCTTAGTAGCAAGCACTCGACAGGATCTATTCAGATTCCTCCATATCAGGCATTGAATTCGGAACCAATGAAACACTAAAAACCTGGTGGAATACCCACACCCATTTTGGGGGCTTTTTAAAAAGCACCAACTGGATAAACTTGATAGCTTCCATTCCTGACAAGGTGTTTTCGTCAGGAGGTCTCTATTGTGCAAGTGGAGTAAATTGAGAGAGGTTACAATTAAAACCACATACTCATCATGGACAATTGTTGGCCCATCTCTTGTAGCAGCTTCTTCGCGTATCATGTTGAGGAGCTCAAAGGTTTTTCTGATAGGACCGTCTGGATTTGGCCACTTTGGAGACTGGTAATGCCTCACTTCAAGCACATAGTCATCCTGTAGTAGAGGCAAATATTAAAAAAATACATTATTCTCCATATAGCTCTGTTACTTAATGGCAGAAGGTATGCTTTGAAAAGAGTGAAATGAATTTTTTTTTTGCCGTACTAGTAAAAGCGTGGCCATCATAGGACACTCTACATCCTTGCCTATGAACAGTCAAAACAAATCTTCGTGATGCTGTCAGATTGAAAGGCTGAAGACTGGGACCTTTGACTTCTGGATTGTGAAATTGCATCTCATTAAGGAATATGTCTCAGGATATTTTTAAGCATAGTGATACATTGCGAACTTCACTGTAATTCCAATTAGAGGAAAGATATATGTTGATCTACCTTGGAAACAAGTTGCTACATTAATACATGCTCAGACAGATGCCTGTTGTTCGAATGAAGTATTTCAGTGATTAGGGCAATATTTCAAAAGGCGTTCTATCTGTAAATTGGGGTCGGCCACTTCTTGCCTTTTGCCTATCTCTGATTTCCACCACTCCACCATTTGCAGACCTGCCACCAACTACCTTGCATTCATTAAGCACTTTTAACATAACAAAGCGTTCAAGGTACTTCACATGAACAATAGCAACATCTCAACATTAAAGTCACATAAAGAGGTATTAAGACCGGTGATCCAAAGCCTGGTCAAAGATTTTAAGGAGTCATGTAAAGGAGAAGAGAAAGGTGCCGAGGTTTAGGGAGCCAATTGCAGAGCTTAGGGCCTAAGCATAGAAAATAGGAGCAGCAGTAGGCTATTCGGCCTATCAAGCCTGCTTTGCCATTCAACACGATCATGGCTGATCCTCAATCTCAACGCCATACTCCAGCACTCTCCGCATATTTCTTGACACCTTTAGATTCTAGAAATCTATCTATTTCCTTCTCAGTTGAAGGGATGGCCAACAAAGGTGGAGTGATGAACATTGGGGCAGTGCGGGAGACTATAATTGGATTATCTTTGACTCTTTTTCATATTACTTGCTCTTGGTCCAAACAAAATAATCTGATTGAAATTCAACTCCAATTTTAAACAGGAAATATACATCTTGCCATGTTTAAACTCCATGATTGTTCCTAGGTTACAAAAATATGAAGTAAATATAACTATGCAATCCAACATTCGGCATAAGATTAAGAGAAACAAAATGTCAGGTGATGTAGCTAAATCATGTTCTACAGATAATTTACACAGGTAAATAATGCACAGTAGCATAGTGGTTAGCACTGCTGCCTCACAGTGCCAGGGACCCCAGGTTCAATTTCAGACTTGGGTCACTGTCTGTCCAGAGTCTGTGGCAAACATCACAAGTGAAATTGTTCAACAGCATGCATCACACCACATAGTGACCAGGAGTGAGGTGGGAACCCTGGCTAGTCTTCCCCTTCGCTAAATCAGGGCCATTAATCATTCCCTTCGTTCCAACCAAACTTGAATTGGCAAATTCAGCTCAGACTGTGGAACAAATAGAGGGACTTTCCTCAGTCTGTAACGCTCAAAATATCTGTATTCTCATGATTGTCCACTATTCTGCTTCAGGGATACCATACAAAAGATGTCTTACATAGAATCCCTACAGTGCAGAAGGAGGCCATTCGGCCCATCGAGTCTGCACCGACCGCAATCATACCCAAGCCCTATTCCTGTAACCCCACATATTTACCCTGCTAATCCCCTGACACTAGGGTCAATTTAGCATGGCCAATCAACTAAACCTGCACATCTTTGGACTGTGGGAAGAAACAGGAGCACCCGCAGGAAACCCACGCAGACACAGGAAGAATGTGCAAACTCCACACAGACGGAGTCCCAAGCCAGGAATTGAACTTAGATCCCTGGTGCTGTGAGACAACAGTGCAAACCACTGTGCCACTGTGCCGCCCATTCATTACCCATTCACCCATTACTTAAATTGCTTTCAAAGAATAGTTGGAAGGAATAAAGTAATGGTGTAAAGAGTGGCCAAGGCAGAGACTGATATGCAGACGTCTCATTTTCTAATGTACAACATGATGCAGCCAATCAGTAGAACATGTTTGCTCTGTGCTTTTGACTATTGGGGGAAAGATCTACAGACAACAGAAACCAGCTCATAAACTAACCAGCAAGAGAAAAATGCTGAGACACTCAGCAGATCAGGTGGCATCACCAAGAAAGCACAAGCCAGCTGGTGTTTCAGAAGTAAACCCTTCCTGAAAAAAGGATGTGCAGCAGGACAGGGGAGGGGGCAGAACACATGGTACCTGTAAAATGTGCTTGTTGGAGATTAAGAAATGGTTAAGGAACAGATGGATGTGCACAGGGGACATACTGAGAGAAATAAAATACATCAGACAGGTTGTGGGAAGAGCTAATGTGGAGTAGCTAAACGTAATAAGAAGCATGAACTGGGAAAGTGCAGCAAGCTCCAGGAATTCAGTGGATGAAAAAACACAAGTCATTGGTAAAGGCGCTAACCACCCTGCCTGATTATTAACTTAACCAAAAGAGAAAGTGCTGGAAAATCTCAGCAGGTCTGGCAGCATCTGTAAGGAGAGAAAAGAGCTGACGTTTCGAGTCCAAATGACTCTTTGTCAGCTTTGACAAAGGATCGGCTGACTCGAAACATCAGCTCTTTTTTCTCTCCTTACAGATGCTGCCAGGCCTGCTGAGACTTTCCAGCATTTTCTCTTTTGGTTTCAGATTCCAGCATCAATGGTAATTTGCTTTTATTAACTTAAACAGATGTTTTCAAATTACAAAAAAACACAGTTATCATGCTCTGGTGCAGAATAAATGATTGTGTTTCAATCTAATCGTGATACTTATTATAAAGGTAGTACCTAATCAGTTGTGGCTTGGGTTCTGAGATGAACTACATTACACCAGCCACATCACTGAATCACTTCTCCCTCCCTGGCTGACTAATCTTTGGTATTTTACCTGTGTTGCTTCCAGAATGAAGTCTTGGATGATGAGCTGTTCCTCATTAGAAAGACAGAGATGGCTCTGGTTAATCAGGCTCACTGTAAATGCTTCACAATTCATTGGTTCTTCCTTCCTTGGCCAATACACAGATTCACTTTCAGCCTGCAAAAACAGCAGCAACACGGTGTTTATATCCAAATATCTCATTGCTGCTTACAGATGAAGATTAAGAATTTATACCATAACTAGCCTTCTGAACGGGTGGGACTTTATGGCCCCGCTCATCCTGAAAACGCAAAATCCAGCCAGACGTCAACAGACCTTCCCATTGTTCTTCCACTCACCTGCTCCGATTCCCGTGGCGGGCGGTGCAGTAAAATTCCAGCCATTCTCTCAGGAGCTCCTGGAGAACAGCCTGGAACTGAATTTTAAAAAAGGAGTAGAACTGAATCAATTCTTACCCTAACCTGCTGCTGATGATGATCTAGCACAGTGTTGTCCTATTCAAGCCAAGCATTAGTCAGTCTACTGACAAGCAACAGCTGCACTTATTTTTGCCATTCACATTCAGAAGGCAGAACTAACTTTAACTCTACGCTTCTTTCACAATTCCTAAACATCTAAATCTGATTATTAAAAAGAATTAAAGAAATGTACATTTCTTCATTGAAGTTGCGGATGTGGTTCCTATTTTCAAGAAGGGGAATAGGGATAGCCCAGGTAATTACCGACCGGTGAGTCTAACCTCAGTGGTTGGTAAACTGATGGAGAAGATCCTGAGGGACAGGATATATGAGCATTTAGAGAGGCTTAGTATGCTCAAGAATACTCTAGCATGGCTTTGTCAAGGGCAGATCGTGCCTTACAAGCCTGGTGGAGTTCTTCGAAAATGTGACTAAACACATTGACGAAGGGAAGGCAGTAGATGTGGTTTATATGGATTTTAGCAAGGCATTCGATAAGGTCCCCCATGCAATGCTTCTAGAAAAAGTGAGAGGGCATGGGATCCAAGGGGTTGCTGCCCTGTGGATCCAGAACTGGCTTGCCCAAAGGAGGCAGAGAGTGTGTATAGATGGGTCTTTTTCTAAATGGAGGTTGATCACCAGTGGTGTGCCCCAGGGATCTGTTCTGGGACCCTTGCTGTTTGTCATTTTCATAAATGACCTGGATGAGGAAGCGGAGGGATGGGTTGGTAAGTTTGCCGACGACACGAAGGTTGGTGGGGTTGTGGATAGTCTGGAGGGATGTCAGAAGTTACAGAGGGACATAGATAGGATGCAAGACTGGGCGGAGAAGTGGCAGATGGACTTCAACCCAGATAAATGTGTAGTGGTCCATTTTGGCAGGTCAAATGGGATGAAGGAGTACAATATAAAGGGAAAGACTCTTAGTACTGTAGAGGATCAGAAGGACCTTGGGGTCCGGGTCCATAGGACTCTGAAATCGTCCCTGCAGGTGGAGGAGGTGGTTAAGAAGGCGTATGGTGTGCTGGCCTTTATCAATCGAGGCATTGAGTTTAGGAGTCCGGGGATAATGATGCAGCTATATAAGACCCTCGTCAGACCCCACTTGGAGTACTGTGCTCAGTTCTGGTCGCCTCACTATAGGAAGGATGTGGAAAAGATTGAAAGGGTGCAGAGGAGATTTACAAGGATGTTGCCTGGATTGAGTGGCATGCCTTATGAGGATAGGCTGAGGAAGCTTGGTCTTTTCTCCTTGGAGAGACAAAGGATGAGAGGAGACTTAATTGAGGTGTATAAGATGTTGAGAGGCATAGATCGGGGGGACTCTCGGAGGCTTTTTCCCAGGGTGGAAATGTCTGCTACGAGAGGACACAGGTTTAAGGTGCTGGGGGGTAGGTACAGGGGAGATGTTAGGGGTAAGTTTTTCACACAGAGGGTGGTGGGCGAGTGGAATCAGCTGCCGTCAGTGGTGGTGGAGGCGAACTCAATAGGGTCTTTTAAGATTCTCCTGGATGAGTACATGGAGCTTAATAGGCTGGAGGGTAATAGGTAGGTCTAGAAGGTAGGGATGTGTTCGGCACAACTTGTGGGCCGAAGGGCCTGTTTTGTGCTGTCGTTTTTCTATGTTCCTCTATGTTTCTAAGTGTTTGGCTGTGGTTTGGTAGCACTCTCACCTCTGAATCAAAAAGGCTGTGGGTTCAAGTCCTGTTCCAGTGGGTTCAGCAGAGACTGAAGTCAAAGGAGCACTACACTGTTGGAGGTGCTATCTTTCAAATTAGATTTCTAACGGAGGTTCTGTCTGCTTTCTCAAGTGGATGCATAAAATCACTCACCATTATCACTGAGCCAGTATCACCACAACAGATTATATGGTCATTATCTCTTATATTCCTTGTCTCTTGCTGACCTCTGTTAAGGACTAGACCATAAATTCCAAGGTACATAGAACATAGAACAGTACAGCACAGAACAGGCCCTTTGACCCACGATGTTGTGCCGAGCTTTATCTGAAACCAAGATCAAGCTATCCCACTCCCTATCATCCTGGTGTGCTCCATGTGCCTATCCAATAATCGCTTAAATGTTCCTAAAGTGTCTGACTCCACTATCACTGCAGGCAGTCCATTCCACACCCCAACCACTCTCTGCGTAAAGAACCTACCTCTAATATCCTTCCTGTATCTCCCACCACGAACCCTATAGTTATGCCTCCTTGTAATAGCTCCATCCACCCGAGGAAATAGTCTTTGAACGTTCACTCTATCTATCTCCTTCATCATTTTATAAACCTCTATTAAGTCTCCCCTCAACCTCCTCCGCTCCAGAGAGGACAGCCCTAGCTCCCTCAACCTTTCCTCATAAGACCTACCCTCCAAACCAGGCAGCATCCTGGTAAATCTCCTCTGCACTCTTTCCAGTGCTTCCACATCCTTCTTATAGTGAGGTGACCAGAACTGCACACAATATTCCAAATGTGGTCTCACCAAGGTCCTGTACAGTTGCAGCATAACCCCACAGCTCTTAAACTCCAACCCCCTGTTAATAAAAGCTAACACACTATAGGCCTTCTTCACAGCTCTATCCACTTGAGTGGCAACCTTTAGAGATCTGTGGATATGAACCCCAAGATCTCTCTGTTCCTCCACAGTCTTCAGAACCCTACCTTTGACCCTGTAATTCACATTTAAATTAGTCCTACCAAAATGAATCACCTCACATTTATCAGGGTTAAACTCCATTTGCCATTTTTCAGCCCAGCTTTGCATCCTATACATTATGAAGTTAGCCTAGAACCTAACTTTTACATTTGATTTTGGCATTATGGTGAGCATAAGGTGGTTCACTCCAGGTATGATTCAAATGACCCACTAGGAAGCTTTTATCAAAAACAAACTTTATTTAAGTTAGAATATACAAAAAGAATTAGCATAACTTTTACCAATTAAAATACTTAAACATGACAAAGAACAATTTTAAAATTTTAAAACAATATCTCTATTGTTCCAATTCAGCAGTATCCCCACATTTACATAAATCCCTTCTTTAGAACCAGTCAGGACAGAAAACAAATATGCT
The DNA here is from genome assembly GCF_964213995.1 of Mustelus asterias. Taxonomy (NCBI): domain Eukaryota; kingdom Metazoa; phylum Chordata; class Chondrichthyes; order Carcharhiniformes; family Triakidae; genus Mustelus; species Mustelus asterias. Next base: position 47,768,580 of record NC_135809.1, on the reverse strand, counting down.
TACATGGCTACTCTGACTTTTTAACACCTCTGGAGAGTGATCTAGACAGATAATTTTCTTCTAATTCTCATGCAGCAACTTCCAGAGAAAACTCCGCCCCCAAAGAGCTGAATCTCAGAGAAAGAGATTTATTTCTGAGCAGATTCCAGAGTCCAGACCTCAGTGAGAGCAAGAGATGCAGGGAAAGTGACCTCTCTCTAAAGATCCCAAAAGCAGACTGCCTTGAGTTCTCTGTGAAAGTCTAGCTCCACCCAATCATATGACCTTACTTGTCAATCAATATAATCATGCCTGACTCTGCAATATCCCAGAGGAAAATGCAAAATAACAGAATGCTGCATTAGATTAAAACAAACATTATATCAATTAAGATCAATTATGCTGCTGCAGTAACTATATGCTGCTGCTGGATCCAAACAAAATGTCTATGAGTGCATAGAACAGATCCTGTACAAGAAAGCTGACTAAAATACATTTCTTAAAGGCACAGTATCATCACACTTCAGCAGAAGAATTACCAACATACTGAGAACATCTTTGTTTCCACAATTCTTCTGTCAAAGGTCCAACGGGTAAGCAGGATTTTTTGTGGTGAATATAGTACACAGCAATGGCACTAATCAGAAGCTGGCCAGAAAAACTTCCTCCAGTTTTCCCAATAAAATTCCGAAGACTAAATCCTATCTCCTGTCATTGCACAATATGTCATTTAGGGAACATAAATGAAGGTGCTACTGAGGCAAAGTTTAATCATGAGACAAAAATATTATTCCCACATGTGTAGGTTGGATTGTGATATATTTATGACTTGGTTCACCATGTTTATCCAGCTGAATTTGCCCCCTTCTCCAACCAGCGCACCTAAACCTAGTTTTTTTTGTGTGTTAATGATTTTTCCATTGCATTATAATCGTTGTATCTGGTGAAAACATTTATGAGCTGGCACTCAAAATTAAAATAAGCCAATATAAAATGAGCTGAGAATGAAATATGACTCCGTACCATCCCTTGGTTGTCTGGCAGCATAACAATAATTTGAGCGTTGTAGTCCCATATCATTTTCCAGAAGTCCTTTGTGGTATGTGGCAGTGGATGTTGGGTAATAATGAACTCATTACTTTGATGGAATCCCTGGAATTAAATGCAAAGCAAGATACAAATGCACAAAAATGAGTTCCAGAATACAAATCCATCAGGTTATATTCACATCACCTGTCAGTGCATTCAAAATGACAGAAACAGAACGAAAGGAGATAAATAAGACCCAGTGCTGGTACAGTGGGGACCTCCAACCAGCTGGCAGTTATGCATTTAGGCAGGGTATGTGTTGGGAGTACAATGTTTGGCGCTTGAACTGTAGTGGAGCTTTCCACACTTCAGTGCAGCACCGAGGGAGTGCTGCACTGCTGGAAGTGCCATGTTTCAGATGAGACCTTACACTGAAATCCCATCTGCCCTCACAGCTGGATTCAAAAGAGCAGGGGAATACTCCCCCTTGTCCTGGTCAATATTTATCCCTCAATCAACATCACTCGGACAAATTGTTTGGTTATTATCTGTGGTGATTGTCCCTTTAAGGATTAATCTGCAGAGTAAGGGTCACATAATCTGGGGAACCAATCAGGAAGCAGAGTGGGGGAAATCACCCTGGTAACCGTAGGTTTCTGTACTCAAAGTCAACTCGGAAGCTGATTGCAGCCACGAGGCTGCAAGCCGCTGCATAGTTTTAACCTGTAAATAAATGAGCTGAGTGTTCCCTAAACTGATGAATGAGCATCTTTACATTATTTCATTACTATTTGTGTGAGCTTGCCGTATGCACAGTGAGGCATGATTTTCCTGGCCTGCTGTGCTGCCTGAGTACCAGAGCAGGGTGGGAAATTTAAGTGGGAGGCCAAAAACAGGAATCACAACCGGCCAGTCTTTCCTGGCCATTTTTTTGGACGGAATCAGCCATGTTCTGGGAAACAGGGTGATTACAATATGGGAATCAGCATTTCCATCTATTTAGCGAGCCCAGGATGCAATCGCCTGGGCTCGCTAAAGTTTCTGACCCTGCCAGTGGAGGTCCACACCAGTGGGAATCACGTACAGTCTCCAGCAGTGGGGCAGAGGGCTTGTCACCTGATCTCCCAGTATACTGGGAGATCGGGGCAATCTGACTGGCCGCCTCAGCACCCTGCTGCCGGCCTCTTGGGCGGAATTAGGCCCTGGCACCGGTATAAATCCTCTCATGGACTCCGTGATGCAGAGTGCCGGAAATTAGCTCACCTAAAACACAGGCAGGAAAACTTTCTGTTTTCCACCGGTTAGGCAGTTAGTTTTTTTGGGGGAAATTATGCACCAAATGTCTTAGAATAGCGATTGACACAATTGCTTTGGGACCTTCTGAGGTCAGATGTGAGTTTTCATTCATTTCATGCGAATCTGACACTAAGGACCCGATTTTACCATCAAGTTGCACCCGTTTTTGGGCGTGAAAATTCCCGGCTTGGGTCACTGTCCATGTGGAGTCTGAATTTCTCCCGTTTCTGTGTGGGTTTCCTCTGGTTTCCTCCCATAGTCCAAAAGACGTGCTGGTTAGGTGTATTGGCCATGCTAACTGCTCCCTCAGTGTACCCGAACAGGCGCCAGAGTGTAGCGACTAGGGGATTTTCACAGTAACTTCATTGCAGTGTTAATATAGGGCTACTTGTGACACTAATGAGTAAATTTTAAACTTAAATCTTGAAGACTAATAATTGCTGCTTCCTGGTTGCATTCCTTTAGGAGTAGTAGGATTAAAAGGATGATTCACCCAAAGTTTTAAGCATTTTATGAATGATTCACATTCCTGCCAAATGGTAAGGAGGTCATCCATTGCTATGTATTTACTCCCAGTATCTGGTACAAACCTGTACAATCTATAAATCAGCACAGACTACTTTCAAGATGCTTACCGAAATGTAAGAGGCGTTGATGTAATCAGAGCCCTCTGCAGTTGATGTTGAGAGTCCAACTCTTGATCTCTCCACTAGAATATAAAAAAAGCTGTTTACTTCCACTTGTAGGTTATAGTGATAATTGGCAATGAGACAGACTGGCTCCTATGTAAAGGTTCAGGATTTCAGAATGTTCATGGGAAAGGAGATGCCAACAATGCAGCATTATGGTACTGTACACGGGCACACTTGGGAAATCTCCTGATTCTCTATACAGCCAGTTAGCGTCAGAGTGGTCTGGTTACACAGCGGAAGAAACCATGATAATAGATCTTTAAATTTATAATTCCTGATACAATCGAGAAGAGAATCATGGATTAATCAATCCAGATGTTTTTCTCTGGGAATGTAGAATCATAGAATCTACCTTGCCGAAGGAGGCTATTTGGCCCATCAAGCCTGCACCGGCAACAATCTCACCCAGATCCTATTCCCGTAACCCCACATATTTACCTTCCTAATCCCCCTGATGCTCAGAGGCAATTTAGCATGGCCAATCAACATAACCCGCACATCTTTGGACTGTGGGAGGAAACAGGAGCACCTGGAGGAAACCCACGCAGACACGGGGAGGATGTACAAACTCCACAGAGAGGCCGGAATTGAACCCGGGTCCCTGGCGCTGTGAAGTAGCTGTCTAACCACTGAGCCACCATACCGCCCCTGTACATGCCTGACTTGAAACCCTCACTTTGTCATCTAAAAGAGCATCAACCAGAGCTCTTACTTAGATTAGACAATAACCTTAACTTGTTAACCTATGTTGTTCTCTTCTGTCAGTGGTTGGAACAATTGAATAAACATCCTTTCTGCTGCCAGTTTTTCATGCTACTGCAATTGGATTGAAGTTGCAAAATTCAAACTCTTCTACCAACCTCAATAAAAATGGTGCAATGCTGATTTAGCAATTGGATGGATATTAAAATATTTGAATCTTATTTGCTCATAGGTAACTTTAAAAAACAATTTAGGAACCCAAGGAAAGAGTTCCTTCTTGGCCATTCAAAACAGGCTCAGTGAGTTTCATCTCAACTAGCACACTTCACATCAACTGATACTGTAACTGAGCTAGCAATCCACAACCATTGAGCGATAACCCAAAAAATGCAATTTCAAATCCCGTCATGACAATTTGTAAATCTGAGTGCAGCTTTAAGTAAGTCTGATGATTAAAAAGCTGGTACTATTAAAAATGATCATGAAGCTGTGAAATTGTCAGAGAAACTCAACTGGTCTATGGAAAAGGAAACATGATGCATTCATCATGTCTGTCCTATACGTGGCTCCACACTAACACAATTGACTCAACCAGCCTCTGAAGGGGTCTAGTAATGGTGTACAGCTGTATCAAATATGTGGTAACGTGGCCGAGCGATCTAAGGCACTGGATTTAGGCTCCAGTTGCTATGGAGGCATGGGTTCAAATCCCACCGCTGCCAAAATTGCTATGGGCAGCACAGTGGTTAGCACTGCTGCCTCACAGTGGTTAGCACTGATGCCTCACAGTGCCAGGGACCAGGGTTCAATTCCTGGCTTAGGTCACTGTCTGTGTGGAGTCTGCACCTTCTCCCCGTGTCTGCGTGAGTTTCCTCCAGGTGCTTTGGTTTCCTCCCACAGTCCAAAAGACGTGCTAGTTAGATGCACTGGCCATGCTAAATTCTCCCTCAGTGTACCCGAACAGAAGCTGGAGTGTGGCGACTGGGGGATTTTCACAATAACTTCATTGCAGTGTTAATGTAAGCCTACTTGTAACACTAATAAATAAATAAATTAAATAAAATAAATAAGGTGTGACTCAAGAAGGCAGCCCACTATCACTTTCTTGGGTCAACGAGGGATGGGTAATAAATGCCCACAACAAACCTCAACACAAGCATGAAATAAACAGAGATTTACATACTTCCACAGAACCAGCACATTCTGTATTCCTTAACATGTGGATATATAAGCACAGAGCAATTGGACTTAAATAAAGCCAACCACTGTTCCAGCCAAAGGAAAGTCTTTGAAGGAAAGAAGGGAAGAGTTGTCAGCTAACTGAACCCAGGTCAGTCTCCAGTGGCTAATTGGGTTAATGCATGGCAAAGGAGTTTGCGTTTAGATGTTTTACACTGTGACAAGCTGGCCCCCATATCAGAATTGCAAAATGCTTAGTTTTTGAATTGCTTGAATGCAGGTACCTTCTGTGTTAAATCATAAACCCACAGCTAACAGTATTAAGTTTGAAAAAGCAGTTAAGTGCATTGCATAGTGAAACTGCAATGATGGGGAAGGTGTATTCAAAGTCAGTGAATGGATAGATAGACTTGAATTGGTACAAAACTGCAGGCGAACAAAGCATCATAACATAATATGCCTGGTTACTTTTGCAGGTGATACCTAACATCCTGAAGTCCTCCTTTCAGATTCACATATAAACCTGGGGTCCAACCTGTACTAGCACATTAGGGCAAAAAGTGGGGAAACATTCAATATCCTCAGCGCGACACCATTTTGTGGCATGACACTGACAAACCTTCTTTAATATTCTGAATAAAGAAATACTTAAATAAGCATTCTTATTAATAATAGAATGGCATTCAAAAACGTGACCTCCCAACCTACCGGGAATGATGGAAGAATTTCTGTTCTTGTCTCTGTTACACTGCTTTAGTGCTGCAGAATAATCACACTGCTTGGCATGAGGCTGGCTTACCAACTGTTGAGAGAAATGAAGAAAAGTCTAGAGTTGATATCCTCAATGTGAATATAAAATGGATTTGAATTTGAACTTCATTCTGTTTAAACAGTAATCTCTGATCCTGGTTACTGAATTCTTGTTCCTAGTTTTCAGCTCCCTGACTATCGAACCTTTGGCAACATCAAACTTTATTCTGGAAATTCAGATGGTTTTTTGGTTTTCAAATTTTCTGCCTTCTTAAGGTGTTAATGCACACTAGGATATAACCCATGTATGGACATGCAACAACTTCCTTCCACCATGATAAACAGGCACTTCAACTGTGTCCATCACACCTCCCACACACACTTCCAACTTCACCCCTTCTTTTTCCCAGAGCCATGAGCCAAGGCCAACTGAACCCCATCTTCCAGCCATCACATTCAACCAATCACCCTCTTGACATTTCCTTTACCTGTTTCATAAAATTGCCAAGAGAGAAATCTTCTCGTCTTCATTCCATTCAGCATTCCAAAGAGACTTTCATCCACCCCTCCATCACCACCTCCCTCCCATCACTTCCTACTCCCTTTCCCCTGGCACCTTCTTACCCCCACAACTCGTGCACCCTTTCCCCTGGTACCTTCCCACTCCTACAGCTCTTGCTCCCTTTACCCTGGCACCTTCCCAAACAAGTGCAGCGGATGTAATACATGCTCAACGAACTCCCCCATCAGTACACGGCCAACAGGGTGGTCTTCGCCCTTTGTGTTCCGCTTTCTTCCATCACACTCCCAGGTACTATGCTTTGCCAAATTTTCCATACATCCTACCAATCTCAGCTATTCCACTATAACCATTTACATCACCTCAGGGTTCTGGATACCCTTGTTATTTGTCTAATTATTGCATCCTTTTGTTACACCATCTTCCCTTGTCATTAACCCATCTCCAGTCCATCCTGTTTTTTACTCTTTGCCCCATTTCTCCTGGCTCTGTTCTTGTTCAGCTGTAGCACCTTTCACTCTGGGGTAAAGGTCACCATTCTAGTCTAAAACCTTAACTCAGGCTCTATCTTTGCAGATGCCATCCAACCTGGTGATTCTTTTCAGCATTTTTTGTTTTTAATTTCAGATTTTCAGCCTTTTTTTTGCTCATGGAACATCGATTTGTTTTAAATTTGCTTTAGTCTACTACAAAAGTGGTTCATTATTCTAGGCTTGCATTCAATTTATGCATGGGATCCAAAAGTTAGGATTTAGAACCGTTTCTGTCGCAGACCTGTTCAGAAGGCTGCAGGAAATCCATAACAGAATACTGCACTGCGATTTACATTGCAAAACTGATCTTTCTAACTGGCAAGGACTCTCTTGTCCAGGTGTTGTGGGCCAGATGATGTGATGGTTGACTCACTTGGGGTCAGGGAAATCATCAAACAAATTTACTGCTGACACTAACTAGCAACAACGTCAAGAAAATAAAGAAGAAAGATTTGTCTTTACATAGAGCTTTTCATGACCGCCTGATGTCTCAATGTGTTTTACAGTCAATTAAGTACTTTTGAAGTGTAGTCACTGTTGCAGAGTAGGGAACATGGCAGCCAATATGTGCTCAGGAAGCTCCCACAATGAGAAATATGGTAATGACCAGATCATCTGTTTTTGCAATATTGACTGAGGTATAAATGTTAGCTGGGACACCAGGGATAACTCCCCTGCTCCTCTTCAAAATAGTGACATGGGATCTTTTACATCCATCCATGCAGGCAGTTGAGGCCTCACTCAGTTTAACATCACATCCAAAAGAAAGCACCTCTGACAGTTCAGCACCCCTCAGTACAGCACTGGAGTATCAGTAGTGATTTTTTAAAAACTCATGCTCCGTACGTTAACTTAACTCAGAACCTTGAGACACAGAGACAGGAGTGCAACCAACTGAGCCATGGCTGACAGTCAGAAAAGTAATCAGTTGGGCCTTGAGCTCAGGGGGCAACAGGATAAAGTGAACATAGTGGCAGGTAACTCAGACAATATCAGAATTCTGTTCTTACTGCAGTGCACACTTAAGTTGCTCAATACTTGAAAAATGACATTCCAGAGCTTCACCTTGAATTGTTTCTCTAGATTCATCTTCCCCGAGGGCCCAGGTGTCAGAAGAGCATTGACATAGGCATATAAATGACTGGCAGGAACCTCTGTATCCTTATTAAAGATGGCCTCCACCAGGACATCATGAATGAAGATGTACTGCTCCTATTGAGAAGACATATTAGACACGAAATTGTGTAATTGATTTTAGTGAATAGGCTACAATATGACCAACATGTTAACATCGCTGACTTAGACAGTCTGGCAACTAACAAGCATTAGCACCATAATTACAGATCCATGGATTACACGCATTCCATTTATATGAAGAAAATCTATGATTGTTACAAATGTTGAAGGCAGAACTTAATTCACAACCAATAGGTTGTTAACAATAGATAAAATGAATATGCATGTTTTATGCTCTAAACTGCATCAGAAGTTTATGCTAACTTATTTTCATACTAAAAGCTGTCGCCCCACCCCACAGTGAGCTGAATTTTCCAGCCCACTCCACCCAGTATTATTCCGCCTTCACTCCAGCCTCCAAGTTTGTCCTTATCCTGAACCAAATTTCCATATGATCTAACGCGTTAAGTTGTGCTCCCCTGGTGCTGACCAGTGTACTTCCATTCTCTGGTACACTTGAACTAGTTTGTTTCATTGCAAAAACTAATTTGTGAGGCAGAGCTTGCAATTTCTGCTCACAGTATCATGGATTTAATTGGTTTTAAAACTGCTTTGATGTAAAACACTCAGCCTCTCTCTCTTTTTGCTATTTAGTGGAGCCACAAAAATAGAATTTGAAAGAAAATGTGCCTTCTCATAGCCACTGTGCGCAGTGGCACAGTGGTCAGCACTGTTGCCTCACGACACCAGGGAACCTGGTTCAATTCCAGCATTGGGTGTGGAGTTCTCCCCATGTCTGCATGGGTTTCCTCCAGGTGCTCCAGTTTCCTCCCCTAGTCCAAAAATGTGCAGGTTAGGTGGATTAATCATCCTAAATTGCCCCTTAGTGTCCCAAGATGTGTAAATTAAGGGGATTAGTGGAGTAAGTGCATGCGGTTACGATGATAGGTCGGGGGGTGGGTGTGAGTAAAGATGCTCTGTCAGGGAGTCGGTGCACACTCAATGGGCCAAATGGTCTCCTTCTGCACAACAGGGATTCTATTCTATTCTAATAAGCGAGGTATAACAAGTAATAGATATGTTTTTAATTTAATCTTTAGAATAAATGTAGTCATACTTTCAGTTTAGTTTCACACCAGGTTCAGATAAGTTTGGCCAAATTTTATCCTTTAATTTCCATATTCTTTTCCAGGATTTTACTATGTTCAGCAAAACCTAATGGTTTATATTCAACATTTGCTGCAAAAGGTACGGACTTCAACCAAGAAATTTGGTTTTGTTACCTCAGTTCAGTGTTAGCATTTAAGATTTAGATCCAATTTCAATTGAGTTGAGTCTGCAGCTTATATTCTTTCTCATTTTAGTCAACAGTTTGTATTCTGGTATTGTAGTGGCACAAGTCAATGACCAAAACTTTTTGAATTGTCACTTCTTTTCTCCAGTCTGACACAATGCATTCTAATCTTAACTCACAATTCCTTCTTGCGTTTCAAATAAAAGTAACATTTCTTCAATTATAATGATGCTTTTTCCTTTTTTCCAAACTTCAAAAGAAAACATTTCCTCATGAAAGGAGGGCAAATTGTTGCATTGCGAACCAAAAATCCTTGCTTCCAATTATTTATTCCGACAAAGAAAATAAGGCATCAGCAAGAACTTTCCTCCCTGCACCCCTTGCAGTTTTTCTTACCTCTGTTTGCACTAAATAGTTCCTTTGTGTTCTGATGTGTTTGAGAAATCCCAGCACATTGACTGTGCCTTTGTGCTTGATTTGTTGCAGCATACTGTCTATTACGATGTACGTGCCTGTTCTTCCAACGCCAGCACTGCAAGAGAGACGATGTGGAATATTACAAAACAAATCAAATCGGAAAACTGTTCAATCCTTCACCATGACTGTATCTATCTGTACAGGTGCCTGCAGTAGCAAAGATACATAGCATATTTTGTTTTTACAATTAGAATTCCCAAATCCAACTGTCAGGTCTCAATCAAAAAATGTAGCTGTATAGTGTCGACTTGAGGCTTTTCTGTTACAAAAACCTCAGAATATTTTTAAGGATAAAATGTCAGAATGAAAGGAAAAAATGGTACTAATTGGCCTGGATTTTGCAGTCAAGTAAAATCACTATATTTGTTGTTAACCTTAAAGAAAGCTGCCCACAAAGACCCAGCACTCTCTCTGACATGGATTTCACCTTTCCCCAATGATAATTTAATTATAGTACCACTAGACCCCTATTAATAAAGCCCAGAATACCATATGCTTTATTAACTGCTCTCTCCACCTGTCCTGCCACCTTCAATGATCAATGTACATATACACTCAGGTTCCTCTGCTTTGTACCCTTTTAAAAATTTAACCTCTTTTTCTATATTGTCTGTCCAAGGTCTTCCTGCACACTCCTCCACATTGGACTTTATTGGCCACCTATCTGCCTATTCCACCAATTTGTCTCTGCCCTTTTGGAATTCTACACTGTAAGAAGTCTCATAATTCCACAAACCGCGAGTTCTGCACTGACAGTTTACAACAGTTTCACATTTTATGTCATTGCAAACTTTGAAATTGTCTCCTGCACACCAGGATATATATTGGGAAAAGCAAAGGTCCCAATACAACCCCTGGGGAACACCATTGCAAACCTTCCTCCAGCCCGAAAAATATCCATTCACCATTACACTCTGCTTGATATTATTCAGCCAATTTTAGCCATGTTGTTACTGTCCCCTTTATTCCATGAGCTATAATGTTTCTCACAAGCGTGGTGCGTGGCACTAAATTGAGTGCCTTCTGAAAGTCCATGTACACCACATCAACAGCATTATCCTCACCAACCCTTTCTGTTTTCTCTTCAAAAACTCCAGCAAGTTAGTTAAACACAATTTCCCTTTCAGAAATCCATGCTAGCTCTTCCAAATCAACCAATATGTTTCCTGTGAATAATTGTTTCTAGACCACTGATGTTAAATTGACTGGCCTGTGATTGTTGGGGTTTTCCTTACAACATTTTTTGAACAAGGGCGTAACATTTACAATTCTCTAGTCCTCCGGTATCTTCCCCGATGAGTTGCATTCAAGGATTATGGCCAGTGCCCCTTCAATTTCTAGTCTCATTTCCTTCAATATCTTTGGATGCATTTCATTTGGTCCCGATACCTTGTCAACTTTCAGTACCAATAGTCTACTCAACACTTCCTCCTTATCAATTCTGAACCATTCTGATGATGGAGACCCACCATAAGTTTAAAGGGAGTGCATTGGAATGGTCTGAATCCTAAACTGAGATTGCCTGGGGCTTTGTAAAGGGTGGAGACCATGCCCGTCCCTTATATAACATCTGCCTTCTTCTCAAATGATGACCCTTTGCCAGTAGACCACAAGAAAAGTGTTGCACTTCCCAATCCCACAGCAGTCCACCTTTGTCACCCTTATGAGCAAGATTTCCTATTATGTTGATCTAGACCTCAACCTGTGACAAAGAGTGCTGAACTCATTGCAGCTATGATGGGGATACTTGATAGCAAACACAGAGTGAGAAGCCTTGCTCACCAGTGCAGCATTCAGCCTGGCACCAGCTCAAAGCCAGAAACACCATCACATTGCTCCAAATTAAAAATGTTTCCACTGTGAATAATTTCATGTACCTGCAATGAACTACAACAGGTCCCATAAGATTGGTCTTAGCAGCTGTTGAGTGTCGTATAAATGTTAACACAGGAAGAGCATACTCTGGAACACCCATATCAGGCCATTGAGTGTAATGATATTGGGTCACTGAATGATCATTCTGTCTTCCTTTCTGTGATCCCTGTGGTGTGTAACAAAACATACTTTAGATAGCAGTCCCATTTATCTTTTAAAAATAAAATATACAAAATCGGTGCAAGCATTCATATCTTCATTCTTAGCATATAGGAACATGTAGAAAGCATGTGACAATATAAAAATGATACATTTTAATGGTTCTCCTCCTTCCTCCCATCAGACAAAAATTCTCTCCTTTGCAGGTGCTGACTCTTGTTGGGGGTTCTCACCTACAAGTTTTATTCTTAGATACCTCACCAATCTGAGAGCTTTGTAGAACATTGCTTGAGGCTGAGTCTCATCCCTCCCCCTACACATGCCCTTTCCATTGACTTTTTCGTCCTCCCTGTCAGCTTGGCATCTGAGGCCAGTTACGATGGACCAATACTCCAACTTGGACTGGTCAATTCAGGACAAAGAGGGGGCCAAATATCTGGGCCTTCATATCCAGAGAGCACTCTGGCAGCAAATTTATTTAACAAGCCTATGATAGAGAGTATAGTTATGATACTGAATTGCAAGTGGGCTTAAATTAAGCCAAAGAAAACTAAAACTGTTCTGAACTGAATGTTCACTGTATCCTTCCATCCCACAGAGCACCAATTTTTAAGGAGCAATTCCAAATTGTTTTCAGATTTGGAAATCAAAACAAACTTCCTTTGCATCCTTCAGACAAACTACCTCTCCACTGGTTATGGTGCATATATATTTTAGTACAAGCAAAGATATCAGCCCTGAGGAGTTGAAAACTATGCACATTGGAGCCCAACTACTGGTTAAATATCTTTGAAGTTTCTAGCATTCATTTGCAATTCCCAAATATACTACATAGAGCCTAGAATATACTACATTGAACCTAGAAAGCCAGTGGGGAGCCCAGTTCCAAACAGATCTCCTCCCACTCCCTTTCCCACATGTGCAAGCAAGGTAACAGAACCAAATATAAATTAATTTCCAACAAAACACAAAATTGGATCTGAGTATTCAATTGTTGATCAAAAGATTCGAAGAAACGTTACTCATTGAAAAGGTTGATTCTTCTTGTACTTTTGCACAAGCACATCCACAAACCTTCTTAAATTTTGTGTTGCGAATAGAAAACTGTCTAACGGTGTAATAAGACAACACTTTGGTGCTCTTCAGCGAGACAAGAATGTTTCCATATTCTTCGTTGTTTTCTGACGGCCAGTACTGATCACATTTCCTCTAAACAGAAATAAAAAGTCATGTCAAGGAAAATTTGCATGTTTTTAACCCAGGATTTTATTTGGAATTTTTACTCAAGATGGCTCTTATTTGTACTGAACCAACCAGGCTAATTCCCTCAGTTTAGAAGAGAGCGCAGGTGTCTTTTTCCAGTGACCCGACCGTGCTGCCCTGTTCCGGGAGAAGTTTACTCTGGAAGTTGTGTGCTAGAATGGAAAGTGCTCCATTACCTAATGACAATCCATTGCCTTGGACACACTAAATCTGAATGCCAGGAAAAGATATGTAGCATCTTTTACTGAACTTCCAGTGAAGAAGTAGGGAATTGGACTCTTTAGTCACAGTGACTTGTTGCAAATGTGCACAACAGAGACAAGCCTCAAATGTTTCACAAAATGGCATGGTTAGCGACTGAAAGCAGCATGCTAAGAAAAGGAGAAGCCATGCCCTCACTTCTTCATTCTGTAATGACCTCAACGAGGCCCATGAGGTTCGACCCTTGGAGTATGAGCTCCCTGATTGAGGTAATGATTGCCTGCCCAATTAGGGAGTCTCACCTGCATATATCAGGGCTACTGATTCTGACTTTGTACCGAAAGCACTCTTAGGAGTGGAACTGAGTTTGTAAATAAAGGGAATCTGGTGAAGAGACACCGGTCTCTGAGGAGTCATTTCACATTCCAAAACCAAATATGAATCATTATCTCTGTTAAATTATCTTTGAGTGACACGGAGGTCTGATTGCAAAAGTTTTCAAAGTCTCAAACTCACCCTTCCCTTTTCTACCAGGTTGGTGATCATAACAATAACTCCCACATTGTGCTCCCATATCATCCGCCAGAAATCTTCAGCTGTAGATTTAAGTGGCCCTTGAGCTGCTATGTAAGCTTTCTGTCTGTCGTAACCCTGTTGAATAGTTAAGAAATATGCTGTATGACATTCCTGTTTTGTTATTACTTAACACACTTGTCAATTGACAGATATTTAAAAGAAAGGAGACAAGGTGCATTAATATATATTCTAGGAGGAACTAGGAAGATAACCCACATCTTTTGGAGATAAGGTTACACAAACATATGTCTACAAAAAAATGCAGGAGAACTCAGAAAAGAGAAAATTTGACACTTCACCTTTAACCCACCTGGCATGCAACTGGAATCATAGAATGATACTGCACAGAAAGGTGTAATTTGGCCATCCCATCTGCTGGCTCTTTGAAAGATCTATCCACTGCACTTTCCCCATAGCAAACCTTTCCACTTCAAATTAATTCCTGTTTAAAAGTGAAATCTTGAATCTGGAGCATCTCTGTTGTCTTTGCCTCCAATTCCCTACCTGAAGACCATTTCAAACAATCACCGTGTAAAGAGATTCGCCCTGATATCCATTTTAAATGTACTTCTCATTCATCGCCCTCCATGACCTTCAAGCAATAAAGTCATTTCAGGTTTCACATTGCTCATTCTTCACTATTACTCATGTGAAACGACAAAGCCACACAATTTAAGTAGGAAGTCACAATGTGAGTCGCACAGTCAACTCCTGACAACGAGAGTTGGAATGTTGCTTCGTGGGTACAAGAAATTTTAAAACACCGATTTTGTGGGTGGCACAGTGGTTAGCCTCATAGCACCAGTTACCTGGGTTCAATTCCTGCCTTGGATGACTGCCTGTGTGACATTTGCGCATTCTCGCCGTGTCTGTATGGGTTTCCTCCGGGTGCTCTGGTTTCCTCCCACAGTCCAAAGATGTGCAGGTTAGGTGGATTGGCCATGCTAAATTGCCCCTTAGTTTCCAAAGATGTGTAGGCTAGGTAACCAGGGTAAATGCACAGTGTTATGGGGATAGGGCAAAGGGGAGGGCCCGGGTAGGATGCTCTCTCAGAGAGTCAGTGCAGACTTGATGGGCCAAATGGCCTCTTTATTTACTGTAGGGATTCTACGATAACTTGTTTCACCATTTGAATTCAAAGTTAGCCAATAATTTACACCTGATTCTGTAGCCAATTAATCTTACGTAAGGAACTCTGCATAATTAAATGTTTTCCAGTCCATCTGTAGAGTGAGAACGTGTTGATTTCACAAAAAGGATGCCTATTAGTTTAAACTTCACAGTCACTAAAAAGAAACCAGTTCAAAGAATACACATTGCATTCAACCATCTCTGAAAACTGTCCAGTTCTCAAAAAACAAACCAATCACACTCATGATATTTTTTCAACATTTTCCTGCATGTTGTCTTTCCCGACCCTTCCATTGAAAATATTCAAAACAGAATATATAATACAATAAACAGATGAAAGAAAGTCTGAGAAGAAACCCCACAACACCATTCCATCTTCCATCACTACTGGCAATCTATCCATGTCCCGGCTTCGCTTCTGTTTTAGGCTTGTCATCAGTCTGTCCCTTGAGCTAGGCCAAATGCTACATCTTCTATAGCCCTGAACTGGAAACCTGACAGCTCTGAGTTCACTGAAACCCTTTGCCCCCTCACAGTCCCTTCATTGACATTCTTCAGAGGCACATCACTGAAAGTCCCCAAGAGTCTTGCGCACATATAGAGCTGGAATGTCATCCTTGAGGCGAGTAGTGAGAGGTGGGAAAATTCCCAACTCAGCCCGCCTGGCTCAGGAGAAAGTACGAGGAAGACAGGAATTTCATTATGAGTGTGGTAGTGGGTTACTGAGTGGAGAGTTGCAGGCTGCAGTTGGGCCAGTCAACCCAAGAATGAGTTCGGAGGCAGCCACTGGGGTTGCTGGTTGTCGAGGTCGGCTGTTTAAAAGGTCAGACAATTTAAAGTATCAGTAGATGAAACTGAAAGTACTTGCACCAAGTCCCGTTCCCGCATCACTGCTGTGCTCAGAACTGGTGGACAGTTCATTTGGGATGCCTATAGAAATGGAAAACAGCAATGCCAAAAAAATCCCCAGGGCTTCTCCCTTGTAACTTTGTCAGAAATGCTGTATGAACTACTTTATCAGGGATTCTATCAATCTTTCATGGCTTTTACTGTCAGCTTTCCAGCATACACAGCACTTCATTTGTGTTTTGTACTCTGTCAGTCTTCCCCTGAAGTTATGACAACTAGTTAAGCTCATATCCTTGCTGAGTAATATCCCAGTAAAAATGCATATGTAAGAATTGCTATGAGGATTAGTGGGGTATTTATAAGAGAGTAAATTAAGCTGATGGAACAGGGTGACACGGTGGTTAGCACTGCTGGCTCGCAGAATCAGGAACCTGGATTCAATTTCAGCCTCGGGTCACTGTCTGTGCGGAGTCTGCACGTTCTCCCCGTGTCTGCGTGGGTCTCCTCCGGCTGCTGCAGTTCACTCCCACATTCCAAAGATGTGCAGGTTAGGTGAACTGGCCATGGTAACGTGCCCCTTAGTGTCCCAAGATGTGCAGGTTAGGGGGATTGGTGGGGTAAATATGTGGGGTTACGAGGATAGGGCCTGGGTAAGATGCTCTGTTGTCAGTTCAGATTCGATGGGCCAAATGGCCTCCTTCTGCACTTTAGGGTATGTATGATTTGATGAACACAGGATAAGTCACAGTGATACATTTGCACCAGTACTTACTCACCAGCCTATTCTATCCCTCTGTCAGATTTTGCTGTAGGAGGTATACTAATATAGCAACATTGCATCCACTCCTTGTAGAAATTGTAACGTTTTTGCACAAATAAGCACGGAACACATAAGCACTGATTGTAATAACCAAAAATATTTCAAATAAAAGTTTGTACGTTTTGGGATGTTTCAGAAATCCTACAAATCACAAATGAGCCATAAATTCAAAATCATCTTCCATGCCATCCCAGAATGTGAGAGAAGCTTCCGTATTTTACTTACATCAACATAATTAGCATTGATATAATCACTGTGCTTGGAGTCCTTTTCTGTTATTGGGGACAGTTTAACTCTGCTGTGGTCAACTGGAACAAAGAGAAATTTTATTACATTTTCAGAATAAAGCAATTAAAAAACACATTTAACGCAGGATTAAATACAAGCAGAAATCCTTCTGTGAATGCAGTAGTGATTACATTCCACAGTGTGTGCCCAGAACATTTACACTTTCTTTTGCTTTGTTGAGAAAATTGTTTTAAATCAAAGTAGATTAGGGGGATAAAAGCAAATTACTGCAGATGCTGGACCCTGAAACAAAAACAGAAAGTGCTGGAAAATCTCAGCAGTCTGACAGTATCTGCGGAGAGAGAATAGAGCCAACATTTAGAGTCTGGATGACCTTTTGTCAGAGCTAAAGAAAACTGGAAATAGGATGAGATTTATGCTGTTGTTTGTATGTGCGTGCGTGCGTGTGTGGGGCGGGGGGGTGGCGGGGGAGGGGGGAGATGGATGTTGGGGAGGGGATGGAGCAGTAGGGGTGGGATGGAGGCTAGGGAGAGATTGTAAGAAGTCTCACAACACCTGATGAAGGAGCAGTGCTCCGAAAGCTTGTGATTCCAAATAAACCTGTTGGGCTTTAACTTGGAGTTGTGAGACTTCTTACTGTGCTCACCCCAGTCCAACGCCGACATCTCCACATCATAGGGTGAGATCGACAAAGATGTTTTGGACAAAAAGACAAAGGGGAAGTAAATGGTTATCATAGCTCAGGTGGTTTGCATGTTAAGAGATCAGAATGTGATAATGGCAGAACAAAGGTGAGCAGTATGTCAAAGGACAACCTGGAACAGCTAACAAATGGCCCTAGCGGGGTGGGTTGGGGGAGGGGAGGATTGACGGTGGTAAGGGAAAAAAACAATGGCAACTGGGATAAAATAGGGATGGAAAAATGAATAAATGGAAGAAATGAAAATAAACGAATAGAAATAAAAATGGGATGAAGGTGGAGCAGAGAGTTTACAGTGTGAAGTTGTTGATCTCAAAGCTGTGGAACTTAGATAAGAAATTTTTCCTCACAGGTTAGACTGATAGTTGCTTGCTCTGGTAAATACACTTGTCTCCACAAGGGCACGTGATTCATGTATTCCATTGCAGTGTCCCATTGCAAAAGATTATGGACAAAGAGAAAATCTGGCTCTTTCATTGAAAGGCAATGTGATGTGCCAAGATTGTCAGAGGCAAGCAATAACAGAAAATGTTGGAAATACTCAGGTCAGGCAGCATCTGTTGAAAGAGAAACAAAGTTAATAGTTCAAGTCAATGATCTTTCAACAGAACTGGAAAACTGTTGTGATGTGGCAGATTTTAAGCACAACAGGAAAGAACAAAACAGAAGGCCCTGTGTTCAGAAGGAACGCAGCAGGAGAGATTAAATGACAAAAACGATGATGGTGCAAGGCAAAAGTTGGTGATACAAGAATAAAAGGTGGCTGTAGAGGAAGGGCTGTAGAATGGTAAAAAGGGCATGATCGCCATTGCTGCGGCCTAAGAACAAATAAAAACACAAAAAGAAAAATATTACTGGAGATAGTGTTATGAAATGGTTGAGCAGAATGTTGAGCCCTGAAAGCTGTAAAGTGAGAGGCAGCTTTCTGTCACCCTATGAAAAAATTCTGGGACTTCCTTCCTGACAGCACGTGAGGAATACCTGCACCACAAGGAAAAACGGGTTCAAGGCAGCAGCCAATTACAACCTACTCAAGGGCACCGAGCAGTGGCCAATAAATACTGGCCTTGCCAGTGATGTCTACATCCTATAAATATGAAAAATTGTTTTATAACTTGAAGTTTATTTATTAGTGTCAAAAGTAGGCTTATATAAACACTGCAATGAAGTTATTGTGAAAATCCCTGAGTCGGCACACTCCGCCGTCTGTTCGGGTACACTGTGGGAGAATTTAGCATGGCCAATGCACCTAGCCAGCACATCTTTTAGACTGTGGAAAGAAACCGGAGCACCCGGAGGAAACCCACGCAGACACGGGGAGAACGTGGAGAATCTACACAGATAGTGACCCACGCCAGGAATCAAACCCGAGTCACTGGTGTTGTGAGGCAGCAGTGCTAACCACTGTGCTACCGTGCCACCCCAAGTGTAATAGATTATGTGTACCTGGAACATTAGAAAGGGGCCTCCCCGTCAGCTACAGGATTTGCTTGGTTATAGAGTCATCAATGTTTCCAGCATGGAAATAGACCCTTCGGCCCAACTTGTCCATGCAACCCATTTTTACCACTAAGCTAGTCCCAATTGCCTGCATTTGACCCATATCCCTCTATACCCATCTTACCCATGTAACTATTGAAATGCTTTTTAAAAGACAAAATTGTACCCACCTCTGCTACTGCCTCTGGCAGCTCGTTCGAGACACTCACCACCCTCAGTGAAAAAATATTCCCCTCTGGACATTTTTGTATCTCTCCCTCCTCACCTTAAACCTATGCCCTCTAGTTTTAGACTCCTCTGCCTTTGGGAAAAGATGTTGACTATCTCCGTTACCTATGTCCCTCATTATTTTATAGACCTCTATCAGATCACCCTAAGCCTCCTACACTCCAGAGAAAAAAGTCTCAGTCTATCCAGCCTCTCCTTATAACTCAAACCATCAAGTCCCGATAGCATCCTAGTAAAATCTTGTTCGTGTGGTGCATTTTGTTTTATTCCACTGTCTGCTGCCCTCTCTGTTGGGGAGCTGTAAATAAAGTTAGTTCAACGATGACTGCCAGCTGTGAGTCCATGGGCAGGATTTTACGTCTTCGCTCGAGCGAGACCAGAAATTCCAGTCCGAGGTCAACGGACATTTCCATTGTCCGCCTCTTGCCCGCTCTGATCCAGTGGTGGATGGGGCAATAGAATTCCGATGCACATGTCCACCTTCTCTCAGTGCAATGCACAACAGAAAGATAGTGATCAGGCTCGGGTAGAATTCCCTTTCACGGTTATTTGAGAAATTAATGACTGAAGAACATGTTATGACATTTTTGAAACTCCTGAGGATGCTTGAGCAATTTGAAAGATTAACGCAGGTGCAAATTGTGTTTAGAAGTGAGTCAGTATGTTATGCAATTGATAAAATGGCAACAAAGGCATATTTGGGGACAAGAGGAGAATTAAGCTCCAACAAACAGGACTGATGTAATTGGGTTAAAGGTTACAATTTGGTTGAAAGTGAATAAAATAGGAGATGAGCATAAAGTAACAGTTTTCCTCACCATAATAGGACGGGATATTTTTGAGGTGGTGTCTGACTAATGTTGCCTGCAAGACCTCAGTACTGTACACTATTCTGATGTTAATGAGATTTTGGACCCATATTATGGGTCCAGAATAAGATTACATTGAGAATTGCATTACATAAAAGGAAGCAGTTGCCAAGTGAGACTATTGCAGGTTACATTCTCGAATTAAAGAAACTCTCATCACTGTGGGTATGGCACAAACTTAAAAATCAACCTGAGAGACAGATTTGTAAGGGGCCTAAATAACAATAAAATTCAGGCCTATGTTTTGAGCAAAGCTGACATGGAAGGAGGCCTGTGTTGAGGCCACAGCAATGGAAATGGTTGAAAGAGATCATTGCAAATTACAAGGAGTTCTTTCCCTGAACTGGCACCAGATTTCAGCAAGGTTCTATCCATGGCAGCCCAGTTCATAGTCTCAGAGTCAGGAATTTAGATGTTATCATTGCCATAGCCCTATTTCCAGTCAAATCACTATTCATGTGAGCAAGTCAGTCATATTCAGATGGCCTGCAGGAGTAGAGGAAAAAGTAATGTTTCAGATTGTGGTAAAGCTCAAGACTGCAGCCATGCAGCAGGTTGAGGTCAAGGTAGATATAAAACTAGTTCAGGTGTCTGGAGATCCTTGAATGCACATATGGTAGTTTTGGAAACAGAAATTAATGTTATTGAGCAGGAAGATCAAGAGTTGCACTAGTCATGGAGTAAGGAAAACAGTGCAAGGATGATGAGAATAACAGGGCTGAAGATATAATTGCAGTGCTCGCAGTAAAAATGAAAGTTAGAGATTTACTATTTACTTTCATTGTTGATGCAGCTGCAGCAGTGTCTGTTAATCTCAGAAAGAGATTATGAGAAGTCTCTATATTCCCTTACCCAAAACTTGATGTGAAAATGACTCGTAATTTCATCAACAGTATTCCAGTGTTAGGTCAAGTCAGTATTAGACTGGAATATGATGGCACATCCTATTTCCATTGAGCAGAGGTTGACTTCAGCGGGATCGGAAGACCAGGGTGACATGGTGGCACAGTGGTTAGCACTGCTGCCTCACAGCGCCAGGGACCCAGGATCAATTCCTGGCTTGGGTCACTGTCTATGCAGAGTCTGCACGTTCTCCTTGTATCTGTGTGGGTTTCCTTCAGGTGCTCCGGTTTCCTTGCACAGTCCAAAAGACGTGCTGGTTAGGTGCATTGGCCATGCTAAATTCTCCCTCGCGTTTCTGAACAGGCGCCGGAGTGTGGCGATTGGGTGATTTTCACAGCAGCTTCATTGTGGTGTTAAGAGGAGGTAACAAAGTCTCTCTGATGGGAAAAAATTGGCTTAAGAAAATACCTTTAAACTGGGCTGACTTATTTACAATTGGGATCAGTATGAATACCTTGTAGAAATACTGAAAGCACAAAGTGGTCTTTGAGCAAGAAGGACCAAAGATAATATTAACCATCAGCCCGATATTAAATATCGTAAGTCAGCAGATCATGCAAAGTGGGACATTATTTTGATATATCACGTGAGGACTTAATTTTTAACCACTGAGCTGCTTGTGAATTAGTTTACATAAACAAATGATATGCCAGCATCTGCCAGAAAAAAAATTAGTGAAGAAACTTGCAAGGGTGAGTTGCTCAGTAAAGTATTCAGTTACGTCATGAATGACTAGCCTAAAGAGTGTAATGAGGAGAAATTGCAGGAGTACTTCACATGTAGAAATTAACTGAGTGCAGATCAAAACCATCTCCTTTGAGTCTTAATAATCATGTTTCCACCAAAGTTTAAAGAGAGTTGTTAGGGAGAGTACACGGGGATAGTCTCAATGACAGAAGTAGCAAGAAGCTATATTTTGGTAAACAAAAGGTAGATAGATATTGAAGGGTTGATGAGAATTTGTGAAGTATGTCTCAGAATGAGAAATGATCCAACCAAGGTTTCTTTCATTCTATGTTCAAACAGCCTTGGAAACAAATACATATTGATTTCTTCGAAGTGGAAGGTAAAGAGTACCTTGGTTTGGTCGATAGCAATAGCAAGTTAATACATTTTGAGTCCACGATATGCTGATGGTGAGGAAAAACATTTTTTTAACATGTAAATTGCACTGGCAGTATTGTTTATATATGTTTTGGTTGTGATTACAGGAAAAACAAATATGCAACCCAACCTGTTAAACTTTCAGATATTGTAGAAGCTGTTTTAGTTATATCTACTTCTGGGAACCTATACATTAAAATGTAAATGGTACACGTACTTACGTTTTTTTTAAATGGGGAGGGAGTGTAGATATAGTAAAAACTGTGTATTTTGTTATATTGCCTTCTCTCTGTCAGGATGGTGTAAGTTAAGCCAGTTTACTAATGGCTGCCTCCTGGCAGCCCACAGCCGGAGGTTTACAGCACTGCCCCCCCCCCACCCCTCCCCCTCCCCACGGCAGGCTTATCCACAGTGGGGGTGGCGCAGGCAGCTCATTATTGTCTGCCAGCGCGATCTTTTGGTCCCGCTGAAGTCAGTGACAATTTGCATGATTCACCTGTCCCGCCACTGGAAAACCCACAGCAGAGGTCGACTTCGGTGGGACCGGAAGACCAGGGTGGCACGGTGGCACAGTAGGTAGCAGTGTTGCCTCGCAATGCCAGGGGCCTGGGTTCAATTCCCGGCTTGGGTCACTGTGCGGAGTCTGCATGTTCTTCCCGTCTCTGCGTGGGTTTCCTCTGGATGCTCTGGTTTCCTCCCACAGTCTGAAAGATATGCTGGTTAGGTGCATTGGCCGTGCTAAATTCTCCCTCAGTGTACCCGAACAGGAGTGTGGCGACTAGGGGATTTTCACAGTAACTTCATTGCAGTGTTAATGTAAGCCTAATTGTGGCACTAATAAATAAACTTTAAAAAAATCCTACCATTGAAAATCCTGCCACACATATTAATCTTTCCCGAATGAAATACACAACAGTTAGGAAGACAGGATAGATGAGAACAAAAGAAATAGACAGAAGAGTGCATCAGAAAGTTATCTTAAATTATGATTCTAGTTATTCTTTGTTTTTGGAAAAAAGATGGTGAGACTTCTACTTTCATTTTCACCACTGTCCATTCACCAAAACAGCTATTTTATTTACAATGAGCTATGTATATATTAAACTTTGGTAAATCATCAACACTTCAGTAGGTCTTCTCAAAGTAGTCTTCTCTGAACTATCCAGTCCAGAGTTATTCCAGAATTCTCTGGCCATTCATGCCACCGTGATTCTCTGTGCCGGTGCACACCCCCTATGCTGTGGGTTTCCCAGTGATGTGGTGGCTTCTGTGGGAAATCCCATTGACAGCAATGGGCCCAGAGGATCTCACCACCAGCGAACTGTGCACTGCTGAGAGAAATGTAGGGGGAGGCAAGAAAATATCACTCAGTTGCCATGATTGTGATGGTCCCAGAGGTAGAACAGTCACCCAAGCCAAATTATTTGGTTGTACACCAACACCAGAAAGCAACTGACACCCAAATAGCCACTGGTTCTCAGCCTTTGGCAATGAAAGAGAATAAGGGAGAACTCAGGAGAAATCTGAAAACGGGATGAGTTTTAGGTTTATTTATTAGTTCATGAGTAGGCTTACATTAACACTGCAATGAAGTTACTGTGAAAATGCCCTCATCGCCACACTCCAGCATCTGTTCGGATACACTGAGGGAGAATTTAGCATGGCCAATGCACCTAAACAGCACGTCTTTCAGACTACAGGAGGAAACCGGAGCACCCGGAGGAAACAAACGCAGTCATGGGGAGAACATGCAGACTCCGCACAGACAGTGACCCAAACCAAGAATTGAACCCGGGTTCCTGGCGCTGTGAGGCAGCAGTGCTAAGCACTGTGCCACCATGCCACCCAAATGTCCCACCTCTGCATTCTTGTGCACAATTAAACCAAAGAACTTCAGATATGTCTCATTTCTCTCTTTGTTGTGTTAGAAAGAGTCATAAAGAAAATGGTTAGAGGTCGGTACTATGCAATCATGTGAAAAAGAAACCTTTCTTCCCCACCAGTCAAATCATCACATTTGTAGGGCTAAATACCACTGAGGAAGTTCTCCTCAAGTTGATCAAGATAATTCCAAATAATTAGTGATAACCCTGGGAAATAGTAAAATAATCCAAATGGCTTACAAGCAACTATATTTATATAGCGGTTCTTGTTTTTGTTGTCTGGGTGGTTGGAGCTATCTGATGTGATGCCCAAGTCAACTGTGCATCCTTGGACTTCCTGCAAAAAGTAAAAGTACTTGTTACATTGTAGAATAAAATTCGACACAGCCAAGTCCATTCATCTAATTTCTTTAAAAAATGTTAAATCCCACTTCTTTTCCCCTCCATATTCCCCCCTCCCCATTCCTGACAGAATAGAAACCTGCCAGAGGACCTTTCCATACTGCTGGCCGCCTTCTAGTTTTTCCTCATGTGGTTAAAACTCATGCATCTGGTACATAGTGAGCATTTAGAGTCCAACTGCTGGGGGCATCACAGGTAGGTTAGCTCTAACCCTCACCAAACTGTGCTCACCAAATCTTCTTGAGTTTCCAAAAATCAAATATTATTCTCTGAACACTGCTGTGAGTGGCCCGTGAGAGGAAAATTAAACATTTGCACATGAAAAATAAATTGTCCTTTTCCCCATTTCTTTGAATGTTTCATTTATTAGATATAAAAAGGTGGATTGGCCATGCTAAATTGCCCCTTGGGTGTCCAAAGACGTGTAGATGAAATGGATTAACCATGGTAAATGCACAGAGTTACGGGGATAGGGCAGAAGGTAGGGCCTGGGTGGGATGCTTTTTTGGAGATTTGGCCTTTTTCTGCAGTGTAGGTATTCTATGGTTCTACGATTCTATGATATTGTAATAAAGACTGCTTTCCCAGTGTGGGGAAGGAGATGGGATTTGGAGATGGGGGATCATATGATGAAACATCCTGGAATAGGTCCAATACCCCCTTAAAAATAATGGTAGATATAGTACGAAACTGAACTCCGACATTTACAAGAGAGAATTGTGGTAATGATTCCAAATGCCTTCACTCTTTTCCCACAGATGCGATGTGACTGCTTGTGCATGGTGGAGATGCATGCAAATAGGAAAAAGGCCAGGTCCACCCAAACATGGTGCAATGAGCATGCTCCAGGATCCACTCCCGACCTGGTCCTCCCTCAACCCCACCCAGTCCTGTCATTCAGGGAGGTGATTGTCATCATTTGCTGAACAACATAGGCACATTGAGATCCATCAGAAAGATTAGAAGTGGCTATGGGACAAGTGGAAATCAGTGCATTGAAAGATACATCATATTAATTATTTTGTGAAGAGCTGAGCTTTATAAGATCCACATCCTGCAGACAATCAAAGAACTTACAAACAAAGTTATGGTATTAAGAGCTCTGAAAATCAGGCCGAGCTTAAACTCAAGCCTGGCTTACCACAATAGGAAGTTAATCGAGGTATAGCCTAGCTGTATAATCTTAAAAGAGCCAGTGAAGTCAACTATTTTGAATCTGGTCTCATGATAGTATGAAATCACAATCCCTTTATAAATGTCCCTTTTGCTAGTTTGCTTGAAGGACACCGTGATTGGTCTTTTGACGCTGAAGTAGAAATGTTAAAGCATTTAGAATTGAGCCAGCACAATATTTAGGATTTTCATGGAGTGTTTTTAGTGCAGAAGGAAACATAAAAGCTTCTCTAGGGTAACATTTATAAGCAGCAGCATTGCATGAGAGAGAACATTCATTTTCACAGCAGATTAAAATGCAGTGAGATCAGTCAAGAGCAAATTCTGCAGAGGAGCTTATTCTACTCTGGCGACTGAAGTCACTCTGCATGTGTCAATAAGCAAAATTAAATGGAGAGCAAGCACATAGATGCGGCAAAATAAAGCGGGCAAATAATTGCTCTACAAAGCTACTTCTATGGACTAACAAAAGCCAAAACAAAATGTCTTACCTCGTAAAATGCTTTCAGTTTCTTATGAAGGGGAGGGAATGTAAAAAGCACAGCAATCAAACTCCACAGCAAACAGCACAGATGTATTACAATGAGGTCAATAAGGAAACTTTAAACAGTCATGCAATATATACATTTCAAAAGCTGGGTGAGCTTAATTCATAACCATTGATCACAGCTTCTTTCAATGCTAACTGTAACATTCCTTCATTTTAAGGTCATGAAATGAACACCAGCAACGTTTCAAATGGTCTCCATTTGACCCAGTGTTGCAATGTTGGTGTATGGCAGTAAACTGATCAACAACATCATTAATACTCAGGGTAATTAACTTATAATTAACCAGCATTTAAAGAGCAGGAACCAGGTACAGGGTGCTTCTCGGAGAGTTTGTGGGGAAGTGGAAAACTATTTGAAGGAATTTTAAAAGGACCATGAAAATATTCAGTGGATTTGGAGATGGAAAGAAATGGGATAACATACCAGAAGTGTAAGCAAGCATTGAGGTTATCATGTAACTAAACTTGGTACATAGAATAATTAGACATATATGGTGAATAGGATAAGTGTGAGTTAATTATAAAGTTACAAAATCACCACTGGTTTAATGTCGAAAGTAGAAAGCATGGGTGGAATATTAGGCTTTGGACAGACAAGGGGTGCTGTGTAATTGGGTGGGAAGGTGGTGATTCCAACGCCTTTCCAAATTTCCCCCAAATTCATAGCTGGGAGGGTCAAGGGCAGCCTTCCTATTTGGCGGCCAATTCAGGCCCTTCAGTGGACGCTTAAGGCTCCAAGCTGCTGTGGGCTATGCCTTGCAGGCCAATCACCCTGGTAATCTTGTCAGGTATGCCTACGATCTGAAGCGGGGGCTCCCTCCTTTTCTTATACTCTGTGCCCGATGAAGGGACCTGCCAATGGAAAGGGAGGGACACCTGGGATGCAACAGCCAAGTGCTTAAAAATGACCTCTCTGGCTCCCCTTTCTCTCCCTGCCTGGGCCCCCACTTTAGTCTGGGGGATCCAGCGTCAATCCTTCCAGTAGGCCCCACTGCAGTACAGGCAATGCCCACTACGCCCGATGGCACTGATATTACTGGAGAGCATCCGGGCTCTGACCAATGGGACACCTGCCCTATACTCTGAAGTCCCTGCTGGAAAATTGTCCCTGGTGGAGCTGGGGACACTGTTGCAGCCCACTGCACTGCAATTTAGGGGCTTAATCCCAACAGAGCTCCCAGAAATGGCCTTGACGGGATTGCTACTCTTGTAATTTGCCTTTAAGGGTTAGCAGCATGCCATCACTAGGAGGAAAGTGTGTCATGTCATAGAGTCAGAGGTTTACAGCATGGAAACAGGCCCTCCGGCCCAACTTGTCCATGCCGCCTTTATTTTTTAAAACCCCTAAGCTAATCCCAATTGCCCGCATTTGGTCCATATCCCTCTATACTCATTGTACCCATGTAACTATCTAAATGCTTTTTAAAAGATAAAATTGTACCCACCTCTACTACTACCTCTGGCAGCTTGTTCCAAACACTCACCACCCTCTGTGTGAAAAAATTGCCCCTCTGGACACTTTTGTATCTCTCCTCTCTCACATTAAACCTATGCCCTCTAGTTTTAGACTCCCCTACCTTTGAGAAAAGATATTGGCTATCTACCTTGTCTATGCCCCTCATTATTTTATAGACCTCTATAAGGTCACCCCTTAGCCTCCTACGCTCCAGAGAAAAAAGTCCCAGTCTATTCAGGCTCTCCTTATAACTCAATCCATCAAGTCCCGGTGGCATCCTAGTAAATCTTTCCTGCACTCTTTCTAGTTTAGTAATATCCTTTCTATAATAGGGTGACCAGAATTGCACACAGTATTCCAAGTGTGGCCTTACCAATGTCTTGTACAACTTCAACAAGACCTCCCAACTCCTGTATTCAATGTTCTGACCGATGAAACCAAGCATGCCGAATGCCTTCTTCACCACTCTGTCCACCTGTGACTCCACTTTCAAGGAGCTATGAACATGTACCCCTCAATCTCTTTGTTCTGTAACTCTCCCCAATGTCCTATCATTAACTGAGTAAGTCCTGCCCTGGTTCAATCTACCAAAATGCATCTCCTCGCATTTGTCTAAATTAAACTCCATCTGCCATTCGTCAGCCCACTGGCCCAACTGATCAAGATCCCATTGCAATTGGAGATAACTTTCTTCACTGTCCACTATGCCACCAATCTTGGTGTCATCTGCAAACTTACTGACCATGCCCCCTATATTCTCATCCAAATCATTAATATAAATGACAAATAACAGTAGGCCCAGCACTGATCCTTGAGGCACACCGCTGGTTTGAAAAACAACTCTCTACAACCACCCTCTGGCTTCTGTCAAGAAGCCAATTTTGTATCCATTTAGATACCTCACCCTGGATCCCGTGAGATTTAACTTTATGCAACAATCTACCATGCGGTACCTTGTCAAAGGCCTTGCACTAAAGTCCATGTAGACAACATCAACTGCACTGCCCTCATCTACCTTCTTGGTTACCCCTTCAAAAAACTCAATCAAATTTGTGAGACATGATTTTCCACTCACAAAGCCATGCTAACTGTCCCTAATCAGTCCTTGAACATAAGAACATAAGAACATAAGAAATAGGAGCAGGAGTAGGCCATCTAGCCTCTCGAGCCTGCCCCGCCATTCAATGAGATCATGGCTGATCTGAAGTGGATCAGTTCCACTTACTCGCCTGATCCCTATAACCCCTAATTCCCTTACCGATCAGGAATCCATCTATCCGTGATTTAAACATATTCAACGAGGTAGCCTCCACCATTTCAGTGGGCAGAGAATTCCAGAGATTCACCACCCTCTGAGAGAAGAAGTTCCTCCTCAACTCTGTCCTAAATTGACCCCCCTTTATTCCCCCTTGCATCTCTAAATGCCTGTAGATCCTGTCTCTCAAAATACCTTCCAACCATTTACCCACCACAGACGTGAGGCTCACTGGCCTGTAGTTCCCAGGCTTTTCCCGGCAGCCCTTTTTAAACAAAGGCACAACATTTGCCACTGTCCAATCTTCAACTGTGATCCAGTCTCAGTTTCACTTTGGCCTGTGGGCATGGCACAACACACACAAAGCTCTGCTGCTGAGGTCTTCATGTTTTCTACTTTTGTACAGCTGTTCTTATGCGCCTAGTTCAAATATATGAACCCAAAGCATGTTTCCACAATCCCTTCAGTGATTGGTGCCTTGATATCATTATAAACACTCACAGCCACAGGCCCTCTGCTCTGACCTTCAAATTCCATCCTGTACTTTGCTATAACACAAGTATCTACAAAGGCACTTTCAAATTAATCCAGGTTGGATTGAATGACAGTAACATTAGCCTTACAAGGTATTGCCTTGTATCATGAAAGCTGCCTTGTATCATGAAAGCTGCTCCTAAACTGACTCTCAAATGGATAGCTGCAAAAATCGATTTGCACAGACAGTAACACTTGTTCATATTGTTTGCTTACGAGTCTGAACCACCTTCCCTTGAGGTACTTCTGTAAAGACGTGCCTACACAACAGAGCTCCGCTCCTGGTAGATGATGGTTAAGCATTTCAAAGTGTGGTGGAAGCATTAATAAATGCTACTGCACTTTATGGCATGTCCAGGAGATCCCATGACTGTTTGACTGTATTTGAAACTAGACATAACACTGAATTGGAGCTGCATTTCATGCTGGGTTAAGCCAAAGCCTCCAATTAAGACAGGCACAGGAAATCTCTGACCTCACCCACGGCTGGGATTCTCCAGTCCTGCTGCAGTCAATGGAGTTTTGGCTGAGTGCCAAATTCTCCATTCTCACTGGCAGGGAGAACGAGATCGGAGAATCCCACCGCGGATCTCATCCTGGAGTTATTCTGTCAGTTTCTGTGTCACAATGACATGAACATGTCAGTACAACCACACCCAAAGGCAAAAACAAAAACTGAAGTAAACAAGTCTACAACATGTAAACTTGAACATGCTAATACATCTGCAGAATTAGTTAGCTAATTGCCATTAACTGTTCCCCCATCTTTCAGGGGAAAACCTTTTTATAAGATGTGAGAGTACAATGGTGACTGATAGTTAGTTCTACATCATATTTTAGGGGCTTTGTCCGATCAAGGGAGAAAAAGAGGTAAAGAGATACACACAGGTCAGCGGAAGAGACACAAAGAAAGAGGCAGACCGACCCAGGGGCTATTTTCTGGTTTCATTCAGCTGGCCTGCTTCCTATTCTATTTATTACTTCTCTATAAAGCTAGTGTAAGCCTTTATCTACTGTTAATAAAGTTCAAAGGTTGCAAATTAGGCTCAAATTGAACATGCAAAAATACACATTGCTTTGCAACTTGACTTGCAATGTATGCCCAAATCACATTCTTGAACTTTAAAATTAACATGAAGGTTCTGGCAATGGCACATTTCATGCAAAATCATTGATACTCCATGCAGCAATCACAAACACATTGTCATCTGTTCACAGTACAAATCATCTGAATATCTGAGGTCAGATATTTTTACACCAAGGAGCAAGCACACAGACTTGAAGAGAATGAGTGAAATTAGTCAGAATGCTGCCCTTCTCTTGGAGACCAAGGTTTGATTCCAGTTACACATTCCCTATAATTTATATATTGAAAGCACACACAGTCTTAGTTGATAATCCAGTGGGCATGAAAGAAATAGCATCAAAACAACCAAACTGGCTGCACTTGAACAGCATCGATTTGGAGGGATACGTGATGGCAGGTGTTGGAAATAAAACTATGGTGCATTTATAGGGCAGAATTTAATGTCAACCTCCCTGCCGTGAAAGGAAGTTCAGTGGGAAGGGGTGAGATTAAGCAGGAGGGTGCAGGATGGACATTCCTCCATCTTCTTCTGATAAAGTCCAAGGCAGCTTTTCCACCAGCAAGCAGGTTGAAGGGCACTCAGCATCCATTTCAAAGCCTGATCAAAGATCATGGTACTACGAAGTAAGAGTGGAGGGAGGTGAACAGGAATCCACCCCTGTCCTTGATGTTGACTCCTCTTCCCATCCCTTCTACGCCAAACCGTTTCTCTGACCCATCTCCGGCAGATCCATTGCTAATCATCTTGATAAGCTCAGGTGCAATACCAACAGTGGCCACCACTCCTGGTGGTGCTGCTAGCACAGCAGAGCTTCTGCCTCTGATTGGCTAGACATTCTCGGGGTGGGATGTCCAAACTACTGGGCCTTATTGCAGTGGGAGGCCCCGATGCTGTCCAGGTAAGTGCCTGATTAACTTGGAATAGTTGAACCTCCCATAGAAAGGCAACATGAGGCTCTCACCAATCTCCAACTTGGGAGTGAGGGTGGCATGTCATGTCACTGCCACTAAATTCCACCCATCATAAAAAGTATGCTGGTGAATTTTGGTTAAAGGTCAAATAATATGAACCTTTAGAACTGCATCTAAATGATTGGGAAGTGTTTCCTGCTTACTGAGGTGCAAAAAGAATAAAAATAATACATTCTTCCCATCACCAGTGCTTAATGAAAATTAACTGAGTACATAAAGTATAATGTGGACAACTATCATGTATGTTTTTCTGACATTCCTCTCTCTGCAATTCTACTGGTGGTATTGCCCTGATTAGCAGGCAAGGCCATTTCAGAAATACATAACTGTTTGTATGCTATTATCTCACAACAGGACTTTAAGACCTCAAATTACAAAAAAAAACTTGCAATCAAATTAAATGAGCGTGTCCTTGAAATACAATATCACTGACATTCCTATTAATTATCATTGATCTGCACTTGGTTTTGGTGCATCATACCAGAATCAGTTGAATCTTCTAATTATAAAAGACATTTCACCTCCTTCAACATTATTTTTTCTTTCTCACATGAAGACAGTAATTCCATGCCAGGGGTTGTCTATAATTAAACCCACACTAATTCTCATCTATTTAATTGACTTCAAAACCTCAGTAGATTACAGACATGTTTTTCTTAGAGCTATGGGAGGTTATATGAGGCTAAATGCCCATCAGTTTGTGCTAGCTTTTTGCTTCAGCCAAAATGAATAGCACAGCCAGGTCCCACTCCGCAGTCCTGTAGCTTCTAATGCTTTCAACATTCATCTAATCTTCCCTTAAGAGACACTTCAGCTAATTTCTGTAGAAAAGATGTCCAATTCTCTGTGCAGAGAGATGTATCCTAACTGCTAATGCTTTGGAATTCTACACTGCAGATTTAGGATTTTGCCCTTTAATTTGGTTTTTATCTGAGCGAACTGCAAAACCCTTAGAGTTACAGGACTATACTGTCTGGATAGGAATAAGAATTGCCACAAAATAAACTTAGAACATACCTCAAACTCTTCAGAAAATCCATTATTTGCATGAAGTTCTGAAACGTGCTTTGGAAATTGCCTGATTGGAATCGCTCCCATTTCATCTGAAGATAAAAAAAATTATTTTATAGTCTTAGTAAAATGCTAATTAACAGATTGCAGTGACAAAATCATCAAAATTAACAATTTTCTTTTATTCATGGGATGTAGACATTGCGGAAAAGGCCAGCAGTTACTGCCCTCCCTAATTGCCCTTGAGAAGGTGGTGGTGAGCTGCTGTGGTCCATGTGGTATCGGTACACCCCCACAGTGCTGTTAGTTAGGGAGGTCCAACATTTTGATCCAGCGACAGTAATGGACAGTGATATTCCCAAGTCTGGATGATATGCTTGCTGCCCTTGTTCTTCTTGGTGGTAGAAGTTGTGGATTGGAAGGGGCTAGTGAGGAATTTTTGGTAGTGCATCATGTACATGGTACACATGGCCCCTGTTGTGAAGGGAGGGCCATGGTAGCATAGTAGCTATGTTACTGGGCTCGTACTCAAAGCCTGGACTAATGATTTGAAGATGAGTTCAAATCCAACTGTGGCAGCTCTGACTATAGGTTAATTTAATTAAATAAATAAACTTTCAAAGGCTTTCGACAATGTCCCACGTAAGAGATCAGCGTGAATAATTAAACCACATGGGACTGGGGTGTAGTATATTGAGATGAATAGAAAACTGGTTGGCAGACAGGAAATAAAGAGTAAGAATAAACAGATCTTTTTCCAAATGGCAGGTAGTGAGGTACCACAAGGATCAGTGCTTGGACCCCAGGTATCCACAATGTCTGTTAAAGATTTCGATGAGGAAGCTAAATGTAATATCTCCAAATCTGCAGATGACACAAAGCTGGGTGGGAGGGTTAGCTATGAGGAGGATGCAGAGAGGCTTCAGTATAATTTGGACAAGCTGAATGAGTGGGCAAATGCATGACAGTTGCAGTATAATGTGAATAAACGTGAGGTTATTCACTTTGGTAGCAAAAACAGGAAGGCAGATTATTATCTGAATAGCTAGAAATTGAGATAGCAGAAGGTGCCAAGAATTCTGGGTGTCCTGCAACACCAGTCATTGGAGGTAAGCGTGCAGGTGCAGCAGGCGGTAAATAAGGCAAATGGTATGTTGGCCTTCATAGCGAGAGGATTTGAGTACAGGAACAGAGATGTCTTGCTGCAATTATACAGGGTCTTGGTGAGACTACACCTAGAATATTGTGCATTTTTGGTTTCCTTATCTGAGGAAGGATGTTCTTGCAAAAAGGGTGTGCAGCAAAGGTTTATCAGACTGATTCCTGGGATGGCGGGATATATGAGGAGAGATTGAGGCAGTTAGGATCATATTCACTGGAATTCAGAAGACTGAGGGAGGGATTTCATAGCAACCTATAAAATTCTAAAATGACTAGACAGAATGTAGGAAGGATGTTCCCGATGAAGGGGAAGTCCAGAACCATGGGTCATAAGTCTAAGGATACGGGGTACACGTTTTAGAACTGAGATGAGGAGTAATTGGGGCAGCACGGTGGCACAGTGGTTAGCACTGCTGCCTCACAGTACAAGGGTTCGATTCCCGGCTCGGGTCACTGTTTGTGTGGAGTTTGCACATTCTCCTCATGTCTGCGTGGGTTTCCTCCGGGTGCCCTGGTTTTCCTCTCACAGTCTTTGGTGGGTGGGTACATAATTGTGGGAACATAATTCTAACAAAATAATGCATCAGGTCAGAGGTGGAATTAGGATATTGCTACACTTGGTAATCAGTTCCGCCATCCTATCTGCCCCAATGACAGAAGAAGGTGGAGGAATATCCATCCTGCACCCTCCTGTTTTAAATCCCACATGCTGCCTCAGGTTCATGTACTTAACAGAAAGCACATGTTTCCTCGAGAACATGATCTTGCCAACAGTATCCACTCACCTTTGGTCAATAATACCATGATTGAATTGAGTCAGAATATAAAATGAATCAAGAATCTATCCAGCTCTATCTTACAAAGTACCTAATGCCTCTGTTTCCATCACCTTTTGAGAAGAGAATTTCAAAAACTCATGAATCTTTGAGAGAAACAAATTCTTCTCCTCTATATCTTAAATGGACGACACTTTATTTTTAATCAGTGGCCCCTGGTTCTAGGTTCTCCCACAATAAGAATTATCCTCTCCGCATCCATCCTGTCAAGACCCCTTTGGTTCTTATATGCTTCAATCAAAAAGAAACAAGTCTGCTGAACAACAAATTGTCATTTATGGGTTCCCCATACTTGAGATTTTTGTTTTTTGTTTCCCAAGAGCAAATGTTGCATTTTAGCTTTTCATTACAATGCCACAATCAAGTGTTCTGACCAAAAAGCATTTTAAAGAAAATAGCATCAAATCTTCCACTCATATTATAAACAATATTTCTACAGAAAAGCTACTGAGGCATTATTAACGCTGGTGAAAGGATGTGAGAAGGAGATGAAACATTAGCACATCATGCTAATTTGCCTAGCACTTTGTGTGATGGCGTTTCAAATGTGCACCAGAGGGAGAATGCTATGCGTTTGTCATTATCCTCATTGGAGGTGAGTAAAGTTATGTTCCAATGGTGTTAACATGGAGAAAAGTCAACATTTTAAATTATTTGAAATTGTAAGTAATCTTGATTAGTCAGAGGATAGTGCGGCATGGTGACACAGTGGTTAGCACTGCTGCCTCACAGCGTCAGGGACCCGGGTTTGATTCTTGGCTTAGGTCACTGTCTGTGTGGAGTTTGCACGTTCTCCCCATGTCTGCATTGGTTTCCTCCGGGTGCTCCGGTTTCCTCCCACAGTCCAAAAGATGTGCAGGTTAAGTGCATTGGCCATGCTAAATTCTCCCTCAGTGTACCCGAACAGGCGCCAGAGTGTGGCGACTAGGGGAATTTCACAGTAACTTCATTGCAGTGTTAATGTAAACCTGCTTGTGACTAATAAATAAACTTTTTAGTCAGGGGCTTTTTTCCAGGGTGGAAGTATCAATTACAAGGGGGCACAAGTTCAAGGTGAGAGGGGGAAAGTTTAAGGGAGATGTGCAGGAGAAGTTTTTTCAGAGAGTGGTGGGTGCCTGGAACCCACTGCGGGAGGAGGTTGTGGAAGCAGGCACATTAGCAACATTTAAGAGGGATCTGGATGGGTACATGAATAGGGAGGGAATAGAGTGATACAGACTGAGTGAGGGCAGGTTTTTTAAAAAGTTTTTTTGGTTCACCTGATGAAGGAGCAGTGCTTCGAAAGCTTGTGATTCCAAATAAACCTGTTGGATTTTAACTGGTGTTGTGAGACTTCTTACTGTTTTTTAGTTTAGTTAGGGCATCATGATCGGCACAGGTTTGGAGGGTCAAAGGGCCTGTGTTGTACTTTTCTTTGTTCTTTGTTGATTTTATATCCGCCCCTCCCCCAAGCAATTTGTTCCTTCTTGTTTTGCAAGATCTGCTGTCTGTCCCTTGCAAATGAATGTGAAAATCGGAAACTTTCTCGGTGTAATATTTTGAAGGAGAGAAAGGGAGTTCTCTGTGTATTGGACAATATTACTCATTCTACCAACAAAACTGTAAAAAAAACAGATTAACTGGACATGATCACATTGTTGTTTGTGTTGTTTACTGTGCACAAGTTGACTGCTGCATTTCCTACATTACAACAGTGACTACATTTCAAAAGGTACTTAATTGAGTGCTTTGAGTCATTGTGGTCCTGAAATAACCATATATAAGTCTCATAAGCCTCTCCCTTCTTTGAGCACGAGGAAAGCAAAAACAAAACTAGATACCCAGCAGCTCAGTTACAATCCGCAGCGAGACCCTGCTGGAATAGTAGTATTCTTCCAGCATTATCTGTTGTTTCACAGATCAGCATTTGCAAGTTTATTCCCTGAGATATGCGAGAGGAGCAACTGCTTTGCTTTCGTTTGGTACAAATCCAACACTAAAATGTACTTGTAACATGGTAACAAACAAATGTTTCGTGCTTAATATATGTTGGATCGGCCCTGTTTTGCATCCCAAAATATCCCCCCCACCCCCGGCCCCCCCGCCATTTCGCGCAGAAAGTGGATGATTGCAGCGGCCGCAAGCTTTTGGAGTACAAAATCACTCCAGTGACCAATGACATCTTTGTTCAAGTTGGGTAAAGGACTGTGAGAAACTCTTGCGATTGCAGAGTATCGACATTCACTGCCCAGTGGGGTGGGTGGGGAAAAGTCCAGAGAACCACACAGGCTGAATGGCAATAGAAAATAATTAAAGAACTATGCACAACAGCTAAGCAAAACAGAGAGAACAAACTGTTAAAAGCCATGATGTAGTTTCATTGCCAGTCAACAAAGGTGCAAGTTTGATTCAGGAGACCCATTTGCAAAAATTTACCTGCAACAGGTAGTGCTGGTGATTGTGATGTAGAAACCACTCTTGGTGAAGTGTTATCTTCTAAGTAAAAATGGGCAGTCTGAAAGCATTTCCTGTGGAAAAGAGTGATAAACTGTTTTAAGAAGCACTCAAACACTAGGGTGGTTTTCTTCGAACCCCATTCCCTGAAAAGAAAAACATAAGTACAACTTTCAGAGAACATTGCATTTAAATATTTTAAAGTTGTTTCTGATGTTTGGCTAACTTTATAATGCCTTGCCTTTAATCTTCATGCTTTCTGAACACTTGCCTGTTTTGTAAAAGGGAAGGTAAAATTAACAGAGCGACCACAAGCTAAGAGTCCATACTGTTGTATCAGTAAAGTTGCTTTCCTTCATTGTTTGGGGCTGTTTGGCTTTCTATATATATTTCCAGCCTCACTAATAAGATAGTGAGGCTGGAAATATATTTTTCCATATCTGATGCGGAAGAGAAAGCAGAACACAGAATATGAAGGCATTTAGATGATTCAACAGAGAGAAGATTCTTCTCAATGCTTTTAGGTGATATCCTAGCTCTCTCCATAATGTCACTCACATTGTAGGCACTTGTAAGATATGCCCCGAATGGAATAAAAGACCTCTCCTCTGGTAGGTATGCCAAGATATTGGGCAAACTAGTGGTTAAAGAATCTGTGAAACCCACACGAGGGAAAATTCTTGTGTCTAAAATAGCTGTGCTCACACATTGTCATTGTGTTAAGTTTACAAAACTGGGCAAAAAGTGTAAAGGTAACAGGTGATTTGGAGCCAGCTTAAGAACAGCCTGCTGTTTCTGGCAGATGGCTCCAGTTTCGCAAGCATTCTGAGGAGTGAATGAAAATGAAAGGAACCTCAGTTATGACCCAACAAATGCTGCAACCAGCCCGTTCGCACAGGATAAACGTGAAAATCAAAATGAGTCAGTGGTGACAGCTGGTGTATCTGCATCGAGGGAGTTTAGAGACAGCGAGAAAAATATTTACTGTCAAGAACACAGGTGCAGTGAGCGTGATCTCCACTGAATAGAAGGAGGAATTAGTTATCAAATTCAACTATTCACCCGAGGATAAACAGGATATACACTTGGATCATAAAACAATTCAATACCACAAATAAAGATCAGTGTTGGGTTTACAGATTTTTTTTATTGCTGTTGGTTGGAATCTCTTCGTGTATTTTTTTTTACATCCCATACAATCATCTACCCTTCATGAACTCCCAACTTGTCCAAAAACAATCTGCTCGCCAAGCTCTTTGGCCACCTAGTCAACAGTATTTCCTTTATCCTACTCTTCGCAGTCATGCTTTCAATTGTCCAGTTTTCATTCCCTGAAATTCTCTTCCTTGCCCTTCCACCTCTTTCGGGGCTCTCTTTTTCTCCCTTCTCTTGCACAATGTTTTTGGTCCACTCTTAATGTTCCCCTTAAGGTGATTTGCTCTTTTTTTTTACAGCCGCCGCAAAGTGTTGCGGGATGTTTTTTGTCATTCAAGATGTTGTATAAAATGGTGCTAAGATATTCGGTGGCCCAGGATAAGTAGCTGTGTTTTGGTAATCCATGGTCTGTTATGGTACATTGTGATGGTTTGCTTCTAGTGGTTTTTGACAGGGTGGTGATTTTACATTGATGTTTTTGCTAATGGCATGGTAGTCCATTTGAACAGGTAACCCAAGTCTATGATCACCTGTCTTAATGGCTCCATTGTTAGCTCAATGTTAATTACTGTCTATCTATGAAGTGCCTTGCAACATTTTACTCCAT
This sequence comes from Mustelus asterias, assembly GCF_964213995.1. Lineage (NCBI taxonomy): Eukaryota > Metazoa > Chordata > Chondrichthyes > Carcharhiniformes > Triakidae > Mustelus > Mustelus asterias. Next base: position 47,730,011 of record NC_135809.1, on the reverse strand, counting down.
CAAGGGTGCTTTATAAATGCAAGTAGTTTGTGTTGCTGCAGTCTGACTGAATTTAATAGTATGGTAATCTTACACTGATTGTGTTTAATGCAGTGTAGTAATCTTACACAGACCACATTTGATGCAGTGTGGGAATCTTACACGGACCGTATTTGATGGTGTGGTAATCTTACACAGACTGTGTTTGATGGTGTGGTAATCTTATACAGACTGTGTCTTGTTTTCTGACTTTAATGGTGTTCGATAATGGGGTGGTCTATCCTTGACTGTGTTTGCTACATTGTAGCACTCTGACTCTACTTCAAAACATTTTAAGACCTTTACACTGCTCCCACTTTCTCCCGGACATCAGGTGCTGGTAATATAGGGTGGGCACAGCAGTGCATCCAGGACTAGGGAAAGGTGGGGGCTGGCGCTTAGATTGGGGGGTGGTCTTCACCCCTGTTGTCAATCTGCCTTTCACCACTAACTTGCATTAGTGGAGCTTTCCCTGCTTTGCTCCCCTCCCCCTCTACTGTAACTATTTAGACCTTCTCTGGCCCTCAAATACATCAATGATCACTCTTATTATTGCTTTCATTTGTTTTGTGCCATTATCATTTTGTCATTCAATAATCTCCTGTCTTCTACCTAATCACTTTTGAGTTCCATGTCCCTTCCCCCCGCCCACATTGCTCCTCAGAATCTGTTCACCCGCAACATCTTCTGTGAAAGGTAATTGATCTGATATAGCAACATTACTTTCCTCTCTCCACTGATGCTACCTGACTTGTCAAGAGCTTTTATCTGTTCTTATTTCAGGTTTGCAGCATCTTGCTTTTTGCACATTGAATCCTCTACAGTGGCAGTCATGTACACCATCTACATAGGAACTCACCAAGGTTCCTTAGGCAGCACTTTCCAAACCCACAACTGTTACCATCTAGAAGGACAAGAGCACCAAACACATGGGAACACCACCGCCTGGAGGTTCCCCTTCAAGTCATCCAAAATCCTGACTTGGTTCCTTCACTGTCGCTGGGTCAAAATCCTGGAACTCCCTCCCTAACAGCACAGTGGTCGTACCTACACCTCAGGGACTGCAGCGGTTCAAGAAGGCACCACCTTCTGAAGAGCAACTAGAGAAATAAATGCTGGCTTAGCCAGTGACGTCCACATCCCATAAAATGTATTTTTAAAGAAACTAGCGTATGCATAGAAACAATTTAAAACAAAAGTACAAACACTTAGTATTTGAAGTGATGAAATGAATGAGGAAGATTAAAACTGAAGATTATGAGGATAAATGGGGAACATTTGCCAGTGATTGAGTAAACTCAGTTGACAAGTGGTTACTTAGGTAAGTGAATTGATATGGGCCACATGGGTTTTGTCAAGGTGGTATTGGGTACGAATGCCTTGACAGATTGGTTTTGGAATATCCATTTTCGTGGAGCAGCTGTATATGAATTCCATCGAGTATGCCTTTTACCTGAAATTTGGTTTCACAACTGTCATGGGAAACGCACACAAAAAAAGCTGTGTTCCTGAAACATAGCAGCTGGGGAAAAAATTATCAAAACATATTCTCTTGAACACTGACTGCAATACCCGTCACAAAATATCCATCTGTTTCATTTAATTGTCCACCCGCAGCAAGGCTGTGGCATAGTGTTGATACATAAGCTTCCTGCTAATTATCACTCTATTAAAAAGGAATAAGTGCTGACAGGTTTACAGCCATTGCTGTACAGTCTAGCAGTTATATCTTTGATATTCCTCAAACTGCCAGATCATTTCATTGGCACCTTCCTTCTGTGGCTGAAGGGACAAATCCCCAGTAGCCAAATCTCTTGCTAATATCATCAGACTTTTAATCAGATACTTAGCGAGCTAAAATGGCAAAATTAATGGATAGTGTCAAACCTCTGAATTTTTTTTGGAAATCTAATAAACAAGTAAACAATCTCGCCTCTTTTTGATGATCACTCAAAATTTTGGCTGGAACAGGTGTCTCTTTGATTTCTGACAGGAAGCACGGACACTACTCCTTACAACACCTTGGTGCAGCCTCTCTCTTGGTGCAGGGGAGTTATAATTGAAACTAGCCGGAAGAGTACATGGCCACAGCCATTGAGGTTACGGTTACATATCTTTGGAGTGTTGCCATCAGTCTTGCAAAATTGCATTTTGTAAAACTTGCATATTTAAACCTCTTCATAGATATTATGAATGTGAAGATGTTGTCCTTGATGCTTTTGTGCCAATTTGTGTAAAGTATAATGGTTACTCCTGACAAATTGCTAATATCCCCGCTTCTGACACAAATTAAGTCAGAAGAATTTGAATTCTGCTCGCTCAGCTTCCAAACTTTGCAAGTCAATATCTTGGTCTTGGCCTCGAGATACCTATGTTCATATTCACAGGCTTGGGTGAGAAAGCAACTTTGTGTCGAAGAGGAAGTTAAATTGCAGCTTCTTGCACTGTACTTGCTCTCTGTAATCTGCCAGAGTCCCTCCATGTAAGTAAGGCCAATATCCTTTATCTGAAATACTTGGGGCCGATCACGTTTTGGATTCCAGATAATGTTAGTTTTCAGACATGCACATAGGACCAGACCAGTTTACATTACTATAGCTTAAGGCCAAGGCTAGCTATAGCTTAAAGTAAATAAAATGACTAGAAAAGTAAGATCTATTACTGAATAATAAATACAGGGAACCTGTAATAAGTTCCCACCTGTGGACTTTGCACGCTAATGGTCAGGTCACATTGGCTCGTGTCAGCTCAGGTCGGGGACTTTCTGGGTTAAAGGTCGGATGTGGTCAGTGAGATTCGTGTCGGCTTGGGTCACGTCCACTTGGGTCAGAGACTTCCTGTGTTAAACGTCGATGAGGTTAAAAACAAGTGTGGTTTTTGGATGTGTTCGATTTTCAGATTTATAGATACAGGTTAGTCGACCTGCAGTTGTTTGCCCTCAGATTTTGGATTAAAACTTTTTTTGGATCTTATTTAAAAAAAATTTTGAAGCTTGGCTGCCTAATTATATTTCTATTCACAACTGCTATCCTTTACTCATCAATTTTTGTCTACAAGTTTTTTCTATAAACTTGCATTAAAAAGCACCTTTCATGACCAAAACAACATGGTCTGTAGTTCCCTTCCTTAACCTCTTGGCATCATTTTTCCCTTCTTTAAGACGCTCCTTAAAATCTATCTCCATTGAGGTTCGGGATCAAATTTTGTTGAAAATGCTCCTGTGAAGCACCTTAGGATATTTTGCTATGTTAAAGGTGGTACATAAACATGCCAAACTACAATTTGATTTGTCATCTGGGTGAGTTCATGTTTGGGGTGAAGGTTAATTGCAGTTAGTCAGCTTTGCTTTGGATTTGGATTGATAAGTTTCTGACCCTGCAGTTGTCAAGTTACCTTTTGCAAGACATGTCTCTTGTTAGTAAAAAATAGAATGTTTCCTAGTTTCACATTGGTTGCAATCAGTTATTTTGTTTATGAATTCTCAATGCTGATGCTGTGATCTGGGGCAGAATGTTATGGCCCCATTGTGGCAGGGGACATAACATTCTGTAAAATGCAATGAGTCATTCAAAAGTCCGTTGACTTTGGCGGGACCAGAAAACACCACCAGTGGGCAGAGCCGTTTAAATACCCTACCCAATATGTAGGTTAACTGGATAATAGTCAATTGTCGTGCACACTCAATATATTATTTTTTATTTATTCATTCATGAGATGTGGGCATCACTGGCTAGGCCAGCATTTATTGCCCATCATCTTGCGAAGGCAGTGGTTAGTCACCTTCTTGAACCGCTGCATTCCATGTGGTATAGGTATACCCATAGTGTTGTTAGGGAGGGAGTTTCAGGATTTTGACCCAGTGTCAATAAAGAAATGGCGATATATTTGCAAGGTAGGATGATATGTGGCTTGGAGCAAAATTTGCAAGTGATGGTGTTCCCGTGCATCTGCTGTCCTTTGAGGTGGTCGAGGTCATGGGTTTGGAAGGTGCTGTCAGAGGAGCCTTGGTGAGTTGCTACTGTGCATCTTGTAAATGGTACATCCTGCTGCCACTGTGCATCAGTGGTGGAGGAAGTGAGTGATTAAAGCGAGGGATTGGATATCAATCAAGTACACTGGATGATGTTGAGCTGCTGAATGTTGTTGAAGTTGCACTCACCCAGGCAAGTGGAGATCACTCCAACACATTCCTGACTTAGGCCGTGTAGCTGGTGGACAGAATTTCCAGCCTCCGGCCTGCTCTTGTAGCCACAATATTAATGTGGCTGATCCAGTTAAGTTTCTGGTCAGTGGTAATTCCCAGGGTGTTGATAGTTGGTTTCAGTGATGGTAATGCCATTGAATGACAAGGGGAGATGGTTGGATTCTCTCTTGTTGGAGATGGGCATTGCCTGTGAATATTACTTGCCATTTAACAGCCCAAGCCTAAACATTGTCCAAGTCTCGCTACAAATGGACACATACTCCCATTGCCACCCTCAGTTCTTCTTCTAGTTGGTGTTCAACATGGAGCAGTACTGATTAATCAGTTGGGAGGAAGTGTGGGCAAGAGGTATCGTTTCCTGTGTTTGACCTGATGCCATGAGACTTCATGGGGTCTGGAGACAATGTTGAGGACTCTGAGGGGAAATCCTTCCCAACTGAATATCAATGTGCTGTCCGCCACCTCTGGTGGGAAAGGACATCCCCAGGGATGATGATGGTGGTGTCTGGTACATTGTCTGTAAAGTATGATTCCGTGATGATGATTATGACAGTGCTGTCTGAGACTGCTCTCCCAATTTTGGCACACGCCCTCAGTTGGTACAAAGGATGACTTTGCAGGGTCAACAGGGCTGAGTTTGCCATGGTTGTTTCCAGTGCCTAGGTCAATGTCAGCTGTCCATCTGGTTTCATTCCTTTTAGATTTTGTAGCAGTTTGAAATCATGGAGTGACATGCAAGGCTTTTTCGAGGGCAGTTAAGAGTCAACCACATTGCTATGGGTCTGGAGTCACATGTAGGCCAGACCAAGTAAGGGCAGCAGATTTTTCCAGGTGGGCTTTTCTTACAATCAACAATGGTTTTGGAGTCACTATAACTGAGAACAGCTTTTAATTGCAGATTTATTCATTGCATTTAAATTCCACCAGCTCCCATGATAGGATTTGAACCCGGGCCTGAGTTAGCCCGAGTCTCTGGTTACTATTCTAGTGGCATTACTACCACACTAGCACTATCCGTTACATTAATGTACGACCGACATTAATGCACAAGATGTTAATCATTTTTGTGGTCTATTGCTGTGATGTTACCTGGACACCCTTTTCATTCAATGTAACAATAATCTAAGCCGAAAATGAGAACAATGAATTCTCTTTCTCAATTTAGAAATCAAATGACACTCCCATTTATTTCACAATTTGGAGAAGATATCAGAAACCTATGTGTTTTCTCTTACTTTGTCTCCTGATTTAAGCAGTACCCAGCTACACAGCCTGAAAGCAACTTATCAGTTCACTTTTCGCCCATCCTAAATGGTGTTATGGAACAAGGGTCACCGTTAATGACTTGAAGACACCACACCAATATCCTCTTTACAATTTCAATCAATTATTTTGCCAACAAGCTATTCAGCTTCTCTTCCCGAATCTACCCACACTATTCATCAACAATGTCTCCCTACATATGTTCTTCTACACAAATGCCTTACTCTGTACAAAGTTGTGAAATGTAAATTATCTGTGTAACTTCTCTCTTTCGAAGTTAACATTCTGTTACGCAGTTAGAGTTTGCAAAATAATTTACTTAGGTTCAGTTTGTCTACAGCTTTCAGAATCTTGAAGATGTTGATCCGTTCTCCTAACCTTTCTGCTCCCCAGTCTAAATGATTTTGAAAAAAATACATTTCACAAGACAATTGTGTCTGATGGTAGGGCAAGAGATCACAGTTCAAGATTAGATAAAGTTGAATATAAGACTGTTCGTCACACTGTGCCAGTGCTCTTGCCTCTAATCAGAAGAGGATGGGTTAAAGACTCACTCCAGGAACTTGAGCACATCATCAAGGCTGACATTCCAGTGTAGTACTGAAGGAGTGCTTCACTGTTGGATACACTGGGGTGAATTTTCCCATTCCCGTAGTAGGCGAGGGGTGGACCATGGGAAGGTCCGTTGACCTCGAGTGGGATTTTCGGTTTCGGGGTGAGCATGGTCAAAATAATCCCACCCACTGTCTTTGGGTAAGACAAAAAAATTGTGGCCCCATATTATCTTCTGAGTGAACATAAAAAATTCCACACTGCGATCTGAATATGAGTGGGTACGTTCATCTCAGTATGCTACTTCAATATCTGTGCATTAAAAGACACTGCTAAAAACAGATTGGGAACATTGGAAGTAAGAGCAGAATGCCAATCAGTTGGTTCAATAATGCTTAATACCCATAACTAGCAAAAATCTGCTGTCTGTGAGACCTTACTCTGCACATATTGGTTGCTGCAGTTCCCACATTTTAACGCTTCAAAAATAATTCATTGGCTATGAATTGCTTTGGGACATCTTAAGATTGTGGAAAATATTATACAGAAGAGCAAGTTCTTTCCATTTCATACAAAGAATGATCAACACTTGATCTAGACTTCTGATTAATGAGGTCAAATTTCAACTCAACAGCCTCAACAGCTTCTTAAGTTAGAGATTTCAGGTTTTGAGCACAGCTGGTTAACAAATGCTTTTTGAAATCACCCGTGAATGTCACGGCTCAAATTTTAAGGTTAAGCCTCCAGATCTTTTAGAGTAAACAGATTCTCTCTATCTACCCTATCGACTGCTTTAAACATTGTAAACGTCTTAAGATGTTATTAAACTGGAGAGAGTGCAGAAGACAAGGATGTTGCCAGGACTCAAGGGACTGACCTCTTGGGAGAGATTGGGCAGGCTGGGACTTTTTTTTGGAGTGTAGGAGACTGAGGGGTGATCTTAGAGGTGTATAAGATCATGGGAGGCACGGATAGGTGAATGCACTCAGTCTTTTTCCCAGGGTTGGGGAATCGAGAATTAGAGGGCATAGGTTTAGGTTAAGAGGGGAAATAATTAATGGGAACCTGAGGAGCAACGTTTTTACACAGAGGGTGGTACATATGTGGAATGAGCTGCCGGAGGAAGTGGTTGAGGCAGGGATATTGACAACATTTAAAAGGACAGATACATGGATAGGAAATGTTTAGAGGGATATGGGCCAAATGGAGTTGGCTTAGATCCGTTTTTGGTTGGCATGGATCAGTTTGGGCTGAAAGGCTTGCCTCTGTGCCATACATTCTATGATTCAGGTCATTCTTAATCTTCTGTATTCCAGGCACTATTTGTTTATTTATCTCTGCTGTCTGTGAGACCTTACTCTGCACAAATTGGTTGCTGCAGTTCTTCAAAAATAATTCATTGGCTATGAATTGCTTTGGGACATCTTAAGATTGTGGAAAATATTATATAGAAGAGCAAGTTCTTTCCATTTCACACAAAGAATGATCATCACTTGACATAGACTTTTGATTAATGAGGTCAAAAAAATCATGCAGCACTAAGTATTCTGGATGTGAGCGCTAAATGTTGTGTATTCACATTGTTCCTAGTGCAAGGCCACCTTAAAGAACTGATCACTTGATGTCTCTTTGACATCATCAGCCGTTTGCGTGGGCAAATGGGTAGTCTATCCCAACAGCCTGCAGAGTAAACACCTTTCCAATAAAGCTCTTGTTTGTTTGTACCTTTGTGGTCTGAAAGCCTATCCTTTAAAAATACCACACCAAATGTGTTACATTTGCCTTCATTTGTATCCCTCTGGTGATTCAGTATACATTACCAGCCTCTCTAGTCTCTCCTCATAGCTCAAGTGTCTAATCTCCTATATCAGTTTAGCTACCTTCCTTTGTAGTGTCTCCATGACCTAAAACCATACCTGCAATTCTAGATGAGACTAAACCAATTGTAACCTCTTGGAACTTATCCCTCTATTTATAGATCTTGGAATTGCCTTACAAAGGCCAGAAACATTTAGCAATATCAAGGTTTCTGGGCTTGAAATTGACATTTGAAGTGAGTTGACTAGAAACATTGTGGTTATCAATTTAAAACATCCATGGCTGAAATTAATTCAGTTTTGCTGTCTATTAAAGCAATTTTGGAGAAGTATTATAGGAATTTGGGATTGTGTAGAGTAAAAATTAAATCTTTGTAGGCCCTACACATCTGGTACAAATACATTGCTTGGGTTTCCTGATCCACCCAATGAACTTAGTGAAGTGAATGAACCATATTTGCAATTAATAAACAAGCTTGTCTCAACAGTGAAACTGATCACGAGATTGATTTAATCTTAATTAGTCTTGACATCCAATTTTAAATAATGTTGCAGTGCAAATAGCAAATCTAACAGAAAATTATTTTATAGCAGATTATATACAAAGTATTAAGAGCTGAATGCCTTATATTAAACAACAAAATTCACAAGGCATATGTACATTTCAGTAATGATGTGGAGATGCTGGTGTTGGACTGGGGTGGGCTCAGTAAGAAGTCTCACAACACCAGGTTAAAGTCCAACAGGTTTATTTGGAATCACAAGCTTTCAGAGCGCTCTCCTTCATCAGGTGAGACTCACCTGATGAAGGAGCAGTGCTCTGAAAGCTTGTGATTCCAAATAAACCTGTTGGACTTTAACCTGGTGTTCTTAGAATCTTAGAAACCCTACAGCACAGAAAGAGGCCATTCGGCCCATCGAGTCTGCACCGGCCACAATCCCACCCAGGTATTGTGAGACTTCTTACATTTCAGTAAAGCAGTCAACAATTTGGCAATCTACAAATTATATTTTTAAGTTTTACTTTATAAGCATGTTTCCATTGAATCATACTAGATAATTGAACATGCTAACATTTAATTTTAGAGAACTATTTAAATTTTGAAGAGTTTGAAGAGAATTGTCCATGCACATTTCAAGGAAAAGTTTTAACATTTTCAAGTTGAGCTTTATTTAACCCATCTGGAGCTCATTATTTGTGATCTTCACCTTACTATGTTTCCCAGCAAATAGTTATCAGGTAATGGAGTGATCATGACTTCACAAACACTTACCTCCAGTATATAAGGATAGCTACCAGTAACATCAGACATAGGAAGGTGAGAGCTGACACCACCACAAGAGGGATAATTGCCTTTTTTTCTGTCTCTAAACCAACTGCCAAACCTATACGAGATTCATGGCTGCTGTTACTGGCCTCTGTATTTGTAGAAAAAGGAAGAGGATTAAAAAAACAGTTTTACCACAAGGAGAGAAAGGCACACTCAAGGATGATACATTAACCACTTTCTTGTTCCGTGACTAAATTTGTCTGAAACATAACTTACGTGACATTACTTACCTGTACAACATAAAAAGCGTGGAAATAACTTTCAAGCCAACCAGGAGAGAAGCAGAGGTGAAGGGCAGTGGCAAATGCAGAATTAATTATTCAGCAAAAGCATAGTTCCAGCGCCACAAAGCCAGACAACTTACCCCACACATATCAAAGCAGAAGAATCTTGAAGGAAATCTAAGAAAGATGAGGTTCACCTTATTTAAGATGCTCAGGTTTTAAATCAAGGTTAGGGTTTCTGAAGAAAATTTCGAACATATATATAAATAAACTGGCATCGCAACTGGACGGCACCTCAATCTGACAACCTTTGGATTGAAACTGATCATTATCAGTGGTCCCTTTGTCTGAAGCAATGCGCAAAAATGTTATAACAAATCTGGAGATGTTTTAATTGGCCATGTATTTGGAAAATAAATCATTTAGCTCTTGCTTAATATTGTTAACCTTTTGCGAGTTGATCAGTCCTGCTCAGAGACAATATAAGACATACTCAATTTCTGTAATTATTAAATTCTTTTCCTTCCATTTGTGAGGTCTTTCTTTAGGTGTTTATATCTTTCTATTATCTCTCTGCCTCGACAGATTTCACACACATTTATCACGGTGCAGCCTGTAGCTCGCCGTGAAACCCTTTCTTTTCTCCTTTATTTTCCTTTTTATAAAACTTGCCATCTCCTTGTTTCTTCTAAATTGCCCCCCAAAATGTTCCTTTATTGATCAACACAATTTCTATGTCGCATCTTTGTAAAGTGTGCAGAAAATGGCAGCCAAAACGTGGGTGTTGGTACCATGTTCATGTGGGGCGGGATGGGGGGGTGGGTGGGTGGGCGCGCACACATAGGAAATGCTTAAAGATGAGAGGAAAATAGAGGCATTGACCAGAATCTTATAGCTGTTCATGCTGGCAGGATTTTCCCATCCTGCTGCAGTGAACAGAGATTTGGCTGGGCACCAAATTCTCCGACTCGCTGCAGTGGGTGCGTGGTGTGAACGGCTGGTAAGATCATGCTCAGTAAGATCACGCCCATTGGATCTGGTGCTCTAATGAAAAGGGAATTTTCATTGGAGAAGTAGATAGAGATATTGGGATGGGTGACCTAGGCTGATATCACTTGGGTAGGGAGAAAGGATCTTGCAACATTTTGTGGATGACAAGGAAGAAGAGTGATAACTTGCATCCTCAATTTAGAAAACTAAGTGAGCTGCAAATTCCACAAGTTGCTGCTAAGGCGGATGTGAAGATCTGAAATATTGCAGTTGCTGTATCGAATGCCATCTACTGACAACTGATGCAAATTACGGAATAGGATGATTGCAAAATCCCAGTTAAATGGCTAGGTGAAGCATCCATTATCTTTATAAACCAAATGTTAGCTTTCGTATATAGTTATTAATCTAGTCATGATTTACTTTGATTAAGCAATTTTTCACTCCACATGCCCATTGAGCAGGATGTGCTGCACTAATGCATTGATGACCTGTTTGGGAATGCCATGGGAACAAAAATGCCTGGTTTATGAAGAGAATTATCCATTTTTCACATAAAATCTCCAATATGTTTGGCACTCAACTTCAGTAATTATTTTTAATATTCCAACCAGATGTCATTCATCACAGCCCGCTATATTTCAGGCTAATTAATAACTTGTAGTTCAATGGGAAGTGGAATTTTAAAACCTTGATTTATCCATAAGTAACTGCATTCTCATAGTGCGAGAAATGCCGAGAGTGGCATTTTCGATTTTGTGGGGCTGGGATTGGAGAAAAGACTAGGTTTTTGCATATACACAGTTTACAGAGGCACCAGCTACCTCCACTGAAGTGGGATATTGGTAGGCCAGGAGTGGGAAACATGAACTGTGCAGATTAGATCAGATAAGAAGTCTGAACCTGGCAGATCCATTTGGATAGCCTAGGTACCCCACTGGAGAGGAAAGGTACCCCTTTGGACCGCTTCTAAAAACACCTTTTGGAGAGGTAAGGCACTCTTTGGAACTTTTAAAGGAGGCATTATTGTACGCAACAAGTGCATAAACTCATTGGAATTGGCAAAGAACTGTCACAGGATACTAGGTAAGTTGGCATGGAAACGGTAGGGGAAAATAGACTGGTATTGGGGTTATTAAGGAACATGGGATATGGAGGCAGAGGGAACTTGGGGTGGTTGAATAGAGGAGAATGTGTTGGCATGGGGGTATGGGGTGCTATGGCAGTGTGTGAGCAGACATTAGCTGGCATAGGTTGGCATGAATAGGTTAAAGGGGGTGAGGAGTGAGGCATGGAGAGCTGGTTTTTGTTTTAATCAAAGATAACTTACACAAAGTGCCAGAACACAGAGGCACACCTTCTACCTAGCCAGCCTCCACCCCAGTCTTCGGTCTTATTCTGGGGAAGGTGGGCTGGACTTCCAATCCAGCACTCCATCTCCAGAATGAAAATCCCAAGTGCGGGTGGCCATTTTCCCTATCTCAGCGCACCCAACCCGGGAGTGAAAATCTGGGCCTAAAGATTCCAGGAGGCTGTCCAGAAGTTTGGGTGGGGGAAAAGTAGATTGCCGCAAAATACCAAATCATTGCAAGGTCTGTAGTGTTACAATCTAAAAAAACAGAAAATCACTTAACAATACAATTGTAACAGGCTAACCCCCTCAATCATTATAAAGTTTGGGTAATGAAAATGATTGACGGTGGTGTTTATGTCAGTTTTTTGTGTGAATAACTTCTAATTCAGAATGGCAGAGTTCATTTAAACATTGGTGGGACCAATTAAGCAGCAATTCATATTGAGAGACATCCAGTTTATGAACTTTACTTATTCTTACTCTACAACGTTAATGCGCAAGCATCTTGTTACATAGAAAATAGGAACCATCTGCATCTTTGAAAACTAAATCTGAAATGATACAGCATCCTTTCCCTATATAAACAGGTAAATAGACAAAGACATAAAAAATAAATTTGTTTTACATCTTAAGTGTGATGATGGAGATGAACCACAAAATATCCACTTTAATCAGACATTGTGGGATGTTGGAAAACTAACTGATGTCTTCAGTTTCAAATTAATCAAAGACAACAAATTGCGATAACTCCTGGAAGATATGTGGAATGTAATGATTCTGCAGCATTATTACAAAAAAGATATTTATCAACAAGACATCACTTTATAAGACTGGGCAGCTTGCTTTTCTCAGTACCATCTTTAAACCTAGGGTCAGATTTTGCTGCAGCAGTATCTCCATGTAGTTATACTCACAACTCCACATTTATGTTTTAATTTAAGTTGCTGGATGTGTGATCCGATCATGAAGCAGCAGAGGCATTACAGCATCTGCACACCCCACTCCCGAATGAACAAAACAATGTATCGCCTTAATAAATGGGATTAGCGGATTGAAATATAAAGAGTGGAAAGACTGAGAAGGAGGGCAAATTGAAGGACATAAATTCAATTTCAGATCAGGTGCAGAATAAGAAATGAAAAGGAGGGGAAAGGAAGGTTGGATTAAAAGAGATGAGAGGGAAGACGGGCAAAAAGGAAAAGCAGAAAAAAAGTTACATTTTTAAAATTGCTTAAACAATTCAAAACTTCAAGGGATGAGAAAGTCCATTTTAATAATTGACTTTCTGGGCAAGAGAGGTCGACGTGTAATCATTAACAATTAACATGCTATTAAATGATTACTGACACTGATGGTTACTAGATTCTATTTTATCGCAGTGGGTTGAATGTACAATTAACATTCAAATGTAGCAACTTTATGAAACTCAGGTACATTAAATACGAGATATCATTTTATTGAGGCTACTGGTGGAGCAATACAATTCATCCAGCATCTTGTGGCGATTCACAATTTAGCTCTTGCTAACTGCAGGTTGCTGCACAATAATGGTAAGCATTGTTAACACAATATTATTTTTTCAGCAAAATCTGGGCCATAGTACTGCAAAGTGATCTGTTTCATAAAATTGCTCACATAAATGTGTTGGTAGGAAAGTGCTGCCCTCTGGAGGAATTTTCAATTACATTTTATTTTGTTGGGTACTCTCAGGTTTTTGCAACTTCCTGAAGTAGCTGCCAGTGAAACGGGCTCTATAAGATAGTTAGCACAAAGTTGGGATTGCAGATTCATTGATGCAGCCAGGATCTGGCCCAATGTTCAGCAATGCCAAATGTTTGCATTTTCTGTTATGTTAATTGCAGGAACGGTTTACCTTTGCCAATGCCGGCACTCAGTCCAGCTCAACAAGGATAATGGTGTCTCTGCAGGTAACACACGAGCCATTTACTTTGTAAGACTGCTTCCAACAGTACATTTACCATCTGAGGCATCATAAAGGCAGTACAAGAACGGACCAATGACAATTTCTTAAATAGACAGAACATTGATGAAAAAACCTTGGCAACAATTTAAGACCACAGCCATAACAGAGGTCTTTTGCCCCAGTAAACTTAATCCCTCACAGACGATGAACATCATGGTCTGGCTTACACTCAATTAAACTCCTCTCGCAAACACCAAATTAAATTCCTGAGGAACATTGCAGTAATTAAATAAAATAAATTAAATAAAACCTAACAAGATCCTATTGCTGAATCTCCACAATTCGACCAAGCTCATTTATATGGTCGCGTTCCCTTACACGTGGCAGAGCATGTACCATGAAGCACTTGATTATTTTCTGCATGCTTATCCCTATAATTTTCAATCTAATTTCTAGCTAGCAATGTGCAGAGTCCCTCTTGAAGGAATAAATCAACGGAGTGTTACTGGTTTTATTTTAATGTTTTCAGTGCATCTTGAAGTGACTGTATTGAGGAATATAGAAGGCACTGCACAAATAAATTATCTTAGTAAATTTAGTCAAAGACACAGTGCAAAATAACACAGGTAAAAGCTTACTTGTATTTCAAAATTATGTATTCATGAGTGTTGCTAACCTAATTACTGCATGATGCGATGAACAGGAATCATTAGAAAATATTAAAAGCAAATAATGAGTGGCATTAATATTGTTGAAACTGAGGTAATCACATAAGGCATTTTTAAAATGTGAAAAATTGGAGAAGGTATCACGATGTTGATATAATCTAATAAGCTCCAACACTGATTGTGTTGTAATTCTAATTGCATTCGCTCCTTTTAGAACTTCACCATAAGAAGTTGAGCTTTAAGTGAATTTGTCACACGGTGGCACAGTGGTTAGCTCTGCTGCCTCAGCACTAGTGACCTGGGTTCAATTCCGGCCTCAGGTGACTGTCTGTGTGGATTTTGTACATTCTCCCCATGTCTGTGTGGGTTTCCTCCAGTTGTTCCGGCTTCCTCCCACAGTCCAAAGATGCGCAAGTTAGGTTGATTGGCCATGCTCAATTGCCGCTTAGGGTCAGGGAGATAAGCAGGGTAAAAATGTGGGGTTAGGGGGATAGGGCCTTGGTGGGATTGTTGTCAGTGCAGGCTTGATGGGCCAAAGGCCTCTGTTTGCCATGCATGGATTCTATGAAATACCCTGCAGGCAGATCCATTCGAGTTGTTGGCATATCGGTCAGATAATCTAATCCTGACAAATCCACAGATTACATTTAGAGGCCTTATGGGAGCTGTGAATGGGAAGATCCCAGCTGGAGAAAGGAGAGTTGCTAATTTCTCACCACTGTGCTGAACAGGTGAACGGGAGAGCTCACTTGTTTCAGACATGACAGGACCATGGACATTCTGAAGCAGGCAATTGATCTCCACCATTTTGTAGTGGGACTACCAATATGCTGTTAGTGGATATTGCCATTTTGTAGTGGGACTACCAAAATACCAATCTCCCTTCAAATGAAGTGTTCTTTGGTGGATTAAAGTAGACCATTTGCATTGTGTGGCACTGTTCAGGATTATACACTGAAGGATGCTGCAAGGATTAACCTGTCCTCCTGTCATTGGGTATCACTGTGAATCTTTGTGGATCGTGGGTGTTCCCTAATAAATATTACATGCTCATTTTCATTATATTTTCTCCTCTACTTTGAGATGCTGATGACTTCCATAGTGCACCTCTGAAAGCAGGATATGAAAGAAATCTGTGGAGAGATGAGAAGTATTTTCATCAATTGATTGTGGACTATCCATTAACAGCAGCAAGTTAGCATTAAAATCACTCCAGGTGACAATGATGAACTATTTATTTAATCAAACACAGTGAATAAACATGGCCTTAGGATACGATATGTATGATTTCCAAATGTTAACTGAATATTTTTGGTACTCTTATTATTCAGGATTTTACACATATTTTTATGATGTAATTTTAAAAATTCTGATCAAAAAATGCTCAACAGAACACTTACCAAAATGAGGTAACTCCAATGTCCAATTTGCCTGGAAAATATGGTTGCTTGACAGTTGCTTTCTTTGGCTGAATATCTCCTGCAAATCCATGTGACCATGTTTGTCCCTGAATACCACACTTATGACTGTGTGCTATCTTACTGTTGGACATGTATCTGAAGTTAACTATGTCCACTTGGTTAAAGTTGCATGTTGGGACTAGTGTTGCTCAGGTCAGAGAATTATACTCAGATGTCAATGCTCACGATTTTCTTGCACTAAGTAAAATTAATGACTAAAAGAATATCAGAAGTGCTGTGATACAAATACATCAACCTCTGTCCTTAATTCTCTGATTTATCTTCATTATAAGTGAGGTTCTGGCACAGGAAGTCTTGTTTCACTAAACAATAGTGAGCCATGGGCCTTCAATGATGAATGGTAGGATCCTCCTTCCATACAAATATATTAAACTTGATGTATGGTTTAATCGTTAAAAAGAGCTTTGCTTCCCCAGTCTGGAGTTTTCCTTTGCCACCATTTTATACGCCTATCAGTTACATTCACCCATTTATGTTACACAGTTTGGCCCAATTGCTAGAGTGGTAAATTTGACAACAGTGAACAAATATGTTAACTTGCCAACAATGTTAGGTTAAGATTATTGTGGGTCAGAATACACAGCATGAATAGGTAACTGACAGGAGTATTAGAAAACATCTTTAATGGTCCTTCTACCCAACAGTTCAAACCAGAGCTCCGACATTCTCAGGTATTTTTCTCTTTTGCTGCTCGGCACATTTTAACTGTGTCAAAATTCACTTTAAAATGATACGTCAAGCACCAACCACATAACGGCAATTCCTCTTGCAGGAACAGGAAATTTGGTATTACATTTGAATAGGAAACTAAAATATATTAATCAACACATTAATCGTAAGAAAATAGGTTTTCACATCTACTGTTGTGTTGGTAACAGGTTCACACTGCAAAATTCCAGTGAGACCACTCAACTTAGAGAGGAACATAGAACCACACAGATATTATTGGCTTGCATTTCTATGAGGATTCAGTTAACAACAAAGATATATTGGGTGATAAGCATCCCAGAAGTGTTATGCTCCTAAAACACGTAGATAAGCAAGTGTAGTTGATAGGCCGAGCTTATTTACATTTTTATCAAATTCTTTTAATTTCCATGCAATGCCATGCATGAAGGCAGGCACCAAAGGCAGCGGACTGGACTAAGTTAATGCATGATGCAGAGAAATGCCAACAGTACGAGTTCAATTCCTGTACTGGCTGAGGTTATTTATTAAGACCTTGCCTTCTCAACCTTTCCCCTCAGCTGAGTTGCGGTGATCCTCAAGTTAAATCACCACCAGTCAGCTTTCTCCCAAAGGGGACAGCAGTCTCTGGGACTGTGGTGACATTCTGTTTTTTTCATTACTGTGACCACTGAATTTATGTAGCAATGTTATTTGCTTTTTGTTTCATTGTACGTTGCATGGGAAAAGCTGGCCTTGTGTATTAAAGGCTATTTTATTTTTAACGGATTGCGTTCCTCTAAAAATGTTAATAATCGCCTTTGATTAATTATCTATGAGCTGTAAAGTCAGGGAATTAAGTTAGATAGCATATTGCAAGAACCTGTACAATTAAGTTGTTACTGTCACAACTTTTTTTAAAAAGAGAACACTTACAAGTCAGACACTGTCATTTCCCAGATCCACTGATATATTCCTCTCCCATCTTTCACACAAATCAAGCTTTTTTTCGCTCTAATTTGCCAGCAGATTTTAACTATATTTGTCGTCATTTTACAAGGTCAACTATATTACTCAATTGGGATGTTTCACACTTCTCAAATTACCAAAGACGCTAACCCAGTGCTATTTTATAATGAAGCTTGAATACTTGCTGAACCTTGATATTGCAATATAAATTATTCACAGTTGCTATAGATTTACACTGTGGGAGATCATTCTGTGCTACTGAGCAAACAATCTCAAAAGCTGAATTTGTTATGAATGAATTGATAACTATCTAGGAACATGATGGCAATTCTGTCTTAATTTGGATCACAATCAGAATGCTTGGAAATTTAAACTCTTATGTTTTACTTCTATTAACCTAAGATTTTACAGAATTTTATAGATACAGACCAGCTACTATAGCC
The DNA here is from genome assembly GCF_964213995.1 of Mustelus asterias. NCBI lineage: Eukaryota > Metazoa > Chordata > Chondrichthyes > Carcharhiniformes > Triakidae > Mustelus > Mustelus asterias. The sequence goes on along the minus strand of NC_135809.1, from coordinate 47,712,107 downwards.
CCCACCAACTATCATTACCATCACAGAGATACTTAAACGAACGGGGCAACTTAGTACAGAATCCTTTCAGGCATCAGTATAAATCCTGCTACCGAGGTCTCTGACCGGAGCTACATTCATTTCACCCTTGGCTTTGCAAATTGTTTTCATTTATAACTAACCTGCCTCATAAACGTCGAATAAAGTTGTCTCAAGCCCACTAGTTACAGATGGAGCTGAAGGCAGCGACGTCCTTGGTTCTGCTGCTTTACCTGTGCCTGTTGTACTGGCTAATGCTCTATAATTATGCTCGAGGGAACTTAACACCACTGACGTTTCATTAACAGTTAGACTATCAGATGCACTCTGACCAGAACCACTCTCCTCTTCAGTGGTCAGAAAAGTGCTAGTCCTAGAATGTGATGGGGACGGTTTCGTAGTTAATGCTGTGCTCCAATTGTGTCTTGCTATTATTGTTGGTCTTTTGTGCTTTCCGACGGATACATTTGGTGTCAGTGTTGTTGCCATGTAGTGATTTCTGTCCACATCTGAATCTGATAGATTGAGGTTAAGAGTGGTGATGAATGACTTTTCTTCAGAAGACGCAGGTGATCCTGACATGATTTGGGGATACTCACTAATCTGCTCCTCTGTAGTGCTGAATATCTGCCCATTTATGTGAGTTATTGCCTTTTCCTCAGACTTGGGGTAAAACGTTGCCGGAACATTACCCTCTGTCTCAGACAAATCAACTTCTGAACCAGAAGACCACAATTCAGTGTCATGACTTTCACTCAGCAAAGTGACAGAGGAAGGCACAGAAGGAGCTGGCAAAGGGGCAGCAGAAATTTGCATAGTTATCTCACTGCTGGGAGCTGTAGCTGCAACAGAAATGTATGCTGCATCACCATTTGATAAAGACAAGCTACTAGCAACAGAAAACTGGTTACTGGAAATAGCGGAGGAAACAAAAGGGAGTGCATAATCACTGGAAGAAATGAGGGGAACATAAACCATGGTCTCATTTTTCCATAATGTTTCTGTATCATTCAATGATCTTGTACTACTAGAGACACTAACAGTAGGTTGCTGCGATAATTCATTACTGGACAAAGCAGAAGCAGCTGAAGTTGATATTTGACTGTGGGGAAAAACAGGAGCAGCGTACGAAGATATTTTGCTTTCAGAGGAAGTAGGGGTCACTTGAAGCAACATATCAGCAACAGTGGGTGCAGAAGTAACATTGAATGTCTCGTCACTGGAAACAATGGGAGGAGTCAGAGGCAACATCAAAGTGTTGGAAAGAGCAGGAGTAACATGAAGAAATATCTCATTCTCTTTAGAACTAGGATAAGTTTGAAGAGACATCACACCACTGGGTAAAGGGAGAGCAGATTCAAACAACAGGTCGCCAACAGAGGCTGCAGTGGTGGCATGCAGTACTAGCTCACTGCTAGATGTAGAAGTCACATCGAGTAATGCCGAAATTTCAGAAGAGGTTTGAAGGTCATAAGGGAGTATCTCACTAGAAAGGGAAGCAGGGGTAGTATGGAGAGACACCACATTGCTAGCTAAAGGAAGGGTAGCTTGAAGTAACACATCAACACTGGCAGGTAGGGATGAGCCAGGCAGTCTCTCTTCATCATAGGAAACAACAGAGGTAGCTTGAAGCAACATTTGACTGCTAGGAAAAACATGGGCAGAAGGAGAAAATATCTCACTAACTGGGAAATCAAAGGTCACATGCAGCGACATTGGGTCACTCGATAAAGGATGGGTCATTTGAAGAAGCACTTCATTACTAGCAGAAGCAGAGGATTGATAAAAAGACGCACTGAATAAGGAGGGAGTAGGCTGCAGCAGTACTTCATCATGGGCATAAGCAGAGGTAGCATGAAAGGATACTTCTCTCTTTGAGGGCACAGTGGTAGTTTGAAACACCATCTCACCAGTAGAGTAAGGAGAGGTAGCTTGGATTTCCTTCTCTTTAGGTAAGGTATTTAACCTGTCAATAGAATCTGGAGTACTGTGTAGATACATCTCTTGATCAGAAGGAGAAATAGTTTCAGCAAACATCTTCTCACTAGATGCAAGTACGGTGTCGATGGAAGAGGTTACCACATCTGGATGGATCGTTGATGCAGGAACGACAGAATCAGAGATCACGTTGCGGTCTTGTGATTTGATAGTTTCATTGGTTGATGTAATTTGCTCTGTGCCAGAATCCATCGGAGGTGCAACTAGAGTTGTTTCAGACAAGAAGATAGGAGTTGAATTACTTTTGAGACCATCTTCAGATGTTACAGGGTGAGGAATCTTTCTGGTGTCGACAGTAGCCGCAGTGAATATCCTGTCAGGTTCTGTAGTGGGGCTGAACTCTGGGATTTCCTTGGGTGTAACTGGAATTCTCGTCTGCTGGGAAGTGCTGAAAATGTCATTCAATTCCAGAGATCCCATTGCTGAAGAATAGTCGGCGTTTTCTGGAACCGGAGATGCCATGGTTTTGGTTTCAGGGTGCAGTGCAGCACGTATATCCTTGGATGTTGTTTCCACCACAGTGAAGGAGGATGGATAAATAATAACATCTGAAATGGCAACCTTTGTAGTTATTTCCTCATTCCCCTTGACAAAATACTTTTCATTAGGAACAGCATTTGAGTTCCGATCTTTGTCTTTAATTGTTGTGGACGTCACACTTTCCACACTCTCCTCATTCCATTTGTGATTAAGGACTGGAGCTGTGTAAGGTTCGAGCAAAATTGGTTCCGTTTGTTCTGGATCATTTTCTTTTGGCTGAAGGAGAAAAAGGAAAAGAATGCAAAGCTGTTCATTCCAGGTTTTCCATCTCTCAAAATTCACATATTCATAAAATCCCTAGTGCAGAAGGAGGCCATTTGACCCATCAAGCCTGCACCGACAGCAATCCCACCAGGACCCTATCCCCGCAACCCCTCGTATTTACCCTTCTAATCCCCCTCACACTAAGGGGCAATTTAGCATGGCTAATCCACCTAACCTGCACATCTTTGGACTGTGGGAGGAAACCGGAGCACCCAGAGGGAACCTGCACAGACACAGGGAGAACGTGCAAACTCCGCACAGACACTGACCCAAGCTGGGAATCGAATCCAGGTCCCTGGCGCTGTGAGGCAGCAGTACTATACAATAGGCGGAGTGGCTAAAAATGGCCTCTATAACCATTTCACAAGGCTTCTGCTTGGAGATTGCACTGCAAGGTTGAGAGAACCATATGGGAATCCTTCCCAATTATTTTGGTGCTTGAAACACTGGGTTGGAATGGAGGCAACAGGGATCTCACGCACTGGCTCTTCAGCCCTCCATTAATTGCCCACTTAAAATACTTCATTGGCAGTGGGGCAAGGTGGTCATCGATGGGTCTTCCTTCCATGGACCTAATCGGGTTGGAGGTGGGAAAGTGACAAATCCCCACCTATCACCCTCTTGACTGATTAAATGCCCCCCCACCAAAGTCATCAAAGGGAACGGCATTAAATTCCATCCACTTGTGCCATTTATCTGTTTTTTATAACATATTTTCCCTGCTGAAGGGTACAGGTTAAGTAGATGCCATACTCTCAATGGCACGGATTTTCAAACTGCAATCCCCACTCCTTGTTGTCCACCACACCTTGGGTACAGATCAACTAGATCTGTTACACACAGAATGTGCTCTACCTGGCTTGACCCATTCTGTCCACTTTGCCAGTTCAGGCCTTTTTCTGAGCTCTAACACTCCAGCAGCCAGAAGGCCTCCCACCCCAAATAAGGGGGCAGGGGCTGACAAAAGGGCTCACTGCCCACCCCTTCAGCTCCTCTATTCTAAGAGCGGGGGGAGGGGTGGGGTTGCAAATTATCAGACCTGCTTTTTCTCGGTGCCCATACAAATGGCATCTGGAGAGGAAAATGAGGGATGAAGCACCAGGGATGTTATTCTCGCTTCATGACCACTTGCACCTATTTGCGGCACAAGCAACGGTGCCCAATGAAATTCCAGAAACCCCATAGAAGTGCAAATTCCATCTGTTCTCACCTCAAGTGGAGATGGGGCGGCATGGTGGCACAGTGGCTAGTACTGCTGCCTCACAGGACCAGGGTCCGGGGTTTAATTCTGGCCTTGGGTCTGTGTGGAGTTTGCACATTCTCCCTGTGTCTGCGTGTCTTTCCTCCGGGTGCTCCGATTTCCTCCCACAATCCAAAGATGTGCAAGTTTAGCATTGGCCATGCTAAATTGCCCCTTATTGTCAGGGGGTCTAGTGGGGTTGCAGGGATAGGGCCTGCATGGAATTGTTGCTGGTGCAGGCTCAATGGGCCGAATGGCCTCCTTCTGCACTGTAGAGATTCTATGATTCTTCTTCTCGTAATCAAAGTGCTAACCTGGTGCAAAGCACAAGAATATGTATCCACTTCCCCTTCAATTTTCATTCTTGTTTAAGTAACAGAACGACCTCATGAGAGACAAGCACCTTATTTCTCAATGACATAAAGCCTGACCACAATTCTTGGCAGGTTGATGGGTTGTTCCCTTGTGAGCTGAAGACACAATGTGGAACAGGGGAATGGAATGAACTGAAGAAGAGGGAATCATTTGATGGAAGGAAACAATTTACCCAGGATTTAGCTTTCTGCTGCCTTGAAGTTGATACTCGTAACAAAATACCATGAATGCATTAATCATGAGGTTACAATGGACAGTATCATAATAAATGAGTGGCCACAGTTATTACACACACTGCGCAATGTAATTTCAGAGCAGTGGTGAAAGACCAACTCTGCAGAAGTCCATACCAGTGAGAATCTCTTTTGGCCTGTACCGTTCCAAATACTTCAAAACCTGTTTTTCTATCAGATTAAGATTTATCAAAGGTCAGAATTAAAAATATGGAAACCGTCAAATGTTAAAGGTTTGAAAAAAAACATACCACATAATAAAAATGGGATACAGACTGGAAGGAGATAAAAGCAATAACAATACCTCCTTTGTATTGTTATTCCTCAGTTTCTCGAAAAAAATTGCCCTTGTGGTCTAAGACATATTTTGGAGTCTTTGCAAATGTGCTGCTAAATGCAAATGCCCTCCAATGTACACCTGAATTCATGTATAAAAGTAGCAGGTTAAAGCTAAGAAAAGACAGCCAAAATATAATTTTTACATAATTAATTTAATTTTTTAATAATGAATTTGAATATTCATTACCTCGGGGTCATCAAACGTGTCATTAAAGTTAAGAAAGGCACCAAAATCTGCAACACAACAAAGAAAAAGCATTAGACTACAAAATAATTTTTAAATATGGAAGTAGTTGACTTCAGAATAACTGGAATTCTTTGCAACGTACAATAGGAAAAAAATCCTGCATTTGTTATGTAGTTATTTATATTGGGGTATTGCCATGTGTGATTTGTCTTATGAGGCAAGACTGAATAGGCTAGGCTTGTATCCACTGGAGTTTAGAAGAATAAGAGGCAACTTGAATGAAATACACAAGTTCCTGCGGGGTTTTGACAAGGCGGATATGGAGAAGATGTTTCTTGTGGGTGAACCACAAGAAACTGTTTTTCACAAGAAACCAATGAACCACAAGGTCACTGTTTAAAAATAAGGGGTCACTCTGTCATTTAAGACAGAGACGAGAAGATTTTTTTTCTTTGAGAGGGTCACAAACCTTTGGAAATCCTTTCCTCAAAAATATGGTGGAAGCAGAGTCTTTGAATGTTTTCAAGTTAGAGGTAGATAGATTCTTGATGAACGAGGAGGTGGAGGGTTATCAGGGTAGGCGGGAAGTTACAGTCAGATCAGCCAAATCCTATTCAATGTCAGAACAGGCTGGCTGAAAGGTCCGGGTGACCTACCCCTGCTGCTAACTCCGATGTTCATATGTCAATCAAAATGCAATTATTATATTTTCTATATTGAGCACATTATTGGGAATTTTCACTTGGTTCAGGAAGTGGTGCATGGATGTGAACCTGCTATGTCACGGAAGGACCCAGAGACAATCTTTGTTCTCTATTAAAGTAGAATCATAGAATTCCTACAGCACAGAAGGAGGCCATTCAGCCCAACGACCACAATCCCACCCTCGTCCTATTCCCGTAACCCCACACATTTATCCTGCTAATCCCTGAAACTAGGGTCAATTTAGCATGGCCAATCAACCTAACCTGCACATCTTTCGACTGTGGGAGGAAACCGGAGCACCCGGAGGGAACCCACACAGACATGGGGAGAAAGTGCAAACTCCACACAGACATTGACCCCAGGTCGGAATTGAACCTGGGTCCCTGGCGCTGTGAGGCAGCAGTGCTGACCACTGTGCCAGCGTGCTGCCCAAAATAAGTAATCTTAATCAGAATATTGGTGGAGAGGTCAATGACGGGCAATGGGGAGTGGAGAAATCGGCCTGTTAATTGGTTGTTGAGTGCTAGCTGTTGGAAATTTGACATATGTGGCTATCAGGTAAGGAAAATGCACAATCTAAGAATGGTCACAGGTACGAAATGGAGAAAGTTGCTGCCATCAAATGGGTCTGTATTTGACAGCAACTTCAGGTGAAGAGGAGTTAAACTGAAAACTGTACAGGCTGAATCAAACACAGGTCAGGGATTGCTTCTCTGGAAATTAGTCATCCCTTCAAAACAAATGTTGGGGTATGAGGATTATTGTCTCTTCAAGCAACATTATATCTGTTTTTATTTTCAAAATCTGGATGGCAATTTAAAAAAAAAACTTCTGTGACACATGACGCCCTGGTCAAACACAATGGACATCATCTATTTTGACACGTGTTGAGGGCAACAAGAATGGGAGCAAATAAACAGAGGAACTAGTGGCACAAAAGCAGTTACTCAGTGATGTGACTGCGGGGTTGATTTAAACTTCTCGTCCTGCTGGTCAATGGGCGGGGCAAGCCGATAATGTCGCAAGAAAGGCAAAAATTTGGGCTCACGCTCGATTTCTTGCCTATCACGATCTTACTGGGCCCGGATTTCCGGCGAGATATTTAAATTGATTTTACCGCTGATTTAAATATTGATAGTGAGCCTCACTGCAGCCTTTGCAGCCTCACTGGTGATGGTCCTCACTGGAGAGGGTCACGCATAGTCCCCATCAATGGGGACCTGTCGTGATGGTCCCGCTGGTAGGACCGGAGGCCATCGAAGACCCTGGGAAGTCAGGGGCAGGAGGGGCAGTTCTTTCCAGCCTGGCACATGGCCACCGGGCACTTGGCAGTGACAAGGGGGCCGGGCCTGAGGGGGTGGGAGAAGCTGCGTATACTGCAACTGGGATTGGGTGAGGTTGGGAGGACGCTGCGCACTCTGCAACTGGTGATTGACTGACGGGGTGGCGATCAGCTGCAGAGGCTAGTGATACCGGGGCGGGGGGGAGGGGCGGAATGGCCAATCTCTGTATTGCACAGAACAGAGAGATCTACACATGCACAAATGCACCCTCTGCTGTCATCTGCTGGCTTTCCAGAAAGCTTAGTTCCCGCCCCCTCCCCTTGCTGGCGGGAAACAGATTTATCAAGATTTTTTGCACAGAGTGGTATGTTATTGGACTTGTGGTCTTGCCGAAAAACTGGATTTGAAACTCTCCCGTTTTCACGATCGTTCAGGACTTTGGATTTTTTTGGTAAGATGGCCCCCTTTGTTTTTGATAGTGGGGTCATGGTGTTGGTATTCAGTTCTCATTCTTCTGAATCTTTATAAATATCACCCATGCCCATTTCAGTGCAGAAAAAGTTGAATGACCACCTTAAGATGATAATCTAAAAAAGTGGTAGTGGGGCGTGGTCTCACTGTGGATGCTCATTTCCAAAAATGTGGAATGGAAAATTTACAATTACCCTGAGAAATCGTTTCACTTTTTTCTTGTATCTTCTGCCTTTCCCTTTTTTGAACTGTTTCAATGTGAATACGTATAACATCCTTGGGGGAACCAACTTGGATGACTTAATTTCAAAGGGACCAAATAATGGTCTGGTGAAATGGTAAGACTGTGAAGCGCTCTGACTTAACGACTGTAGAGGAACATTATCGTGGCTTCCTCACGGCGACACTTGGAATTACTGTTGCTGATATTCGTGGACGGTTTAGTGCCAAATTTTCTTCTTGTTGTGTCTGGGCATAAAGGATCACACTCAGATGAAAATAAAGGAACTGGCACAATCTTCTGCTATCATTACGACAAAGCAACCTTTAGCATCTCATTTGAAATAGGTGAATACCATCAATAAAATATTATGCAAAAAATAGGTAATAACCTTTGGTCAGATCGCTTCCTGAACGGTAATTTTCAGATTAGCTCTTCCTGTCACTGAGGTAAATGTTGACATGCAATAATTTAAAGGAGAAAACAAAAATGGATAGAACATTAAAATGAGCACGGTGGCACAGTGTTAGCACTGATGCCTCAAAGTGTCAGGGACCTGGATTCAATTCTGGCCTCGGGTCACTGTCTATGTGGAGTTTGAACATTTTCCCCACGTCTGCATGGGTTTCCTTCAGGTGCTCCGGTTTCCTCCCACACTCCACAGATGTTCAGGTTAGGTTGATTGGTCATTCTAAATTGCCCCTTATAGAGTCAGGGGGAATAGCAGGGTAAATACATGGGGTTATGGGGATAGTTGTTGGTGCAGGCTCAATGGGCCAAATGGCCTCCTTCTGCACCGTAGGGATCCTATGAATTATTTAAGTTTGTAAAAATATGTTTAATGGTAAGATTCACTCAAAGCTGATAAATTGTGGGCAATGAATGCTGGCCTAGCCAGCGACGCCCTCATCCCATGAACAAATAGATGTTTGTTGCTTGGTAACAGACTTGTGGAAAACAAGGGCAACTATTTATATAACAGCTTTAATGTTATAGAGTGTTTCGAGGGGCTTCAGAGGACCATTCTCAAAGAAAAGTTACCACCAAGGCACAAAAGGAGTTAATAGAGCACGTTATCAAAAGCTTGGTCAAAGTAGATTGTAAGTGTCTTGAAAGAAGAAAAGAGAGGAAAAGAGGCAGAGAGGATTAGGGAGGGAATTGGGGAGAGTAGGGCCCAGATGGCTGAAGGAACAACCAGAGCAATGGTAGAGTGATTACAAACTGGGGTGCTCAAGAAGCCAGGGAGATGGGGAAGAAACCTGGAGGAAATCCAAGAAAAACAAAGATGGTAAATTTAAAAGTCAAAGCAATGCCTAAGCAAGTGTCAATGTAGGACAGTGAGCACTGGGGCGATGAGTGAATGGGACTTGGTGTGAGTTAGGACTTGGTTGACAGTTTTGCATGATCTCTGGTTTACACAGGGTACCACAAGGGAGGCTGGCCAGGACTACATTGTGATAAGTGATCGCTTGGTAGTATAGAACTTGAGTAATGCTGAAAACAGAGACACGTCATTTAAGCTTTTCATCTTGCACTCATAGAATTATCATAGAATCCCTAAAGTGTAGGAGAGGCCATTCGGCCCATTGAGTCTGCACCGAATCTCTGACTGTGTATCTTACCCAGGCCATCTCCCCCGCCCTATACCTGTAACTCAACACATTTTACTAGGGCTAATCAATCTAGCATACACATCTTGGGACACCAAGGGACAATTTTAGAATGGCCAATCCATCTAACTTGCATATCTTTGGACTGTGGGAGGAAACTGGAGCACCCAGAGGAAACCCACACAGACACGGGGAGAATGTGCAAACTCCACACAGACAGTCACCCGGGACTGGAATTGGAGCTAACATCTATGCCACCGTGCTGCCCATTATCAGGACAGATTTGCAAGAATACCAATTTTAAAGAAGCAAAATGCAGAAGATGGGCAGTTAATGGTTCCCTGGTGCATTCTCCTTGACAATGCCTCCACCAATCAGAGCCCACTTGTCAACCAATCGGCACTCTCTTCTCAAAATATAAATTGTTGTTCCCTTCAGAATTAGTATTCTTGTGATTCTGTCCTGAGAAATGCAAGGCAAAAAGCTTCGCAAGCATGTATCTTTTTTGCAGCAATACATTGAAATGCTCGAGTCTCAAGGTAGCAACTCAATGAAGGAAAGTTTCAGCAGATGAGCTGAGGCAGGAGTGAAGTCAGATGATGGTAGAAAGAGGTCGCCTTAGTGATGGGTTGGATGTGTGGTCAAAAGCTCATCTTGGGTGTCAAAGATGACATTGAGATTGCAAACAGTCTGTTTGGCAGCAATCAGTTGCTAGGGGTAGGGATGGAGTCAGTGGCCAGGGAGCAGAGTTTGTTGACGGGATGAAAACGCAATGACTTTGGTCTTCCCATTATTAAATTGGAGGAATTTTTTCAATACTTGTAAGAGAAACAGTACTGATGGGGTAAACAATCTGACAATTTTGAGACAGTGGAAGGGTGAAAAGACACAGCGTTGTGTTAGATTTGAGTGTTGTCAGCATACATGTGGCAGCAAATGCTGTGTTATTCAACTATGTAACCAAAAATACTTTAGGAATTGGCCTCCAAAGATAGATCCTTGGGAAACCTTGGGAGATAATGATTTAGGAAAGGAATTGACAATAAGCCATAAGATATAGGAGCAGAATTGGAGGGGGATGGTATGATCAACTGTGTCAGTTGAGACGGTGGGCATAGTGATAATATCACTGGGCTACTAATCCAAAGGCCCAGGCTAATGTTCTTGACACATGGGTTCAAGTCTCACCATGGCAGCTGGTGGAATTTAAATTCAACTCATTAATAAAAATCTGGAATTGAAAGGTGCTCTCAGTAAAGGTAACCATGGAAACAATCATTGATTGTCATAAAAACTAATCTTGTTCACTAAAGTCCTTAAGGGAAGGAAATCTGCTGCCCATACCTGGTCTGGCCTGCTGTGACTCCAGACCCCCAGCAATGTGGTTGACTTAACTGCCCTCTGAGATGGGCTAGCAATCATTTCAAGGGCAATTATAAATGGGCAACAGATTTTGGCCTTGAAAGAATCCCATGAAAGAGTTTAAGAAAAGGCAAGAAGGAACAGTTTACTTTGAAACAGTCACATAAAGGTATCATTTGTGATTTTGATGATGATGGGATTCAAACATGGATAGATGAGAAGGGAGTTTGGAGACAACAGCATGATTTAAGACGTTGGATAAGAATGGAAGGTTAAAAATGTGGCAATAGTTTGTCAGGACTGAGGAGGCAAGGTTTTCTATTTGAGGGAAGGTGTGATGATGGCAGATTTATTGGGATTGGGGACAGTAACTGAAGAGAGTGTACCCTTATCAATTCTAGTTAACATTGGAGCTAAAAAGGGAAGTTGGGTGGTCAGTAGTTGATGGGAACAGGGTCGAGGGACTGTTTTAAAAGGCATCCATGGAAAATTAACCTATACCTTTGCCTTTAGAAACAATATGCTGCAAGATGTGGGAAGAATTGCCCTTTCTCTTTCTTCCATTTTCTTCCCACATTCTCTAAAGGCACAGCCTTATGCTAGACACCACTTCACTTGGTACCTTAATCCCTCAGAATACAGCCAAACATGATCCTGTCCTCAATCCCATTTACTTATAGTAAGGTTCACTGGCTAGCGATCTACCTTGGTTTAATTTTTTTAAACCCCCTTACCAAAGAGATATTGAGGTCCCAATTGGCATCACACCAAAGATCAGGAGCAAGCCTTTTGTTCCAAGTAAAATGATATATTTTGAAAACCCACACCACCTCGGTGGAACAAATGTATGTGGCACATATCTGAATTTGCACCTTCCATGTTTAGTATTCTCTGCCTATAGACGGTTTGTGTGGGAATGCTACATTCAAAATAGTTCCTTTCATAATAAAAACACTCAATATCATGGATAAATATATTAACCCAGGTACTAACGGTATAGTTTGGGATTCTAAATGAATACAGGATTCACCAGTTCACCTAGATTGAGGGTAACCTCCTGGACTGCACACACTGTATTCTGGATTAAATTAACTGCACACGGCTATCTGAAAACAAATGCCGCTTGTACCATTTACAATGCAGCCAGCAATGTCTTGTGCTGACACAACCTTCATATCAAGAACTATAATTCACTACAAATTTCATTCACTTACTTCTTCAAATGGGTGGCAGGAATCTTTCTAACATTATTCATTTTTTTCCACTAACCTTCTTTAAAAAAGACTGTAGGAAACAGCATAAATAAAAAAATTATACAAGATTATACCAGATTATCTTACCTTTGTTTTGCCCTGTGCAGTGCTGAAAAGAAATGGTGATGAGATTCCCAACTTCCCTGTCGTTAGATAACACTGGTTGTGAAGTATTATCCAATTGCAAAACATTAGCTTCAGGCATTTTTCACAATGGTAAGCAAATTCAATTAAAACATTTAGCTTTGTTTACCACAAACAACATACACACATTGATATACGCATGGCCCATAATATCAGCAGCCGCTAATTTGAGATAATCATTGGAAGTGATGTTGTTTAAATAGCACAAAATAAGTTTTTGACTTAATATTTCCGATTGTGGTATGAACAAAGTTTACAAGGTTAAACTATTAAACATTCTGGATACTCAATATGGAGACCACACTCATTTATTTTGCTCTTCATTTCATTGTCTTGCACTGACTGGAGCAGATGATGTATTAGTTGTTTTCCCTCCTTGCACATGCAGCCCATCTGTTGTATAGTTTATATCTCAGAGCTTTATGCAAAGATCATACACTAGGTTATATATATGCAATAGGAGTTTATTTACAAGACTTAAAAAATAAATCTATTCCCTCATGCTCCTAGCTGTGAATTTCTAGCTTTCTTTACTTTTCTGAATCCACACCCAGACTAAATCAATCAAGATAGTGTGCATCAATAATAAACAGACTGACATAATGAAACACAGATCAATTAAACACTCCATGATCACTATGCTTAAATGTTCCCTGGCCAAAATACTGAGCAATCTACACAAGCGGGGTTTCAATCAATGTATATAGAAAACACAAGTTCTTACTGTGGTGCCATATCCAACATATATAAGTCTCTCAAGTATACATTGAGCTACAGATGGAATTTGTCCTGCAGCCTAAAGAGTGCAAATAAAGTTGTTTGGTCAATTTTGCCTCCTTTATGTCATTGGGATTTGTTTACCATTGAATGGGAAGTGACACAGCCCAAAGGAACAGATCTATTTTTCTAAGTCCCATTAGTGAGCCAACTTGGGCAGTCAATAAGCAAGAGTACCTGGGGTTAGTACACTCTGCCCAGATGCAGCTATTGCATTATTAGAGTCTGCAAAGGAGATTCCAATTTCCCAATGCCAAGCATGTCATCTTGGAACCATCTTAAAGCCAAGGAAACCCCTTCCTCCAAGGACGACCATCAATATTCGCTCATTAGAGAACTGACACTTCCAAGTTTGAACCCTTGCTAAGAGTATCACGGTATCAAAATGTTCTCCTGAGTAGAAGGTAAGCTGTATTACTTATGTATAAGTGTATGAAGACATTACAGTATTTCCCTGATCACACTGTAGATACACATTGTCCCAATCAAACAATGACTCCATCAATTGAAGGCACAGCGATCAACAGGACTTTGTTCACTTTCTGCAAACCAATCAGTACCAAACCCTGGATAGCCAACGAACAACTCTGGTATCAGTCCTCCAGTTAATGTCCACCAACAGTAGTCACACCAGAGTTTCTAGGTATTTGATGAACCTCTGCTGTCAGTAACTGTCGGATGATCCATATGGTTCAGCTTCGAAAGTGCTAGCCAGATTGATGTGCTGGATATCAAAATCCATTGCTTCTTATCAGATACATACACTAGTTCCTCATATGGGAAATGTTAGGCTGGGAGGGGCCTGCCAACACTAACAAAGTACCCAGTGGTTTGCCAATGTGTCCCAAAGCTGTCTCTGAAATGGTTCCTCTTTTTCTACCATAGGTGTGCATCACAGTTTGATTCTGGATTGAAAGTAACTTATTTTGCAAGCCTGGGATCTCTAACATAACTAAATATACAATATGATTTAAAAAAAACAATTATTCAAAACTAGAATTTTATCTTTTTTTAATGAAAAAAATTAAATTAAATGCTCAACCATTTGAAAGAATGTAATGCACTGATTGTTTTTTTCACCATAATAGCCAACCTCTATTGCATCCTGTAATACATTTGAAGCAAATGCACAAATAAACAATTAATTAAAATTACACAAATGAGAGTTAAATGTTAGAAGGATGGCCCATTGAAATAAAAATTCCAAACTTGTCAGTGAGAAGAGGGGCAGTAACAGAACATTGTGTGCATTTGGAGTGAAATATCGGCCCTCTCCTCCCACTTTAAGAAAGCTGACTTGGGTTCTTTGATCACCAGTTTAAACAATTGAGTGCAATTGAGTAATTCTGTTATCCTATCGGAAGTTGGAAGCTCATTTGAACTTCTATATTTGGCTAAATACGTAAAGCTGATCTCTTTGACATACAAATTAAAACACAAATATAAGAATGAGGGCATATTAGCACTGTATGTCTTAATATTGATCTACTATATTGTGAAATAAGCACAAAAGTAAGTGAAAATATGGATGATGCTATATGTGCATGAGTACAGAGTAAAAGAGCGATAGAAATAATGAGTAACATATGCTGAAATTTAGATAAAAGATGAAACAAATGAATCACATATGGTAATTCTACATGCTTCATTCAATTTTTTGAGTTTATACATGAATAAGCAAAAAAAAAAATCATAAGTTTGGCTCCGCTGAATGATCACCATCCCAGCACTATTAACCATGACTATGGTGAATGATCTGCTTATTTCTACAGAATGGCTGTGAGGAATCAAAGTGCCTATCACAGCATGTTTTGAACAGATCCTGCAGCTTTATGCTCTGCCGTCTTTGGGCCAGATCTCCAGCACAAGCTTGTATTTAACTCCCCTCATTCAGGAGCTAGTTAAACCTGATCCAAGGAATCATTGACCATCATAACAAATGATTTTTATGAATATATGAAACATCTGCAACAGTGAGGTTATAAGAACAGAATACTGACATTTAATTTAGAAAAGAAAATGTTGTTAACTTCAAAGGGGGATATACTTAATGTGGCGGCAAGTACAAGTTTCCAAATGCCATCAGGCTAACTAGTGAGGTTGAAATAATGGATCACTATGGACACCAATCAGCGCAAAGGCAAGTAACATGTCTGATACCAATCTTCCAGAATGTACTGATGCCAAATATGGCTGAGAATGGAAATTCCTGAGGCTGAGTGAAAATCAATACATGGAAATGAAGTATAGTACTCAATACATGAGACACAGATCCGGAGTTCTATATTTACAAGCTTACCACTTATTGATCAAAAGACAGGATGAATGACCAAATGAGCGATTGAACAATAACAGACAACTGAAGTGTAAATTTTATTTGTTGTGTGTTACCGATTGTTTCTGTAATTAATTATATGAACTGAACAAATGTGATCAATATTCCAAGAATAGAAACAAAAGATTAGTACTAGTAGATTGTATAAATCAAATTTACATAGGCTTATCCTTCTGAGCTCAGATAATGAGTAGAAGGATGGACTAAAGTTTAAAAGAAATTGATTTTGGGAGTCCATATAGTTTATTGCTTAAACCATGATTACATTTCACAATTAATCAATAAAAGTTTCAGGGTGTGATGCTACTGTGCCTTTAAGAAGTGTATTTTTAATCATGTTCTTTGCAGTTTGTAAGCAACCCTGTTTTTTTGTTATTGGCACCATAAGGTCTGCAGTGGCAACTTGTTGCTAGAGCCATATAATAGGCCTTTTGTATATTTTTAATCGGCTGAATGCAATGTCCTGGACATTTTATGATCTTTTAAAATTATTGATTTATGACTGTTTGGCAGGTCAGGTGCTTTGGACATTTTTTTTTTCTTCATAGGGAAATCCAGAGTTACTTACAGTTTTAGTTAGAAGCTGTTGGACTCCAGACTGCAAAGAGTGTTTTTGTCTCTCTCCCTGGTATTAGAAATTCTGTTAGCCAGTTAGAAGCAGTCTTTCTTGCCTCTCTGGAGTGAAAATTTTGTTGTTGGTGGTTTGCTAGCTAGAGGCAAGCAGTGGCTCTATCTCTATCTCGAAGTGGGCTGGCAGCTCCAGAACAGGGAAATCAGAGTTTCAATTCTCCATCCAAAGGACTAATTCACAGCAGGTGTTGGAAAGCTGCAAGATCCAGCATCATGTGAGCACTCTTATTTTCTGTGCTAAACCTGGGATGGGTGTATGGTTTGTTTGGTTGGAACAGTACATTCAGCTGGTGAGGTTTATACAATATCACGGTTGTGTTTTTTTCTTGTTTATTATTGGTAAAAGTTATTATTAATTTTATTTATATGTGTTAACTGTATTCTTAAATAAACTTTGTTTGATAAAAACTCCCTAGTGGATCATTTGAATCATACCTGGAGTGAAACATCTTATGCTTACATGTGCCAAAATTCAAAGTGCAAAATGTATGATCTAGGCTGATTTCATAAAATACTTTGGAGTTTCTGACCTGGATTCTAACAAGGGACATAACCAAAATTGTGTTCTTAATTACTGATAATCCATATCTGACCTTTTCCTGCTCCAGATTTCAGCATTCTCTTTGGGATTGAATCAGTTAATTTGCAATCCTGCTCATCTATTTAAGAGGTCTTGTTGTGAAGTGGGTGGTGTCCCTGCCTTTGAGCCAGAAGCTCCGGGTTTGAGTTTAACACTTGGACTTGATGGCCAAGGAAGGTGTGTTCATAACACGGCCAAACAGATTTAGTGTCAACCTGCAAAGTCCTTCCAACACGCCAATAGCTGGCAGTAAGAGTGGGAGAGAATCCTGGTCAGCCATGCTTGATGTGGAGTGGCACCCCATAAGCTATACGCCTGTGGCAACAGGCTAGCTACCTGTTCCAGGTAAAACCTCGCTATGAGAACAGAGGAAAGTCTACCTTGTGCATCACTAGGTGCAAGGGCAATAACAAACAACCCATCTATCACTTATAGGAAGTAAGTCTGGTGCAAAGGGATTCAGACCAAAACTAGGAGCAGCAGATTTTCTCTCAATTATTTCCAGCACTTGCTAAATGTTGGATGCAGTGGTTGGAGGCTCTCAATTGATAGCAGCCAATAATTAATTTAGCATTCTTCCAATGGTTCAGGCAAGCTAGTTATTTTGGCACATATTACATTTGAGGAGTATAAAAACAGTTAATCTAGAAATGCTGTGATTCAAGTTAAGACTGAAATGCTGGTCACGCCTATCTGTATATAAATACGTTTAACAGTTCTGATTTGCAACAATACAGAGTTGGATACAAATAGGATCTTTCTGTATTTATTAGCCTATATGAAATAGCAATGATGTGCCTGCATGTATTGAATAGAGCTTCAGACTGAGCAATTAGGAAGTGCCCAATACAACTAGCCAGTGGGATAGAGGCAATTACACTAGCAACTATAGGTAAGTAGTGCAAAGGCATCAAAGTTACAATGAAGCAGAGAAGAGGAGAACTAGGATTCTCCTGGCTCCTGTAATTATGACTAGGCTTAGTTCTCCTCATTCCCTTGAAATATTATTAAATCTTACAATTAGCTGATCATGGGCATGATCTCCTGGATTTTCACACCAGTGCGATCTTCTGGTCCCACCGATGGTGCACCTCCGCCTCATGTTTCCCAGTGGTGTGGGATAGAGTCAATGGGAAATCTCAATGACAGTGGAGAGACCAGAAGATCCCGCCAATGGCCAATGGTGCACTGCCGGGAAAAACACCGCAGGGAGGCCAGAGAATCCCGACGTATATTTGAGACTAAAACACCTACTTACGTTGTACCTCCTTATCAAGCACTCTACTATAACAAATTATAAACTGCATTTATATAGCGCATTAAACACCTCATATATTTCACAGGAGTGTTATAAAACAAAACTGAAGCAAAATAAGGTGATAATAGGTCAGTTGACCAAAAGCTTGATTAAAGAAGTAGGTTTTAAGGATCATTTTAAGGATGTTTCCTCTTGTGGGAGAGTCTCGAACTAGAGGAAACAATAAGGAGTCTCCTATTTAACATGCAGATGAGGAGGAATTGTAGTCTCTCAGAGGGTCCCGACTTTGGAATTCTCTTCCCCAGAGAGCAGTGAAAGGTGAGTTATTGAATATGTTCAGAATGGAGTTAGACAGATTATTAATTGGCAAAGGAGTGAAAGGTAAGAGGGTTAGACGGATTGGGCTTGTTTCCACTGGAACTTGGAAGAGTGAGGGGTGACTTGATTGAAGTACATAAGATCCTGAATGCTCTCTACAAGGTGGATGTGAAAAGGATGTTTCCTTTTGTGGGGGAGTCCAGAACTAGGAGGCACGGTTTTAAAATTAGGGACTGAGATGAGGAGAATTGTTTTCTCTGAGGGTTGTGCAACGTTGGAACTCTTTGCCTCAGAAGGTGATGGAAGTGGGGTCATTGAATATTTTTAAGGCAGAGGTAGATAGATTCCTGTTAGGCAAGGGATTCAAAGGTTATTGTGGATAGATGGGGAATCTGGAATTCAACCATGATCTTATTAAGTGGTAGAGTATGTTTGAGGGGCCGAATGGCCTACTTGTGCTCCTATTTCTTATGATCTTGCAAAAGCCTAGCTGAGGGTTTCAGCAGCAGATCAGTTGAGGGACAGGTGTGGGTGATGTTATGATGGTGAAAATAGGCAGCCATAGGACCAGCATGGATATATATGGCTTGAAACTTATCAGATGAACAATGAATGACCATCTCACACTGAGTAATAAACCTTTTTGGAAGCATCATATTCACAAATCCATTTACTGCAACATTTTGAATACAAGGTCTTCTGAAATAATCTGTAGAGGAAGCACTGATAATGGACAAGATTCTCCAGCCTCCCAGCCATGTGTTTCCCACTGGCGAGAGGTGGCACATTGTTTGCTAGTGGCGGGATTCTCTGGTCTCGCAGCGTCGATGGGAATTCCCATTGACATCACTCCACGTTAGTGGGAAACTCATGGGTAAGGGTGCGCTGCCGGTGAGACTGGAGAATCCCACCAGTGTGAATGGCCAGAGACTTCTGGCCATTATCTTTAAACCAGGCAGAAAACCAATGGAAAGCAAAGGGAGACAGAGCAGATTTATCCAAAAGATAACCCACAAACTACTACACAAGATTGAGAGAGCAGGCCTACCATCAGCAGACATCAGCTATATTGTTCATTGCTTTCAAAAGAAAAATGCCATAAGCAAAGTCACACAAGCTAATACAAGCAAGGGAATCCCACCACCATTAATTAAAAAAACATTCAATTGACATTTCCGTTCAAATGTTCTTTGTGAAATTCAATGCACCTAGGAACTTGCATGTCTATGCGTTAGCATTAACCCAATCCTTTAAAGTAAAGGAAAAAATTGAAATAAACATGGATTTCACAATTCACAAAGAAAGATGCTCAATTCTCTTTAATCAGGATTGCACCGATTTCTGAGCGCCATGGACTTATTTTAAGTCTATTTGTAAAGAGCACAGCACCACAGGAAACCCAGGCAATGGGGTGAAAGATTGAAGACGAGGGTTCCTGTTTACCTGGGTCTTCAAATTCCATGGGCATGTCCACAATCAGTTGGTCGCTGTACTTTCCATACAGGCCATCCGAACATATAGCAACCACTTGGACAACATAACTTGTGTTGGGTAATAAATTGCTGAGAATGGCTCCCTGAAACAAGATAGGGAAACATCAGGTTAGAGTGAAAGGGCTTGAGGATTATATTTCAGTTTAATTTCGCATCAAGTTGTTCTTTTTACTGGCCATTGTCTGAGACCATTAAACTTGTTTTATTGTGACGACTAACATTTTTGAGCTATACATTACCATGTCCTGATCCCCATCCGTCAGGAACTGGTATCTGGTTTGGTCTTCTCCATCCAATTGCTGATGGAACACTGCATATCTTTCAAGTAGCGTACCATAAACCACCCTGGGTCTTTGCCAGAGAACAAGCAAAGAGGTGTTATTCCTTGGATCGGCTTGGAGGTTTTCGGGTTCTGAACTGCAAACTTAGAAGACATGGTGCAGAGTTACAGAAAGTACACTGAACTAATTACAACTCATCCAAAGATTGGTGTGTAGTTATCAAGGCGAGCGGGGCAATTGCTTCCACTCAGAGTCAGCATCAGACCAGTTAAAGTATCACCAAAAACACAGTATGACTCCCCTCAATCTGACCAAATGTGCTTCAATTTCATCCTCTCCCTCATTTTACAGCAGTAGCTTCTACCCAATCATTATGGCATTGATTTTCATCATTATCACTTAAGCACTAAATATCACTTTGATGGAGCACAGAAGGGAAAATCTGGCCAGAGAAGATCTTGGGATCTGTTACCAGAGCGAGACACTTGTGCACAAACACAATGATCACTCCCTGGCCTATCTCTGTAACCTCAAGATCTCTGTGCACTTCTAATTCTAGTCTCTTTGTGCATTCCTGATTTTCTTCACTTCACCATTGGCTTCAGCTGCCTCAGTCCGAAGCTCTGGAATTTCTTCTCTAAATCTCTCGACATGCCTTTAAGATGCTCCTTAATTCCTATCTCCTTGACCAAACCTTAGATCACCTGTCCTCACCACATGGTGGGATGTCAAATTTTGTCTGATAACACTCTTGTGAAGTGCTTTTGGGAATTTACCAGTCAAAGGGACTATATCAATAGAAGTTGTTGTTGCCAAAAAGACAAAAATCTATCCTTATCTGTCTTTTCAGTTTGTTACTTCTCACCACTACCTGGTGCGTGTGGGTAAACATTAGTTGAAAGCAAGGTGAGGCTCGCTACTGAAGCCTTCTGTAGTCCAACGCTTGTTACCACTCAGTGTCATGATTCCCATGTAAGCCATGATTGCCACCATCTAGAAGGACAAGGGCAACAATGCATGGAAACACCACCACTTGAAAGTTTTCCTCCAAGCCACAGACCATCCTGACTTGGAAATTTATCGCCATTTCTTCATTGTTGCTGGATAAACATCCTGGAACTCCTTCCTAACAGCAGTGTGGGTGTACCTACACCATGTGGACTGCAGCAATTCAAGAAGGGAATTCGTCATCACCTTCTCAAGGGCAATTAGGAATGGACAGGAAATGCTGGCCTAACAGGAATGCCAACATCCCATGAATGAATTTTTAAAATATTACCACTGTACTGAGATATCAGAGGGTTAAAGCTACATGTGGATCCATACAAGAGCAAACAGAGACATTGGGAAAATATAGACGTGAAATAATACCGGTTGCTTTCTGTGTAAAATCTTCTAAATGGAACTTGGATGATATGACCTCAGGGCTTCCAAAGTACTTTACAGTCACTGAAGTGCTTTTTGAAGTATCTTCATTGTTCCAAAGTAGGAAACACAGCAGACAAGTTATGCACAGCAAGCTTCCACAAACAGATGAGCAGATAATCAGTCTGATTGCGATTGTTTGAGGGATAAAAGTGTCGACTCAGGCTCCATAGAAAACTCTCCTTCAGCATGGCAGCATAGGATTTTTTACACCCACTCAAGAGGATGCACAATACCTGGGATTTAATCACTTATTTGAAAGATCAAGCTTCCAAGCACGCAGCATTTCCTCAATACTGCTCTGAAATATCAGCTTGGATCAGATTTCTGAAGAGGGGCTTGAAACCATGACCTTTGGCTCAGGGTGAGATGAGCCAAGTCTGACAAGTTTTTGCAGCAAGTTAGAAGATCTAACCCTTTTAAGGCAGAGATAGAGAGATTCTCAACTAACGAGGGTGGAAAAGGTAACCGGAGGTAGGCAGAAAAATGGGCAGGGAATTCTCTGCTCATTGAGGCCGTTGGGATTCTCAGGTCCCGGCGGCAGTGCACCCCATCCTGCGGGTTTCCAGTCAGTGTGGAGTGACATCAATGGGCATTCCCATCGACAGTGGCCACCTCCCACCGGTGGGAAACACACAGCTGGGAGGCTGGAGAATCTCGCCCATGGAGTTGAGGCCAGAATCAGATCAGCCATGATCTTGTTGATCATGTAGGCTTGAGAGGCCTAATGGCCTATCCATGCTTCTTATTCCTATGTTTGTATATTTGCATACTTCCAAAAGACTCAATATACTACAAACAAAAAAGTACCAACAGTTCACAGTAATATTTGGGCAACATTTAAGGTTAAATTTAATGGCTGCATCAGTGCCGTGTCTGGCTGTGGTAACACTGCCGCAACAAGTTTTAGAACACCAATGGAATTAAATGTCTATCAGATAGTTTGCTACTTGCTGTCAGGTTTCCTAGGGCTTTCAAGATGAGGATCCTGCCTTCAAGTGCTAAAGGGCAATCAGAGGGGTCGGCAGCCCTTCAACCCCAGAAATGCCACTGGGATCGATGGCCACTCCTGCAACAGGCCCCAGATCAGCAGCATTGTGGGTGACCCAGAGGACAGGTGAGTGGGGTGGTCTCCTCGATCTCCCCCATCCCAAACTTTATCGAGGGAATTGGGAAGGATGTGGCCTCTCCAGCCCTTGCCTTCCCACCTGGCTCTACAGCACCCCCTTAAATTCTGCCTTTCAAATGCTGATTTTCTGACAATCTATTTCTCAACACAAGAGGGCGCTTAAAGATTAGAAATAGTGCTTTTAAAAGTGCCTTTAAGTTATGTTAAATGCATTTTTGAAAATGGTTATTCATGAATACAAGCTGCATGAGGGTGGATTCTAGAGAGTGATAGAATGGGGCAGACTAGGACAGAACCAGCAGAAAGTATTGAGTACAGAAAAGACAGATTAGGCTTGGAATGAAAGCAAAATAGATAACAGCGATTGACAGGTAAAGGAGAGCAGATTGATATAGATTTGCATAGAATCCAAATATATTCCTAACTTATTGGGAGGGATAAAAATTGGAACAAAATTACTTTTTAAAGAAACAGTGGGGCAGCATGGTGACACAGTGGTTAGCACTGCTGCTTCACAGCTTCAAGGATCCAGGTTCGATTCCCGGCTTGGGTCACCGTCTATGCAGAGTCTGCACGTTCTCCCCTGTCTGCATGGGTTTCCTCCGGGTGTTCTGATTTCCTTCTACAGTCCGAAAGACGTGCTGTTTGGGTGCATTAGCCATGTTAAATTCTCCCTCAGTGTACCCAAACAGGCACAGGAGTGTGACGACTAGGGGATTTTCGCAGTAAGTTCATTGCAGTGATAATGTAAGCCTACTTGTAACATTAATAAATAAACTTTAAACTTAAACTTAGAACAGTAGAGAAGGTCCAAGTCTAACTCATCAATTTCAAATGGAAGGAAACTATTATCTTCTACATCATCTATTGTGAGACACTCATTCTGCCATCCTTGATTTAGCTAAAATCATAGAATAATAGATAGCTTGCAGTGCAGAAGGAGGCTATTTGGCCCATTGAGTCTGCACAGACTCTCTAACATCTTAGCCAGGCCCACCCCATCCCCGTAACCCTGCTAATCCTCTAATTTACACATCTTGGGACACTAAGGGGTAATTTAGCATGGCCAATCCACCGAAACTGCACACCTTTGGATGTGGATCTTTGAACAAAGAACAAAGAACAAAGAACAGTACAGCACAGGAAACAGGCCCTTCGGCCCTCCAAGCCTGTGCCGCTCCTTGGTCCAACTAGACCAATTGTTTGAAAAAACAACAGTTGCTGTTGTGAAAGTGGTGTTTCCTGTCCTGACCATCTTTTCTCGTGCTTGGTGTTCTTTCCCAATGATGGCCGAGCTGATGCTTTAGCTGGGATCGGAAGTCCTGGCTGAAAAATCACCATAGAGTTGAATTGCAGGTATCTTCACGGCAAAGTCAATGTGCATGGCATCAACACTGTTGGCAAAGTCCAGGACTCCAAGTGTAACTTTTTAATGAAATTCTCCTTAACCAATTCTGAGAATTGCAGCAATTTATTGATTTCTGTACTTTTCAGATGCCAAACAAACAGTCCTTGAAATCTTCTGATGTAGGTTCCGTGTTTGCAATTCAGATTTATTAGGCTTGAGCAAATAATGCGCAAATTGTCTTTTGTTTGACCTTACAGTCCTATATATTTGAATCTTGGTGAAGACGGAGGCAAGGCACAGCGCTATTAACCTGATTATTCCAGCCACAGACCTATGTGACATTCGACATGTACTCAAGTCTGAGAAAACTACCAAATTATTCCAGTGAGTTTTCCTCACCATGCTGTCCAGACCGGCTCATTCGGATGCAGGTATGGATAGTTGTGTCAGGGACAGTGATCCTTACATAGAATAACCAAGATCTTGTCATTAGCCCCAGTGTTCTTGAGTTCCATTGTACTGCACACTGTACCTGCTATTTGCTCTTTTAATGCTTGTGATAGATTGAATACAATTATCTGCCATGACTGTCTCATTTCTGAATCAGAAAGAAGTGGGTTCAAGACCCATTCCAAGGATTTTGAGCAAAGAATCCATGTCGATATTCCAATACAGTACTGAGGGGATGCTGCACTGCTGGTTCAGATGAGATATCAAATTGAATTCCCAGCTATCCTTTCGGGTGAGTGGAGAAGCGTCCATGATTCCATTTAGAAGAGCAGGGGAGTTTTGCCTGGTATTATTGCCAATATTTATGTCTGAACTTGCAGAACCAAATGGCCTTTGCTATTGGTGGCTGCATTTCCTGCATTATTATAGTAACTTCACATCAAAAATATGTCATTGGCTGTAAAGCACTTTGGCCCATTATCAGGTCATGAAAGGCACTAACGAGATAGAAGTTATTTCTTTTGTTAAAGGAGACAGTAGTTAACTACTGGTTTTATTTAGCCTAACCATAGTGCAGTCATGATTATAGTTAATGTCCGTGGTTAACACTGTTAGTTCAAACAAGTTGCAGTTTCATAGCTAATTCCTACATGACTTGTGAGTATACCTGAAGTACTTCCAGTCTACTTGAAGTCTTGGAAAGTGCTAAACAAATGCACATTCTTTATCTTATGTAAGGAGTCTACATTCACCCTCTCTCTCATGCAGCATTTGGAGATTTAGAATGAGCACAGCAAACCCAACTGCCACATCATTGCAAAAGCACAACTGGTTTGATCTTACCTGGTTCATGAATTTCTTCTGTGCCCGAGTATGAAGAAAAAATCTGCCCAACAAATTGGTACTGCTGCTCCCTGTAGTTGTTCTGTAGATAATCTATCAACATAACGTAGCCGGACTGTTGCAGGGTCAGCACCTCACAGAATATCTCCAGCTGGATCAAAGCATTGGTGTTTCAGAAAGTCTTTCAATGCATGGGCATATTTGCTGGCAGCACTACCAGAATCTCAAAAGAGCCTCTCAAAAGAGATAGGCACAAACTTGCTTGAAAATAGTCAAACTTCAATCAATCCTCCTCACCTGACATCTATAGACTTGTACTTTTCTACTGGGGTAATTGGATATGGATTAAAATCAGGAATATTGACAATTCATCCCTCCCCGTCCTAGCCCAATTACACTCAAGTTAATTGTAGTGGCCCACTTCAATAAGAACTGGTAATTGAATATGGGACCTTCTTCTAATATATATGGCATCAAGTTAAAATTTAATTAGAATATATTGAAGGGGATAGTTCAAGTTGTTATTGTAGTTTAATTTTGGATGGATGGGTTAGTGTCAAGTTACGCGAGGAACCACGAGAGGAAGCCCATTAAGAATTAAAACCATTAAAACAAGCCCATTAGGGATTTGTGTGATGAAATTTCCAGGTTCATTTTGTTAGCCTTTTTTAATCATTGCAATAATCACTATTGGTAACTTGATAATACAGAGAATCATAGAGATCTGGGAATATGTTGAGACATGAATTCATTTGAGGAATTTAGATATTGCTCTGAAACTAAAGATAAAATTATAATCAGTGGAACCTCTGATTAGACTACAAACTCATTTATCTTTGGGATACAGATATAATTTGGCTTTTTACAATTAATTTGATCCATTCGGTCATAACTCTCTAAAGTCAAACAACAGTGTAGCCATTACTGCACGTTCTCAAAAATAATTGGCAGTTTATTACTGGGAATCTTAAACTGCGGTTATTAATGAGTATTTACTTTACTTGTTCATGCCTCCAGGTCTTGTTCATGATTTCACCTTGTACAAGCTGTCCTCACCTCACACTCCTGTCTGGGAGCAGTTATGATGTGGAGATGCCGGCGTTGGACTGGGGTAAACACAGTAAGAAGTTTAACAACACCAGGTTAAAGTCCAACAGGTTTACTTGTGTGGCTTTTGCTACCAAATAAACCTGTTGGACTTTAACCTGGTGTTGTTAAACTTCTTACTGGGAGCAGTTAACACAGAGCTCACCACAATACAGCACAACTCAGCACCCAAATCGACTCTCAGGCCTGACGAAAATAAAGGAGGTATCGCATAGCTACACATTGGGGTTGAAACATTGATCTGCAACCAGCATATCTAAAGGAGTATGGTAATGGTTAAAGTTCCATTGGAGAGCCAGACAGATATTGCTTATTGCGGTTGATTGAGTAAGATTATTATCTAGACAGCTTCTAATAAAGAATGCTAAATTGATGATCTATGAATTGGGTGTGGCTTTTATCTTCATAAAGGTCCCATCCCCTATGAATAACTTTGCGCTGTTATGCCATGTCAGAAATAACAGTAGGACCTCGAGTCTCACCTTCTGTATGCCAATGCCCTTTATATTTTTGTTAAGTGATAACAGTCAACTATGTCCATGGGCCAGATTTTACTCTGGTGTTGATGGTGGGAATGGGTTCAGGAAGAACAAAATGACTTGTTGGCAGTAATCTTAAACTTGCAGTGCCTTCCTGACCCTGAGCTAATTTTGTGTGGCCTTTTTGCAGTTTGAGAAGGCATTGGGTTGCCATCCTGAATGCACCTCTTCTGAGGTCAGGGTCTCTCTCCATTGTGAGTCATTATATAAAATTTGAACCCCACCTCAATGGAAAGTTTATGACTATTGGGAGAACTTTTTAACAGGTAAGTGTTTAATGTTTTGACAACTTTAATGGCACTATTAGTTGCTGTATTGTAATATAGATGTGTTTTAAGTGTAGTGAGAGAGAATTGGGCACTGTCTGGAAACATAAGTTCATTAGTGTGATTTAGGTATTGAGATGCATTAATGTACTTTTTCCCTTGGAAAAAGTACAATAAAACATTCAAAATTCCAGGGCACACCATATTTTGAAAAAACAGACCGAATACAAAGGAGGAGAGGTAGCTCTGACAGTAAAGGACGACATAAAGACAGAAGTGAGGAAGGATCATGGCTCAGAAAAGGATTAAGTAGAATCAGTATGGGTGGAGATTCAGAATAGCGAGGGCCAGAAAATGCTGACTAGTTATAGGTTCCGTAACAATAGTGCATTAAACAAGAAATTATTTGAGTATGTACCAAAGGCAAGGTAATAATTATGGAGGACTTTAATCTTCATATGGACTGGGAGAATCAAATTGCCAAGGAAGTTGAACATAGTATTAGGTTAGAAGAGGTTTAAGGTTGCAAATAATAGTAACAAATCTGAGGATTCGGAATGTTTTAGAAACCAATAAAGGACCATCAAAATGCTGATAAAAGGGATAAAAAGAATATGAGAATAAACTAGCCAGAAATAATAAAAACAGATTGGAAGAGGTTTTACAAGTATGTATAAAGGAAGGGGGTAACTATAGTAAATGTTAGTCACTCAGAAGCAGAGACTGGAGAAATTATTATGGGAAATGACAAAATGGCAGAGACATTGAACACATGTTTTGTGTCTGCTTCATTGTAGAAGAAATAAACTGCATTTCAGAATCAAAGGGTAAACTGGGTGCTAAAAAGAATGAGGAAATAAATTTCAGCAGAAAAAAAATACACTCGAACAACTTAAGGAACTAGAATCTGACAGATCCAGAGGACCTGATGGCCTACATCTCAGGGTTCTAAACTAGGGAGATAGTGGATACTTTGGCTAAGATTTTTCAATATTCTCTAGGTTCTGGAACTTTTCTAGCAGCTTGGACTTTAGCAAACGTGACACCGTGACTTAAGAAATGAGGGAGAGAAAAAACAGGGAACTACAGATCAGTTGGCTTGAGATTGATCATTGGGAAAGTGCCAGAATATATTATTAAGAAAGACTTAACAATGCACTTCAAATATCATACTATGATCAGACAAGGTCAACATGGTTTTACGAAAGGGAAATATTGTTTGACAAGGAGTTTTTGAAGAGTTAACTAGTAGGGTACATAAAGGGCAATCAGTAGATGTAGGGTAGCTAAATTTTACAAAAGGCACTTTATAAGGTATAACTCAAAAGGTTAATAGGCAAGATAAAGGCTCATGTAGTGGGTGTAATATATTAGCATTGTTAGAAAATTGATTAATAGACAGGAAGCAAAGAGTAGGCATAAATGGGACATCCTAAAGCTGCCAAGCTGTCACTAGTGGAGTGCAGCAAGGATCAGTGCTGGGGCCTCAGCTATTTACCATTTAGAAAGGAATAAACTCATTAACTCATTTACCATTTAGAAAGGAATAAACTCATTAACGATAGTCAGCATGGTTTTGTGAGAGGGAGGTCATGTCTCACTAATCTGGTGGAGTTTTTTGAAGAAGTGACTGGAATGGTTGACGAGGGAAGGGCCGTGGATGTCGTCTATATGGACTTTAGTAAAGCGTTTGACAAAGTCCCTCATGGTAGGTTGGTGCAAAAGGTTGGATCTCATGGGATAAAGGGGGAGATGGCCAGATGGGTAGAGAACTGGCTTGGTCACAGAAGACAGAGGGTGGTAGTGGAAGGGTCTTTTTCCGGCTGGATGCCTGGTGGTGTTCCGCAGGGCTCTGTATTGGGACCCCTGCTGTTTGTGATTTATATAAACGATCTGGAAGAAGGTGTAACTGGGTGATCAGTAAGTTTGCGGACGACACAAAAATGGCTGGACTTGCAGATAGTGAGGAACATTGTTAGAGGCTACAGAAGGATATAGATAGGCTGGAAATTTGAGCAAACAAATGGCAGATGGAGTTCAATCCAGATAAATGCGAAGTGATGCATTTTGGTAGAACTAATGTACGGGGGAGCTATACAATAAATGGCAGAACCATAAAGGGTGTAGATACGCAGAGGGACCTGGGTGTGCAAGTCCACAGATCCTTGAAGGTGACGTCACAGGTGGAGAAGGTAGTGAATAAGGCATATGGCATGCTTGCCTTTATAGGACGGGGCATAAAGTATAAAAGTTGGGGTCTGATGTTGCAGTTGTATAGAACGTTGGTTCGGCCGCATTTGGAATACTGCGCCCAGGTCTGGTCGCCACACTACCAGAAGGACATGGAGGCTTTAGAGAGAGTGCGGAGGAGGTTTACCAGGATGTTGCCTGGTATGGAGGGTCTTAGCTATGAGGAGAGATTGGGTAAACTGGGGTTGTTCTCACTGGAAAGACGGAGGATGAGGGGTGACATAATAGAGGTGTATAAAATTATGAAAGGCATAGATAGGGTGAACGGTGGGAAGCTTTTTCCCAGGTCGGTGGTGACGTTCACGAGGGGTCATAGGTGCAAGGTGAGGGGGGGAGGTTTAACACGGATATCAGAAGGACGTATTTTACACAGAGGGTGGTGCGGGCTTGGAATGCGCAGCCGGGCAAGGTGGTGGAGGCGGCCACACTGGGAACGTTTAAGACTTATCTAGATAGCCACATGAACGGAGTGGGAATGGAGAGATACAAAAGAATGGTCTAGTTTGGACCAGGGAGCGGCGCGGGCTTGGAGGGCCGAAGGGCCTGTTCCAGTGCTGTATTGTTCTTTGTTATCTATATTAATGACTTAGACAAAGAGACGGAGAACAAGATATCTAGTTTTAATAATGATATAAAGCTAGGTGAAAATGTATGTTGTGAGGAGGACACAAACTCCAGAATTCTACCATCCCACCCGCCATGGAATCAGAGCGGGCAAGGGGTGGACAACAGAAATGTCCATTGACCTCGGGTGGAAATTTCTGGTCTCGCTCGAGTGAGGCTATAAAATCTCGTGCACAGAGTTTGAAAAAGAGCAAAGAGTAAAGAAAATTACAGCACAGGAACAGGCCCCTTGGCCCTCCAAGCCTGCACCGACCATGCTGCCTGACTTAACTAAAACCCCCTATCCTTCCGGGAACCATATCCCTCTATTCCCATCTTATACATGTATTTGTCAAGATGCCCCTTAAAAGTCACTACCGTATCCGCTTCCACTACCTCCCCCGGCAACGAGTTCCAGGCACCCACTACTCTCTGTGTAAAAAATCTGCCTCATACGTCACTTTTAAACCTTGCCCCTCACACCTTAAACCGGTGCCCCCTAGTATTTGACTCTTCCACCCTGGGAAAAAACT
This sequence comes from Mustelus asterias, assembly GCF_964213995.1. Lineage (NCBI taxonomy): Eukaryota > Metazoa > Chordata > Chondrichthyes > Carcharhiniformes > Triakidae > Mustelus > Mustelus asterias. Next base: position 47,681,700 of record NC_135809.1, on the reverse strand, counting down.
TCTGACTATCCACTCTGTCCATGCCTCTCATAATCTTGTAGACTTCTATCAGGTCGCCCCTCAACCTCCGTCGTTCCAGTGAGAACAAACCAAGTTTCTCCAACCTCTCCTCATAGCTAATGCCCTCCATACCAGGCAACATCCTGGTAAATCTTTTCTGTACCCTCTCCAAAGCCTTCACATCCTTCTGGTAGTGTGGCGATCAGAATTGAACACTATATTCCAAGTGCGGCATAACTAAGGTTCTATAAAGCTGCAACATGACTTGCCAATTTTTAAACTCAATGCCCCGGCTGATGAAGGCAAGCATGCCGTATGCCTTCATGACTACCTTCTCCACCTGCATTGCCACTTTCAGTGATTTGTGTACCTGTACACCCAGATCCCTTTGCCTATCAATACTCTTAAGGGTTCTGCCATTTACTGCGTATTTCCTATTTGTATTAGACCTTCCAAATTGCATTACCTCACATTTGTCTGGATTAAACTCCATCTGCTATCTCTCCGCCCAAGTCTCCAACTGATCTATATCCTGCTGTATCCTCAAATGGTCCTCATCGCTATCCACAAATCCACCAACCTTTGTCTCGTTCACAAACTTACTAATCAAACCAGTTACATTTTCCTCCAAATCATTTATATATATTACAAACAGCAAAGGTCCCAGCACTGATCCCTGAGGAACGCCACTTGTCACAGCCCTCCATTCAGAAATGCACCCTTCCACTGCTACCCTCTGTCTTCTTTGACCAAGCCAGTTTTGTATCCACCTTGCCAGCTCACCTCTGATTCCATGCGACTTCACCTTCTGCACCAGTCTGCCATGAGGGACCTTGTCAAAGGCCTTACTGAAGTCCATGTGGACAACATTCACTTCCCTACTCTCATCAATCATCTTCGTCGAAAAACTCGATCAAGTTCATGAGACACGACCTCCCCAAAACCATGTTGCCTCTCATTAATACATCCACTTATTTCCAAGTGGGACTAAATCCTGTCTCGAAGAATCCTCTCCAATAATTTCCCTACCACTGATGTAAGGCTCACCGGCCTATAATTACCTGATTATTTTTGCTACCCTTCATAAACAAAGGAACAACAATGACTATTCTCCAATCCTCTGGGACCTCCCCTGTAGCCAGTGAGGATACAAAGATTTCTCCCAAGGCCCCAGCAATTTCCTCCTTTGCCTCTCTCAGTATTCTGGGGTATATACTATCAGGTCCTGGGGACTTGTCTATCTTATTGTTTCTCAAGAACCCCAATACCTCCTCCTTTTTGATCTCAACATGACTCAAACTATCTACACATCCTTTCCCAGACTCATCATCCACCAAGTCCTTCTCTTTGGTGAATACAGACGCAAAGTACTCATTTAATACCTCGCCCATTTCCTCTGGCTCCACACATAGATTCCCCCCCTTGTCCTTGAGTGGGCCAACCCTCTCCCTGGCTACCCTCTTGCTCTTTATATATGTATAAAAAGTCTTGGGATTTTCCTTAATCCTGCTGGCCAATGATTTTTTGTGACCCCTTTTAGCCCTCCTTACTCCTTGCTTAAGTTTCTTTCTACTTTCCTTGTATTCCACACTTGCTTCGTGTGTTCCCAGCCTCCGAGCTTTGACAAATGCTTCCTTTTTCTCTTTGACTAGGTTCACAATATCCCTCATTATCCAAGGTTCCCAAAACTTGCCATACTTATCCCTCATCCTTACAGGAATGTGCCAGTCCTGAATCCCTATCAACTTACACTTGAAAGCCTCTCACATGCTAGATGTTGATTTGCCCTCGAACATCTTTCCCCAATCTACATTCTTCAGTTCCTGCCTAATATTGTTGTAATTAGCCTTCCCCCAGTTTAGCACCTTAACTTGAGGACTACACTTATCTTTATCCATCAGTACCTTAAAGCTTACTGAATTGTGGTTACTGTTCCTGAACTGCTCCCCTACTGAAACATCGACCACCTGGCTGGGCTCATTCCCCAATACCAGGTCCAGTATGGCCCCTTCCCTGCTTGGATTATCTACATACTGTTTCAAGAAGCCCTCCTGGATGCTCCTTACAAACTCTGCCCCATCCACGCCCCTAGCACTAAGTGAGTCTCAGTCAATATAGGGGAAGTTAAAATCTCCCACCACAACATTCCTGTTACTTTTACACCTTGCCAAAATCTGCCTACATATCTGTTCCTCAATCTCCCACTGGCAGTTGGGTGGCCTATAGTAAACCCCCAACATTGTGACTACGCCTTTCCTATTCCTGAGCTCTACCCATATTGCCTCACTGTATGAGCCCTTGGAGGTGTCCTCCTGGAGTACAGCTGTGATATTCTCCTTAACCAGTAGTGCAACTCCCCCACCCCTTTTACATCCCCCTCCATCCCACCTGAAACATCTGTATCCTGGAATGTTAAGCTGCCAATCCTGTCCTTCCCTTAATCAGATCTCTGTAATGGCAACAACATCGTAGTTCCAAGTACTAGTCCAAGCTCTAAGTTCATCTGCCTTACCTGTAACACTTTTCACATAGAAACAAATGCACTTCAGTCCACCACACCCTCTTTGATGAGCAACCCCACCCTGCCTGCTGTTTCTCTGAGTCTTACTGGCCCTACTCTCTAGTTCCCTTTCAGCTAATTCACCTTTGCTTTGGTTCCTACCCCCCTGCCAAACTAGTTTAAATCCTCCTGTGTGACACTAGCAAACCTCTCGGCCAAAATATTTATGCCCTTCCAGTTTAGATGCAATCCATCCTTCTTGTACAGGTCCCATCTGCCTCGAAAGAGACCCCAATGGTCCAGATATCTGAAACCCTCCCTCCAACACCAGCTGTTTAGCCACATGTTGAGCTGCACTATCTTCCTATCCTAGTGTCACTAGCACGTGGCACAAGGAGTAATCCTGAGATTACAACCCTAGAGGTCCTGCTTTTTAATTTTCTACCTAACTCCCTAAACTGCTGTTGCAGGACCTCATCACTCTTCCTGCCTATGTCGTTAGTACCAGTATGTATCACGACCTCGGGCTGTTCACCTTCTCCCTTCAGAATGCTTTTGTCTGTTTAGAGATATCCTGGACCCTGGCACCAGGGAGGCAACATACCATCCTGGAGTCTCTTTCACATCCACAGAAATGCCTATCTGCACCCCTAGCTATAGAGTCCCCTAAAACTATTGCTTTAGTCCTCTTTGTCCCTCCCTGCTTAACAACAGAGCCAACCATGGTACCCCTGCTTTGACTGCTGCTGCTGTTATCCCCTGATAACCCAGATCCCCCAACAGTATCCAAAACGGTATACTTGTTAGAGAGGGGGATGACCACAGGGGATTCCTGCACTGACTGCTTGCCCCTTCTGGCGGTCACCCATCCATCTGCCTGCACCTTTGGTGTGACCATGTCTCTAAAGCTCTTATCTGTGGCACTTTCCGCCTCCTTCATGCCAACCTATCAATGCGGTCTGTAAGGAGCTGCAATATAGATATATATAGAGATATAGACAACTTAAGTGAGCTGGCAAATGATGTATAATGTGGAGAAGTGTGAGGTAATTGGCTAGATCGGGTGAAAATCAGACTATTTATTAAGAGGCGTGAAACTTGATGTACAAAGCTCATGCAAGGAGCTCAGAACATTAGAATGCAGGTATAACAAATAATTAGGAAGGCAAATGCCATGTTAGTCTTCATTTCAATGGGATTGTGGTACAAGAATAATGAAATCTTGTTACAATTGTACTGAGCTTTGGTGATACCACATCTGGAATACTGTGTGCAGTTTTGATCTCCATCTTTAAGGGAAGAAATACTTGCATTGGAGGCAGTTTTGTAAAGGTTCACTAGATGGGTCCCTGGAATGAAAGGATTGTCCTATGTTGAGAGTTTGAGTAAAATGGGCCAACATGCTCTGGAGTTTCGAAGAACAAGTAATGTAATTTAAACATACGGGCCCAAAATTTACCAGAGGGAGAGGGCAGAAAAATGGAGTTAAAGCCCAAGATCAGACATGATCATATTGGATGGCAGAACAGGCTCGACGAGCTGCATGGTCTTCTCCTGCTCCTGTTTCTTGTGTTCTTGTGTTAAGAGGGCATAAAAACAATGTTGGCAGCTGACCTGCAGTCCCTGAGAACCAAGGTGGGCCTTCTCTGCATCCACACTCCTCCTGCACTGCATCACAGCTCTCAAAGCCCAACCACTCCCCACCCATTAAGCAGAGACAGAAATATGACAGGAATGGGTTTTGGAGGTGGACTCAGGTTCAGAATTGGGAACAAGCCAGACTTATATTTCCACAGCCCAGAATATAAATCCAGGCCCATAAATAACTGTGCCTTAATTAACGGTAAGTTATTGAGGAACAACCAGCTCTGGCTATTCCATATATGTACACTTTAAACCTGCAGCTAATTCCATGTATTTTGATTTCCAGGACTTCCAGTTTCAGCACTCTGAGTAGAGAGTGGGAATGCATATCTGGAAAATGTGCACCATCCCCTCTGAAAGTTTCCACCTATTAAATGCAATGTACTGTGGGGTGGTGGGGGAGAAGGAGATCATGGGCTGGGGCTTCAGAATTGCTGATACTGTCTCCCACCACTCACCATGATTCCTGAAATGGAAATATTCACCTGAGATGCCTATCATTCCTACTACTGTTCAAGGATTCCACAAACAAGGATTTTCTTAAAAATAGGAATCCAACAGGAAGAATCGAAGAGACGCACAGGACGGAATTTTCTCATCCCGCCTGCCATGGGAATCATAGTGGGTGGGCCAAGGACCATGCAAAAGTCCATTGATCTCGGGTGGGATTTTCCGGTTCTGGGGCGAGCACAGCAGGAAAATCCCACCCACAGTGTACTTATTCTAATAATCATAACTTCAGTGTCCAAGTATGAAAAGTATTTGAAATTCCTTACGGGATAATGAAGCTGAGTTTGGAAAAGAAATTGAAGATTTTTCTGCCGGCCACTTTCTACGTTCTGACTCAATAATTATTCTGTCACCTGAATATATCCCACACAATATTTGGAATTGGCTCGAGCAGTATTTTGTGGATTGGGAATAGGGAGCAGGGCTCTGCAGTTACAGCTTACTAAATTTACATGTGAAATCTCAGTGTACTGAACAATATCATAACACAACAGTCTCCTTATCTGGATATTGAAAAGCATCATAAGGAAATTGATATGTATTTATGGGATGTGAGGGTCATTCTTCCCCTCTTCCCTTGCTGGTGATATATAATAGATATATTTCTATCACATCCTCTGACCTATCTGCAGGGTGCATGCAAGTCACACTATTTCTAAACTACAACTTAGACTTTGAAAAATAATTGAATTTACCTGATTTTCAGAAATGGGAACAGTTTCTTTAAACACAATCCATTGGACATTTTCTGTACAGGGAGGTGTAGTAAGGGAACCGTTGTAACTATAATACTTGTCTGTGGAGTTTGGAAGAAGGTTCAACAAAATGAAAGGCTCCATCATAGCCCGTTTTCCTAAAACAATGAAAAATCATGGATGAAATCTATTATGAAGAGAATAACCAACAGGTATCAACACTAATGCTGATGATGTAAGTAGATTTTCATACAATGGCACATAGTCATCAAGGAATACAAGGAGTAATTTTGACTTTTGCGGTAATTATTGTGAATATTCTGCCATTTTTTAATGTAGAGTGGTATGATGGCACAGTGGTTAGCATTGCTGCCTCACAGCTTCAGTGACCTGGGTTCAATCCTGGCCTCGGGTCACTGTCTGTGTGGAGTCTGCATGTTCCCCCCGTGTCTGCGTGGGTTTCCTCCGGGTGCTCCAATTTCCTCCCACACTCCAAAGATATACAGGTTAAATGGATTGGCCATGCTAAATCACCCCTTACTGTCCCAGGATGTGTGGGTTAGTGGGATTAGCGGGGTAAATACGTGGGGTTACGGGGATAGGGCCCGGCTGGGATCCTCTGTCGAAGAGTCAGTACAGACTCGATGGGCCAAATGGCTTCCTTCTGCACTGTAGGGATTCCATGATTCAATTTCTCCCAATTTTGCTTTGATGGATTTACCCAGCACCCCCACATTACACCACCACAACAAGTCAAAATGACTCCCCCAGTTTTACAAATGAGCAACCAGGCAAGTTCTCCTTTTGAAGTTACAAGTTGATTTTCTTGCTCATTCCATGACTACTCTCTCACTGGCTTTGAGTTTAACCTTGTGTGGTAAACAGGTCCAATCACTCACCGTGCTCACCTTGAATTCTGCTCTCCACTATTGGACTGAAAGCATTGTGAGTAAACTGAATGTCAGGCGTACATATCCAGATTCACATTTATTATCCCACAGCATGACTTCAAGGGTACAGCCTATTAATTTGAGCTACATAAGGAAAGGAACTGAAGAGGTGAGAAAATTATTTGTGATGTTAAATTTATGTTGTGAAAATTGGCTTGGGTTGTGCACAGATTAAAGATCCCGAAGTTGCTTGTTTATTGTATTATTTAATTTGGATCCCAGAGACTCATCGTGTGAGCCAATTCACTGCATTCTTACCCCAGCAGCAAAATATAGACCAACAATACAAAAAACAATATGGCTGAGATGGTGCAAAAAGGAGTCTGTGGATTCCCAACAAGATCACAGAATCATAGAAACCCTACAGTGCAGAAAGAGGCCATTTGGCCCATCGAGTCTGCACCGACCACAATCCCACCCAGGCCCTACTCCCATATCCCTACATATTTACCTGCTAATCCCTCTAACCTATGCATCTCAGGACACTAAGGGGGCAATTTTAGCATGGCCAATCAACCTAACCCGCACATCTTTGGACTGTGGGAGGAAACCGGAGCACCCGGAGGAAACCCACGCAGACACGAGGAGAATGTGCAAACTCCACACAGACAGTGACCCAAGCTGGGAATCGAACCTAGGTCCCTGGAGCTGTGAAGCAGCAGTGCTAACCACTGTGCTACCGTGCCACCCATTGGCCTCCAGCTGGAGGCCATTGTCAGGCACGATTCCAAAGTATCTGTCAGGATTGTATCATGAGGATTATCCAAAATATTTTTAATAATGATTCAGGTGTGTTTCCAGTACTTTATTGCAGGTTAGCATTTGTTCATTATATATAATGAAAGCTAATTTCCCCTTTTAACATTATTTCACAGTCCTATGATGGTGATTCTTTATAATAAGAACCAAATGGAAGTCATGTTGCACAATTGGGATGCTCCGGCCTTTTCACTTCTTTCTGTGCAGGTAGGCTGGCACAGTTCCCCTTGTCACCATTTATTCACAGAACTTACCATATCGGCTAACTGTTTCCACACCACGTATAACATTATCGTAATCCATATTGTTCTCCGGCCCAATCTGTAAAATATCAGACATTTTTAACAATGGTCTTGTGTTCTAATGGCATAACTTAATAGCCTGATGCACATTTGTAATGAAGTGTAGATCTGGAAGATGTTGAAGAGATCCCATTTTCAGTGTTTGTCACTTTGTTTCATATTTCTTTAAAATGTACAACACAGTGACACATCACATTCAAAATCACATCGCGTTGGTGTTTTGTGAAAATGAGTTTTTAATAAACCGCACACACATATTCATCTACTGGATCTGTTATCAACATTTCTTTTATTAGGAAGTCACCATTAGTAATCCATTGCAAATAACCAAATGTCTTACTTTATACTGGAATAAAGATTTTCTCATGTCAGGAGTCAAAATTTCATGAAAACCCACTGAAATGTCTGTTTATTTTGACATGCAAATGTTCACAAAACCATACGTACAATGAACTTATGTTTCAGTGATTGGATAGAGTTTACACATCCTGATGTGGGCTTGGTGTTCAACAGGAGCACACCTTAGGAATTTGATGCTAAAGGTCCTGTCAGTCTTTGAAAACTGGAAAAGTGGAGGTGACACAGCAGAAGGTGTTAGCATGAAGGGGAATCTGGTCTTGTAACTCAAGGAGCCCTCCTTGTAGGATATCAATGCATGATAGGTATCAGTGCACTGTTTCTGTCCCCGACAATGCCAGCTCTATGGTGCATATTAACTGCTGCTATCTTTGTGACAGATTGCAAGTGTCATCAGACAGCTCAACTCAGCAGGTGGCTGGCTGTTCAATGATCCATACTCTGCATAGCCAGTTCCACCCAATCCCTGGCAGATAGCAACGCTTCTGCCTGTACATGTGGATTAGAGGGTATCAGCTAGTCGGTACAATCTGTCTCCGGTGCGATCTGAGGCGGGGATTTTTTGCCTCTCCCACGGCATGTTTCATGGTGGCAGAAGCGGCCCACCATTGGTCAGTGGTGGGATCTTCTGGTCCTTCCACTGTCAACAGTGTTTCCCGTTTTATGTACCCCTGCCACCAGGAAACCCTCGGCGGAGATTTGCTATTGGCAGGACCAGAAGATCCGCCAGTGAGAATGATCAGAAAATTCCGGCCTGAGTTTTGGCATTGATCCATTATTCCTCCTCTTCCTCCTTCAAAAAAAAAGTAAAAGGGAGTCTCCATTGGAAAACCAATTGTTCCAAATTGTGGACCTACCAACAATACAAAATCTTCTGACAAATAAGTGAAAACAGGAAAGAAACAAATATAACCAAAATCCAGCAACAAAATTTAATCTCAATAAAGTCTTTAAATGGACTTCTATAACCTGTATTATTAGGACATAAATTAACTGATCTGGTGGGTGTTTGATGTCAGCGCAAAGTTTACCAAACATTTGAAAAGTGGGAATCTGGTGCATTAGATCTCTACCCGTTTTTCTGATTGACTGTGTACATTTTGCCCCTGACAATCAGGAAATATTGTTCAAATCTGAACTAATTTCAAATGGAAAACATACTATCTATCAAGGAGGAGATAAATGCAGGTTTGGCCATCTACAGCATTCAGGTTTGAAGATTTAGTGGCATTTAATGGCATCTTCGTCATGGTGACAAAGATGATTGATGAGGGTAGGGCAGTGGATGTTGTCTACATGGACTTCAGTAAGGCCTTTGACAAGGTCCCTCATGGCAGACTGGTGCAGAAGGTGAAGTCACATGGGGTCAGAGGTGAGCTGGCAAGGTGGATACAAAACTGGCTCAAAGAAGACAGAGGGTAGCAGTGGAAGGGTGCGTTTCTGAATGGAGGGCTGTGACAAGTGGTGTTCCTCAGGGATCAGTGCTGAGACCTTTGCTGTTTGTAATATATATATATAAATGATTTGGAGGAAAATGTAACTGGATTGATTAGTAAGTTTGCGGACGACACAAAGGTTGGTGGATTTGCGGATAGCGATGAGGACCATTAGAGGATACAGCAGGATATAGATCAGTTGGAGACTTGGGCAGAGAGATGACAGATGGAGTTTAATCCAGACAAATGTGAGATAATGCCTTTTGGAAGGTCCAATACAGATGGGAAATATACAGTAAATGGCAGAACCCTTCGGAGTATTGATAGGCAAAGGGATCTGGGTGTACAGGTTCACAGGTCACTGAAAGTGGCAATGCAGGTGGAGAAGGTAGTCAAGAAGGCATACGGCATGGTTGTCTTCATCGGCTGGGGTATTGAGTTTAAAAATTGGCAAGTCACGTTGACGCTTTATAGAACCTTAGTGAGGCCGCACTTGGAATATAGTGTTCAATTCTGGTCGCCACACTACCAGAAGGATGTGGAGGCTTTGAGAGGGTACAGAAAAGATTTACCAGGATGTTGCATGGTATGGAGGGCATTAGCTATGAGGAGAGGTTGGAGAAACTTGGTTTGTTCTCACTGGAGCGACAGAGGTTGAGGGGAGACCTGATAGAAGTCTACAGGATTATGAGAGGCATGGACAGAGTGGATCGTCAGAAGCTTTTTCCCAGGGTGGAAGAGTCAATTACTAGGGCGCATAGGTTTAAGGTGTGAGGGGCAAGTTTTAAAAGAGATGTACGAGGCAGATTTTTTACACGGAGAGTGGTGGGTGCCTGCAACTTATTGCCGGGAGAGGTAGTGGAAACGGATACGGTAGTGACTTTTAAGGGGCGTCTTGACAAGTATATGAATGAGATGGGAATAGAGGGATATGGTCCTTGGAAGGATGGGGGTTTTAGTTTAGTCAGGCAGCATGGTCGGTGCAGGCTTGGAGGGCCGAAGGGCCTGTTCCTGTGGTGTAATTCTCTTTGTTCTTTGTTCAGCTATCCAAAAAAATCCGTTAAGCCCTTGTTACAAAAAATTGGGAATCCTTTGTTCTTAAGGTCTAAAGTGCAGAGTTGAAAAGTTCAAGAGATAAGAGGAAGATAATCAACAAATAATGACCAGGCCATTCCAAACTTGGACCTCAGGAACCTGTCAACAGTAAAAACAGAGAAATAATCAGGGAGTAGGGAACTGAACATTGAAGAACTGCCAAAAAATGAGTTTAAATTGAGAGACAGTGGCCGGAATTTTACTGCCCCGCCTGCCATGGGATTTTATGGTTTCGGGGTGAGCAAGGCCATAAAATCCTGCCAGTGTGGCTCTGTTCCCCACAATATGGGACTGAATGTTATGCTGTGGGATTTTCTGTCCCGCCAAAATTAATGGACTTTTGAACGGCTCACTGCCTTTAAGGTGATGGGACCACAAAATTCCACTCAATGGAATTACACAGGAGACAATGGTAACAATTTTCAATTCCAGATTAGGTGTGAAGTTGGTACAAATGTATGGAATTCATGCCTGAGAGCAAACTTTTTATTGGACAAAGAATAAATAAAGGCATATTTTAGCATGGAGTGGTGATCACAGAGAGAAATTGGAAATCTTACTGCTAGTTGACATCTGATAACTCTTGATGCTAGGGTGGCATGGTGGCACAGTAGTTAGCACTGTTGTCTCACAACTTCAGGAACCCGGGTTCGATTCCAGCTTTAGGTAACTGTGTAGAGTTTGCACGTTCTCCCTTTGTCTCCGTGGGTTTCCTCCGGGTACTCTGGTTTCCTCCCACGGTCCAAAGTTGTGCAGTTTAGGTGGATTGGTCATGTTAAATTGCCCCTTAGTGTCCCAAAATGTGTAGGTTAGGGGGATTAGTGGGGCAAATACGTGGGGTCACAGGGATTGTGCCTGGGTAAGATTAAAAGGTGGGTTTCTGCAGACTCGACAGGCTAAGTGGCCTCCTTCTGCACTGTAGAGATTCAATTATTTATGCGTGCTCCCATTGAGAAAGGGAGTGTGCATTTGTAAAATTTACCATGTAGTATTTGTTCTCTTGCACCTAAATTAAAGATTTGGCAAACCATCAGAGGAGAAAATGGAAAATAACCAGACAACAATCCCCAGGCAGGATGGCACAGTGGCAAGCACTGCTGCCTCACAGCACTAGGCACCTTGGTTCAACTCCCGCCTCAGGTGACTGTGTGAAGTTTGCACGTTCTCCCCGCGTCTGCCAGGGTTTCTTCCACGCGCTCTGGTTTCTTCCCACAGTCCAAAGATGTGTAGGTTAGGTTAATTGGGCATGGTAAATTGCCCGTTAGTGTCAGAGGGACTAGTAGGGTAAATATGTGGGAGGGTAATGGTGATAGGACCTGGGTGGCATTGTTGTCAGTGCAGGCTTGATGGGCTGAATGGCCTCTTGCTGCACTGTAGGGATTCTATGATTAAGGATCCCTGACTTTCCCCAAGTAGTTGCTGCACTAAATCTTAGTTACCTCAAATAAGATGGACAGAGCCTTCAGACTGCCTTGTCTTTCCACCGCATCCTCAAAACTTTCAAAGTGATCTGGGTCAAAGCAGAAGATGTGCATCTGAAAACACATTGACAAAAAACAATTCTTATTCTCATCATCTGTGTGCCGCACAAACATTAGTTAAATTTAATGCAACAAAAGGTGAAACATGTATTTATTTGGTTTCACAGTTTATGTACAATTCTATTACATCATATATCATTCCTAAAGAAGTACACTTGCTTAGTATTTACAGAAACTTCTAATTATTGTATAAACTAGAACATTGGATGTATATAGGAAACAGATATGCAGTGAAATGGAACATTTTACTGCGTCAGGGACCAGGTTTAGAATTTAGCTCAGGTCAGAACAATCGTATTAAAGGTTCTTTTCTCTTTGCTGCCTTATTTTAGAGCTGTTAGGCTGTAAAGCAGTGGTGGGAAACCTGTGTACAATGAGCCACATGTGGCCCATCAGGGTTCTGATTGCGGCCCATGAGACATTTTTTGGACTGTTGCCCACGACAGGGCTACCACATTCCACTGATTCCCATCCACGTCACTTTTTCCTACCAGTACGACTGAAGTGATAAGCATATAAAGCAAGGGCACGTGAAGTGAGGTATGTGCTGATTGTACCCAACGTCAAATCTGAGAGTGGTGTGCTCTCTCTGCACCTAATCAAGCATACATACTCTTTTGTTTTTACCACTTGAAGTTCAAGATAGTTCTATTAATATATGAATGATTAAGCATTTTCTATAACTTGTTATAGAAACATAGAAGATAGGAGCAGGAGGAGGTCCTTCAAGCCTGCTCCATCATTCATTACGATCATGGTTGCTCATCCAACTCAATAGCCTATTCCTGCTTTCTCCCCATTACCTTTGGTCCCATTCGCCCCAAGTACTATATCCAGCTGCCTCTTGAATACATTCAATGTTTTGGCATCAACTACTTCCTGTGGTAATGAACTCCACAGGCTCACCACGCTTTGGGTGAAGAAATGTCTCCTCACCTCCATCCTAAAAGGTCTACCCTGAATCCTCAGACTGTGACCCCTGGTTCTGGACTCCCCCACCATCAGGAACATCTTCCCTGCATCTATCCTATCCAGACCTGTTAGAAATTTATAAGTCTCTATGAGATCCCCCCTCATTCGTCTGAACTCCAGCGAAAACAATCCTAACCCAGTCAATCTCTCCTCATACATCAGTCCTGCCATCCCTGGAATCAGCCTGGTAAACCTTCACTGCACTCCCTCAAGAGCAAGAACATCCTTCCTCAGAAAAGGAGACCCAAAACTGCACACAATATTCTGGGTGTGGCCCCACCAAGGCCCTGCATAGTTGCAACAACACATCCCTGTACACGAAACCTCTCGCAATGAAGGCCAACATGCCATTTGCCTTCTTTACAGCCTGCTGCACCTGCATGCTTACCTTCAGTGACTGGTGCACAAGGACACCAGGTCCCACTGCACATTCCCCTCTCCCAATTTACAGCCATTCAGGTAGTAATCTGCCTTCTTGTTTTTGCTTTCTTGAGATATTGCATGTATTTAATCTCACTCATGAGTCATAGTTAGTGAACATGTCTGATTTTGATCTTGCAGCCCACTGAGATGAAGGAGGGCCACTCATACGGTCCACCCACTAGCCTAGGTTGCCCACCATTGCTTTAAAGTAAATGGATTTATGCAATTGAAAAATGAAGTCCCAGGGAGCACTAGGCTGCAGTGTAAAACTAACAATATTTTCAATACCAAATTGACTATCTAACACAACAAAGCAAGCCTGATATCAAAGTGATGCAGGAGGCAAGATGGGGCTGAGAAAATATTCCCTGAAAATGAAAATGAAGCAAAATGATAAGACGCGATATGTTTATTTGACATTTGGCTTTGGGAACGGAAGGAAGTGATTGCAACTATGATGGAAAATAACACTGGGCTCTGGCTATCATTTAAAATCTCACTTGTCAAAATTGAGTTTAGTAAACACAGACCAAATATAGATATGTTTCAGAAAGCAGCACTGACCTGCAAAACATTACACTCCCCATAGCTCACCAGTTTAGCTCAATGAACCTGGAATCAATTTGTGTTCAACCGGTAAAGTAGGTTTCATACACACTGGAGATCAGGGGTTGAATTTAGTTTCTCAGAAATAACGAAATAAATTTCTGCTGTAATTACGCTACGGCACGAGACCACGATGATTGGGAGCAAAATTAGTTGGAGCTCTGAGAGGACAAATAGACTGGAGGCAGCATAAGTGGCTGATACCAACTAAAGGAGTGTTCATCTGGAACTGGTATATAGAAACAATAGGGCATCCTCAGCTAATATACTGAAAAACAATCATGTTATTGTCACTCTGGTGACCACAGAAATGTAAAATGAGTTTTAATTTGTCTGTTTTTTCTATTTTAATTTTTCAATTGATTTATGTGTTATCCACTTCTGCACTGTACATATTTGATGATTCTATATACCTGTGGTAGCAACTTCAAACTGAACAAAGTCAAATTACAACACCATAAAACAAGTTTCCCACAATGGAGAAGAAATATGTCAAATAGCAGTAGTCAGTGGAATAGATAAGCAACAAGCAGTGCCCAAGCAGGTAAAGATTATTACGGTGCAAACGCAGGAAATTTTGGAGGGGGACAGGAAGTGGTTGGGAATTAGAGTTCACCATGGAACCAATGTCATAAGAAGAAATACATTTGGGAACCCTGAAAAAGGGAATTTCAGCAATTAGAGTACCTATTTAGCAGCGAGACCTCAACGTTACTTAAGGATTACCTATGTAATAGGGTGGCACAGTGGTCAGCAGTGCTGCTGCACAGCGCCAGGGACCTGGGTTTGATTCCCGGCTTTGGTCACTGTGCAGAATGCACGTTCTCCCCGTGTCTGCGTGGGTTTCCTCTGAATGCTCCAGTTTCCTCCCAAAGTCCGCAAGACGTGCTGGTTAGGTGCATTGGCCATGCTAAAGTTTTCCTCAGTGTACCTGAACAGTCGCCAGAGTGTGGCAACTAGGGGATTTTCACAGTAACTTCATTGCAGTGTTAATGTAAGCCTACTTGTGACACTAATAAATAAACTTAAAGTGATGTCACTTGGCAACCTGTGCCAGAAAATTAAGAAAAGGGAGTTAATTTTATGGCTGTAGTTATAGTATAGGAGAGAAGGGTTAAAATTCCAAGGGCATTGGGACCAATTCTGAAGCAGTTAAGGCCTGGTTAGGATACCGGGGCTTTATATGAATAAAACTGGAATGAATGTGCTCACTGAGAGAATAACAAATATTGTGGCGGCAGAGGAAAATATATATGGCAGGGGAAGAGAAAAACAAGGAAAAGAAAATCAAAGGGACAAGGTTTAGGAAAGATAAAAAGAGGAAAACAAATCAGAAAGAGGAGGGATTAAAATTAACATGATTTCCAAACATCCAGAGGCTGGTTTGACTTTCGTGTAATGTAAATAAAATTGGTAAGCCCCAGGCACGAACATGGGAGGCAATTATGTAATAGCACTGACTAATATGGCCTAAATTAGGGTGGGACAATAAGAAGGAATTTCCTGGTTACAAAATACTAAGGAGGATTAGAGTAGAAAAGGGTGGCAGTGTTAAAAGATCCTATTACAGCATGAGAAAATAGAGATGACATGGGGGTGGTGCAAAAGCTGAATCTATTTGGCTAAAGTTATCAAATAAGAAGGGGACTTTTGGAATATTAGAGACTGCCAGACAGCTGAAGGAAGATAGCAGAACGGGCAAGTAGACAAAATGCAAGACAACAGAGCCTTAATTCATATAAAGGTTGAGCAATATACGTAGCAAAGAAAGTAGAACTTTCTACAGTGTGTCCAGGACTACTTCGAGATCAGTCATTTTTACTGTGATTAATGAACCCCTGGAGGTCCGCAGAAACCTTTTTGGTTGTCAGCGATGGTGAGCCAGCCTTAAAGCAGTGAGGGCAACTGGTGCCATGATCAAGATTAAGCCTGTAAATGGAGGCCAGAGATATGCACTGCCTCCTGTGAGTTACTGCACTCTTCTGCTTCTTTAGTCTCTCTCCATACTCTGCTTACCCAAAGATCCAACTCTCTCTTTGCTCCCCTAGTGCCTACTTCATTGCTCTTCTCTCTGCAGGTTGCACTTCCCAAATGCTTTCTCCATTTCCCTGCTCTCCATGTTCCTGCCAAAGATAGACAGACTCTGGGGTTCAAAGTAGGCACCCACTGGTTGTAAAGCACTTAATGTAATGCCCTAAGGATGTGGTATGGTCTCGTAATCTAAGGAAGAATATGCTTGCCTTTGAGGTGATACAGTGAAGATTGACTCAGGGAGTCCTCAGATAGGAAAGTTGTCCTGTAATGAGAGGTTGAGTAGAATGGGACAAGATTGTAATTTGGAAGAAGAAGAGGTGATCTCATTGAACATTATAAGACTGTGAGGGGGCGTGGCAGGGTAAATACTGAGAGGCTGTTTCCTCTGGCTAGAAAGTCATGACCTTGGGACAAAGTATCTGAATAGGGACTTGATCATTTCCCACTGAGATTAAAAGGCTTTTGTACATTCAGAGGATTGTGAATCTTTGAAATTCTCTACTCCAAAGGAGTATGGAAGCTCAGTCATTGAGTATGTTCAAGACTGGAATGGATAGCTTTTTGGACTCTAGGGGGAATCAGACAGGGAAGTGGAATTGAGATCAAAGATCAGCTATGACCTTATTGAAGGGCGGAGCAGGTTTGAGCAGCTGTTATTTCTTATGTTTGTATGTTAAAATGCCACACAAATAGAAGATCTTTTCTTTCTCTTAATAAATGATAACATTCAAATACAATGCAGATGTATTGCTTGAGTGTGACGCAGTTTTCCTCCTGAAATCAATGCAGAAAGGCCTTAGCTTAACATGAAATATAAAAGCAAATCACCTCCAAGGGGAATTTTTGCCCATCTATGGTATGTTCTGATCCATCTGATGCGTTACACTTGCCCCAGTGGAACATTATCTTGCCTGCTTTGTATCTGGATTTCATGCCACCACCGCTGATGTAATATTCATCTGTCAAATTAATTTCCACTGGAGATCAAGAATGAAAGATGTTTGACGTTAGATATCCTGCCTTAAATGTATTAGATACAGTATTAAAACAGTCATCAGGATCATATATTCATACAGTGCTGATTGTCATGCATTTCAGTAATGAGGTCCTTCTAAGGAAACAAATAGCAAGAACTAAAACACATTTTAATTCTAATTGCACAGTAACAAATCAGTCCTAAATATACGGGAAAATACCTTGAAATGTAGCGGCGATATTTTTCATGGGAATAATGCATTGTATTGAAATGGAAAGTGACCGGAGTACCTGTTTTCCCATTATTGTGAATGACTGTACTTTCGCTGGATTCACCTTCCCAGCCTTCGAAGAGCAGCTTCCGAAAATTCAGGTTTACTTGAGTAAAACCATCATCAATATTGATGGGGGATTGTCTAGGACCAGAGCAACTTGGATATTTCTTCACCCATTTCTTCTCATTTAAGTAACCTGAAAAAAAGCATCAAAAATGTCAACTACGTTGGTCAACGATTTTGGCAAAATTGGTTTAAAATACTGTAGTTTAAAAGTGGTTTTAGCAAGGCTATCGAGCATTATCTTAGTTACAGCAAGATAATCCAGAATAAAAATGTGGATGGTAACAACAGCTGACTAATGTTATGAGGATGTAATGCAATCAAAGGATTCTAACTTCCAGAAATCAGATACGTATCCATTATTTAGAACCGCAACATTGTTGAACAACTACAGCCCCAGACATTATATAATCTTGAAATCAAGGTCACTTACCTCACCTGACACAAAAATTGCGAAAATTGGACTAGGCATTTGCAACCCGCCAGATCTTATTTTCCATTGATTTTATTGCTAGGCCTCTGCTGACGGATGATAGTGTCTATGGTGCCATGTATGTTGTAGGCTCCTCAGTTTGGCTTGGTGAAGTTTCAAGTATGTAAGAAGCCTATTGTTAATGAATGGAACTACTGCAATGGTGGGGATTTTTGGTAAGGCTCAAGGACAGTCAACTATATTTTTAAAAAGTCTTTCATGGGATATGGTTACCAA
Organism: Mustelus asterias; assembly: GCF_964213995.1. NCBI lineage: Eukaryota > Metazoa > Chordata > Chondrichthyes > Carcharhiniformes > Triakidae > Mustelus > Mustelus asterias. The sequence goes on along the minus strand of NC_135809.1, from coordinate 47,663,854 downwards.
TGACAAGCCCAGCATTTATTTCCATCCTCAACAAGGTGGTGGTGAGCCACCATCTTGAACCGTTACACTCCACTTGGTGTAGGTACACCCAATGTGCTGTTAGGGAATGTATTCCAGAATTTTGACTCAACAATTGGTCTGTTGTCTTGCAAATCTCAAACCTGGTTTCAGTATACCAGCATCAACCATTATGAGTCAGATCTTGCAAGAGCTCTGAAGACAGAGGGAGACAGATAGTTATGCTGGAATCTATTATAGAACAGAAACACAACATCAGTCACAACCTAAAGTAACTTGTGGTTGGAATTGCTTGCTTTTTCCTGGGAAGACAAACGAAACACAAAGATATGCCAGAACACCGAGTTGGGTCAGGCATGCAATAATACACACAACCTTTGGCAAAGCACATCGGAACCAAAGGTTACGAATAAACTTATATATAAATGAAAGAGGTTACTGCCATGGGTTCAACTGCATGTAATTCAGTTGCCATATTAAAAGCTAGAACATCTCAGCACAATAGATTGTTTGTACATTATCCGAGAATAAGAATCAGTTGGTTAACTTTATTTGAGTGTCTGTGCCCTGACTGAAATGACCCCCACTTTGTCTTTCGAACTGGTAGAGCTGAAGGTGCTTTGGCTTGGTATAGCAATTAGCTGCAGTACAAACCACTGCCCCATGAATGAGTATTGCTTTTTACATAAATTGTCATTCATTCAGGCATGGGGAATTCAAATAACAAAGGGGCACCTTTCAGAATCTTGATTGGAAGATACAGGATACGCTTTTCCATTAATCAGATTCTGGCACATCAAAGCTAAAATGTTGAATGACCTACAACTTTCACCTCTTTGGTTCTGAGTTCAAGTCTAACCTGAATGATACAAAGAGTGGTTTCAGTTTGGATCTCTCTTCCACAAATGTCAAACTGATGTTAGATCAATCATCGATTTTAATTGATAGATGGTTGTTAACCAAAGATTTAAAGGATGGGGTAAAGATGGGTAAGCAAAGTTAGGTCACAGATCAGCCATGATCTCCTGAATGGCAGCAGTGCAAGTTTGATGAGCTAAATTACCCACTCCTGTCCAATGCTCCTACGAATGCCTCCTCTCTCTCTGCTATGTGACATGTGTTTGATAGGCACAGCCCCGCATTATGAGGCCCAACCATCTTCAGCAGCTTCATCAAGCTTCAGCAGCTTCTATCGTAAGATCAGAGGTGGGGATGTTTGCCGATCTTTATACAATACTCAGTGCTATTCACAACTTCAGATACTAAAGCAGTCCATGCCTAAGACCTGGACAACACACAGTTTGACTGATAAATAGCAAGTAACATTTATGCCACACAAGTGCCAGCCAATTACCATCTCCATCAAGAGACAATCTAAGCATCTCCCCTTGCCACTCAATGGCACTACCATTGCTGAATCCCTCACTATCATCATCCTAGTGGTTACCATTGATCAGAAACTGAACTCAACCAACCCATATAAATACTGTGACTTGAATAACAGGTCAGAGGCTGGTAATTCTGCAGAGAATAACTCACCTCCTGATTGTATCCACCTCATACAAGATACAAGTCAGGAGTATGATTGAATCCCCTCCACTTATCTGGCTGAGTGCAGTTCCAACAACACTCAAAGGTCAACACTATCAAAGACAAAGTGGCCTTCCACCCCATTTGCACCGCTTCCACCATCTCCAACAGCCACTCCCTTCCCCACTGACACACAATGGCAGCAGTGTGCACCAGCTATAAGATGCACTGCAGGAACTCAAAGTTTTTCGACAGCATCTTCCAACCAGAAATCTCTACCACCTAGAAGGAAAGGCCAGCGGATGCATGGGAACACCACTATCTAAAAATTCCCCTCCAAGCTACACACCATCCTGACTTGGAACTAAATCACCCTGTACATTTAGTGTTGTTGGGTCAAATCCTGAAACTCGCTGCCTAACAATTGGTATACAAACCCCATAAAAACTGCAGTGGCTCAAGGAGGCAACTCACCATCATATTCACAAGGACAATTAGGAAATGGCAATAAATGCTAGTGTAGCCAGCAATGCTCACATCCCTTGAAAGAATGAAAAAACTAGTTGTGTTTTGCATTATAAAAAAGTGACAGTTTTAAGTTTCACATCAGAGAAACTATCTGACATGGATAATATCCAACTGGTGGAGATGGGTGCTGTTACAAAGTTGGGGATGAGGAACGCCACTCGTACTGAATGGTAAGCCAGATACAGACATGATGTTTGCAGCACCTCAAATTCAAGAATTATAATGCAAACTGAATAAGGACTTCTATATGGTGTTTGTTGACTTGACCAATGTTTTTGACACAGGAAGCTGGGAAGGCCTGTGGAAGCTTATGTACGAATATGGCTGCCCTGAAAAATGATTAGTGAAATTTTGATGCCATTGCAAATTTAGATATCATCAGGTGCCTTTCCTGTTAACAATGTGAAATAACTCCTCAGAGGCCAGTGTCCCTTCACCAGGTTCCCTTTACTTACAAGTTCTATTCCACCCCTAAGAGTTCATCAGGTACGAAATCAGAATCCGGAGTGCTGGAAGCCCTGAGACTCCTCAATATATTTACAGGTGCGACTCCCTGATTAGGCAGGCTATTAGTACCTCAATCAGGGAGCTCATACTCCAAGAGGCCAACTCATGGACCTCATTGAGGTCATTACACAATGGTACAAAGGCTGTGAATTGATTCCGGTTCTGTTTGTCATATACTTCTTAGCTATACTCCAGGACACACTCCAAGATCTTGAGACAGGAATGCACATTCAATTCAAGACATATGGCTATCTACTCAGCTTGTAAAGGCTTAAAACTGTACAAAGGTGAGGCGCGTCTGATCAATAGACAAGGCTGATGTTGCCAGGAACAGAAGGCTTCTTTTCGCTAAAAAGGAACGATGTGGAACAGACAATAAACAGAACAATACTGGGCATGAGGATCTCCCGACTGAGGCCGGAGGGGGAGGGCTGCAGCCTTTATACCCTGAGGGCGGAGCCTCCAGTTAAAGGTGCAGCCGAATTAAAGGTGTCAGGGAGTGTCTCATATACGAACAGTAGTGGCAACAATATATACAGCTCAACCGTGCCGAAGGCACGACAGTGGTTTACCACAAAAGGTTACTGAACAGCTACTGAGTGAACTCATATTCACAGATGACTTAGCACATACTCCAAAGGATACAGCTGCTTGTTGATCACTTTGCCCTAGCCTCAGAAAACTTTGACTTGCTAATAAGTCTACTGAAGACAGAGATCCTGCATCAACCCTCTCCTGGCCACAAGACACCAAAACCATTACCAAAAACACATCCATCTGTTCAGTACAGAGGTTCTGCTCTCTTGGGAGTATTCTCTTTGCCAGCACTATTCTTGATGATTAAGTCAACCATTGCCTGACAAAGGCAAGCTCATATTGAACAGGCTCACTCACAGACTCTGGAGAGCACATGGAAAGGCAGTGGTACTTACGTCACTTCTTTATGGCTGTGGGATTTGGACAACCTACCAGCATCACATAAAGCAACTAGAAACATTCCATCTTCATTGTCTGAGATCTATTTGCAACACCAGGTGGCAAGACCAAATCCTCAACACAGACATCCTTGCAAAGTGCTGCATATCTGGCATTGAGAGTATGCTCAGCCTCACTGGGCCAATCATGTGGCTTTCATAGAAAATTCTCACATACCAAAGGCATTGCACTGAATAGTTTAGGAAAAACACCAAATTAGATCTGGAAATATTGAATTTTGAATAAAACCTGTGAGTTTTTTTAAACAGACATACAAATCAAAGGCAGTCACTGGCTGAATTGCTGTTGGTGATGCTCTTCAAGACAATGGAACCACTCTGTTTCCAGACAAAGATACTTCTAAAGTATACTGAAACAAATTGCCATCTCCAATGGAGATAATAGACGATGAGTATTGTCTCATCAAGAGATATCCTGTATGTAATGTCCAGACGGATTGTGAATTTTAATCCCAGGAACTAATGTAGACTGAGAGAAAAGCCAGGTGAAAAGCTGCCCCAGGACCCGGGCCTTAAAATTTGGGGGCAGCCCAGCCAGACAGCAACAAATTAAGGATCTCACCCGGGTTAACAAACTTGAGAAACTTTATCTGGGGACCAGTTGTGACATTATTCTTCAGCCAGCGGAGCCTGGGAACCAAAACCACAGGATGTCCCAAACTTAGTTTTAAAGACATCTGAAAGCCAACCTTTGAACTCGCAAGTTGGATCTTAAAGTATCAGAAAAAGCAACCTTGGACAGACCAAAGTGGAGAAGTCGCTGTCATCAAGCAAATTCAACATTTGAGGAGAGCAGAGTCAAATGCCTCCAAGACAAGTGAGCACAGCACAAAGCCAATGTCTCCATTCATTCCTTCAACACTGATTTTGCATACAGGATTTGCAATTGGTTATGTAAATCGAGACTTGGTGTTGGGTCCATTCATTTGTTTGAAGAGAGGAGGGGACAGCACTAGTATGAGTTGTAAAATAGTTTTCTTTTATTGAACAGAACTTAAAAAATTAACATAACAGAAGCAAAGAGAAGCAAAATTGGAGACTGGCTTCTCAGCCAGGCCCTTGAACTATACTGAACTGAACATAACTTGAACACATTGAACTAAAGTCCAAGCTATAATTCAACCCTTATCTCGTTATTGGAAGTGTTTTACGCAGGCTGTCTCCGTCTAGAAAAAACAATCCTTGCAACTGCTGTTATGCTGTTGTTTGCCTGCATTGTGTACCCTTCAGGAATGCAGTCAATTTTTAGTTAACTCATCACGCTTTTTGATTCTACATGTAGTCAAGCTAGCTACAATTATTAAGCTTAGCAGAGTTAGTTAACCCCGACAGTCTAGCATTTAACTGTAATTGTGCACAAGCAGAAATATTTTAAAATTAAGTCTTTGCATAGACTGAAGCCAACAGGGCTATGCATACACAGGATCCCTCACTTGGCCTAATGTCACACATAAGATGACATCAACCTAGACTGTAAACCAGTCTTTTATTTTATGGTGAATATTCATCCATCGAAGTGACAGGGAATCATTATTCTACATTGAAACCTTCTATATCTGATCTGAGTATTCCATCTTAATGAGCACAAATATAATAATCAAAAAGAAAAAGTGACAGATTTAGTTCAATTCCCAATAGGTTTGATATTTCTGTGTGATCAAAGAAATTACAGAATCCACATTCAACAAATGAAATGAGGACTGGAGAAAAACACTCTCCTCACAGCAAAATTTTAAAACTTCTCTGTTAATAAAAGTTAGTAAAAAGTCTCACAACACCAGGTTAAAGTCCAACAGGTTTATTTGGTAGCAAAAGCCACTAGCTTTCGGAGCACTGCCCCTTCATCAGGTAAGTGGGAGTTCTGTTCACAAACAGGGCATATAAAGACACAAACTCAATTTACAAAATAATGGTTGGAATGCGAGTCTTTGCAGGTAATCAAGTCTTAAAGGTACAGACAATGTGAGTGGAGAGAGCATTAAGCACAGGTTAAAGAGATGTGTATTGTCTCCAGACAGGACAGTTAGTGAGATTTTGCAAGCCCAGGCAAGTTATGGGGGTCACAGATAGTGTGACATGAACCCAAGATCCCAGTTGAGGCCGTCCTCATGTGTGCGGAACTTGGCTATCAGTCTCTGCTCAGCGACTCTGCATTGTCGTGTGTCGTGAAGGCCGCCTTGGAGAATGCTTACCCGAGGCTGAATGCCCGTGACTGCTGAAGTGTTCCCCAATAGGAAGAGAACATTCCCTGTCTGGTGATTGTCGAGCGGTGTTCATTCATCCGTTGTCGTTCATTCATCTGTTGATTCATCCGTTGTCATGGGCATTTGGCCTCTGATCTTCAGGTAAGCATTCTCCAAGGTGGCCTTCACGACACACGACAATGCAGAGTCACTGAGCAGAAACTGATAGCCAAGTTCCGCACACATGAGGACGGCCTCAACCGGGATCTTGGGTTCATGTCACACTATCCGTAATCCCCATGACCTGCCTGGACTTGCAAAATTTCACTAACTGTCCTGTCTGGAGACAATACGTATCTCTTTAACCTGTGCTTAACGCTCTCTCCACTCACATTGTCTGTACCTTTAAGACTTGATTACCTGTAAAGACTTGCATTCCAAACATCATTTTGTAAATTGAGTTTGTGTCTTTATATGCCCTGTTTGTGAACAGAACTCCCACTTACCTGACGAAGGGGCAGCGCTACGAAAGCTTGTGGCTTTTACTACCAAATAAACCTGTTGGACTTTAACCTGGTGTTGTGAGACTTTTTACTGTATTTACCCCAGTCCAACGCCGGCATTTCCACATAATAAAAGTTAGGCAGTGTATTTTGGTCAAGAGGCATGCTTAATGTATTACTGTCTCAACTGTTTGAAAGCAACAACATGTTTGATACACCATTCATGCCCATGTGGCAACATCATGTAAATTCTCCTCCCATACCATATCAGACGACAATGCTTCTGTACCCTATCTTTTTCTTAGATTACTGATTGTTGGAGATGATGCGCGACAATCAAGCACGAGGTACAAGGCTTCAGCGATTGAAGGCTTTTATTGACAAACAATGGAACTATCTAAACACGAGTACACCATTCCAGACTGGAGGGGTCCCGCCTGAGCAGAGGGTCTTATACCTCTCCCCGGAGGCGGGGCCCGACCGGGATGTGCCATAACAGCATCCACCACAGGTATATTAATCCCACAGTGTAAACACCCTAACCCAACAGCAGCATTGGAATAACCCCACAGTGGTAACCAACGATGGTTCACCACATTCACCCCTCCTTTGAAAACAAAGGCCGGCGGGGTGCGAAAAACAGATTACATATATACAAAAAAACTACAAGTCCAGACGGTCTGGAGGACCGCACCGTCGCTGTGATCTCCTCAACACCGGTTGTGACACCGGAGCAGGTGCTTGCGGTGGCGTTCTCTCCAAAACAGCGTCCGGCTGTCCCCTCGAGGACTCACGGGCCGGTTGACCCTGGTGAAGCGGTGGTGCAGGGGATCCCGGTACCTTCTGTGGTGGCGCCGATCTCCGAGTCTCAGGCAAGCTGTACATGGGAGTATAACTGTTATGCACTGGTCCCGGTGCTGACCGCGCCACGTCCGGGGAAGAAATAAGTGATAGGGGATTCGTGACAGGGGGTATGGGAGCGACAGGAGTTGCTACGTCCCCTGCGGGCGCCAGGTCTCGAATCGAGACTGTGTCCTCTCGCCCGTCAGGATATGCCACATAGGCATACTGAGGGTTGGCGTGGAGGAGTTGGACCGGTTCGACCAAGGGGTCGGACTTGCGGGCCCTTATATGTCGCCGCAGAAGGACGGGTCCTGGGTACGTCAACCAGGCTGGTAAAGATATCCCTGAGGACGACTTCCGAGGGAATGAGAACATCCTCTCGTGGGGAGTAGCATTGGGTGCCGTACACAGGAGGGAGCGAATGGAATGAAGCGCATTTGGAAGGACCTCCTGCCAACGGGAGACTGGAAGGCCCCTGGACTTCAGCGCCAATAGGACAGCCTTCCAGACTGTAGCATTCTCTCTCTCCACCTGTCCGTTGCCCCTAGGGTTGTAACTCGTGGTTCTACTAGAGGCAATCCCGTATGAGAGCAGGAATTGCCTCAAGTCGTTACTCATGAACGACGAGCCCCTGTCGCTATGTATGTAGCAGGGGTACCCGAACAGGGTAAAAAGATCACGGAATGCCTTGATCACCGTGGCAGTCGACGTGTCCGCACAGGGGACAACAAACGGGAACCGGGAGTATTCATCTATGATATTGAGAAAATACACATTCCGGTACGTTGAGGGAAGGGGGCCCTTAAAATCCACACTCAGCCTCTCGAAGGGGCGAGTGGCCTTGACCAATTGTGCCCGGTCAGGTCGGTAAAAGTGCGGTTTGCATTCCGCGCAAATCCGACAGCTTCTCGTTACTGACCTGACATCCTCCACCGAGTAGGGCAGGTTGTGGGCTTTTACGAAGTGGTAGAGCCGAGTGACCCCAGGATGGCACAGGTCATTATGGAGGGCGTTCAAGCGGTCCTCTTGCATGGTAGCGCATGTTCCGCGCGAGAGGGCATCCGAGGGCTCATTGAGTTTCCCTGGACGATACATAATATCGTAATTATAGGTGGAGAGCTCAATTCTCCACCGCAAGATCTTGTCATTCTTGATCTTGCCCCTCTGCGTATTACTGAACATAAACGCCACGGATCGCTGATCCGTGATCAGGGTGAACCGCTTCCCCGCCAGGTAATGGCGCCAGTGTCTGATGGCCTCCACAATAGCCTGGGCCTCCTTCTCCACCGCTGAGTGCCGAATCTCAGGACCTTGAAGGGTGCGGGAAAAAAACGCGACGGGCCTGCCTGCCTGGTTTAGTGTGGCGGCCAGGGCGAAATCCGATGCATCACTTTCCACCTGAAAAGGGATGGATTCATCCACCGCGTACATCGTGGCTTTCGCAATGTCGCTTTTCAAAGCCTTGAAGGCCAATTGGGCCTCCGGCGTGAGTGGGAAAGTCGTGGACTTGATGAGCGGACGGGCTTTGTCCGCGTAGTTGGGGACCCACTGCGCATAATAAGAGAAGAAGCCGAGGCATCTCCTCAGTGCTTTTGCGCTAGCGGGCAAGGGAAGTTCAGTAAGGGGGCGCATACGGTCTGGATCAGGGCCAATGACCCCGTTTTCCACCACGTATCCCAGGGTGGCTAACCTGCGCGTACGGAATACACACTTCTCCCTGTTATAGGTCAGATTCAGGCGAGACGCAGTGCGCAAAAAGTTCTGGAGGTTTGTGTCATGGTCCTGCTGGTCATGGCCGCAGATGGTGACATTATCCAGGTACGGGAAGGTAGCCCGCAGCCCGTTCTGGTCCACCATTCGGTCCATAGCACGCTGGAAGACCGAGACCCCATTGGTGACACCAAATGGAACCCTAAGGAACTGATACAGACGACCATCCGCCTCAAAAGCCGTGTATTGTCGGTCCTCTGGGCGGATGGGGAGTTGGTGGTAGGCGGACTTAAGGTCTATGGTGGAGAACACCCGGTACTGCGCAATCTGATTGACCATATCAGATATGCGCGGGAGAGGATACGCATCCAGCTGCGTATAACGATTAATGGTCTGACTGTAGTCGATGACCATCCGGGGTTTGTTCCCGCTTTTAACCACCACGACCTGTGCTCTCCACGGACTAGCACTGGGCTGTATGATCCCTTCTTTGAGGAGCCGCTGAACCTCAGATCTGATGAAGATCCGGTCTTCAGCGCTGTAACGCCTACTTTTAGTAGCGATGGGCTTGCAGCCTGGTACCAGATTCTTAAATAAAGAGGGTGTGGTGATCTTTAGTGTGGAAAGATTGCATGCGGGGCGCTTTGGACCATTTGGAGGCTGCGGCTGATTCCCTACTGCCAGCGAAGGGAGTGGCCCACCGTACTGTCGGATCACACTCTTCATGTGGACCATAAAGTTTAGTCCGAGGAGAATTGGCGCGCAAAGATGCGGCAACACAAGGAGCCTGTATCGCTCGTAAATTGTGCCCTGCACCTCCAGAGTTACCACACAACGTCCTTGGATCGGTACAGACCGGGACCGTGATGCCATAGAAATTGTCTGTTTGGCAGGTAGAACCCGGAGTCCACACCTCTTTGCAGTGTCAGGGTGAATAAAACTCTCGGTGCTCCCACTGTCAAACAGACAATACACAGTACGACCATTTACCTTGATGTTCATCATTGAACAGTCAAGCCTGTGATGCTTTGTCTGGTCCAGAGTGATCGACGCCACCGTTGGCCCTTGGACGTCACTGCAAGCAGCCGAGGTTGATGCTGAGGACCCCTGCTGGTCGCTCCTGGTCGTCGTCGACCAAGATGGCCGCCCCCATGAATCGCACGTGGGTGAGGGCGCCAAGCGTAGCGACTCCTGGTGGTCATCCTCCTCCTCCGCCAGCCACAATGGCGTCGTCCTGGGTTCGCACGTGGTCGGACCTCGTGGGTACTGCGATGCCGATGGAGATAGTCTCCGTTCTGGAGGGTCACAGGCTGCACTGCCGTTCTTGGGCTTCGATCTGCAGACTTTCGCGTAGTGCCCCTTTTTACCGCACTGACTGCAGATCACCGTTTTAGCTGGACTCTGTTGCCGTGGATGCTTGGCTCCTCCGCATAAATAGCACCGCGGGCCGCCTGGAGCTGCCGCCGTCGTCGGGTCGATATGGGAGCGCGAGCCCGTGGGGTGAGGAGAGATTTGTGCCTGCTCCTGCCACGTTGTCTCCACGTGGTCTTCTGGGTACAGAGCCAAGCTTTTCGACGCAGCCTCCAGCATCTCAGCCATCTCCATCACTTGGGTCAGGTTGAGATTCCCTTTCTCCAACAGCTTGAGCCGGATGTACGAAGACCCTACCCCTGCCACACACACATCTCGGGCGAGGTCGTACATGTACTGCTCAGCCGATACAGCTTTGCAGTCGCAGCCCCTGGCAAGCTGCAAGAGCTCATTGGCGTAGTCCTCCATGGTTTCGCCCGACTGCCGACGTCGTGTAGCGAGGAGGTAACGAGCGTGAATCTCGTTGGGTGGTCTCGTGTATCGCTTTTTCAAGAGCTCGATGGCCCTCGGGTAAGTGATGGCCGCACGAATCGCGAGGTAGACCGTGTCGCTTACCCTCGCATGGAGGACCTGGAGTCTGTCGTTGTCCGTAGTAACTGCTGCAGAGGCTGCCAGGTAGTCCTCGAAACACTTCAGCCAGTGGTCGAAGGTGTTAGAGGCGCCGACCGCACGTGGGTCCAGCGTCAGACGCTCTGGTTTCAGCATTTGCTCCATACTCTCTTTACTGTCGAGAGTTTCGTGTTTGTCAATAAAATTGATGCGCGACAATCAAGCACGAGGTACAAGGCTTCAGCGATTGAAGGCTTTTATTGACAAACAATGGAACTATCTAAACACGAGTACACCATTCCAGACTGGAGGGGTCCCGCCTGAGCAGAGGGTCTTATACCTCTCCCCGGAGGCGGGGCCCGACCGGGATGTGCCATAACAGCATCCACCACAGGTATATTAATCCCACAGTGTAAACACCCTAACCCAACAGCAGCATTGGAATAACCCCACAGTGGTAACCAACGATGGTTCACCACAGGAGACTAAAGAATAAAAATAGGAAATTATGGATTTGTAACGGCACATCCATAAGGATGGTTAAAGGGAAGATGTCAAATGCTGCAAATCTGAAATAAAGAAGAAAAATTACTCGCATTGGATGTGTAGCTCAATCAGCCTCTGAACAAGAGAGATGAGCTATCAAGTCAGTTGTAAACTTTTAACCAGGTTTCAGAGTTCCCATTTTATTCCATGAGTTCCAGGCTGTATTGTCTCCAGTATATATTACGGCGAAAAAAATTGAGTTCAAGATTTTAATTGAAACAGCAGTGATATGCTTAAACTGCAAGTCATGGCTGCTGTTTTGTTTAGGTTTGCCATTTGGGCATTAGCGCCTGTAGGTAAATCAAATTCTCAAATTCTACCCAGAGTTACCAAGTGACATTGTAGCTAGCACATCGCCAATGTCCCTGGGGCTGTGAGTTGCCTGTAATTATAGTCAGTTGCAGCTGCTATTAACCCCGGTCTCGGAAATGACAAACAGAGGCATGCTTAATGTATCACTGTCTCAACTCTTTGAAAGCAACAACATGTTTGATACATCATTCAGGCTGTGTGCAGAAAAACAACCAGAACAAACCTGTCCAGCAACCAAGCAAATGATAAGGGAAGGCTAATAGTTCATGTTTGTTCTACCGAGCAAGTTAGAATTGATTTAAAAAGAAACCTGTTTACCCGAAAGCATTCAGGTTTATTCAAAGAAACTTGCTTAGCAAGAAACATATTCTGCTTCTAATATCTGTGAAGTTGACTGGAATAAATAAGTCTCAGTCAACCTTCATCACTTTCATTCACTTGTTTAAACCAAATAGTTTCATCCACACAACAGTCTGTGGAGCTGAGAGTGTCCATATTATAGGTCTCCAAGACACATAGCTTTTGCCAAGGAGCTCCATGAGAATCCTGGAACTCTTATTATTTTGATCCCAGAAAATTTCTTTAAAAAATGAACATTACATAATAAATTTGTTTTCGATGTTTTAGTTGGGTTACATGGTTTGGTGTTATGGAGAGATTAGCATGTCACAGGTATGAGTAAATTTCTGCTGTATACCCCAGGGCAGATTACACCCAGTCACTGCATGTAGAAAATTTGTTGGAGTTCAGAGGATCTGAGGATCTGCAAGAGGTATGCTTCTAGTAGCATGCACAAGAGCTTTGAGAAAAAGCCTGAATCATAAAAATGGCATTATGAATATTGTAACATTACCAATATTGTAGCATATAAATTATATTATTGAAATCACTTGTTTAAATTACTAGCGCACTAGATAGTGATACTAGAATCATGGAACAGCAAAGGAGGAGGCCATTCGGTCTTTCATGTCAATGCTGGCTCTCAAAGAGCTCATCAGTTAGTCTCATTCCCTAGCCCTTTCCCTGGAGCCCTGCAAATGCTCTCTCTTCAGGTGCTTATCTTATTCCATTTTGAAAGCCAAGATTGAATCAGCCTCCACCACACTAGTTGTACTGATACCCCCCCGAATAAAAGTCCTTCTCGCACTCCTACTATGGGTAATCCTTGCAGCAGCATTTTGCATATGAGGAATTAACAGCAGCATACTATTACACAATACCACCCTGTGTTACAACCTGTGTCCATTTCCATGCAAAACAATGATGATGGTTTGCTGTCCATTGTGTATTTTATAAATCGGAACAGTTTGGAGGAAGATTGACTGAATGGAAGAAATTGCCTTCTCAGTTAACAAAACAGAGGTCCTAATTTTATTTTAGTCCTACCGCACTCATAAGGAAGGAGAGAAAATTAAATGAAGTTTCAAGTGTATGTGGTGCAATTGTCTTGCATATCACTGAGAAAAATACCAAAGGGACCCTTTTATCCTGATACATTGAATTTATCAGTTGTAATCCAATCTAACAAATAAATCTGCTTGACACATTGTGTACTTCCAGTTACAACATCAAAATATGGATAAAACAGGAACAAAATACTTCCCACACAGCATTTTATATTTTCACGACAGCTCAAATCAGTAATAGAACCATTCTATCACCTTGCCTTTGAGATGCTGTGGTTCTGCGCAGCAATATAAGTGCCACATTACAAGCCTGTAAAATGCACACTTGGTAGAGTTGAGCAAGTAATCAAGCAAAGCGGAGCCTGCACCCACATCCTAGGGGATAATTACATTAATTTTACATGCCATTTTATTTCAAATCAAACACATAATAACATACAAAGCTATTTATCTGTCGAATTAAAACAGCGCTGCGTCATCCATGATGTTCAAAAGGTTTAAAAAAAAAGAAATTGCGGTAATGATGGAATACTGCTCCATGAGGCCAAATATTTTAGCTTCAATCTCCTGAAGAACAGTCATACGGACTTGTGGTGGTTGTTTCGCTAAGGGCAACACAGCAGAGTAAAGGGACAGTCATCGTAGGACTTGAAGCATTAACTCTGTTTCTTTCTTCACAGATGCTGTCAGACCTGCTGAGTTCTTGCAACATTTTCTGTTTTTGTTTCAAATTTCCAGCATACACAGTATTTTGTTTTTGTTATTACTAGGTTTGTTCAGGCTTAGTTTTAAATTATTTACATGGTTATAATTTAGATTAAGGTATCAAGATCCTGGAGTTACCATTGACCAGAAATTGAACTGAACTAGCCATATAAATGCTGTGGCAACAAGAGCATGTCAGAGGCTGGGAAATCTGTGGTGAGTAACTTACCTCTGTTCACCATCTACAAGGCACAGGTCATAAATGTGATGGAATATTGTTCACTTGCTTGGATGAGTGCAGTTCCAACAACACTAAAGATCCTCATCACCATCCAGGACAAAGCAGCCTGCTTGATTGGACCCCACCTAACATCTTAAACAATGTACAGTGCCTGCAAAATGTGCCATCTACAAGGCTGCACTGCAGGGAGTCACAAAGCTTCCTTAGATAGCACTTTCCAAGCTCACAACCTCTACTACCTAGAAGGACAAGGGCAGGAGATGCATGGGAACACCATCACCTGCAAGTCACACACCAACCCGCCTTGGAACTGTATCACTGCTCCTTCACTGTTGCTGGGCAAAAATTCTGGAACTCTCTTCCTAACATCACTGTGGGTGTACCTACACCACAGGGTCTGCAGTGGTTCAAGAAGACAGCACACCACGCTCTTCTTAAGGGCACCTAGGGATGGACAATAAATGCTGGCCTCGCCAGTAACTCACATCCTGTGAAAGAATTTTTTAAAAAACAGAGCAACCATTATCATCAGTTCAATGAGCACAATTTATAGTCATTTTATAATAAGATGTAAAGGACACACCAAGCTTTCCTACAGTTGACAATCTCACTTGACTTTCACAAAATGAATCCTCTACATCCTTTCCTATGGTTCAACACAGATACTTCCTACAGTCTCCTTCTCACCACCTGCTCACACTGCTTTGCTGCTTGTATGTCTTTTTAAAAAGTCTGACCCAAGTGTCAGGTTTTAGTCAAAAATGGCTGCCTCCAATTCAAAGACAGAGTACACAGTATTGAGTAAGCAGAGTACGTCTAATGAGGAATTCCTTCATTGAGGTTTAATGGGTTGAAAACCGATGCTGGATAATTTTTCCATTGGGGTGTTGACTTCAAACAATGAGATCGACACAGAGATGAATCAGTCTTGTAGGTGATGGTACAGAACTTCCAGCAGAAATAGCTTAGATTGGGGCCAGGTATTCTATCTAGGCAGAGCTCTAGTCTGTAAGGCTCCTAGTTTGATGGTAAACAGCAGACTGAACCTTTCAGTTCATCAAGGGAACGTCACTTGCACCACAAGCCAGAGGCCCATGTCACATGACTCCCACTTCTCCAAAATATACATAAAGAATGTGTATCCACTGGATTCTGAAGGCTGTTAAATGTCTCAACAATTAGGAACAGAAATCAAAGTTGCAGGGCCTTTGTCTTAACAGATAATTCATTTCCTTCTGGCCAGTCTGGGTTATTAAGTGCAGACGGGCTTTGTACAGCTCTCTTTGAAGTTGGGCTGTACAGTCGACAATAGTGGCTCCTCAGAGGTAATGAAGTGTGAGTTTTCCCGAAACTTCCAAATAGCTTCTTTTGTTCAGGGATCACAGACAGACATAGGTTCAGCCATTTTAAAGGTCTTTGTTTAATTTTAAAATATTAGAAATAGAAATGAATTTATCTAAATATATATATTATAAAAATATACACTGTGAGGTCTTAGTCCCTCACAATGCATTCAGTGTAACTTTTAAAATTGATCCTTGCCTGATACAGGAAATAATTTGTCCCTCCCCATTCACCTCGACAAATCTCTTCATAATTTCAAAAAGTTTAATCAAAATCTCAAGACTTCAATGTTCCAGTGGAAATAGTCCAATTATCTTAAGTCTTTTCAAGATGTTGAAAGAATGTTTTCATCAGCCCTTATTTGCTCCCCCATTGTGCCACCTAAAGTAAATTAAGTTAGATAGAAAATGCAAGAACTGCTATAACTTGAAAATGCTGAATGCCTTAAGAAAAAGAGAGAAGCATGGAAGCACTAAAAAATTGATAGTTAAATACAGATAACTTCCAAGAACTAATGCTACAAAGATGACAAAAGAAAGTAAAAAAGATTTAAACTAAACGGACTACCTGG
The DNA here is from genome assembly GCF_964213995.1 of Mustelus asterias. NCBI lineage: Eukaryota > Metazoa > Chordata > Chondrichthyes > Carcharhiniformes > Triakidae > Mustelus > Mustelus asterias. The sequence goes on along the minus strand of NC_135809.1, from coordinate 47,647,992 downwards.
CACCGACCCAGGCATTGGAAACAATGGCAAATCAAGCCCTGTTGACCCTGTTGTTGGCCAAAATTGGGCGGCACGGTAGCACAGTGGTTAACACTGCTGCTTCACAGCTCCAGGGTCCCGGGTTCGATTCCCGGCTCGGGTCACTGTCTGTGTGGAGTTTGCACATTCTCCTCGTGTCTGCGTGGGTTTCCTCCGGGTGCTCTGGTTTCCTCCCACAGTCCAAAGATGTGCAGGTTAGGTTGATTGGCCAGGTTAAAAATTGCCCCTTAGAGTCCTGGGATGCGTAGGTTAGAGGGATTAGCGGGTTAATATGTGGGAGTAGGGCCTGGGTGGGATTGTGGTTGGTGCAGACTCGATGGGCCGAATGGCCTCCTTCTGCACTGTAGGGTTTCTATGATCTATGAAAATTGGGGGAACTGTCCCACAAAGTAATCAAGCAACAGCCTGACATAGTCATACTCATGGAATCATACCTTACAGGTACTGCCCCAGACACCACCATCACCATTCCTGAATATGCCCTATCCCATCTGCAGGACCGAGCCAGCAGAGGCGGCATGGCACAGCGGTATACAATCGAAAGAGAGTTGCTGTGGGGGTCCTCAACATCTGGATTCCATGAAGTCTCATGGCACCAGGTCAAAAATGGGTAAGGAAACCTGCTGATTACCCTGAGGGAACTTGCTCAGCTATGTCCTGTACACAAGAGGACAAATCCAATTCAGCCATTACTGCCCCATCAGTCGACTTTTGATCATCAGTAAAGTGATGGAAAGGGTCATCAACAGCGCTATCAGGCAGCACGTACTCAGCAATAACCTGCTCACAGCCATTCAGTTTGGGTTCTGTCAGGGTCACTCAGCTCCTGACCTCACTGTAGCCTTGGTTCACACACAGATGAAAGAGCTGAATTCCAGAGGTGAGAGTGATTGCCCTTGACATCAAGGCAGCATTTGATCGAGTATGGCATCAAGGAGCCCTAGCAAAACTTGAGTCAATAGAAATCGGGGGAAACCCTCCGCTGGTTGGAGTCATACCTAGCACGCAGGAAGATGGTTGTGGTGGTTGGAGGTCAATCATCTCAGGGGTGCCTCAGGGTAGTATCCTAGGCCCAACCATCTTTAGTTGTTTAATCAATGACGATCCTTCAGTCATAAGAAATTGTCCACTGATCTTTCCAGAATGTTCAGCACCATTCATGACTCCTCAGACACTGAAGAAGTCCATGTCCAAATGCAGCAAGACATGTACAATATCCAAGCTTGGGCTGACAAGTGGCAATTAACATTTGCACCATGCAAGTGTCAGATGACCATCTCAAAAAAGAGAGGAGCTAACCATTGCCCTTTGACATTCAATAACATTACCATTGCTGAATCCCCCACTATTAACATCCTGGGGATTATCACTGACCAGAAACTGAACTGGACTAGCTATATAAATACCGTGGCTACCAGAGCAGGCCAGAGGCTGGGAATTCTGTGGAGAGAAACTCATCTCCTGACTCCCCAAAGCCTGTCCACCGTCTACAAGGCACAAGTCAGGAGTGTGATGGAAACTCTCCAATTGCCTGGATGAGCGCAGCTCCAACAACATTCAAGAAGCTTGACACCGTCCAGAACAAAGTAACGCGCTTAATTGTTACCCCTTCCACAAAAATTCACTCCCTCCAACACTGATGAACAGTGGCAGCCATGTGTACCATCTACAAGATGGACTGCAGGAACTCACCAAGGCTCCTTCGGCAGCATCTTCAAACCCACGACCACTGCCATCTAGAAGGACAAGAGCAGAGATTCCTGGGAACACCACTGCCTAGAAGTTCCCTTCCAAGTCACCATCTGACTTGGAAATATATCGCTGTTCCTTCACCTTCGTTGGGTCAGAATCCTGGAATTCCCTCCCTAATAGCACTGTGGGTGTACCTACAGTAAGAAGTCACAGGGTCATAGAGTCATGGAGGTTTACAGCATGGAAACAGGCCCTTCAGCCCAACTTGTCCATGCCGCCCTTTCATTTTTTAAAACCCCTAAGCTAATCCCAATTGCCCGCATTTGGCCTATATCCCTCTATACCCATCGTACCCATGTAACTATCTAAATGCTTTTTAAAAGATAAAATTGTACCCGCCTCTACTACTCCCTCTGGCAGCTTGTTCCAGATACTCACCACCCTGTGTGTGAAAAAATTGCCCCTCTGGACGCTTCTGTATCTCTCCCCTCTCACCTTAAACCTCTGCCCTCTAGTTTTAGACTCCCCTACCTTTGGGAAAAGATATTGACTATCTACCTTGTCTATGCCCCTCATTATTTTATAGACCTCTATAAGGTCACCCCTCAGCCTCCTACACTCCAGAGAAAAAAGTCCCAGTCTATCCAGCCTCTCCTTATAACTCAATCCATCAAGTCCCGGTAAATCTTTTCTGCACTCTTTCTAGTTTAATAATATCCTTTCTATAATAGGGTGACCAGAATTGCACACAGTAATCCAAGTGTGGCCTTACCAATGTCTTGTACAACTTCAACAAGATGTCCCAACTCCTGTATTCAATTTTCTGACCGATGAAACCAAGCATACCGAATGCCTTCTTCACCACTCTGTCCACCTGTGACTCCACTTTCAAGGAGCTATGGACATGCACCCCTAGATCTCTTTGCTCTGTAACTCTCCCCAATGCCCTATCATTAACTGAGTAAGTCCTGCCCTGGTTCAATCTACCAAAATGCATCATCTCGCATTTGTCTAAATTAAACTCCATATGCCATTCATCAGCCCACTGGCCCAATTGATCAAGATCCCATTGCAATTGGAGATAACTTTCTTCACTGTCCACTATGCCACCAATCTTGGTATCATCTGCAAACTTACTAACCATGCCCCCTATATTCTCATCCAAATCATTAATATAAATGACAAATAACAGTGGGCCCAGCACTGATCCCTGAGGCACACCGCTGGTCAAAGGCTTCCAGTTTGAAAAACAACTCTCTACAACCTCTTCTGTCAAGAAGCCAATTTTGTATCCATTTAGATACCTCACCCTGGTCTCACAACACCAGGTTAAAGTCCAACAGTTTATTTGGTAGCACAAGCCACTAGCTTTTGGAGTGCTGCCCCTTCATCAGGTGAGTGGGAGTTCTGTTCACAAACAGGGCATATAAAGACACAAACTCACTTTACAAAATAATGCTTGGAATGCGAGTCTTTACAGGTGTGGTGAACCATAGATGGTTACCACTATGGGTACTGAACCATAGATGGTTAGCACTATGGGTACTTGTACATATGTTACTGTTGTCGCTGTTGGGGTTAGGGTTGGGGTGTTCTACCTGTTGATATTGTTCTGTGGTACACTCCAGTTGGCTCCGCCTACCTGGAGGAGTATAAAGGTCACGGCACTGCCTGGTGACCCTTTAGTCTGGGATTGTATTGTTATATAGTATGCTCCATTCTTGTTACTAATAAAAGCCTTTATTTCCCGGGTACGATCTAGCCTCCCGAGTGATTTAATCGCGCATCAACAGGTAATCAAACACCTCAGGGACTGCAGCGGTTCAAGAAGGCAGCTCACCACCACCTTCTGAAGGGCGACTGGAGTGGGCAATAAATGCTGGTTTAGCCAGTAATGCCCACATCTCATAAATAAATTTTAAATAAGACAGAGCCAATATTATCTGGCAATTGTATTCCTGTGAAGAAAAAATGATCAATTTCAGAATAAGAAATTGCCGACCTTAGAACTCGCATTCATAGTTCTGGACTCAATTGTTTTTCCCATTGAAAAGCATTTGAAATATTGTTTATAAATTTGACTGATGAAAGTTTAAAATATTCTTGCTGTGTTTCCAACAATGAAGTACCCTATCTCCAATTGAATTAAATAACTTGCAATGCCCTGCTCTAGAAGGTCAATAGTATTTCAGGCAGTTCTCAATGAAAATGTCAAATCTGATAAATGCATGCACTTTTGTGGCCAGTTTCTTTCAGAATACAATCAAAACTCATGGATCTAACAGGATTGCTTCCGTTTGCAAATCAGCCTGTATGACATCTCAAATATTGATGTTAAATCACCTTCAATTAGGTCTGAGCCCATTATGTATACACCGGATCTCGACAACCGCCAACAATGTGTTTGATACGAATCGAATATTTCCAGATGGATAACGCTCCATGTTGGAGTCCCACAAGGAATCCACTTAGGCCCTATATTTTCAGCTATCAGAAAGAATGCCTTCATTGATGTCACCATGCCTATTCATCATCACAGATATTTGATTTGATTTATTATTGTCATGTGTATTGGGATACAATGAAAAGTTTCTTACGAGCTATACAGACAAAGCATACTGTTCATAGAGTACTTGGGGAGAAAGATAGAGCATTGTTAGAGAGTTTAAAAGCATTAGAATATAGTTTTAAAAGCACAGAACAAGAGTAAAAGATAAAATTAGAGGGTATACAGCTCGCTTTGGTGCCATCTTGAAAAGTTTTATATGTGAATGACCTGACTTTCTTGGAGTGACATCAGCAAGGGAATGCATCATACATGCAAGGAACAATCAGTTTGTTGAGTGAATATCATGAGATTCAACCTCCAAACTTACAAGCACTATGGAATTATTATTTTATGCTGATCCTCCTCTCATCAATTTAGACAATACTGTGATTGTGCAAGAAGCATGCATTAAACTGTTGGGAATCTACACTCAAAGTGATCTCAAGTGGAATTACCAAGTGATTGAAATGTTTAAGAGAGCAACTAGGAGACTTCATATGCTATGAGTTCTCAAGCGTCACAACCTACCCCAAGCTGACCTATTAACAGTATTTAATAGTTATGTAAAAACAATTGTTGAATATCCAGCACTAGTTTGGAATGCTGGACATAACAAAACATGTGAGCAAACTTGAAAGTGTTCAGCAATGAGCACTGAAACCAGTCCTAGTTAACATGTGCTGAATCAAGGGATTGACTATGTGCTCCCTTGCTGATAGGTGGAGGAAGCTCTAGCTAGACAAAACACTTGAATTACATCTCCCATTGCCACTATCCTTTGCCAGTAAATGGGCGATGGAATTGAAGAGAAAAGACACCATTCCACAAATAAGATATAGAAAAAATAGACTATGGGCGCAACCTTATACCCTCATCCTGCCCAATATTCGGCACAATAGGGTGAGAGGCGAAAAACGAGAAACGCACCCGATTTCTCGCCTCCCCCGATCATAGTGGCCCTGTTTTGAATGTTAATGACATCATTTAAATGTCATTAGTGAGTCCCAGATGCTATCATCTGGGCTCACTTGACCTCACCTACTTGCCGGTCGAGCTTTTCACTGGTGAGAATCACAGAATCTCCACCAACGGGAGACCAGATGGGATTGCTTTGCCAGAGGGGTTGGAGGGTGTTGAAGCCACCGGGTGGTCAGGGGCATGGCCAGGCAGTACCCATGGGGCAGTGTCTATCTACCAGTGCCTGCCTGGGACCCTGGCACTGTCCGCATTGCACTCTGGCAGTGTCCACCGGGCACCCTGGCAGTGCCCACCAGGCACCCTGGCAGTGCTCACCAGGCACCATGACTGTACTGGGGCAGACCAAAGGAGTGGGGCCTGAATGGGGATGGCACCTGAGTGGGGTCGACCAGATAGGAGGGAGGGAACTCTGCAGGGGGGGTGACCGGGGTGGAAGGGAGGGAAGGGAAATCTGCCGATGGGAGCGATTGGGGAGAAAGGGAGGTAAGGGAACCCTGATGTGGTGGAAATTGGGGAGGGAGGGTACTCTGCAGATAGGAGCAATCAGCAGGGGTGGGGGTGTTGAGGTAGCAATGTCTTGGGGGGAGGCGGTGGGGGAGTGGCAGGAGATCTCCCAGTACACTGAATTACACCCATGAGTCAGCTTAATCCTCTACTTTATAAAACTCATAAATAGCATTGAGAATTTAATGAACTCAACATGACAACAGATGGGCTTTAGTACAAAATGCAGAGAATGCAGAGAGCAGCTAACCTTATTTTTTATTTGGCAAATTAAGAAGACCGCCATTTTGCAATGTATTCAAATTACTTTTGTACTGAAATGTTCATAATTGTGCAAAGTTTTTATTATTTTCTGCTTTATTTTAATTTTAATGATTGAGTCTATGTTATGACTTATGATTGCTTGTTTTATTTGTATAGTCACCATCATGCCACCATGGTGATTTTTGAATAAACCAATTATCTATCTAACCATCTAAATATTATTTTTAATAGCTATGGTGATACCTCACAGTACTTTCTTAAAATGCTAGAGGGATCTCATGTTTTCTCATCAATTATTACACTTGAAATGTTTTAAGCAAAGTGCCTCCAACTAGCATAGATTTAATTGGAACAGCATGACTTCTCACTTTGAGGAGAAAGAAAATATCTCCTTCCCTATCATAGAGCATTTATTTCAAGGGCTATACTGAAACATAATTATCGCACTATTGAAAGCAATATTTTCCAATCACAAACAAGAAAACTAAACAGAAAAAATGCCAATTGCATCAGTATGAGTGGAGAGCTGGTCAAGGCTTATTGGATAAATAGACTGAAAGGTATGTGATAAATGCACAGTGGGAAACATTTAAAGAAACTATTCAGATGGTTTAGCGCAATCACATTCCACTAAAAAACAGGAGCTCAGGAAGAAAAACCCATCCGTGGTTGCTATGGAAGTTAAGAATAATATTGGAGAAGAACAGGCTTATAATGTTACAGATACTAATAGTAAATCTGAGGATTGGGAGTGTTTTAGAAATCAGCAAAAAAGCTGATAAAATGGAAAAATGAGATTATGGAAGTTAACTAGCCAGAAATATAGAAAAACAAACTGTCAGAGCTTTTACAAGGACATGAAGGAAGAGAGTAGCTAAAGTAAACATTGGTCCCTGAATAGCAGAGACAGGAAAAACCATTCTGGGGAATGAGGAAATGACAGAAGCATTGAGCAAATATTTTGCGTCTGGCTTCGCTGTAGAAATCCAAAGCACTACAGCGAAGGCTCACTAGATGGGTTCTTGAAATGAGAGTGTTGTCCTATAATGTAAGAGTGAGTAAATTAGTTCTCAAGTCTCTGGAGTTTAGAAGAATGAGAGATACCCTTATTGAAACATTCAAGGTTCTGAATGGGTTTAACAGGGTAGATACTTCAAAGTTATTTTCCCTGACTGGGAATCTAGAACACAAATCTCAGGTTATGGGGATGATCATTCAGGGATGAGATAAGATTTTGTTTTCACTCAAATGTTTGTGACTCTTTGGAATTCTCTACGCTGGTGGATTGTGGATGCCCCATTGCTGAATATATTTAAGGCTAATATAGATTTAAGTTTGGTCTCTCAATGAATCAAGGAATATTGGGAGTGGGCACAAAAATGGAAGATATGCTGAGGATCAGTTATGACTGCATTGAATTGTGGAGCAGGCTCTAAGGGCTATATGGTCTACTCCTGCTCCTATTTTCTACGTTCTTGAACAGTTCTGATGGAACCAGTAAGATTGTAACATGGATATTTAGTTATGATTCTGATTCCGTTGAATTGTTCTTTTATGACATCAACCATAGAACATTCAATAGGTGTCCATGTTGAAAATCCAGCTGTTTCAAGTGAAGAATTGATGTTTGTAAAGGGATGAGGTAGAATGCTGATTCATCATATGTTCGGCACAACTTGTGGGGCCAAAGGGCCTGTTTTGTGCTGTAGTTTTTCTATGTTTCTATCATTGGTAGACTCCAAGCAACATTGCTGAACCGAGCAAGCAGACCTGATCAGTTCATTTACAGGGTGCTGAATTCAGAATGTAAAAGTTTCCATGTTATTTGATGTTTTTATACCAGCACGTAAAAGCCTCAATAAAGTTACTAAGATAAATAAATCTTATTTATTGATTTCTTGCCAAAGTCAATAAATTTTTCAACTGTTTACTCAATCAGTGCTGGTGGTCCACATAACATGACACTGGAGAGATTCAATGGACTTGCTCTTGGGAGGTTATTTCTTTAAAGGTGTATTTGATCATATATTGTTGAATTTGAAGTCCCCTTTCACATTTTGGCTAACTTTACCATCTGCATTGTCAGTGTCGCAATGCTTCTGACAGATCTTATGTTTGTTTATTTTGCATTGCAAAATCATTGTTACCCAGTCTCATTTGCTGCTATCTTGATACGAATGAACCTTCTCTCAAAAAAATACTCTCATTTAAATTGATATCATCTTTTATTTCCTTTCACTTGAAAAGATTTTGTGACATTATTGTTTGCCACTCAGCTGCTTCCCCTTGGTGATAGTGTGCAGTCGATGTGAGGAATAAATAGGCTGGCAGATAGCTCATCCTCATGAAAGGGGAAATAGTCTCATTTGAGGCATCTGCCCCAAACATTTGGCTGTTAGATGACTGCTGACAGCAAATAACAGTTTAGTGCTGGTCAAGGTGTGGGATTTTGGGGATAGGCTGTGGGGGTGGCAGGGCGGCCTCGGTAAAATGCTCTTTCAGAGACTCAGTGCAGACTCAGTGGGCCAAATGGCCTACTTCTGCACTGTAGGGATTCTATGGATTCTATTTGTTATGGATGCTGGTTAGGTTCGCCAGTTATGGCACCTCCTTCTAGCAAACATTTTCAGGGAAGGGAGCCCTAGACTATCAAATAGGACAGCTTAACTCACATCTGTAATGCAATAATATGCCTAGCTCATTAGCCATTAAGAATGGATTTGGAGTGTATTACTCAAAGATTCCATACTGAGCTTTTGTATTGCAATTATTTTATTTTCCTTTTAACACATCAGTTATTCTCATTCACATGTAACCTTTGGAAAAGTCAAAAATAATTAAAGCAAATAAATATATATAAATATAGTCCTTATAAATGTTGAAATAATATTTGCCCCATAGCAACCACATTTTTAAGTGGCTACAGGTTTTTATGTCTGAGGGTCAACCCTTTAAAGGGTTGCATGCTGGATTCAATTATTTCCTTCTTATAACCATGTTGCCTACATGAACCCTAAGTGGTACTCATGCTAATGTTAAATATATGAATGATCTGATTTCACTGAATCAGCTTTTTTTTTCATGGACACATACCCCCCATGGGCATTCAACAGTCCAATGGTGCTTTAGAACGGAATACTGAATTTGTTATATATTATGGAACCCATTTTTGGTCAACCTATTTTTGGGGAGGCGATGGCCTCGTATTATCACTGGACTATTAATCCAGAAACTCAGCTAATGTTCTGAGGACTCGGGTTCGAAGCCCGCCACGGCAGATGATGGAATTTGAATACAATAAAATAAAATCTGGAATTAAGAATCTATTGATGACCATGGAACTATTGTCGATCGTCAGCAAACCCATCTGGCTCACTAAAGCCCTTTAGGGAAGGAAATCTGCCATCCTTACCTGGTCTGGCCTACATGTGACTCCAAAGCCACAGCTGTGTGGTTGACTCTCAACTGCTCTTGGGCAACTGGGGATGGGCAATAAATGCTGGCCAGCCAGCGATACTCATATCCCACGAATGAATTTAAAAAAAACTGGATGGTGAGCTTTCACTGTTGGAGCATGGTCAGGTGTTCACATCAGAGGGTAAAATTTTCCAAACCCCTAACTAGGCTGGCTGGACATTGTAAAATTTATCCTTAGATTCTTCACTCTTTCCTGGCTAAAAGAATACTGTATAAATAATTCAGGCTCATCTCAAACCTGTGTCCAATGTGTTCACAGCACAAAACTGCTTCATAGATGGCACATAATCACATTAAATTGACAGCCTCAGAAGGCTTAATGGTGGATGCAGAAGATGGTATTCTTCTGAAGTTGAGGCTAATGCACATTATCAGAGCAGAGACTGTAACTCTGGAGCTTATTGCTTTAAAGCAGACCGATGCTAACATTGGATGCTGGAAGTCGAATTGCATTCCATTCTCCAACATGGGCATTCCACCTTTCAACGTGATTAGACAGAAAGAGGGTTAAATTAGGCAGCCAGAAAATGGGCAGTGTTTGTAAAGCACAATTATCCTGTTCAATGTTCTCAGATTTAAGTTCGTAATTTTCCTCTACCACATTTTCCAAGCAATCATAGAAACCCTACAGTGCAGAAGGAGGCCATTCGGCCCATCGAGTCTGCACCGACCACAATCCCACCCAGGCCCTACCCCTACATATTTTACCCGCTAATCCCTTTAACCTACGCATCCCAGGACTCTAAGGGGCAATTTGTTTAACCTAGCCAATCAACCTAACCCGCACATCTTTGGACTGATATGTATCCTCCTTTTGCATCTTACCACTGACCATTGCCAAAAATGAAACACCTGTAGTGAAATTCATAACTTTACCTTTCATACACCTCTTCTTTCTTTCTAACTTCTTTTGCTCCTCTTCTATGTTTTGCTCATTGTTCTCACTCCTCCCTTTCCCCCTCACACTTTTTATCTGTTTCCCAGCATTCCCACATTTCTTCCTCTCTTTTGAAATGTTCTCTTTTATTTATTTTGCTCTTTCATGAGCCTTATCGCTTTCCTGTTGGCCAGAATTGCACAAGCATAAAAACCATGGGGAGACACAAGCACATGAGTTTATGCAGCAATGGCAGTCTGCATTTCTCCTCTCCCCGCACAAAGCAGGGATGTAAACATGGCAAAGGTACGGCACATACACTTGATTTTATGGTCAACGCAACAGGACATGTGCTGCGTGACCATTTAATCCTGTCAGTGAATTTGTTCTTGTTAAGCTAGAGTTTGTTCCAAGCTATTATTAATTGACCTGATACAGAGAGGTGTTCATGCTAACTGCATAAATTCAAACCAAAAAGTCAAACTCTCAGTAACTGTTAGGTTAACCTGTATTGAAACTATAATCACAGTCAATGGAAACCGACAAGGTATTTAGACCAGAATAGAGGTCACTTTAAAAATTATACACCAGTCAAATTTGTGAAGCCCTCTCCTTATATCTATTTCCATAAAGAGCTGATAAAAATGAGTGATTGAGTTTAAATACCACAAGAAACAATTATGTTGACACTTGAGAGTTATACTAAATACGGATAGCTGGAGAAAAAATCAGACTACTGGCTGATTCAGGATCTCGGTGTGCAACAAGCCATTTTCATTAAGCAAAATAATGCACAGGCTGGAAATTGGAAATAAAAACATAAAATGCTGAAACATTCAGCAGACCAGGCAATGTCAGTAGAGTGAGAAGCAGAGTTAAATTCACAGGCTGGTGATCGCTCATGGAACTGGTGCTAATCCCATGGTTCTCTCTTCACAGATGCTGCCGGATTTGCTGAGTGTTTCCAACATTTCTAATACATTTCCAACGACTGATGCAAAGATTGAACAAAATAACATTCCACAAAATTTTAAGAAAATTCTATTGCTTTTAAATGATAACAATGGAATAGATTGTGCTATTGTGCAACAGAGTAAAACAGGTGAAAGTGAGTTGGAACACAATTTTACATCTCACCTGACTTTTATTTTCATTAACAAAAACCATTTTTCAGTTAACGATCATAATGCATAAATGAGGCCACTTTAATTTTTGAAAAAGCAGAGCTGTTCACTTGAGCTCTTAAATTCTAAATTAGTACCTGTTGTGTATGTCAGGGACATAGCCCCTTTAAGGGAACAAGCCAGGAGACCCTGTGTGTGGAATGATTTGCCCGGGGGACTGCCCTGAGAGGGCAGTTGTAGTTTGGAGTGTGGAACTAAGAAGACTTGCAATAAATACCTGTGTTCCTCAATGTCTGTCTGTGGAGGGAGTTATTGCAAATACATTCCAGTGGCAGAGAATTTAACAGGATCATGGCAGTCTTTCCCAAGACTGAAAATGACTTCCATAACACTAATGCCACTAACTTGAATGGGCTGGGATTACAAATGAAATGTCACCAATTGAAGGATATATTATTATTTGAGCGGTAGCTGTTCTGTTCAATTTCACTGCACTTCCGCAGCCTCCACAGTGTCACAGTCTTGAGACACTATTCTTGGAACATACCATCAAAGTTGTCATCCGCATTTGGACACAAAACTCAAATGGCATCCAATTACTTTGCTCCTTTGGGAATAAGCAAGCTTTATGGAATAAAAGAACATTTTCAATATAGTTTTCCTGGGGAAATGTGGATCCAATTGAACCTGGCTGTAGAAAGTAGAAAAATACAAATTGAATTTCCAAATGCATTCTTTGAGCGCAAAGCCTAACCCAGTGGGAGGGAATTTTGGGACATTATGGGCACACTCGCCATGCCTATGGTTTTCCAATTTGTGCTTCTGGAGGAAGAAGTTTCCTCTGGGAGTGCGATTTCATAACATTGACATTTATTAATTTCAATGTGGAATTAATAAGTATTCATTTTCCTAGTACAGTTTCCTGTGCATGTCCATGCATGTAATGTAGGTGTAACCAATAAGTTAAACATCTAGTGGCTACTTTATTGCGAAGTATCAAAAGAACTGGGCTTGAATCCAGACTATACTGAAGAAATAAAGGTTTCTTCTATTACCGGTAAGGTTCCATGTCAAATGAGTTTGGACAATCTCAACCTGGGTTTGAATGTCGATATGGAAACAGCACAAAACTGGTGCCAATTTGCCAGAAATTGGCAGACTGATGCATTTGGCTGGCCTGGGAAGTTAAGATACAGCAGGGATTTGGGGTGTTGTTCTCATGTTGAGGTTGAGATATGTTAGGTGGAATTTAAGTCAGTCCATCGGGAACCATGGTGACTGGGTGCACTTAATAGCAGGGGAGGCCGCGTGTCAATCTCCCAGAGTGGGAAAACCTTTCTTGATTAAGGAGAGAGGAATGGGCTGAGGTGGGATTCTGGACCACCAGATTGAGGATGTCATTAGTCTCATTAATGAGCCAACTGAAACCTGTTATTCCCGAGTCCACCAAAACTCATTAGTTGCTCAGGGTTTAAGCAGAAGTTGCACTGCTTTCCAGTATCTCCCGAAGGCTGTCCATCAAACCCCGGGGTCTCCTGGGAGGTCGGGGGAGTGGTCACTTGTTAACAAGACCCTAGTGTGAGGGGGAGGGGGAGTTGTAAGAGCCAGCAAAGTTGCACCTTTTGCAATCTTGCGGAGTCCGTGGACCATATCAATGTTCACTACTATAGGTTGCACTCCCTTTTTGGTTATCTAAAAAACCTTTTATTGATGTTCTGTTTGCACTTCAGTCCCATGCTCCTGATCTATGGGCATCCGGTGCGGGGGGGGGGGGGGGGGGGGGGGGGGGGGAGAAGACGGAGGACCTCCTTGTGATCCTGCTCCTGGGCCCAGCCAAATGAGCTATAAACAGGTCCAGGCAGCAGGCAACTGAGGGGGTCATCCAGCCTGACTGTTTGCCCCTCTACCGCGGCTATATTTGCGACTCTCCATTTGTCCCTGGAGAGGGAGTGTGCAGTGTCTGAGGGCACTATTCTGCTTTCCGTGCCCACTGGGCACCACAGGGACTGGGGTGTATTATCGACCCCCTTAATCACATTTTGATTTAATTTTTAAGTTTACTTTGTCTTTTGTTTTGGGCGGATCCCTTCTTTTTGGGGGCTGCCCTTCTTACTTTGTCCCTCAGTTTGTTTAATTTAGTTCATTTGATTTGCCAAAAAACCCCAAAGCTAACAAAATCAGTACCACAAGAAATAGTGCAGGCAAATGCATTGATGTTTTTGAGTGGAAAGGAACAAAATATCTTGATGGAGTTAGGTGAAGTGGGCACGAGAAAGCTATGTGGAGCATAAACACTGACATAAGCCAGTTAGACTGAATATCCTGTTTCTGTGTTGTAAATGCTTGCAAAAGTTTGTGACATGTCACTCTTACCTTGATAAGCAGAAATGTGAGCAAAATAAAAGCCTGTGCAAAGTTTTGCTTGAACTAATACGGACAAGCTGCACATTATTTCAGGTGGAAGTGAGCCAAATCTCCAAGATGTTTAGCAAGGGAACAGTAACTCAAGAAAAAAATACCCAGATGTAATGAGCCAACTCATTAAAGTTAACTGAGGCATAGTAGAAATTGAGTTTCTGTATTCCTATTAACATTTCATTTGAGAAGAAGAACAAAAAGTGACCAGGAACAAACAAGTCGATTTGTTCTGCATTAATGAATGGCTACATTCACACCCATGGTGAGGTTGTCGCAGTGTAGAATTTAACATTATGGGCAGAATTTGAACATAAAATATTCACCTTCTCCCAAGCATGAAAGATTGAAGGGCAGATTTTGCAAATCCTCACTCCTGTAGCACCAGCACCAGCAGTGTAGATGGGACATTTGGACTGGAAGGCCCTGTACCCAACAGGATTTTCCATCCATTCATTTTAATTGAAGTAAAATACAAGTCTGTGGCTTGAACTCCCTCATCACTACAGCCAACGCTGTGCTGTCAGACTAGTTATCAACGTCAAAGGCATTACATAAACATAAGTTGTGTAGTTGTATATGTCTATATTAGCTCAGCCTTAAAATAGTGAGCTCTGTTGGATATTTCATCCTGTTCCTTTTGAAAATCTTTCCGAGATTGACAGTGTTTAAAGGGTTTATGCCCACTATTCTTCCACTTTTACTTAACCTTTTCCTTAAGATTAACCAATTTCATAGCCAGGTCCTCTGGGTTCTTCAGTAACAGTCAAATAACAACACCAATCCCTGTACCTCTCAGTACCTTAAAAGCTGATACCTTGTCCCATTCAACAAAGGCAGGATTCGTCATCCAAAAAACACAATGCTGGGAGTGGGGTTAATGAAAGCTGTTCTGGAAAGATCAGCCCAGTTTTGTGCGAGTGTCTGAAGCCTGATATAAAAGCTTTTTAGGACTTGGCAAGCTGTCACAGTCATGATCTGAAACTCAAATTTACATTCTGGAGCGTGGGCCCAAGGATAACCTGTGACAAAAGGAAAAGGTTTCCATGTCTGGATATTAATAAAGCAAACGCCCTAATGTTGTCAGATCCACAATGAGCACAATGAGCACTAAAACACTGCATACCGAGTCAAATAAGAGATTAAATCCCATGTGTTGTGCGCCCTCTCAAGTGGGTGTAAAAAATCCCATGCTGCTATATTGAAGGAGACACCATGGGTGGCACAGTGGTTAGCACTGCTGCCTCACAGCGCTAGGGACCCTGGTTCGATTCCCAGTTTGGGTCACTGTCTGTGTGGAGTTTGCACATTCTCCCTGTGTCTGCGTGGGTTTCCTTCGGGTGCTCCGGTTTCCTCCCACAGTCCAAAGATGTGCGGGTTAAGTGGATTGACCATGCTAAATTGCCCCTTGCTGTTAGGAGGACTAGCAGGGTAAAAGCATGGGGTTATGGGGAATAAGGCCTGGGTGGGATTGTGGACGGTGCAGACTCGATGGGCCGAGTGGCCTCCTTCTGCACTATAGGATTCTCTGAAATCTTAAATTGCAATCGAATACAAAAGCAAACTAAGTTAGCCCATACCTGTTAGGTTTTGACCGATTTTGAATACCCACCAACCTTCCCTTCCCCCATGGTTGTTTGTTTATTGTACTATATATGTAAAAGCTCTAAGATATTCATGTCTTTCAAGATCCTCCCGCCTTTTTGTAAAAACAGAGGAAGCCCTCTATTTGCTCCACCATTTAAATACTTCAAACTTCCTGCTGATCATCCCATCAGATTCTGAACTTCTCCATCAAGACTGAGGACGGAATTTTACTGCCCCGCCTGCCACAGGAATCAGAGTGGATCAGGGGCAGACAATGGGAAGGTCAGTTGATCTCAGGCAGGATTTTATGGTTTCGGGACGAGCGAGGCCATATCTGTGTCTTCAGTTCTGCAATCGCTGCACAATTAATGGCTCACTTCTAATGGCAAGTGGCATAAAACTATATAATAGAAAAGGTATTAGAAGTAACAAAACACAAACTTTTTGATTTGATTTGATTTATTATTGTCACGTGTATTATACAGTGAAAGGTATTGTTTCTTGAATGCTACACAGACAAAACATACCGTTCATAGAGAAGGAAGCGAGAGAGTGCAGAATGTAGTGTTACAGTCATAGCTCGGGTGTAGAGAAAGATCAACTTAATGCAAGGTAAGTCCATTCAAAAGTCTGACAGCAGCAGGGAAGAAGCTGTCCTTGAGTAGGTTGGTACGTGACCTCAGACTTTTGTATCTTTTTCCCGAAGGAAGAAGGTGGAAGAGAGAATGTCCAGGGTGCGTGGGGTCCTTAATTATGCTGGCTGCTTTGCCGAGGCAGCGGGAAGTGTAGACAGAGTCAATGGATGGGAGGCTGGTTCGCGTGATGGATTGGGCTACATTCACATTTTGTAGTTTCTTGCGGTCTTGGGCAGGGCAGGAGCCATACCAAGCTGTGATACAACCAGAAAGAGTGCTTTCTATGGTGCATCTGTAAAAGATGGTGAGAGACATAGCTGACATGTCAAATTTCCTTAGTCTTCTGAGAAAGTAGAGGCGTTGGTGAGCTTTCTTAACTATAGTGTCGGCATGGGGGACCAGGACAGGTTGTTGGTGATCTGGACACCTAAACACTTGAAGCTCTCGACCCTTTCTACTTGGTCCCCATTGATGTAGACAGGGGCATGTTCTTCTTTATGCTTCCTGAAGTCGATGACAATCTCCTTCATTTTGTTGACATTGAGGGAGAGATTAGTGTTGTCGCACTAGTTCACCAGATTTTCTATCTCATTCCTGTGCTCTGTCTCATCATTGTTTGAGATCCGACCCACTATGGTGGTGTCGTCAGCAAACTTGAAAATCGAATTGGAGGGGAATTTGGCCGCACAGTCATAGGTGTGTAAGGAGTATAGTAGGGGGCTGAGAACACAGCCTTGTGGGGCACTGGTGTTGAGGATGATCGTGGAGAAGGCATTGTTGTCTATCCTTACTGATTGTGGTCTGTAAGTTAGGAAGTTCAGGATCCAGTCGCAGAGGGAGGTGCCGAGGCCCAGGCCACGGAGTTTGGAGATGAGTTTCATGGGAATAATAGTGTTGAAGGCTGAGCTGCAGTCAACAAATGGGAGTCTGACATTGGTGTCCTTGCTATCTAGGTGTTCCAGGGTTGAGTGCAGGGCCAGGGAAATGCCGTCTGCTGTGGACCTGTTGCGGCAGTAGGCAAACTGTAGTGGATCCAGGTGGTCTGGGAGGCTGGAATTGATTTGTGCCATGACTAACCTCTCGAAACACTTCATAATGATGGATGTCAGTGCCACCGGCTGACAGTCATTAAGGCACGCTGCTTGGTTTTTCTTAGGTACCGGGATGATGGTCGTCTTCTTGAAGCAAATAGGGACCTCAGATTGTTGTAATTGCTGTAACTTACAGGTTATATACCCATTATGCCTATACCTAAGCATTATACTTATTCATTCTGTACTAATTTGCTTTATGGACAAACGGGAGATTTATCTGTGTCTTTGCTAAGATGGATGCTCGCATTAAGGTTGCCATGTCTGTCTTGTAAATGCTTTTGCATTCATCCCATTCAAGTTGGGCATTCCCATAGTTGAGCATATTTGTTTGCCCTTAACATTGGACTAGAATTTCCATGATTTTGGCACAAATTGAGCTCAAATTTGCACCCGTTTTGAAAGCTTTTTTTCTCTTCCAACTCATTGGCATATCTAGTGCACTTTCATTGTGCTCCTTCTCAGGTAAGTACATATTTCTGTAGATAAGCAGACCAAGGGTCAGATTTTCATTCCCCATTGGAGTTGTGCATCAGGTTGCAAAATGCTTTTTTAAAAAAAAAATTCCTCTGCCTTCCTGACCCCATGCAATTTCCTTTTGGCTTTTTTGTGCATCAGGAAAGGCTCTGGTTGCAAAACATATTAACAATTTTTCTTATCCCCAGTGTGAGAAGTTTGCTACAAAAAAATTACTTCTCCGACTGCACAGTGTTATTATGTGCTAGTGCAGGTTTTATAAGCCCTAAGGGAAATGTATCTCCTTGGAGAGCTCATGAGTTCTGGTGGGGAAGCCAGTTTAGGAGTCGGGAACAGTCTGAAAGCTGAGTGGAAATTGCCTTGGCACCATCAAATGTCACTATTTGATGCTGTATTTTAATATAGATATGTTTTCAATCCAGTGATTCATCATAGGAATCTATCTTGCAAAGGTAAGTTAACCATTACATTGACCACCATTGTGTAAGCATTGACATGTATTGGATTACTTTTTCCACTGGGGAAAGTACATATGCATTCAAAAATGTGTTGGTAAACTCCCCTTGTCATATTTGGCACAGGAGTTTACAGGTCTGACTGTAAAATATAAATCTCCTCCATTTGAAAAGTAAAATAAATGTGAGCACATACTCCGCTCCATTAATTGTCAGACAAATTTGCTTTGAAATGGATAGGACACCAGTTCATTTAATTGCAGGCGCTTGCAGTTGTAATTTTTTTTAATAGCTGGGACATTCTGAATGCTTGGCTGAATTTCAAAAAAAGGAGTATTCAACTCTTTTGATACAGAGGAATTATTGACAATTTTATGAGTCTGAAATACAATACTCAGTCTTAATGCATCTTTAGAGTAGATGGCTGTTTCTTTAAATAGTTTAGTGACCATTTAGAGCATTAACAGTTTTTCAACTGAAAAACTTTTTGCAGTATTGATGATATACCTTTGAATGAGGGTTTTATTATATTGTCATTGTTTTTATTTTGCCTATTGCATGGTTCCTGAGGGCTGTACATACTGAATATTGTATGCTTGGCTCTGGAGGATAGATGGTACAGGTGTGGATGGAGAGTGCAAGGAGGTGGCATGGAGATCTGAGGAGGCATGGAGATGAAATGGGTAATCTGAGAGGTGGCCTTTAAACAATGTTGAGAGCTGGACCTTCCCAACTGACCCACCTCTGCTCCCACACTCCATCACAGCTTGCAAACTGTACTGTGAACCTTAACCCTGCGTGAAAAAATAAAAGTCCTGGACAAAAGCACACGTTGCAGCATCTGCACTGCGAATTTGATCAAAAGTGCATAAGTGGTATTTTCCCGACCCGACACATGAATCCAGGCCAGAACTGTATACTGTGCTCCAGTCCCTTATATATTTTCAGCAAAACATCTTTAGTTTTATGCTGCAACTCCGTTGTTGAAGTTTCCATCATCTTTAATAGTTTCCTCCCTCATAGAATCATAGAAACCCTACAGTACAGAAAGAGGCCATTTGGCCCATCGAGTCTGCACCAACCACAATCCCACCCAGGCCCTACCCCCATATCCCTACATATTTTACCCGCTAATCCCTCTAATCTATGCATCCCAGGACACTAAGGGGCAATTTTAGCATGGCCAATCAACCTAACCCGCACATCTTTGGACTGTGGGAGGAAACCGGAGCACCCGGAGGAAACCCACGCAGACACAAGGAGAATGTGCAAACTCCACACAGACAGTGACCCAAGCGGGGAATCGAACCCAAGTCCCTGGAGCTGTGAAGCAGCAGTGCTAACCACTGTGCTACCGTGCCGTCCCTGGCCCTGGCCACGGACTCAGCAATGACTATTCCAATGATGGTGAACATCATCTCTTCCAGGGGGTTTAGGACATACAGCCACATCTGTTTTGCTCCTGCTGTTTATGCTTGTGATCAACTTTCTGCAGGTGCATCAGTGTTATACAACTTGTTTGTGATTGTCACACTTGAATAGCTAGCCGCTTGTACCAGCTGTGAAATGTGGCAATGGGGCTGGTAGCAATGCTAAGTGTGTGCTAAGAGTGTTAGGTAAGAGTTCTGATTGATAGAAAGTGTTGGTAGGTGAGTGATGGAGGTATGGGGCACTGAGCTACATGTTGCAGGTGACAGGGAATGGCATTTGAAAATGGCATTCAGTGCCCTTGAACTCTTGCTGGAGATCATTGAAATTCTTGCAGCACTGCACCCAGATCCTTGGGGTTTGACTCTTGGCACTGACCTCCTCGGCTATCTGGTCTCACTGCCTTTTGATATTTGGCTGCAGAGCCTCTTGCAGATATAGAACATCTCTCCTCTTCTCTAGTTCCATCACCAAGTGTAGCAAATTAAAATCTTGGAACGCATTCTTTCCCTTGTTGTGCCATTCCTCATGATTTTCCATTCACTACTCCAATCTCAAAGTATTTCCTTCTTAAGCAGTGCAGGTCAGCGTTCAGTGGCACTTGGGAGGCATAACTGTGGACTCTCACTACTGATGTATGTGGCTAATGTATGTGGCCAATGGTTCATGACCACTGCAGAAATCTCTGCAATAAGCAGGCAGCAAAAGGTAGGTGTGTTACCTGCATTTCAATCATCAGACATGGGTTAATTACACATCAGCATTCCTGTTTCAGATGATATCCAATTTTGCTCTCATGTTCAGAACTTCAGTGGGCAATTGCCTACAGTTGCTGAAATAGATAGATTTTGCTGGTCCTTTTTTTTATTCAGTCGTGGGACATAGACATCATTGGCTGGCCAGCATTTATTGCCCATCCCTAGTTTCCCTTGGGAAGGTGGTGGTGAGCTGCCTCTTGAAATGCTGCAGTCCATGTGCTGTGGGTTGACCCACAATGCCGTTAGGGAGGGAATTTCAGGATTTTGACTGTAAAGGAACTGCAATATATTTCCAAGTTAGGATGGTGAGTGGCTTAGAGGGGAACTTGCAGGTGGTGGTGTTCTCATATATCTGCTCCCCTTGTCCTTTTAGATGGATGTGGGTGCGGGTTTGGAAGATACTGCCTAAGGATCTTTGGTGACTTTGGTGGAGCTTACATGTTCTTAATCATAATTGATTGACACTCAAATCTGTCAGAAGTTGTTAACATGAGATCTACTACGACATTGAAAAACTTGATGAAAATTTTGCAACATTTACAAAACCAGAACAGATTGTTAGCGATAATGATTCACAGTTTGCTTCACAAGAGTTTTAGGATTCTCAAAGTAAATGTTATTCAGCATATAAAATCGCACCTTATCATGCCATCCATCAGCTAATGGATTAGCTGAAAGATTCATACAATCCTTGAAACATTCTTTAAAAGTTTCAAGGGAGCAAGGTTCATTATTCTGTCATGTGAATAGCTTTTTGGCATCTTATATAAACACTGCTTATGTGACTACCCAAAGTTTACATGTATTACTACTCTTAAAGAGAAAATTGAGATCTATATTTAATTTGGTATTACCTCCAGAAATTGCAGAGATGGTAGAATGTCAACAACAATCTCAAGTTGCTAGATGAGAAGTGAGGGCAAAACAACACTCATTTCAACAAGGAAATGGAGTGTAAGGTTGTAATTGTGCCACGAGTGAGTTTAGTATTCACTCAGTATTTCATATGGAATCAAAGCAACAGAGACAGAAACAGGGAAAGGGGCAAAGGATGCGAGTCCCAATCTAAGTATCTAAAACCCACACAGACACGGGGAAATTGTGTAGACTCCAACCATTGTTTTAGCAAAAAACAAGTCCAATTTCTTAACATGGTTCAAACCGAAGATGAAGTGATTGGCGACCCCATGCCAGCCAATTGTTGTCATCTCAAAATGATTTCTCAGAATCACCTCCAGGAGTACCAACTTCCTTAGTCCCTAGTGTTGTAAATACTACTTTGGGGGAAGACTTAGTTGAATCTGAGTTGCCTGATGATAGTGTCTCTGCTACTATACCACTTGGGAATGATGCATGATTACGTCCAAGAGAAGAAATGTCTACTGAAGTTCCAAATCATACTTCTAGGGTCAAGGACAGCCAAATTCCAGAATGTTGTATAGAACCAAAGAAGAAGACATCCTCATGCTCGCCTTCCTGATTGACTATAATAGCACTGTGTCTAGAGTATTATTGATCTTATGTATAACCTTGTTATACCAGAGAAGTAAATGGGAAAGAAGGTTATATAATTAAGCGGCTGCATGATTTCTTTAAGAGGCCGGTCACATGATTTGATGGTGATGTCATTGGGGTGTTTCACAGGCTCCTGCTAAGTTCCATATTCTGCAGTTTTAGGCAACAGCTCCTACAATAAATTTGTTGTTGTTATTTTGAATCTGTGCAAACTATGGCTGGGATTCTCCCAAAAAGAATTCTAAGTGCCGAATTTGCGTAAAAATTGGAGTAACTCCTGCTGTTTTTTTTCAGGGGGATTTTCAAAATGAATCTCCCACGCTCTGAGCACTGCTATAGCAGATAAATTTGTTACCTCATATACATTGAGGGTAATCTCAAAATCGAACAATTATCAATAGATCAATATTCTGGATCTACATTTTCATTTGCAAAGTTCACATAAGGTTGCCCTATTTACTTTGCTAGGTCTGTAACCATTCATCCATTGCCTAAATAAATATACAATTTAACATTTTTTGCATAATTAACTCATAGAATCCCTACAGTGCAGAAAGAGGTCATCTAGCCCATCGAGTCTGCACTTACTGTCCGAAAGAGCATCTTACCCAGGCCTTCCCTTCTGCCCTATCCCCGTAACCCCACGCATTTACATTGGATAATCCACCTAGCCTTCACATCTTGGGACACTAAGAGGCAATTTAGCATGGCCAATCCATCTAGCCTGCACATCTTCAGACTGTGGGACGAAACTGAAGCACCCGGAGGAAAACCACACAGACACGGGGAGAACGTGCAAACTCCCCACAGTCATCCAATGCTGACATTGAACTCAGGACCCTGGTGCTGTGAGGCAACAGTGCTATCCAGTGTGCCAACATGCCACCCTTCTTATCAACATCTGGTTCCATAACATTAATCAGTCGTGTCAGCTATACTTTGTCTAAAGGCAGGTCTTCAACTCATTGTCTTCTGATGTTCCATCCTGAGTTGTCTTCTTGGCTGCTTTCCTCAGAAGTATTTTGCTTTTGCCTTCCACTTACATGGGTGCATAATCAGAAAGAAGTGCTCAATGGGCTTTGTGCTCTGTGGTAAAGAAAAGCTACTCTGACAACAAGTGGAAATACATTCTCAAAAGCTCACATTTTTAACCAAGTTTAAAATTGGACATCTATGATGGAGCATTTAGAGAAATTGAGTCCCCATTGAATTCTGCAATAACAAAGATGTCTTATTTGCTCAAAAGTCATGAAAGTCAGGTCTTATCAATCAGGGGCTTAGTGTGAATCCTGTCTTTTGACAGGTATCAAGCAATAACATTTACAGACGCCATATAATCTCAGCCCAGGTGCTGCAAAGCTGGTCAAGTAGGAGTAGAAACTGAAAAAAGCCACAGATCTAAAGCCTGAGGTTATAATGCTGGTTATTATCCTGGTTGGAGCATTATTAAGGGTTACATATAATTTGCTTCATTGATCTATTAAGGCCAGATGTCTGCTATTCAAAGATCAAAGGAAAACAAATCTAAGTTACACAACAGCAGCATTATAAGCAAGGCAGCGTTATATCCACCAGTTTGTCTTTTTTACAATAAGAACTGCTATCGACTTTCAGCTTCAGAGTTCCATAATTATTTGAACTTGGTCCAAGAAACGTAAGCTATAGATTTAAGTTTTCATCATGATACAAACAGACCACAGCGGAATCATAATTGAAAACTAATTTTGTTCTCGCAATTTTGAGGATAAAGAGAAAACAATGTTAAATTATTAGAAAGATTGTATCAATAATTGAGAACTTATTTCATTGATTAAACTTTACAGAGCTACAGTGCGATAAGCACAGTTTCTATGGTGTTAATATTTGCACTCAGTGATTGCAGATGGTTTCATTCAGCTTCACTGTAGGTGTTGCATTTGGACTGTAGGTTGGTGTGTGGACATTTTAACTGGCATCGAGGGTGTTCAGTCTGGACTGTAAATTGGTATGGAGGCAATTTGATCAATATATCTCTGTTGATGTATGTAAGTAAAATATTCTGAGAGCAGCAATACAAGGAGAAATCTGTACCTTCAATGTGCCTGACACAGTTTGTGTTTAGTGATTATTTTCATCTGTGCAGAATAATGATCAGTTGAATAATCCATTTGTAGAATCACAGCTCAGCTGTGACAGAAGCAGGTGCGTTTGAGCAAGAGATTTTGAGCAAGAGAATTCTTGCAGCAACCAACCATTAGCTAGCATTTGCTCACTCTGCAGCTGTGGCTTTATTATGGAGCGATAGGGAATGATCATTCTGCAAAATCACAAACTACATGAAAATCAATGCTGACAACTGTGAAATACACATGGCAAAGCTCCGACTCCTCAGCTGAGAATTACTGTACAATGGCAGAAATCTTCGAAACAATAACCTTCAGATTGTATGGTATTGTTCTCCTTTAAGCTTTATTTCATGGCTTTCCCAATTCTTTTCCTGGAGTTCAAGTATTAAAGAGCATCAATTAAAACAATGTTTGCAGGGAAATAACAGTAGAGTTAAAAACAAATCTTTTGGCATGGTATAATGCAAAATCACACTGCCAAGCAATTCCAACTGGGGTGTCTTAGCCTAAAAATATTATTTTCTTGTTAGAAATGAACATATGAATTAGGAGCAGGAGTAGGCCACTCGATCCCTCGCAACTACTCTACCTTTCAAAGAACCGCAACCCCAAATTCCTGCCCACTCTGGATAACCTTTCACCCCCTTGTTAATGAAGAATTTATCTAACCCTGCCTTAAAAATATTCAAATATTCCACTGCCTTTTGAGGAAGAGAGTGCCAAAGATTCACAACCCTCTGAGAGAAAATAATTTCTGCTCATCTCTGCCTTCAATGAGCGACCCCTTATTTTTAAGCAAAATAATCCTACTTCTAACAAGAGGAAACATCTTTTCCACATCAACTCTGTCAATATCCCTCAAGACCTTAAAGGTTTCGACCAAGTTGCCTCTTACTCTTCCAAATTCCAATGGATACAAGCCTAAATTGTTCAACCATTCCTTATAAGACAACCCGCCAAATTCTAGTATTTGTCGAGTAAACCTTCTCCGAACTGCTTCTAATGCATTTATCTCTCGCCTTAAATAAGGAGACCAACACTGTACACAATATTCTAGATGTGGTCTCACCAATGCCCTGCACAATAGATGAATAACCTCCCTACTTTTGTGATTAATTCCCCTAACAATAAATGATAACATTCCATTAGCTTTCCTAATTAATTGCTGCCACCTGTGTACTAGCCTTTTGTGAGTCATGCACGAGGACACCCAGATCCCTCTGCACCTTAGAACTCTGCAATCTTTCATCATTTAGATAAAAAGTTTACTTTTTATTCTTCCTGCAAAAATGGAGAATTTCACATTTGCCCACATTATATTCAATTTGCCAGATCCTTGCCCACTCAATTAACCTGGGGTCCTTTTGTGGCATCCTTAAGTTTAAGTTTATTTATTAGTGTCACAAGTAGACTCTGCAATGAAGTTATGTGAAAATCCTCTTCAGAGTTTACTTTCTGACCTATCTTTGTGTTGTCAGCAAATGTAGCAAAAATACCTTCAGTCCCTTCTTCCAAGTCATTTGCATAAATTGTAAAAAGTTGAGGGCACAGCACTGATGTATGTGGCACACCATTCGTCACGTCTGACCAACCAGAAAAAGACTCATTTATGCCAAGTTACTGTTTCATGTTGGCTAGTCAATCTTCTATACGTGCCAATATGTCACCCCTACACCATGAGCTTTTATTTTATACAATAACCTTTGACGTGGCACCTTATCAAATGCCTTCTGAAAATCTAGGTACAGTATATCCACTGGTTCCCCTTCACCCAATGCACATGACTCCAGACTGCAAAGGCTAAAAACAATTATGATGAATCTTTCCACTGATTAAGTGACCTTAAAAACCTGCCAATGCATCACTCAAGAATGATTCAATCAGCCTCACTGGTGCAGGTATTTATCATACCCCTGCAAGTTCCCCTCCAAGCCACTCACTGTCCTGACTTGGAAATATATTGCTGTTCCTTCGCAGTTGCTGGGTAAAAATCCTGGAATTCCCTCCCTAACGGCATTGTGGGTCAATCCACAGCACATGGACTGCAGTGATTCAAGAAGGCAGCTCACCACCACCTTCTCAAGGGCAACTAGGAATGGGCAATAAATGCTGGCCAGCCAGCGATACCTATGTCCCATGAATGAATAAAAAAAAACACATGGCTGTCAATTTCTTGAAGTACTGAAAGCTAGTGATTTGAGGCAGTATGTTGGAGGATGGGTTTAATTATGAAGAGGTTATCAGAAATATTGTAAATGTAGTTGTTAATGTAACATTGTAATCATAGATATTTAGTAGAATGACACATTAGAGTGATTGTTGGGTTAATCCATCAACCTGAAAGTGTTGTCCACTCATTGAGGTTCCTAATCAATTTACTGTTTTATTTCTTTTCTTCTGCAGAGAAGCAAATGTAACCTATGCAACGTGTGACCAAGAGTAAATATTTAACACAGATGTGGATGGGCAAACATTCAGTCTAAGCAAATACTGTTACATTTTTATAATAATAAAGAAGATAAGATTGTTATATTTTGGGACTGTAGCTTTAAATTTATGACAAATGAAGGGGTCATGTGACGTGCTCTGCAGTCTGCCTGACAGTAAACCTGTGTGGTTTGATTGTTAGAGTTCAAAAGAAGCTTTCAATTGTTTTATTGAAAAAGAGATACAAGGTATTTACACTTGGAGTCATGAGTAGGCTCTGAGTCTCCAAAAATTCCAGAAAAGCATGGTAGGTATCTGTTGGAAACAGAATTGGACAGATTACAGCACAACTAAGATGAAAGGAAGTTGGGGTCAAGAATGGTTAAATTCTACTTTGATGCAAGGTTAATGTGTTTCACATTGCCATGGGGAAGAAGGCAGAGGAAGCCATTTTGAGACCAGGTTACAGGCTTCCCTACAAATGACTATCCCAGACTGATAGAAGCTCTGTGTGGTAAGTAGAGAAAAAATACTACTTTGACTTTGTGAGCTACCACAGCCATTTGAGGGAGGGAGACAGTCTGTAGTCAAAGAGATGCATCCTGCAGCCTTCTAAAGATTCCAATATGTGGGGGTAGGGCCTGGGTGGGATTGTGGTCGGTGCAGACTCGATGGGCCGAATGGCCTCCTTCTGCACTGTAGGGTTTCTATGATTCTATGAAGAGATTTGTTCTGACATGAGCAGGCAGGAGAAGAACACCAGTACAGGCATTATTGCTGGTGGTGGCTTTAAAAATAACTCTCCCAAAACTGAGAGAAGCACCTGGAGACAGTTACTCAAGTTTACTACATGGTGAAAGGGGAATCCATTGGAAGGTGGGAGCAACTGTGGACTGTTCACTAAAAGGACTGTAATTCTATGGAGAATGCAATATGTGACAAATATAAAAAGTGAACGTCACTTCCTGTAGTTTAAAGTTTTATGTTGCTTACAAAAAGTGTTTTTCAGTCCTTTGTTACAGTGAAAGTTTTAACATCTGAACTCTTTCAGCTGGTAATTGAACCTGGGTCCCTAGCACTGAACCAGGGTCCCTGGCACTGTGAGGCAGCAGTGCTCACCACTTCCATCATTCCACCCATGCTCCTGTGCTTCTGGCAAATCAAATCTGGGAGTTTCCCAGAGAGAGAGAGAAAGAGAGAGCCATCCTATGTTGCTCATGTCGATGTGCTGGAGGTGGAGGTGATGGAAAATCGAAGCTGGAATCTAGGAGTAGCTGCAGAGCCTGTTTCCCATTCTGCAGAACACCCGTCCGTCTGCAGAGCTTCTCAAGTCTCTGGATTAGTTGAACCGAGGCTGGAGGTGCTGCTGTACCTGGGCAGGTTTGATATATTGATCAGGGGGATGGCAAGAAAAGACTTCACCCCATCCCTCTTTTTAGAAGTTATTGGTCACTATGGAGATCTTAACAGTGTGCAAACCATGGATTGTTGACATGCATACAAAGGGATGGCAGGGCAACTTTTCCAACCAAAAGCAAGATTTTAAAACGTGCCTGACACAAGAGGTTTTGTCTCTTCCTTAGAATCATGGAAACCCTAAAAGCAGGAAGAGGCCACTTGGTCCATCAACTCTGCACTAACAACAATCCTACCCAGGCCCTAACCTGTAACGCCATGTATTTACGCTACTAATCCCCCTGTCACTAAGGAGCGATTTAGCATGGCCAATCCACCTAATCCACACATCTTGGACTGTGGGAGGAAACTGGAGCAAGCAGAGGAAATCCACGCAGACATGGGGAGAACGTTCAAAATCCACACAGACAGTCACCCGAAGCTGGAATTGAGCCTCACAGTGCCAGGGACCCAGGTTCAGTGCCAGGGCCCTGGCACTGAACCTGGGTTCCTGGCACTGTGAGACAGCAGTGCCAACCATTGTGCCATCATTCCACCCATGCTCCTGTGCTTCTGGCAAATCAAATACACATAAATCTCTGAATGGGAGTTTTCCAGAGAGAGAGAGAGCCATCCTATGTTGCTCATGTCGATGTGCTTATAACATAATTGATTAACTTGTCTGCATATTTTATTCAGCTGGAATGTACAGGACTTCATATCCTCTTTGGGAAATAGTTTCACCCAATGATTAGCAGGAATTTGTTCAGTTCAGGAATTAAAGAGGACTCACTGACCAAGGCAACTAGCAAATTAGATAAAATAGTGTAGATACCAATCATTAACTAAATCGTAATTAAACCTAACTATTTGAACCAACAATGGCATATAGTATAAACACTATGGATAATTCATTAATATCTTGCATGTTGCTTCTTTTTGGCATTTGCTTTAAAATTGTTACTTCTAACATATAAGACCAATTAGTGCTTTGTGGCGCATCCTGCTTATTTACTGTACAATCGAGGGAAGTAATTAACTCTTGAAAATAATAATAAACAGTAATTCCTTTTGCTCAGTTCTAATTTGAAACTTAATTTAACTGGTTGCACAATTTTCAGATGTGCCCATATATATTTGGCAATGAATAAAAAGGGTTTATATTCTGTAATTAGACATGATTGGATGAACTTTCTTGGCAATGCCATTGAATTTCAATATTGCTCCAATGCAACATTCCTGCAATTATACTGCATCTGGTCCATTTAGTAAAAAGAATACATGGAATGACAGGCTATTCACTGAGGCAATTCTTATCGACAACCAGTTGCATAAAACTAGGGACACGTAAAACTTGAGTCTCAATTCCAGATTCCTGACACTTCTGAACTTGCCCCGCAGAAACATGAGGATAACCAGAAGCAGCTGTTTTAGATATTGTTTAACAAGAAAAATACATGAAATGAGCAAAACTATTTGCCTCCTCCCAGTGACAGATAAGGCTGCATTTCAGAATTACTCAGAAATTTAACCACAACATCAGCCTTTCTACTAGGTAGTGTTATTCCAGTTGTTGTTATTGTGCAGTAGTGTTGAGAGCACCAACCTATACAAATGATTCAATTTGCCAGAACTAGGCTCAATAAACATTGTTACCTCTTTGAAAACCAAACATAAGACATGTGCAACTTATTAAAAAAAACAATTAAAACTTACCAAACCTATAGATGTCGTCGCTATATTAGTGATGGGATATCTTTAACAGTGGGCAGTGCTGGTGTCAATGCCAGGGTACGGCCTGGTCATGTCTCTCTCCCCGCAAGGGCTATACATATCTGTACACCCTGTGCAGGTTCTCTTCACTTGATTCCCATTTTTAAAAACCAGTTGTAAGCCTCATCGACATGAAGTCACATCAGCAAACGGGAGTTCCAAATGTGGGGGGATGGTATGGTGGAGAAGCACACTAATGGGATGTTAATGTAATCAAATAAGAATCCTGATTTTCCTGGGTGGGAATCTCATTACGTCTCTGGCGGGGGAGTAGGGAAAAACAGAGAATGAGATCTCACCAGCGAGATTCTTAATTTCCAGCTCTCACGGGAATTTTTGTCTGCGTCACCATTTGTGCTCGCAAACACGGGTGCAAAATCCACCCCCCCCCCCCAATGTGAATTGCAAAAATAGGACAAAAAGAATTGAAACTTGAAATGGAAATGATGTATATGTGGAATACTTAAACTGAATGGGCTACAGTTGCCCTGGATGACGTATGGCAGTGCTTGTGATTGGCCCTCTCTCCACTCACATTGTCTGTACCTTTAAGACTTGATTACCTGTAAAGACTCGCATTCCAACCATTATCTTATAAACTGAGTTTGTGTCTGTATATGCCCTGTTTGTGAACACAAGACCTCACTCAGCTGATGAAGGTGCAGCACTCTGAAAGCTTGTGCTGCCAAATAAACCTGTTGGACTTTAACCTGGTGTTGTGAGACTTCTTACTAATGTATGGCAGTCAGAGGATTTAGGGGACGAGAGATGACAGTAAAAGAGCAATATTCCAATTAGCCTGAATCAGCTCAAATTTTATGTAAGGTGGATTTTTCTTTTCTTTAACTTTGTCATTCTCCAGAACTAGGGGAGGTAATAATTTATTGCAAGGACAAAAAAGGTAGGTAGCTCCGATGGGTGTAATTAATAGGACTTGGGATCATCCTCGTTTTTGCACTGAATTTGTGGAATACAATGGAAAAGAATGTATCTAGCTATCTTCAACTTGAGCCACGCCCTTTGCTGTTCCTATAGAGTTGCCAATTCCTGTATTGTACAAGACTCTCCTGAATTGGTCTCTTGGTCACTCCTGCAAGCAACCTGGGGGAAACATTTACAATCTCGCCTGATGACCTCTGTAGTTTGTTCTTTCCTGGATTTGTGCCGGAACTCCCACACCAAACTCAAACAGGCATGTGCGCCTGTTCCATTCACACAACGTATCGATTTCAGTGGCAGGATGCATTGTAGGCAATTGGTGCTATACTGCATCATCACTGTTTACTATCAAGTGTGACTATGTGGCCAATCCTGCAGCCTAAGTCCAATGTGAGTTTTTTGTTATTCATTCACGGAATGTGGGAGTCGCTGGCTGAGCCAGCATTTTTGCCCATCCTTGAAGGCAGTTAAAAGTCAACCACATTGCTGTGGGTCTGGAGTCTCATGTAGGCCAGACCAGGTAAGGACGGTAGATTTCCTTTCTGAAAGGACATTAGTGAACCAGATGGGTTTTCATGACAATTGACAATGGTTTCATGGTCTTCATTTGGCTTTTAATTCCAGATTGGTATTGAAGTCAAATTTCACCATCTGCCATGGTGGGATTCGAACCCAGGCATTACCCTGGGGTACTAGTCCAATGACAATGCCACTACGCCACTGTCTTCCTATCTTGTGAAAGGACACACACAGTAAAATTTCAATCTAAAATATTTCATTGGTTGCAATTGTACTTTGCAATGTCCTGAGACCAGTGAAGGTTGTGGAACCATAAACCAAAATAACCAAATGTACTGAATGGCCCCTAAATAAAGGAATGTCCAGTATGATTTCATTTTTTCTAACTTTTACTTTAACACGATCAGAACCAACTCAAATTAAACATGAATTAACAAGCAAATGATCCTTAAATAAAGAGGTGGACTGCATTGGGCAATAGTCCATAATAAAGGCTGGGTTCATAATCAATTCAGTTATCAGCATCTTGTTTGAAGTGCCTGGCTGTGAATCCTAATCTTGGGATAAGGGAAGAACATTGTGGCCAGAAGTTTACCGCCCCACCTGCCACGGGAATCGGAGGGGGCGAGGGGCGGACCATGGGAAGTTTCATTAACCTTGGGCAGGATTTCACGGTTTCAGGATGAGCGAGACTGCAAAATCCTGCCCCATGTGTGCTTATTCTGCAGGCCTGCAGCAACCCTCAAAATACATGTTGCAACCATGTGCAGGTTTGTGACGTCCTCAGGAAATGCAAAAGACTTTTGATCTACTCCACAGTGTGAAGCCCAAGCAAAGTGAGATGGAAACAGCTTCACAGAAATGCAAAGGGTGTAACAGCAAAAAAAGTATCAATCAGCAAAGCAAACTCTTCCTACAACTTGGCAGTGCTATCAATTGCAAGCAAAAGCACTGCATTTACAATCCTGTTCTCATCTTGAAAGTTTCCTAAATTGCCTCCCAGACCTGAAGAAATTATTGTCTTCTGCATTATTAAAGAGGATTGCTCCTGAACTATTGTGCATAGATTAATACCAATAAAAGCAAATTAAATGAAATGGCTCCAGAAGATAGCTTGCTGCTGGCCTGTGGCAAGAATGCACATTCAAAGAATCAATAATGTCTCAGGCAAGCTAATACTTAAGCAGAGAGAGTATTATTGTAAACTTCATTTTTGACAGGTTGTCCTTGAAAGTATATCATGCTTCCCCCTCAAAAGGGTCCAATATGGAGAACAACACACTCATTCCACAATGGAAATGCCACCCCCATATTGGTTAGGGATCTTTCATAAGCTTTAATGGCATGCACCTAAAACTGGCATTGGGCCCATTGCAAATACAAATTATGGGCCAAAAGTCCCTTTGTGAAATTGGGCTGTGAACTACCGTGTACATACGATTAGTTTCTTCCAGCACTCAGAAGCAAGCCAATGCTTCTTAAAGGAACAGTTGGGGGCTACCGCTCAAAAGGTCAGCTTGAAGACTTATGTTTACTTACCTTGTTGTGGAAGCAGAAGGAACTGGAATGTGTCAATTAAACTCTCGCCTTTGCCGGCCACCACATGACAACACCCCCAACCTATAGTTGCCTCCCCCACAATCCTCACCCTCCTCTCCCCCTCCCTTCTCCACCCCATCACTCCAGACTTTCCGAAGGCCCTTGGCTGCATTTTGAGTAGCTCCTTACAGCTCCCCACTGGTGGCCAGAAAGCTGAGGTTAAAAATGGCACTTGCAGCTCACTAGTACTGTAGTAAAAGTAGCAGGTGGTAGCATAGTGGTATTATCATTAGACCAGTAATCCAGAGACTCAGGGTTCGAATCCCACCATAGCAGGTGGTGAAATTTGAGTTCAATAAAAAGTTTGGAATTAAAACTCTAATGATGACTGTGAAATTATTGTAAAAACCCATCTGGTTTGCAAATGTCCTTGGGGAAGGAAATCTGCCATCATTACCCAGTCTGGCCTACATGTGACTCCAGGAGGCAATGGTGTAGTGGTGTTGTCAGTGGACTAGTAATCTAGAGACCCAGGGTAAAGCTCTGAGGACCTGGGTTTGAATCCCACCATGGCAGACGGTGAAATTTGAATTCAATAAAAAATCTGGAAGTCTAATGATGACTATGAAACCATTGGTAATTGTTGTAAAAACCCATCGGGTTCACTAATGTCCTTTTGAGAAGAAAATCTGCTGTCGTTACCTGGTCTGGCCTACATGTGACTCTAGACATACAACAATGTGGTCGACTCTTAAAAGCCCTCGGGGATGGGAAATAAATGCTGGCTCAGCCAGTGACATCCACATCCATGAAGCAAAACAAAAGCTGGGATCAAGCTCCAATTCTGCTGAGCTCCAATTTCACAGCTTCTTCCTTAATTACCAGAAAGAAGCATTGGATACGACAAAGTGGAGCTCAGCGTACTCATATACATTTGAGCTGCCAACCAGTAAACAGCCAAAGCAAACTTAATAAGGAAGTCTTAAAAGTTGCATGAACAGAAAATGTAATAGAGATTGATGAGAATTTTTTTATATACCACAAGTGGACTCTTGAGTAATAAAGCTGAGATGAGAATTAATTATGCCTGGTGCCACAAGTGAGAAATAACTTTCAGAATGTGTTCTGTTATATCATCCAATAAAGGAATAATTAATGTTAATTTGCTAAAAGGATACAAATGTGGGTCTAATGGAGCACTATGTTTGTTCACAGTTTGTTTTCCGTGCAGCTGGAGGCAAAGCACCTTTGCTGCTGTGTAATGTGGATTTTCACAGTTTCAAGGTCCTCACAGGAATTTGTTCAATTGTTTTCTTGCACTTACCAATATTCCCCCCTTTCTCCTTTCCTATAACTGGTAGTTTCACGCTGGGTACTGAGGGATCCTGTGTATGCATAGCCCTGTTGGCTTCAGTCTATGCAAAGACTTCATTTGAAGATATTTCTGCCTATGCACAATTACATTTAAACGTTAGACTATAGGGGTTAACTAACTCTGCTACTCTGAACAATTGTAGCTAGCTTGACTACATCAGGAGGCATCAGGGATCAGGTGGCATGATGATGGATTCCCAGCTCGGGTCACTGTCTGTGTGGAGTTTGCACATTCTCCTCGTGTCTGCGTGGGTTTCCTCCGGGTGCTCCGGTTTCCTCCCACAGTCCAAAGATGTGCGGGTTAGGTTGATTGGCCATGCTTAAATTGCCCCTTAGTGTCCTGAGATGCGTAGGTTAGAGGGATTAGTGGGTAAAATATGTAGGGATATGGGGGTAGGGCCTGGGTGGGATTGTGGTTGGTGCAGACTCGATGGGCCGAATGGCCTCTTTCTGTACTGTAGGGTTTCTATGATGAAAATTAACTGCATTCCTGAAGGGTGCACAATGCAGGCAAACAACAGTTTCTCATAACAACAGCTGCAAGGATTGTTTTGCTAGACAGAGACAGCATTTGAAGGACACTTCCAATAGTGAGATAAAGATTGAAATATATTTTGGATTTTAGAGTGTGGTTTTTCAGTTCAGTTGTGTGTTCAAGTTCAGTTCTGTTCAGTTCAGTTAAGTCCTTAGATTAGTGGGACTGGCTTAGAAGCGAGTCTCCAAGTTTGCTTTATTTTTGCTTCTGCCGTGTTAATTTTAAAGTTCTGTTCAATAAAGAAAACCATTTTAAAATACATACCAGTGCTGTTCCCTTGTCTCTTCAAATGAATGAATGGACTCAACAAGTACCATAGCTCCACAGGTTTTCATTGATCTCTAGTCGCTTCCCCAAGAAGCTATTGTTCTTTGTGTGAACCTTCTGTAGTGTACCTTCGGAGGCCATTTGTACAATCATAACTTGATCCTATATTAAACCTATGTACACACACCTACACTTACAGTAGGCATCACTGGGCTGGTCAAGAGCAAAACTCTGGTGCAAAGGAGCACCGATTATAACTGTGGCATTCATATCGCTTTCCCACCCCCAAAACTCCCGAGATCATCTGACTTTGCATAAGTAGAAAACAAAGAACAATCCTACTTTTACTTCTTGCTTCCCTCTGTCATAAAGGAAGAAGAAAGGCTTGCAATAATGCAGCACCTTTTACCACCTCAGCAAACCACAAAGTACTTTCAAACTAATGAAGTAGATTTGAAACATTGAGTTGAATTTTACATGCCCCCAGTGGGTGTATTTCCCATATAGTGAGGTGGCTTGTACAATTAGGGCTGCGCTCATCGCATCGCCTTCCCGCCCACACCTGGGCTTAATGCCCTCCCCCCACCACTATCATCATATTCCCCCCTGCCCCATTTCCTAACTTATCCAAACCCTCCGGGCCCAATATCCCAGACTTATCTACTCTGATGATCCCTGGACCTTGATATTCTTCTTCTGTAGTCCAGCAGTGGCCACTTATACCTTTCTGGCATGGCTGAGACTGATGGAACTTCCGGCCAATTGGATTGGCCATCAGTTCCAGAGGGTGGGACCTCTGCTCCAATGAGGGATGGAAATTGCATTTGACTATCATTCATGCATCATTAATCCAGCCCACAATGCTTTATCACTGCAGCGCAGCTTGGCATAGAGCATGTTGGTTCCATGCCAACGTTGTCTCCAAGGGGTGTGCCATCTACTCACTCCCTCTATTATTCAACCCATAGTCATTATTGTAATGAAGGAAACATGGCACCCAATTTGCACACAGCAAGTTCCCACAAACAATAATGTGATGATGACAAGGTCACCTCTTTCAGCCATGTTGGCTGAGGGATAAATATTGACCATGGCGCCAAGGAGGACTCCTTTGCTCTTCTTCAGTATAGTGCCTTGAAATCTTTACATCCATCTTAAGAGGCAGATTCTGTTTAACGTCACATTGAAAAGGCAGCACCTCCAACAGTGCAGCCCTCCCCCTTTACCGGACTGAGGTTTCAACCTAGAATTTACACTGATGTCTCTGAAGAAATCCATGGATGAAACCCCTATCTAATCAGTATGGCCCACTCACACTTTGAATAAACCATTGTAACCTTCAAACCAATCAAAGCATAAACAATCCCAGTAATTACAATGAAGCATGATATAATCACTATAAAGCATAAACAATATTCCATGGAAACCACATAATTACAAAATGCTTAAACCTGACAGTGCTTGCAGGAACTGAGGAAAATCAAGCGGTTTTGATGATAATCACAAACTGTTGCTACAATGCCTCTTATATTCTGGGATAATGCGGGAAAGCTTTTCTTTAAAAATATTTATGTTTGATATTCCCTCAATATTCTATATCTACTTTTCTGTTCTGAGTGAGTCTTGAGCAGACATTTATGAAAATAATTTGCACATTGGAAAATGCCAAGTTAGAAGAAGGGAGCAAGTGGTGTGGGGCACATGAATCATGTAATTATAAGCCAATTTAATTTTTACTTGTATTAACTGGAGGAGGTGTGGGGGCAGCCAATGAGTAGCCAAACAAAACATTCAGCAGATCAATAGATAATATAAGTTGCAAAAGAATGAAAGCTCTAAACGTAGGAATAATTAACTTAAAATAACTTAAATCCATCCATTTTGACTTCTTATCATTCAAACAATTGTATGATGCGGTTGATCTAATTATCGCAGCCTACCTCAAATAGTCTACAACAGATCCAGACACTCTGAGAGGAAAATCCCCAGGAGTAGAGAGCTTTAGCAATTATAGGTCTAAAGGGTAGCAAAATGCCATTTAACCCCTCCTAGTCAAATAGGTTCCATTTTGCATTTTTGCCTCATTATTACCCATAATGATGTGTCACTCCTCAGCCTGCAAGTCTTTAGGCTAGTTGTGACTCATTTTGTAACTGATAATCAATTACTGGGGTGTGTTAAGCACATCTCACACTGCAGTCCTAATCCAGTCAGAGTCTCAGATTGTGGTAAAGGCAGCAACAGCTACTTTCACATCACAAGCCCTGACATTTTTCTCAATGTTTTTATTGAACACTTTTCTTGTGCATAATTAGAGTGAAAAGGCTCATTGTGATAATGACCATGCAGCTTGTGGAACACACAGCCATAAAACCAAATAGCAAAACCGACAATTATGCACATTGTTTGAACAGGAATGGGTTTGAACTGGAATGGTGTCTGTCACATGAGGAAACACCAAACTACTAGGATATTCAATATGCACACATCAGGTCTCACTAGCAGCAATGTAATATTGGCCAGATAATCTATATTTGGTGATGATAG
Source organism: Mustelus asterias (assembly GCF_964213995.1). Lineage (NCBI taxonomy): Eukaryota > Metazoa > Chordata > Chondrichthyes > Carcharhiniformes > Triakidae > Mustelus > Mustelus asterias. The sequence goes on along the minus strand of NC_135809.1, from coordinate 47,610,708 downwards.
TTGAGGAGATAAATATTGGTCATGACACTGAGAAAACTCTCCTGGTCTTATTTGAAATAGTACCATGGAATCTTTGCATCTACCCAAGAGGGAGACAGGGCTGAAGTTTAATGTCTTATTCTAAAGACTGAGCATTTGTTGGTGCAACACTTTTTTGGTACTACACTGTAATGTAAGCCTAGATTCTGTATTCAGATGTCTGGAATAAGACTTAAGCACATATCCTTCTGACTCAAAGGAGAGAGTGGTCCCATACACCCAGAGTTAACACCTGAGGAGTGTGCACTCTCCCCTCACTATTTACATTCATGACCTGGAGGAAGGGATTGAATATAAGGCTTCCAAATTTGCCAATGATATGAAGGTAGGTGGATGGGCATGTTGTGATGAGGATATTGTGATTCTACAACGCGATATAGATAGATTGGGTGACTGGACGAAAACCCGGCAAATGGAGTTTAATTTGGGGAAATGTGAGGTCATGCACTTTGGTAGGAGGAGTCAAAAGGCTGATTATTATCTAAATGGAGAGAGACGGTAGGTGAGTGAAGTACAGAGGAATCTAGGTGTTCTAGTATATGAATCACAAAAAACTAGCAGACAGTCCAAGAAGTAGTTAAGAAGGCAAATGGCATTTTGGCCTTCATTGGCCAAAAGGGATTGGAGTTTAAAAATTGGGAGGTTTTGTTGCAATTGTACAGGGTGTTGGTGAGGCCTCACCTGGAATCCTGAGTACAGTTTTGGTCTCCTTTCCTTAAAATGAATATAGTAAAGTTGGAGGCAGTCCAAAGGAGATTCACCAGTCTAATTCCTGGGATGAGAGGGTTGTCCTAAGAAGGGAGACAAAATAGTCTGGGTCTGTATTCCTTGGAGTTTAGAAGAGTGAGGGGTGACATTATTCAAACATATAAGATCCTGGGGGGAGTTTGACAGGGTAGATGGTGAGATGTTTTACTAGTGGGACAGTCTGGAACAAGGGAGCATAGCTACAAGATAAAAGGCTGGTCACTTAAAACTGAGGTGCATTGAAATTTCTTCTTGCAGAGGGTGGTGAATCTTTGGAATTCACTACCTCAAAGGGTGATGGAGGCTGGACCATTAGAATAATTTGAAGTGGAAGTGGATAAATATTTGATAGATCAAGGAATAGAGGGCTATGGGGAAATGACACAGAAAAGGAGTTGAGGCTGGCATGGATCAGCTGCGATTGTATTGAATGGCGGAGCAGGCTTGAAGGGCCTGGTGGCTTACTCCTGCTTCTATTTCTTATGTTTTTGTGTACACACCACTTAACCAGGTCCAAAGAATTTAGACACAGATTAGTGGAATGAATGCTTAGAGATCACCAGGTGTGGATAGTGCTGGAGCTTAACCTGTTCAAACCATGCAGGCTACTAAAATACAATGTTGGAAATCTTCCTGTTCCTTGTCCAGTCATAACTACCAATACTATTATTGTGTTTGCTTGATGAACCATCGATAACCAAGTTAAAACAATCCTTCAGGTTTTTATGATTCAGGATGGCTGTTGGATCATCAATATGTTCTAGAATAGAAGCCCCAAGTGGCTCAGGTAGCGGTGCAACCAGTCTATCCAAGAAGGTTGATTAGGTTCCAAAGATTTCATCCTTGGATAGGTCGGCCGGAATTCCCCCCCCAAAATTCTAAGTGTAGAATTTGCGTGAAAACTGGAATAGTTAACGTTGTTCCTTTTCAGTGGGAATTCAGAGAAGAATCTCCCACATTCTGTGCACTGCAGAGGCCACCAGTGTGAGTATCATTAAATTTCAGGGGGCAGGGCCTATTCCTGCTGGAGAGGCTGAAATCAGTGCGCTGAGTGGGCCACTGCGCATGTGCGATCTGTCAGTGCTGAGATCAGCGCATGTGCAGTAGCCCCCGCACAGATGGCCTCCCGATCACTGGCCAGCCTCACGACCCCCTGCATTGCCAGCCCTCCACCCCTCACGGCCCGATCGCTGTCCCCCCAACCATTCCCGGGCCCAGCCCTGAACCCCCTCCCGGCCTGCCCCGATCTCCAGTCCCCTCCCCCACCCACCGATCCCCCCCCAGTGACAGTTACAACCCCCCACAGTCCCAACCCCCCCCCCCCCACAGTACCAATGCCAGCCCCCCCAGCTGACACCCCCACCCTCCCGGATCACTGGCTTCCCTCCGCCCCACCTCCACCGATCGCCCCCTAGGTCCTGCCCCCTAAGGCGCTGCCCCTTCATATTCCCCGCTCCCTCGCACTGCCCCATGCCTTATGGGCAGTGCCAAGGTGCCCCCTGGGCATTGGCACTTTGCCCCTTAGGCAGTGCCAAGGGGCCCAGGCTGGCACTGCCAGGGTGCAATTGCCCAATCCGCCCACAATGGCCGACCCTCTGGGGGGCCCTGATTGCCCCCCCCTTCACTCCAGCAGGGTCGGGTCGCTAGTTCCCTGAACGTGGAGAACTAGTGTAATCCCTGCTGGAGTGAACCACTCTGGTGGGGGCGGGAAGATACTAGCGGGCCTGGAGACTTCAGTCCCGGAGCCACTAATCTCATTCAAATTATATTCAAATAACCATTTAGATGGTCTTTGCGCCTCTCCGCTGATTTCTGGTGCAGATCTGATGCCGCTAGAAATACAGCGCTGGGAGATGTTAACGGGGCATGCATGCGCACGTGAGCCCCACGAATCGGCCAAGACGAGAATCTCCCGGCCCTAATTCTTTAGCACAGCAGGATGGGAGAATCATGGCCGTCATCTTTGAACCATCTTGTCCCCCAAAAATACCTGTTTGCTGTCTCACTATTAGACCAGCAACAGGTACAAATTTGGATGTTAGCTGAGCAGACAGGTTTTTCACAGGAAGCAGCATCATTCTTTGTTAGTTGAGAGTGCATTGCCATTATCCTGATGGGAATGGCATTGGATCATGGATGCCTATTTGTTGGCCTTCATCTACAGCATAGGTGGTACACATCCAGCATGTGATGAGGACTTGTGTCCCACTCGCCAATCAGGAGGCTTGGAACCTATTTTGCATTCAAGAAACAGCCACAGCGCCATCAAACTTCCAGATGAGTCTTTTACTATTATTAGTAAACTAAACTAGGCACGAATTAGCATAACTACTCGTGTAGGGAAGTAGGAAACTGTTTCTCCAGTAAATATGAGTTGAAAATAATTTGTAGATTATTACATTGGGAAATAATTCCATCCAGCAACTCACATGCAGACTTCAGTGCAGTTGAATATTCATATATCCCAATAAATCAACAGTGAATGGTACATGTGTTCCAAAATGCATCTACAGCAAATCCCCTACCGACTTGGTCCATTACAGAGATAGGTTAACACAGTCAGATTTTCAGAAGTATGAAAATGTTGCTGCCAGATTATAGCAACATCACTGCCACCCGCTCCATAAAATAATGCCTTACGCTAGTAAGGAAGAAAAAGCAGCACATTTTGGGTACGCAGGCATTTTAAGGAAACCTGGGGCTTATAATGAGGGGATGGAATACAATGTTGGCATTGGGACCATCTAGTGATAATCAAAAAGAGGTCAACTTGTTCCTGGGTAATACTGGTGACTTCATTAGTGTTGAAAATTGACTTTTCTGGCCAAAATAATTAAAATGAAATTCTAATTTCTTCTTTCTCCTGTTTGCGTGTTTATACATCAGGGTAACTCAGGCACATTTAATCGGCAATTTTCACAAGCAACGGTTTCCATTAACAATGCACGAGGTAATAATGTAGTGACACGAACGGTGCAAAATAGGTCAAGATAGCTGTAGTTAAGTTCACGCAATATGTTGGGTTGATGTTTTTCATTTTGTCAAAGTAATTGAACTGTAATGTTCTCAAGTGCTGTAATTTACGGAATTAATGAATAGCACCCCTTTTGTTATGGAGGTATGCTTTTCAAATTATCTTCCCAGCAATGAACTGAACCCGAGTGCCCACTTTCACAGTCTGAGATAACCGTTAAGTTTAATGGTCTCTGATTGGGTTGATCTCATCCTTCAGAGTTATCTTTGCTTCAAAAACATACAAGCAAAAAAGATATTATTAATTAATTGGGTAAATTACAGCAATTGAAAGAAATAGAAAGATAGGTTACTAGGGGAGGTGAAGTGGAATAAGATGAGGCTGGTGTGGAGCATAAACAGCCCATACACCACTTGGGTCAAAAGGGCTGTTTCTGTGCTGGAGACTCGATGTAGCAATTGTCAGCTTTTGCTCAGTTCCAATCTGCAACTTATCAAATATGATCTGAAGATGGAAGGGCATGTTAGGAGGGTGGTGAAAAAGGCATATGGGACCCTGCCTGTATCAATTGAGGCATAGATTACAAAAGCATTTTGGAGTTGTATAGGACTTTGGTGAGGCCACAACTGGAGTACTGTGTGCAGTTCTGATCACAACATTGTCAGAAGGATTTGATTGCACTGGAGGGGGTGCAGAGGTAATTCACTAGGATGTTGACTGGGATGAAACATTTTAGTTATGAAGAGAGGTTGGGTAGGCTTGGATTGTTTTTATTGGAGCAGGGAAGACTGAGGAGCGACCTGATCGAGGCGTACAAGATTATGAGGGACATGGACAGAGTGGATAAGGAGCAGCTGTTCCCCTTAGTTGAAGGGTCATTCACAAGGGGACATAGGTTCAAGGTGAGGGGCAGGAGCTTTAGGGGGGATGTGAGGAAAACTTTTTTACCCAGAAGGTGGTAACAGTCTGGAATGTGCTGCCTGGGAGGGTGATGGAGGCGGGCTGCCTCACATCCTTCAAAATTCATAAAATTCAAGGCTATGAGCCAAGAAAGTTAGATGGGATTAGGTGGGAGTTCAGGTGTTTCTTGTGTGTCAGCGCAGACTCAATGGCCGAAGGGCCTCTTCTGCACTGTATGATTCTATGATCCTATGACCTGTGTTACTGGTGTGTGGGGCTTTCTGCAACCTGATTGGCATCAGTGTATAATCCAGCAGTCCTTGTGGCATAGAGGCTGGGGAATTGCAGTCAACAATATGTGCGACAAACACTTGAAGAGATAGTGTGACATTCCTTTTGCCTGTTAGTTGAAAGTAGGCATTAACACACTTTAAATCGCCTGCTGCCTCTGTTAAAACAGCAGGGTCTTATGAATCTGTTAAATGTTAATCAGTTAACACTAACAATGGCAATTCCTAGGCTAATGTATAGAAAAATAAGCTGCTAGCTGGATACAGGATGACAGTTTTTTTCTTTCAACGCCAGCTTCTTTGAATCACAACTGGATATCATTACCTGAGTTTATGTCAAAATCTGCATTGACTGCAGAACAATATGACATTTCTGAACCTTTCTTGGTGATTTTAAAGTCAAATTCCACATTAGATGAATCACTGTTTATCATTTTGAGCATTATGCATGACATCACGTAGCAACAGAAACTTCTCCATGACAACAGGTAAAATTCAACTCGGGTTCAACAATTTTGTTTCTTGCATTACTGTCGCTTGATAACGGGGGAGGAAGAGGAGGTGGGGTTAATTATGACACATTTGAATTGAACACAGTAATTGCAGCCCATGTTAAAAAAAAAACCCCAAGGATCAGTCATTCTCGATTGAAATTAAAGACTAATTTTGGATTCACTGCTATAATGTGGAAATTTAAAACCAACATAAGTTTTTTCTTATAATGCACATCTTTGGAACGGGAACTGAAAGGACTCATAAGTTAGTGTGCATTTTACACAAAAAATTAGATTTGATTTGATTTGTTATTGTCACATGTACACAGTGAAAAGTATTGTTTCTTGCGTGCTATACAGACAAAACATACCTTACTTAGAGAAGGAAAGGAGAGGGTGCAGAATGTAGTGTTACAGTCATAGCTAGGGTGTAGAGAAAGATCAACTGTTAGAAAATCTCAATTTAAATTCACACATAATGCATTCTCATGTACAATAAACTTCTTCTCTGAGGTCATTTGGTCACAGGTGATGTCACAAGATGAGCTAATATCACAAGAGACCTCTGCAGTTGGGTGAGAAGACATATGAAACAACATGAGGAGGGCCTAGGAACAAACTTTACAGCACAGGAGTTCAGAAATGTGTTTAAATAACTCATTTTCAGCATGTAAGGTCACTATTATTGCCCATCCCAAGTTGCCCTTGAGAAGCCTGCAGTGAGCCACCTTCTTGAGTCTCTATAGTCTTTGAGGTGAAAGTACTCTCCCATAAAGCTGTTAGGGAGGGAGTTCCTTTGATTAAGTGGCAATGAAGGAATGGATATGTTCACTTCAGGATGGTGTGGGACTGAAAGGTGATTGTAATTCTATGCATCTACTTGCAGGTCCTTGCAGGTGGTGAAAGTCATGGGTTTGGAAAGTGTGCTGAAACATCCTTGATGACTTGCTACAGTGCATCTTGTAGAAGATACATAGTGTAACCATGGTAAATTTGTGAGAGTAGATAGTTAGGTCGATGGGATGGACAGTTGATCAATTGAGCTGCATTGTTCTAGATAGTGACAAGCCTTTTGAATGTTGTTGCAACTGCATTCATTCAGGAAAACGGACAGTATTCCATCACACTCCTGACTTGTGCCTCGTAGATGGAAGAGGAACTCTGGGGAGTCAGGAGGTCAGTCGCTCATTGCAGAATTCCCAGCTTCTGACCTATTCTAGTAGACATAGCATTTATATGTCTGATAAGGCAAGTTCAATGTTAATGCTAATCCCTGGGATGTTGATGGTGATAGATTCACCAATGATCCTGGATGTCAAGGAGAGGTAGATAGTCTCTCCCATGACAGGAATGGCCATTGCCCAGCACTTGTGGGACATAAATGTCACTTTCAACTTATAAGCCCAAATCTAGATGCTGTGCAGGTTTTACAACATGTGGGTACTGACTGTTTTATTAACGAAGGAATTGTGAATGGCACTGAATACTGCACAATTATCAGCCCACTCGCGATCTTATGATGGAGCGAAGATCATTGACGAAGCAGCTGATGATGGTTGGGCCTAGTTCCAGATCCTGAGGAGTTCCTGCAATAACAATTTCAGGATGAGATGATTTGTCTCTCAACAATCATAACCTTTTTTTCCCTTGAGCTAGGCATGGGTTCACAGAGTTTCCACTTTGGCATGGGTTTCACTAGACTCCTTGGTGTCACTCCTGGTTGATTGATATCTTGATTTCAAAAGCATTGAGTACACACACCCAAAGCTGGTCAAGATTGTCATTTTTCAGTGTGTCATTTAAAGAAATGTACAAGCAATTAGTTTCCATATTACTGGAAACAGGGGGAGGTTCTAATGACACAATAGAAAAGGGAACCTTGTATCAAAAGAAGGAACACTACATGTTGATGACAATTGCTGACCATGAAAGGGCTAACTTTACAATGGCGCCATTGTACTTAGGCACTTGGCTTTATTTTGGAATGCAATACAGACGTTTGAATAAAAGAACCATCACTGACAAAAGGAATGTTATCGCTGTAGAAAAGACGGATATTTAAGCCCAGTCTAGTCTTCTCTTCATGCTGTATTCCATAAAGCCTGCAAGCTGGTAAAGTTGTCTCGCTGCAAACAAGCACAACACCAGCTGCAATACCTGGACACCTAAGTAGGCTGCTTTAGACGTTAGATCAGGTGTCCAATTGGTATCTTCTGAGCCATATGTAGTTCTTCTTCTGTGCTTTATTTAGGAGCCCTATTCCTGCATTTGGCCCTGAGGTGTAAGGTTACTCAGAAAAAAAATTAGCCACAACAATAGTCAGCCTCCCTTCTATTCTGACCTAGTTAATAAATCTATTTTGAATTAATTTTATATCCATTATTAACTGCTGGTCACAGCAAGAATTGCAGTTGTATCTTTCTCGGCAATATCACAAGAAGCAGAAGAAAAGGATACTAATCTTGGGTATCAACTTACTGCGAAAAAAGCATTCATCCTTTTGATAATCATATTTTAGCATACGGACTTTATGCGTTTTAACCATACTCCCTTCCATGAATGTTAATGACCAGTTAATAACGTTAAATAAAAGGAAAGTTCTTTGTGAAATTAGTCTTTGAAGTTCATTCTTCTCTGAGGAGATGTTAATAAATAAGACTCATTTTATAGTGTATGTGCAATTGTTAAGTTTTAACATCCAGTCATGGGATTAGGTTTTCAATTCTACCTTGTGGTTTACTTCACAATACTCAAACTCAATTCTGCCCTTTGCTCACACAGCTTCGGTGGTGGGTAAGTTTCTTTTCCCCCTCAGCATGTCCTGGATTAATTGGTGATCTTTGGTTTTCACTTTCTCATACAAAGATGGCCAGGATGAGAACTTAATGTTACTTCTATGATAAATTCTGCACAGGTTAAGGACAGATATGGAAAAAGACATGCACCCTGAAACCTTTGCTATACAAATAAAATTCCCATCACTGAGGCTAATCAGCTGGCAATTTTGTGGTTTTTATAGTGTTGCATCTTCCACATTTTATGATGGAATTTAGCTTCAGCGGTTGAAGTAGCAGATTATATATCAGACAAGGAACCTTCGGGTGTTATGGTGTCAATTCTATTGGAAATGTAAACCAAGTTACAATATTGTTGCAGGGTTGGCCTTAACTATGTGCTCAGCTGGCTGGACAGCTGGTTAGTAATGCAGAGCAATGCCAACAGCACGGGTTTAATTTCAGTACTGGCTGAGAATATCCATGAAGGCCAGTCTTCTCAACCTTGATCCTCACCAGGGGTGCAGTGATCTTCAGGTTAAATCACCACCAGTCAGCTCTCCCCCCTCAAAGTGGAGAGCAGTCTATGGTCATCTGGGACTATGGCGACTATGTGCTTTGGTGCTGAATTATATGGATGATTATCATTGTTTGGTTACAAAATACTAGTATGTGGAGCATTACTCCACATACTCGTATGTGCTGTAGTGCTCCACATACTAAAATATTGTGCTACTGTAGACCAGAGAAGCATTGTCATTTGAACTGGAAAAGTACAAGATTGATTGACTCATTACATGATGTATACATCAAAAGAGTGAGTTGCATTAAATGAATGTGTGATGTTCTATACATTCTATACAACATCCATCACGTAAGATTCTTATATTAATGGGGAAACAGTGGTATGGTGGCAATATTACTGGACCAGTAATCCATAGGCCTGGGCTAATACTCCAGGGACATGGATTCAAATCCCACCAAATCAGTTGGTGAAAATGGAATTCAATTCATAAATCTGGAATTATAAAATTAATTGCAGCAATGGTGATCATGAAACTATCGATTGTTGTAAATACCCATCTGCTTCACTAATGTCCTTTAGGAAAGGAAATTTGCCGTCCTTACCTGTCAGCCTACATATGGCTCCAGACCCACAGCAATGTGGTTGGCTCTTAACTACCCTCTGAAATGGCCCAATAAACCATTTATTTGTTCAAGGGCAGTTAGGAATGGGCAACAAATGCTGGCCTTGCCATAAGACCATAAGATATAGGAGCAGAATTAGGCCATTCGGCCCATCAAGTCTGCTCTGCCATTTGACCATGGCTGATATGTTTCTCAACCTCAATCTTCCACCTTTTCCACGTAACCTTTGATTCCCTTACTAATCGAGAACCTGTCCATCTCTGTCTTAAATACACTCAATGTGTATTTACTCCACAGCCTTCTGTGGCAATGAATTCCAAGTGAGAGTGATGCTCACATTCCACAAAATAATAAAATAACTAAAAGTAAATGAAACTGTTTTGGTTTCAATGGGCAGGATTTTCCAGCCTCGTGCACCACAAGACAAGAAATTCCCGCTCGAGCTCAACGGGCCTTTAAATGGTCCGCCAAATTTTCTGTCCCACCCGTTACCATTCTCATGGTGAGTGAGACGGGGAATTTTCGGCCAATGAATCAAATGATTTAAAAATAACACTAGTCATAGAATCCCTACAGTGCAGAAGGAGGCCATTCAGCCCATCGAGCCTGCACTGACACCAATCCCACTCAGGTCCTATTCCTGTTTATCTATCTGGCTAATCCCAATAATCTATCACATCTCAGGACATTAAGGGTTAATTTAGCATGTCCAATCAACCTAACCTGCACATCTTTGGACTGTGGGAGGAAACCAGAGCACTGGGAGGAAACCCACGCAAACATGGGGAGAAGGTGGAAACTCCACACAGTGACCCAAGCCAGGGTTCAAACCCAGGTCCCTGGAGCTGTGAGGCAGCAGTGCTAACCACTGTGCTACCGTGCTACCCAACACTGCCTAGTCCTTCCACACTGCCTTTAAAAACTATTTCTTTGCTTGTATATTGTACTGAATTGTAGATTATACTGCTTTACATTTACTATCCTCCCACCGATGTATTAGGACTAGTTATCCTTGCCTCAAAATGACTGAGAGATGAAATTTCGTTTCGGCACTGGAAACCAGTACCACCGATATTCTAATAATTTCTAATCCATGGTGTTACCTAGACTCGCAAAGGCTTACCACCAGTAAATCAAATATTGAGGTACTCCAAATTGCGTATGAATACCAGTGCACAATCAGGAATATGTGTGCTTCCTTTACCCAACCTATTCCTTTGAAGATTTATTATCATGAATAATGAGGCTGCACATGACTGATCCATTTAAGAATAGGTGATCTCACTTGGTGCTGCTATCCCTGCTGCAACATTTGAGTTCTAAAAGGCCCTTGACCCCAAGGGCTGATATGAATAGGAAGTTTTGCAAAGAACAAAATCTTAATTTTTTTTTCCTACAAGCATATGCCACCCACAAAGATTCTGCAACCACCAGAAAGTATATAAACAACTGCCCAGGAATTACAGATTCTTAGCAGCCATTTTGAATACCAACTCAGTACCTCAGTACAGAGCATCAGGAAAGCCAAAATTAATGCATAACTGAAATAACTTCATATCAAAGTGTTCGAAGAAGTGACAGTTACATGAACATGAAGTGAGAACTAGGCTTTCATAATATAATGGCTCTCAATCTTAAGGGCAGCTCTTCAGGAGGGAAATCAAGTGTAGTGAAAATCTTGTATCAAAGGCTGTGAAGGGGCATGGGGTGGCAAAGGGATGGTTCGGTGGTTAGCACTGCTGCCTCATAGAATCCAGGTTCAATTCTGGACTTGGGTGATTGTGTGGAGTTTGCACAATCTCCCTGTGTCTGCGTGGGTTTCCTCCAGGTGCTCCAGTTTCCTCCCACAGCCCAAAGATGTGCAGGTTAGGTGGATTTGCCATGATAAATGTGTGGGGTTATGGGATAGGGTGGGGGAAAGAGCCTGGGTAAGATACTCTGTCAGAGAGTTGGTACAGAATCGATGCGCTGAATGACCTCCTTCTGCACTGTAAGAATTCTATGATTCTGTGGATGCTTGGATAGTCAGAACTTTCAAGATAGAAATCAATAGACTTTTATTAGATCAGATATCAAGAAATATGGATCAAAGGTGGCTGAATGGAATTGAGATACAGATTAACCGTGATAAAATTGAATGACAGAGCAGGCCTTGAAATATGAATGACTACTCCTGTAGAATATATACTGCTCTCAATATATTACAGATCAACAAGAATAACACAGCCACAAGGGTACCTTTTTCTTTAATGATATATTATGCACTGTGTATGTATGAAAGTATATTGAAAATGGACAGAGAAGAGAGAAAACCTAAATGGAAATGTCCAGATTCAAGAAAAGATTTCTATGTCAGTATTATTGATTTTGGTTTGGAAGCACTGTTAAGTTGGCGGTCAGATACAAACCTCCCCTGTGTTAGATTACAAGAATACTTGCTGCATAAAGCAACCGCCATCCACTAACTAGCGGGAGGGGTATAATCCAGAGAAACAATCGACAACGGCTTCCTCTGTGCACCAGGTGTAATGAAATGGAAACCTGTGTTTTATATGAGTTACACAAAGAGGACATTTTCCTCAATGTTTGCAGTGTTTGCATTTGTTTCATTTTTAAAATATATTTGTTTAGGACGTTGCACAACGAAAAGAAAGCTTTCATTGCACTCAATAAAAGATGAAAAATTTAAGGCTTCTGATCTGGCTTTGTTCTGCAATCTGATATATTGCCCAACAAGGTTTTTTATATTGCAATGAGATTTAATGTTATACATTCTGAATGATTTACATGGTTATTTTTCAGCATGTTGGTATTGCTCCAGAAACACTTGTTGTTAAATAAAAATTCTCTCTATTATTTGAATGTCTTCAATCTCAAACCCATTGGGATGTATTTCCACACAGTTTATGAGGACAGGAACAAAACATTATAGTGCAGCTCTTCAGAATTTCCATCATGGGTCTCATAGAAACATAGAAACCCTACAGTGCAGAAGGAGGCCATTCGGCCCATCGAGTCTGCACCGACCACAATCCCACCCAGGCCCTACCCCCACATATTTTACCCGCTAATCCCTCTAACCTACACATCCCAGGACTCTAAGGGGCAATTTTTAACCTGGCCAATCAACCTAACCGGCACATCTTTGGACTGTGGGAGGAAACCGGAGCACCCGGAGGAAACCCACGCAGACACGAGGAGAATGTGCAAACTCCACACAGACAGTGACCCGAGCCGGGAATCGAACCCGGGACCCTGGAGCTGTGACGCAGCAGTGCTAACCACTGTGCTACCGTGCCGCCCAGTCTCCTATGACTGTCTGGCCAAATTCCCCTCCAACACAATTTTCAAGTTTCCTGGTGGCACCATTGTAGTGGGTCGGATCTCAAATAATGATGTGACGGAATACAGGAAAGAGATAGAGAATCTGGTGAACTGGTATAATGACAATACTTTCTCCCTCAATGTTAACAAAATGAAAGAGATAGTCATCGACTTCAGGAAGGGTGGTTGAGGACATGCCCCTATCTACCTCAATGGGGATGAAGTGAAAATGGTCAAGAGCTTCAGGTTTCTAGGTATCTAGATCATCAACAATCTGTCCTGATCCCCATAGCACGCCAGTGCTATGGTTAAGGAAGCTTACCAATGCCTCTACTTTCTCAGGAAACTAAAGAAATTTGGCATGTCTGCTACGACTCTCACCAACTTTTACAGATGCACCATGGAAAACATTCTTTCTGGTTGTATCACAGTTTGGTATGGCTGCTGCTCTGTCCAAGACCGCAAGAAACTAGAAAGGGTCGTGAACAAAGCCCAATCCATCACGCAAACCAGCCTCCCATCTGTTGTCGACACTTCCCATTGCCTCGGAAAAGCAACCAGCACAATTAAGGATCCCATGCACCCTGGACATACTCGTTTCCACCTTCTTCCATCGGGAAAAAGATACAAAAGTCTGAGGACACGTATCAACTGACTCAAGAGCAGCTTCTTCTCTGCTGCTGTCAGACGTTTGAATGGATTTACCTTGCATTACATTGATCTTTCTCTACACCCTACCTATGACTGTAACACTACACTCTACACTCTCTTCTTTCCTTCTCTATGTATGTTATGTTTTGTCTGTATAACGCACAAGAAACAATACTCTTCACTGTATACTAATACATGTGACAATAATAAGTGAAATCAAATCAAATCAAAACCTTTTACCATCTTCAGTGGGCCGTTTGTTTTGAAGTAATTGGAGCAGGTGTAGGCCTTAGCCCCTCAAGCCTGTTCTGCCATTCAAAGATCATGGCTGACCTGCGACATATCTCTATCTACCCATCTTGGTCCCTGTTGGTCAATGCTCATTGGATGTATGCTTGGAGATCTGATCATGTGATATCTGATAAGTGGAGTGGCTGTGTGAGCACAGGCTCTCTCTGGACTGGCTCTGGGACCAACCATACCAAGTTGGGGAAGAGCTGGGACAGAACACATTGTGGCATTAGAAATATAGTAGTGGTCATTGCCAGGCTGGCTTCTAATAGGGGGAGGTAATGGCCCAGTGGTATTAATGCAAGACTACTAATACAGAAACTCAGCTAAATGTCCTGGGGACCTGGGTTCAAATCCTGTCACAGCAGATGGTGGATTTTGAATTAAAAAGTAAATAAATCTGGAATTAAGGACAATAAAACTATTGTTGATTGTCAGAAAAACCCAGTGTAATTTTTACTCCTGGGTTGCTCACTGGAGAGAGTACTATCCTCAATTCCAGGAGACTTGTTGGTAATCTTGGATCCTAACAGTGGATCAATGCACTCCTCTCTTTCTGTTTGGAATCTTAATTAAGGATTTGCTTTATTCGCTAGGGGCAGAAGGTGGACATTTCCATTAAGATGGATACCATTTGTAAATAGCAGTTGAATTAATAACTCTTTGCAGCTCCTCCTTGTTAGTATTAATAAGTTAAGGGAGTCAAAACATGCCTTTCTGTTCAGCATGACTAGTCTTTCATGTTCAAACAAATCATTAACAGATTGAGCCAGATATCCTAATGCCTCACCCTCTGACAATTACGTTAGTAAATTGAAAATATGTCGCTAATTTCAATGAATCACTTCAATTGCGCTACAGATGTTAGTCAGTTACCTTCTGACATCTGCACTGGTAATAATTTGAGCCACATCAATCTGCAACTTAAAATATCTCAAATCATTCTACACCTTCTCAAAAAGAGTCTTGTATTTAACACTTATGCTTGTGTCTGTTTTTATATATTACACCCAATAAAAGGTAATATGTTTACTGCAGTAGCTATAGGTAATCAAATTACACAAATTAAGATCTTGACATGGGACTTGCCACCATTCGCTCGGGTGTAGGTCTTGCTGGCAATGTGAACATTTATTATTTTCCTGAGAAGGTGGTGATGTGGGCCTTCTTTTAAGTTGAAAGTAGCACAATGACTTTCTAGGCCATTTTAGAGGGTAGCTAAGGGACAACCACAATGGTGGGGACTGGAGTCAAACATAGGCCCGACTTGGTAAACAGCTGGTTTACATCCTTAAAGGACATCAGTGAACCACTTAGGTTTTTGTGAAAATCTGACAGCTTCGTAGTCACTCATCCCAGATATCTAAAATTTTATTCATGATGGGTTTTGAACTCATAGGGCAGGATTTTATGACCTCGCTCATCCCGAAACCGTAAAATCCCGCCCGAGGTCAACAGACCTTTCCCTGTCCGTCCTTCGCCCTCTCCGATTCCTGTGGCGGGTGGGGCAGTAAAATTCCAGCCGAATTCATCATTACCCCTGCCTTTGGATTGCTTATTTAATGATAGAACCATTATGCTACACTGAGCCACACGAGGCAGGAAAATGTGAGATTTGATCCTCTGTGCTGAACGAGTTGACTTCAGCTAGGTTCACAGTAGTGGTGCTATAACTGTATCACACTGGGTGAGACTGCAGGCAGCTGGTGAAGGATTGCACTCCTGATCACTGTATGGTGCCTCCCTCCTCATGTGCTCATGAGGTGAAGACAAGATCAGCCTCAGCTGACACATTTCCCAGGTTTGGATAATATGATGGAAATCACTGTGAAGAGTTCTAGACGAATAATGATCACATGCATAAGGTTCCAGAAAGTGCCTTGCTCCATGAAACTACATTGATTGCAGAAGAATCAACATCTTCAGCTGGTGAACAGGAGAGGGGAGAATATGCGAGGAAAGAAAAACTTCAACTTTATGGCTCGACTTGATAATTATCCAATCACAATGAGTGAAATAAAAAAGCACTTGCTGAGAATATTGGTCTTGGCTGGGGCAGATCTGAGTTAAGAAGAGTATCAGAGTTGATCTGCCTGGTGTGAATTCGAACAAAAGCTTGGCAGTTAACTGGTCCCTGCTGCATTCTCCATGGTAACATCTCTACCAATCAGAGTTCACTTGCCAACCAATCAGCATTCTCTTATCAGGCAGTATAAATTGTTGTTCCCTTGATATTCTTGCAAACTATTCTGATGACAGCAAGACAAAAAGCCTTGACAGTAAGTCTCTTTTTCAGCAATAAATAATAATAACTTGCAATTATTATAGCATGTCAGACCGCTCAAAATGTTCAATAGGTTTTGTTGCATAACGTAACAAGTACTATAGCTAATTTGTTAACACTGCTTCTTTGTTAAGATTTTCATCCTAAAAGCAGACTTCTGATATTGAAGCACTTCCTCAGTCCTGCACTAAAGGGGCAACATTGTTTCTGGAAATGAGTTATAAATGCACAAACTTCCAGCTCAAGGATGAGTGTGTTTCTACTCAGCCACAATGAGGTTTTATGTTTGCTGATCCTTTAATCTGCCAGCCTGAAAATACAGCAGCCTCAGTCTCTTAGAGTATCATCAGAAATGTACCTCAAATAGTCCAGCAAAAAGGAACCTTTTATCAGAACATAGGAACAAGAGTAGGCTGTTTAGCTCCTTAAGCCTCTTCCACCATTCAATGTGATCCAGACTGACCTGCAACCTAACTCGACATATCTGCCTTTCTCTTAGTATTTGTGCTTAGCAAAAATCTGTCAATCTCACTTTTAAAGTTAACAATTGATTTAGCATCATTTTGAGAGGAGAATATTAAACTCTACCATCTTTTGCAGAAAGAAGTTTTTCCTAATTTCATTCCTGGAAGGTCCGGCCCTAATGTTTTTCACATTAGGTGGGATTTTCGCTTGTCCTGAAACTAAACCGCCCGAAGTCAACAGATCTTCCAATGTTCTGCCTCTCACCTGCTCCGATTCCCGTGGCGAGTCACCCCTCCACAACCCCCTCCAGCAACCCCCCACCCCCATCCAGTCTTAGTCTCCCCAACCAACAGAAAAGGTTTCTTCTAATCTCACCTAATATCTGGTAAACTTTGATAAATTGCCTCTTAACTTGCTAAATTCAGGGAACAGCCTTACGTTGAACGTGATTATATTACAAGTGTGGTCCAATAAACATTCAAGTGCTATTAGACTGTTAACTAAATCTGGTTTATGACTCAATACTTAAGCTAACATGGCACACCTCCTGGTTGCTTTCCAGATCTGACTATCTTGCTGCCATGTCTCTGTACTGGTTATCGTGTCATACTCTCCAAGTGGAATATTTCATAGAAGCATACAACCTTACAGTGCAGAAGAAGGCCATTCAGCCCATTGTGGTGAACCATCGTTGGTTCCCACCAGGTAGTACTGAGCCAGGGTCTGGCCAGTGCTATGAGTCTGTATATATGTTACTTTGGGGTTAGGGTTGGGCTGTTCTACATGTTACTGTTGGAGTTAGGGTTGGGCTGTTCTACCTGTAATATAGTTCTTATGGTACATCCCAGCCGGGCTCCGCCTCCTGGGAGAGGTATAAAGGTCACTGCTCTGTCTGGGACCCTTCAGTCTGGGATTGTGTATTATATATGGTAGCTCTATTGTAGTAGTCAATAAAAGCCTTTATTTCCTCGAGCATCTCGAGCCTCGTGAGTTATATCGCGCATCAATTTTATTGACTACTAATTGAACTCTCGTCGTTGAAAAAAAAGAGAAAACGATACAGAGAGCATGGAGCAAATGCTTAAACCCGAACGTCTTATGCTGGACCCACGTGCGGCGGGCGCCTCCAACACCTTCGACCACTGGTTGAAATGTTTTCAGGATTACCTCGAAGCCTCCGCAGTCGTCACCACGGACGACGACAGACTCCGGGTCCTCCACGCGAGGGTAAGCGACACTGTATATTTAGCGATCCGTGCGGCCACCGACTACAAAGGGGCCCTCGAGCTTCTTAAGAAGCGCTACATTAAACCGCCGAACGAGATGCATGCTTGATATCTCTTAGCCACTCGACGACGGCAGCCCGGCGAAATGACGGAACAGTATGCGTGCGAGCTCCTACAGCTAGCCAGGGGCTGTAACTGCAAAGCAGTGTCGGCAGACCAGAGCATGAACGACCTCGCTCGAGATGCATTTGTGGCGGGAATCGGATCATCTTATATCTGACTTCGACTGTTGGAGCAAGGTAATCTCGATCTCACTAAGTCTATAGAGCTAGCGGATACGCTAGAAACGGCCTCCAAAAGCCTAGCGATGTATCCCGAAGACCACGTGGAGACAGCGTGGCAGGAGCAGTCACAGACCCCACTTCGTCCAGCGGGTCCGAAAAGCTGCGTGATGGCGTTCCCACCCTCGGGCCTGACGATGGCAGCAGCTCCAGGCGGCCCGCGGTGTTACTTCTGTGGGGGAGTGAAGCACACTCGGCAGCGATGTCCCGCTAAAGCGGTGTTGTGCTCCGCCTGCGGCAAGAAGGGGCATTATTCGAAGGTATGTCGATCCAAACTTACATCCAGGAACAGCAGTGCGGCGTGTGACTCCCCAGAGCCGGTTTCCTCGTCGTCGGCATCGTCAAGGGTTTCTTCCACGTGCGAGGCCAGGACGTCGCCATTCCTGACGACGGAGTCGCAAGAGATGCGCGACCACCAGGAGTCGCTGATTTTGGCACCATCGCCCACGTGCGACCTATGGGAGCAGCCATTTTGGTCGGCACCGACCGCGAATGACCAGCAGGGGTCGCCATCATCCATCTCAGCTGCCTGCAGTGGCGCTCACGAACCAACGGTGGCGTCGATCATCCTGGACCAGGCAAAGCCTCACAGACTCGACAAGTCCATGATGGACATACAGGTAAACAAACGCACGATTTATTGTCTGTTTGACAGCGGGAGCACGGAGAGCTTTATTCACCCAGACGCCGTGAAGCGGTGTGGCCTCCAGATCCAGCTGTCAAGCAGACAATTTCAATGGCGTCAAGGTCCCGGTCTGTCACCGTGCTAGGGAGTTGCGTGGTAAATCTAACGGTGCAGGGCATGGTTTTCGAGAGCTTCAAGCTCCTGGTGTTACCGCACCTTTGCGCGCCAATACTCCTCGGACTAAATTTCATGGTCCACTTGATGAGTGTAACCCTACAGTACGGTGGGCCACTCCCTCTGCTTTCAGTGGGAGAACAGCAGCCTCCAAATTGCCCAACGCGCTCCACCTGTAGCCTCTCGACGCTTAAGATTACCACACCCTCCTTATTCCAGAATCTCGTGCCAGGCTGCAAGCCCATCGTGACTAAGAGTAGGCGTTACAACGCTGAGGATCGGATCTTCATTCGATCTGAGGTTCAGCGGCTCCTCAAGGAAGGGATCATACAACCTAGCGCTAGTCCTTGGAGAGCGTAGGTCGTGGTGGTCAAGAGTGGGAACAAACCCCGGATGGTCATTGACTATAGTCAGACCATTAACAGATACACGCAGCTGGATGCGTATCCCCTCCCGCGCATTTCTGACATGGTCAACCAGATTGCGCAGTACCGGGTGTTCTCCACCATCGACCTAAAGTCTGCCTACCACCAGCTCCCCATTCGCCCAGAGGACCGACAATACACGGCTTTTGAGGCGGATGGTTGCTTGTACCATTTTCTAAGGGTTCCTTTTGGTGTCACCAATGGGGTCTTGGTCTTCCCGCGTGCTATGGACTGAATGGTGGACCATAACGGACTGCGGGCTACCTTCCCGTACCTGGATAACGTCACCATCTGCAGCCATGACCAGCAGGACCACGATACCAACCTTCTTAGATTCCTACGCACTGCATCTCGCCTGAATCTGACCTACAACAGGGAGAAGTGTGTATTTCGCACGCGCCGCCTAGCTAGCCTCGGATACGTGGTGGAAAACGGGGTCATTGGCCCTGATCCAGACCGTATGCGTCCCCTCCTCGAACTTCCCCTGCCCACTAGCGTAAAAGCACTGAGAAGATGCTTAGGCTTCTTCTCTTACTACGCACAGTGGGTTCCCAATTACGCGGACAAAGCCCGTCCGCTCATCAAGTCTACCTCTTTTCCCCTAGCGCCAGAGGCTCGTTTGGCCTTTGAAAAACTAAAAGCCGACATCGCGAAAGCCACGATGCACGCTATCGATGAGTCCATCCCCTTCCAGGTGGAGAGCGATGCATCTGATTTCGCCCTGGCCGCCACGCTTAACCAGGCGGGCAGGCCCGTTGCCTTTTTCTCTCACACCCTCCAAGGCCCCGAAATTCGACATTCAGCGGTGGAAAAGGAGGCCCAGGCCATTGTGGAGGCCGTCCGGCATTGGCGCCATTACTTGGCGGGAAAACGGTTCACCCTGCTCACGGACCAGCGGTCCGTGGCGTTCATGTTCAATAACACGTTACGGGGCAAGATCAAGAACGATAAGATCTTGAAGTGGAGAATCGAACTCTCCACCTATAATTACGACATCATGTATCGTGCAGGGAAACGCAACGAGCCCTCGGATGCCCTGTCGCGTGGAACATGCGCCAGTATGCAGGAGAATCGTTTGCAGGCTCTCCACAATGACCTCTGCCATCCAGGGGTCACTCGGCTCTACCACTTCGTAAAAGCCCGGAATCTACCCTACTCGGTGGAGGATGTCAGGTCAATAACTAGAAGCTGCCGGGTATGCGCGGAATGCAAACCGCACTTTTACCGACCTGACAGGGCACAACTCGTTAAGGCCACTCGCCCCTTCGAAAGACTGAGTGTGGATTTTAAGGGCCCCCTTCCCTCGACAGATCGGAATGTGTACTTCCTCAATATCATTGATGAGTACTCACGATTCCCTTTTGTCATTCCCTGTTCTGATACGACCGCTGCCACGGTTATCAAGGCATTTCGTGATCTTTTCACCCTGTTCGGGTACCCCTGTTACATCCACAGCGATAGGGGCTTGTCGTTCATGAGCGATGACTTGAGGCAATACCTGCTCTCATACGGGATTGCCTCTAGTAGAACCACGAGCTACAACCCTAGGGGTAACGGACAGGTGGAACGTGAGAATGCTACAGTCTGGAAGGCTGTCTTACTGGCGTTGAAGTCAAAAGGCCTTCCAGTCTCCCGTTGGCAAGAGGTGCTCCCTGATGCGCTCCACTCCATACGCTCACTCCTGTGTACGGCAACCAACGCTACTCCCCATGAGAGACTGTTTTCATTCCCTCGGAAGTCTTCCTCTGGGACCTCGTTACCGTCTTGGTTGACGTACTCAGGACCCGTCCTCCTGCGGCGACATGTTAGGACCCGCAAGTCCGACCCTTTGGTTGAACAGGTCCATCTCCTCCACGCCAACCCTCAGTATGCCTATGTGGCATACCCTGACGGGCGAGAGGACACGGTCTCGATTCGAGACCTGGCGCCAGCAGGGGGCTTGGAAACCCCTGTCGCTCCCACACCTCCTGTTAGAGACCCCCCAACTATTGTTTCCCCTCCTGACACGGCGCGGGCAGCATCGGGACCATCACTTAACCCTTTTACTCCCGTGTACAGCTTGCCTGAGTCCAGGAGATGGTCGCCACTTCAAGGCGTGTCCGAGTTCAGCGGACTGTCACCATCTCGGGGTCTACCGGCCCGTGAGATATTGGAGGAGCCGTTGGACACCGCCTTGGGGAGAACGCCACCGCGAGTGCCTACTCCGGTGTCATCGCCGGTGTTGAGGAGGTCACAACGACGGTGCGGTTCCCCTGACCGTCTGAACTTATAGACTGATGACCAATTGTTCTGTGTTTTTTTTGTACCCCGCCGGCCTTTGTCTTCAAAGGAGGGGTGAATGTGGTGAACCATCGTTGGTTCCCACCAGGTAGTACTGAGCCAGGGTCTGACCAGTACTATGAGTCTGTATATATGTTACTGTTGGGGTTAGGGTTGGGCTGTTCTACCTGTAATATAGTTATTATGGTACATCCCAGTCGGGCTCCGCCTCCTGGGAGAGGTATAAAGGTCACTGCTCTGTCTGGGACCCTTCAGTCTGGGATCGTGTATTATATATGGTAGCTCTATTGTAGTAGTCAATAAAAGCCTTTATTTCCTCGAGCATCTCTAGCCTCGTGAGTTATATCGCGCATCACCCATCGAGTCTGCACCAACTATAATCCCACCCAGGCCCTATCCCCATAACCCCATGCATTTACCCTAGCTAGTCCCCTGACACTAAAGGGCAATTTTACATGGCCAAGCCACTTAACCCGCACATCTTTAGACTGTGGGATGAAACCGGAGCACTCAGAGGAAACCCATGCAAACACCGGGAGAATGTACAAATTCCACACAGACAGTGACCCAAGCCACGAATTGAACCCGGGTCCCTGGCGCGGTGAGGCAGCAGCGCTAACCACTGTGCCACCGCACCGCCCAAGCAATTATCTTAATTTGTTTCCTGTACTCAGTGCATTGTATAAAGAATGTTTACTTGGCCACACATCCTTAACTTGCTCTGCTGTTCTAATGTTTTACAAAATACTTATTCTTCCTTCTGGCTTAATTATTCTCCAGCTTTTAGCTTCTCTTTATCTGAAGCACCTAAACACAATTTCGGACTCTTGACTCTCTTCTCTATTGTTTATTTTCAGCTTATTGTCTATACTACCTTTTCCATCTGTGTCCTCCACATCCAATTATTCATTTCAAGTCATATTTATCCTTTCCTCTTTCGGACCCAGGTCCCAGCTTGGTTCCCTCGGGAAAAGTTCCTTCCTGTCCCAATGCTGGTGCCAGTGCCCCATGTAATGGAAGCCCTTCTTCCCAAACCATTCTTTCTGACACATGTTCATTTCCTTTATCTAAATTTCTCCATGCCAGTTAGCGTGCAGCACGGGTAATAATATAAAGGTTATAATCCTTGCGGTTCTGCCCTTTAATTCAGTCTCTAATTCCTGGTAGTCTCCAAACAGCACCTCTTGTCTGCTCTTCGCAATGTGGTTGGTTCCAAAAAGGACCACAATAACCAGATTCCACCCTCCCTCTTTAAGATCCTTTCAAACTAATATGAGATCTCCCTTCCCTGGCACCAAGTAGGCTCTTGATCACTCCTGCTTACTGTGATAACCCCCAGGACTTACATAGGGAATTCCTGATTGACCCCCCAGTCGGACATGTAGAGTATGAATTCCCATGGTAACAGGTAATTACCTAAACAGGTGGAACTCGTATCCTGAGTCCTTTATAAGGCAGACCCTCAGCAAATCCAGTGTTCTATCATCCCAGATGGGGCTTGTGTACATGTGTCACAGGCTTATTGTTTAACTTTTGGTTTATAAAATAAAACACTATTCCTTTCCATTTGGCTTCCTGAGTTAGTACGCTTACAAAGGATGCTATTGTCACCCTAATTATTGAATTCCCTGTATATATCACATTATACTTCCCCTCCTCAGCACTGCCTCCCCACCATCTCACTGCCTTGGACAACCTCCTGCTCCAAGCTGCCTTGGTCTGCACTCTAGCTATTTCTCTGACTGGTTAACAAGTACTTTGTGTCTATTGGATAGGATCAGTTTCTGTAGTTTCTTGCTCTCACTCTCACCTGGGTTCCCTTACTCTCTGTATGCTATCAGTCACACCAACCCACATTCTCAACCTGCACCTCACTATGAAGTGTGATTTTCTGTTCATGGTGTGCCTTACAGCATTCCGAGACACTACCATACTTTATTATGCTGTTTAAAGTTAGCTATGTGCGAGCTCGCTTCTCGGCGTTTTGGCTAAGATCAAGTGTAGTATGGTTTGGATGCTGCACTTGGTTGAGGTCATTAGGTTACATTGAAGCTTCATATGTTCCATATGAAGCAATTTTTAAAAGCGGTGTCTCGGCCTTTTGGCTAAGATGCAAATGAGCTCAAGTCTTGGAGGAGGTATTGCTTTGCTCCTCCAATCAGCTTGGCTCATGTAGATTGGGCCCAGGACAGGGTAATTTGGTCGCTTGCCCTGTCTTGCCAGCCTGGATTGGAAATGTCTCAACTTGTTGAGACTCTGAATTGGATTGGGTTTGATTGAATTGGAAAAGTACAAAAAAAGAAAAAAAAAAGTGAGAGCTTAACTGGTCTTATCATGATTCAGACAATCTCCACACAACAAGCCAACTTCTTCCAACACCATCCCTTTCAAGATTAATATTATGGAAGGAGCTCCCATGGGTTACACCCAGTTAATTACTGTACTACTTGAACATTTCCAATTCATTCTTTGGAGCATGCAATAGATGAATATGTATAGTGAAAAATAAATTGATTTGAGCACTTGAGCTACTCCTCATGTTGTTTCAACGCTTCACAGTCCCATCAGGGAAAGCCGGCACAATGCAGGCATATGGGAAACATGTCTTAAGTGGCAAATGCAGGCATTTTGTGTGTGTGCTTTGTAAAATAAAAACATCTTGCCACAGAATCCCAAAAATCTTAGGGGCAGCATGTTTTGTTCCTGAGTACACAGGCTGTTATCATAGTGAGCCATGGGCGGCACGGTGGCACAGTGGTTAGCACTGTGGCCTCACAGCACCAGGGACCTGCGTTCGATTACCGGCTTGGGTTACTGTTTGTGTGGAGTTTGCATGTTCTCCCCGTGTCTGCGTGGGTTTCCTCCGGGTGCTCCAGTTTCCTCCCACAGTCCAAAGATGTGCGGGTTAGGTGGATTGGCTATGCTAAATTGCCCCTTAGTGTCAGGGGGACTAGCAGGGTAAATACGTGGGGATAGGGCCTAGGTGAGATTGTGGTCGGTGCAGGCTCGATGGGCCGAATGGCCTCCTTCTGCATTGTAGGGATTCTATGATTCGCATTCCATTTTGTTCCATCAAGAAATCTCTATGGTCTGAATTTTGCCCTCAGGGCGCGCCTGAAGTCAGCGTGGGTGGAAGCAGGTGTGAGACCTGCTCCCACTGAGATTGCATTGTTAATGCGTTATCATACTGGGTGGCTCATTAAGGCCCACCAGTTTGTAACATGTGTCCCGGTTCAGTCTCTGAGTGGGCGGAGGCAGGAACATGTCAGGTGCTGAGCCCAATGAGGACCCAGTGGGGGAGAGGGGGTTTAAAATGAGAGGAGGCAGCTCCTTGAAGGCTGCCAGGAGCTTTGAGAGAGGCTGAGGAAGCTCTGTGGTTGAAGACCAAGAACTTAACTGCCATTCAGCAATGTCAGCAGTGTCAGGAGGCCATGGAAGGCAGGAGAGCAGGTCGGGTGTGCTGTGCCCCTGTTTTATAGATGAGTGCCTGTCTGTACTAGTATAGGAGGTCAGTGCCAGGCGCAACATCCTAATGCCCAGGGATAGCAAGAGAAGGCTGCCCCACCTGACTAAGAAGGCCTGAACTGAGGTAGCTACTGCTATCAGTGGGCATGATCATGCGCATTACATCTGTAGTGCTGATTAATGTTCAACAATCTTCTGCGGTCGGCAAAGTTAAGTGCAGAGGTGGTATGGATCTGTGCGAAGAGGTGTAATTAGGTATCCTTTCTCCTGTGCGCTCATGGGACTAAGTGTGTATGCCAACTGACACTGAAGCCTGCCATGCCAATGTCAGCACAATGAGCCGCAGTGCATTGGAGGGGGTGGTGGTGTGCCACAGTGAAATGGCCTGCTACATGCCCGTGTGGTGGGGGGGGGGGGCACCTAAAATGGTCCTCCAGGAACATGGAAGCTCAATGAGCCTTTCCCTGTGTCAGGAGAAGACAAGTCACAATAATGCAGTGTTGTCAGTTCCCAATCTGCTGGTGCTGACTCAGAGTGGTGCTCTGGAGCTGTATTGCCACCGGCCAGCTCGCTCCTCTGCTCCTGGTGAGATGGAGGGTCTGGGATAAAGGTAAGTGTACATCCCAGATGCATGTGCTGTGGGTACGGGTGAGTTATCGGAAAGTAAGCTGTCCCAGCCAGAGTGTCCACTGAAGCTCCAATGCAGATGGCACCATGCAGTATCTCTCCATTGTCTCAGCAGGCCACCCAGCCTGGATAGTGATGATGATGATTGAATTCACTGATGTTGTGCCTTCCTTACACAGATGAGCCAACCGCACCAGCCGTTGGTGACCCCAAAACCCCCTGTCAGGGACCCAGGAGGACATCGCTCCTGTACCTATGCCACACTGTCTTTTGGTACATGGCACCAGCACAGATGCCACCGCAGATGGTGCACAATGATAAGGTGAGGAGGTGGCAGAGGCAGAGAGGTCCCAGGGCACCGACAGAGGGAGCACTGCTGGAGACCAGGACCATGCTGAGTCCAAGGTGGATGATGAGCCTCTGAAGATGTCCATCAAGTGGTAGATGCTGGATGTCCAGCGGGTTGTGTGGGGAGATCTGGTGGAGATCCATGAGGGTCTGCGTGCCATGGCCTCTATCAGGAGAAGTCCATGTGGAATGTGAGCGCTGCATTGACCCTGAGTACCGAGTCCTCCTCCATTGAGAGAGTGGTGACTCTTGTGCAGAGGCAACTTCAGGGTCTTATAGGGAGAGTTTAGTCAGGCCAGGACTTTATTCCTTGGAAAGTAGGAGAATGAGGGGTGACCATATTGAGGTGTATAAAATCATGAGAGGCATAGATAGGATGAACACAAATAGTCTTTTTCCCAGGGAAGAGGAATTGAAAACTAGAGGCCAAAGGTTTAAGGTGAGAGGGGAACGATTTAAAAGGGACCTGAGGGGCAACTTCTTCGTGCAGAGGATGATGCGTGTATGGAATGAGCTGCCAGAGAAAGTGATTGAGGCAGGCACAATGGCAACCTTTAAAAAGCATTTGGATAAGTACATGGATGGGAAAGGATTAGAGGGATAGGGCCAAATGCAGGCAATTGAGACTAGCTGAGAGGGCTCCCTGGTCGGCATGGACTGGTTGGGCCGAAGGGCCTGCTTCCACGCTGTATTGCTCTACGACTCTATAATTTATATGACACCCGTAGGGTTCCTGGGGTCGCTCTCGGACCTGTAAACCAGTACACCTGCTGTGACTTCTGGGGCTCTGCCTGTGCGAGAGATGGATGAGGCATCTCGTCTTTTTGCTTGGTGCCCGTCCATAAATGAGGAGCAGGAAGGTGCAGAAGCACATTCCTGGTGGATGAACTGCCTGTTGTCTCTGGGCGTCTCTCAGGGCGCTGTGGACAAGGGCAGCAGCTCCTCCACTCCTTTGCCAGTGGCCATGCATCTGATGATGTCTCAACATCTGAGGAGTACCTCGCCATGGGGCTGGATATACCTTCCCAGCCAGAGCCAACTCAGGCACTGGTGGCCAAAGGATGCTCGCTAAGGTTATCATGGCCAACAAGACAGTGAAGTCAGCAGGCTGCCTTGAATGCCACTGCCAGCAAGATGGGCACCAAGACACAGCACCCACAGTCATAAGCTTAAGGCACCTTAAGCACAACAGGGATGTGTCATGAGTAACATTAATTGCATTCATTACTTTGAGTTTTCTGTTCGGTTTGGAATGTTTGTATGCTGTTTTTATGTCAATGTGAAGTCACATAAACATTTTCTTTCATTCAGTGGGCTCAGTTGGCTGCATGCTCTGTAAGTTGGCAAGATATTGTACAGGCTTGTTAACGAAGGGCTTTGTGTGATGCAGCATTTCTGGGTTGGGCTCTGAAGGAAAGTTTTATTGCAAGTCATTGGATTGAGTCGGCCTCCATACCTTGGATGCCTAGATAAAGGTTCATTGGATCAATGCATCCCTTCCCTGCTGGCCCTGCACCAACTGCGCCTGGGCCTCTCCTCTTAAAGGTCTTTACCTGGGATGCTGCCTGCACTCACCTTGCTTTCTCTTCCCCCTGCCCTTCTCTTCCTCTTCTACCAGAAGAACACACTGTCCCTATTGGAGCAGATGCAAAGGGCCAATGCCTTGCAAATGATGAAACTCTATTCTCCAATCCTCAGGAAAACCTTCTCAGGAAGTCCTGAAATGCTGAAATCACACTTCAACTGCTAAACAATAACTAGGAAGCTCAGACAATTTGATCCTTTCACAGCTACGAAATCTACCACAGAGAAACTGTTGCTGCTCTGGGGGCCTTTTATCCTGCCCTTGAATGAGCAAATAAAAATTACATAATGAGTACCCACCCGTTTTGCCCGTCCGACAAGCTAAAAATCACACGGGCAGTGTCAAATCCCTGCTGATTGGACTTTTAGGGGGAATTTTCCCGTCCCACCCCACCAGCGGACTTGTAGGGGGTGGGGGTGGACCACGCAAAGGTCCGTTGACCTCGGATGGGATTTTCCGGTTTTGGGGCAAGCGCTGCCCTTAATGTCCTTAGCTGAACTTTTAATTGTTGGCCGGCGAACATCCAATTCTTTCCAACCTCAAAATTGCAAGTGTCGCAGAAACACTTCCGACATCTTCCTACACGATTTAATGCACTTTCCAATCGAGTGTGCACCTGATCCGGCCATATGAAGTTCAGGCCTATGTCTAATTGCTGCAAACCCACACAGTGAATGGAGCAGCTATGAACTCTGTACATGTAAGCAAAATCTTTTTACTTCACTTTTTGTGATGCAGAGGATTAATTTTGTTCGACAAAGGCAGCATTGGACTTTAGGTATTCAAGAAATTGGCACCATAAACCATTGAAATAACCTCATTTGGATTTAGTTCTTTAAAAGAAAAAGAAAAAAAAAATCTCTCTTTCGAGTGAAGAATCTTCTGTTCAAACACCAACCTATGCCAATGCAGGGACTGTGTAAATAGACCACCAATCAACATTGATTTTCAAGAGACAACCCATGGCCATCTTTTATCACAAGCAGCATACAATGACTGCCAACGGCAATAAAAGCCAAGATAATCCCGCTGTGCAGCTCCACTATTCATTTCCAGCATTTGGATACAGTGCTCTGTTGAGTTATCTCAGGGCAACTTGAGTTGCTATGCCAGCAGAAAAAAAATCAAGGAGAAACTGCAGAGGAGGATGCCACACACAGCTGACCAAGTGGTGAAGCACTTGATTTGAAGTTAAGATCACGGGTTTAGGTTCCAAGGTTTTTCAGTCATACGATGTGTCAGGTGGAGCGTGATATTTAATTATTGAAGATGGGAAGTGGAGGGAAAAGCAGCTGGAATCTAACACCCCCTTGGGTGCTAGAGCAACACTCAAAGGCACCTTCCAGTTCTTGAATTTGTTACCTCCCAAAGGGGAAGTTTCAGAGCAGTTAGCAGTATCCAGGAGGAGAGAAATAAAAATAACATTTTGTGCGGCTATTAAGGTTTGATGTAAGTACGATCAGGCATAGATGGGACACAAGAGTGTACCACTAACCTGCAAAACAACTATTAGCCTAGCCAGGCTGGAAAATTCCACCCTTTTAGCTATTGGTAGTTTAGAGTTTTTAATGAGCTGAATAAGAATTTCGTGAACTAGCTTTCAATGTATTCTGATGAAAGAAATGTCTCCACTACACTAACTTGTGTTTTCTCTTTATAGATGTTGATTAGGCCATTGTGTATTCTCAGCAGTTCCTGTTCTTATTTCAGTAATGATTTGTTTATCCCTTCATAACCGTCATCATTTCTTACTGAATTGGAGCCTTCATGATCATTGGAGCGCAGGAGATAGAAGCAGGAGTCAGCCAGGGAGTTCCTTGAGCCTGCTTTGCCATTCAACTAGATTATCATAGAACCATAGAAACCCTACAGTGCAGAAAGAGGCCATTCAGCCCATTCGAGTCTGCACCGACAGCAATCCCACCCAGGCCCTATCCCCGTAATCCCACATATTTACCCTGCTAATCCTTCTAACCTACGCATCCCGGGACACTAAGGGGCAATTTAGCATCGCCAATGCACCTAACCCGCACATCTTTGGACTGTGGGAGGAAACACACGCACTCATGGGGACAACGTGCAAACTCCACACAGTCGCGCAAGCCGGGAATCGAACCCGGGTCCTTGGAGTTTTGAGGCAGCAGTGCTAATGACTGTGCCACCATGCCACCAGTGCTGGTCTTCTATCTCAACACCATCCTGCACTATCTCTTTATCCCTTGATATCTTCAATAACTAGAGATCTATCACCTCTGACTTGAACATACCCAATGACTGAGCCTCCATAGCCCTCTAGGTAAAGAATTACAAATATTCACCCCCTGAGTGGAGAAATTCCTCCTCATCTCTGTCCTAAATAGTCTACCTTTTATTCTGGTATTGTAGCCCCTGGTTCTAGAACCCCCCCCAACCACCCCCACCCCCACAGCCAAGGGAAACATCTTTTCTACATATACCATGCCATCCCTGTAAGAATTTTGTATGTAGTAATGAGATCATCTCTCATTCTTCTAAACCCCAGAGAAGTCTCCTCAGTCTCTCCTCATAAGACAATCACACCATCCCATGAATCAGTCTGATGGACCTTTGTTCACTCCCCCCTCTATAGCAAGTATATCCTTCCTGAGGTAAGGAGACCAAAATTGCACACTATATTCCCGGTACAGTCTCACCAAGGCTCAATACATCTGTAGCAAGACTACCTTACTCCTGTACTCAAATTCTCTTTCAAGGCTAACATATCATTTGCTTTTCTAAATGCTTGTTTTACCTGCACATGAACTTTCAGTAACTTGTGAACAAGGACATCCAGGCCCCTTTTTACATCAACACTTTCCAATCTCCCGCCATTTAAGAAATACCCTGCATTTCTTTTCTTACCAAAGTGGATAACTTTACACTTTTCACGTTACATTGCATCTGCCATATTCTTGTCCACTCACTTAGCTCAGCTAAATCCAATTGAAGCCTCTTAGCATCATCCTCACAACACACACTCTCACCTAGTTGTGTGTCACCAGTAAAATTGGAATTATTACATTTGATCCCACATCCAAATCATTGATTTAAACTGTGATTAGCTGGGGACCAAGCATTGATCCATGCAGTGCCACGCTAGTAATAGCTTCCCAACCAGAGAATGGCCCATTTATTCCCATTCTTTGTTTTCAGTTCGTTAACCAATACACAATCTATGCCAGTATATTATCCCCAATCCCACATGCTCTCATTTTGTACACTAAACTTTTGTGTTGAGCCTTATTGAAAGCCTTTTGAAAATCCAAATACACCACATCCACTGGTTCCCCCTTATCTATTCAGGCTGTTGCATTCTCAAGAATCTCTAACAGACTTGTCAAACATGATTTCCCTTTCATAAATTCATGTGGACTCTTCCCAATGCTACCATTGTTTCCTAAGTATAGAATTATTACATCCTTTATGCTAGACTCCAGCATTTTTCTACCACCAATATCAGCCTAGCAGGTCTATAGTTCCACTGTAGTTCTCTCTCAACCTCCTTTCTTAAATAGTGAGGTTACATTTGCTACCTTCCAATCTGCAGGAACCATTCCTAAATCGATAGAATTTTGGAAGATGACATTTACTATCTCTACAGTCACTTCTTTCAACAATCTGGGATGTAGATCATTAAGTCTAGGGAATTTATCAACTTTCAGTCCCATTAATTTCTCCAGTATTGCTTCTTTACTAATAGTAATTTCTTTCAGGATGTCAATCTCACTGGTCCTTGGTTCTCTAGTATTTTTGGGAAGTTTTGTTGTCTCTTCTTCCGGGAAGATAGACACAAATGATTTGTTTAATTTCTCTGCCATTTCCTTACTCCATTATAAGTTCTCCTGCCTCTGTTTGTAATGGGCCCACATTTGGCTTTTGCTAATCTTTCCTTTTTACGTACTATAGAAGTTTTATAGTCTGTTTTTATGTTTCTTGCTAGTTTATTCTCATATTCTATTTTTTCTTTTCTGCATCAGTTTCTTGGTTCTGCTTTGCTGATTTCAAAAGGCCCCCAAATCCTCAGGCTTACCATTTTTTCTGGCAATTGTATAGGCAGCTTCCTTTGATCTAATACAATCCTTAACTTTATCTTGTTAGCCAGAGTTGAATCACTTTTCCTGCTGGGTTCTTGTGCCGCAAAGGGATGTGATTTTGTTGCAAGCCATCTATTAATTGTTTAAATACTAGCCATTGCCTGTTTACCATCGTATCCTTCAATGTAGTTTTACAATCTATCACAGCCAACTTGCCCTTCATACTTCTGCAATTTCCTTTATTTAAATTAAAGAGCCTTGATAGTTGGAGTGCTGAGAGAAATCGGTGTCTTTAATAAACTGGTATTTTCTGCATAGGGGGCCATTTTGGATTGAGATGAGGAAAAATGTCTTCACTCAGAGGATGGTGAACCTGTAGAGTTTTCTACCACAGAAGGCAGTGGAGGCCAAATCACTGAATACATTTAAGAAGGAAATAGATAGATTTCTAGACTCTAAAGCTGTATGTGGAGAGCACTGGAGTGTTGTGTTGAGATGGGGAATCAGTCTTGATCATGTTGAAAGGCAGGGCAGGCTTGAAGGGCCAAATGGCCTACTGCTCCCTCTACTTTCTATGTTTCTATGCTTCTATGTTTCTCAATCTGTCTGCATATTTTGACAAGGTTTATCATACCATTCACTGAAATTCAGCTGGGTGGGGTTCCACTTGCCTGGTTCCATTCTTAGCTATCCCGTTATAGCCAAAGAAACACTTGCAATGGTTTCCCTTCCTGCTCCTTCACCAGGGTTCCCAAAATTCTATCCTTCATCCCTTCTATTTCTTATCTACATGCTGCTCTTTGGCAACATTAATTGAAAACACAGCATCAGCTTCCACAGGTGTGCTGACTACACCCAGTTCTAACTTGACACCAGTTCTCTCAATCCCTACACTGCCTGTAAATTGTTAAGATAGTTCCATTGATTGTCTGATATCCAGTACTGGATGAGCAAAAATTTTCTCCAGTTAAATATTGGCAGGATTAAAGGCATTGGGGGCAATTCTCCCAGCCTACTGCACTGCTCTAGCAGGAAAGACATCAGCAGAGGCCATGTAGTGGGCTGCCCGCTGGGCGCCATGGCCTCCACAAGTCTCCGGCCGCCGGAATTCCAGCGTCGTCAGCTCCGCTCCAGAAATCGGCGCAGAGCTGATCTCCATATTTAAATCAGAACTTTAATCTCATTAGCGGGCCCGGGACTGAAGTCCCCAGGCCCACTAGCTTCTTCCACTCCCACGCTCCAGGAGTGGTTCACTCCAGCGGGGTTTACAGCAGCTCCCCACTTGCAGGGTACTGGCAGCCTGACCCCGCTGGAGTGAAGGGGGCCATGGAAGCCTCCCAGGAGGTCAGGGGTAAGGGAAGGTACCCTCTTGGTATTGTCAGCCTGGCAGTGACAGCCTGGCACCCCCCCCGGCACTGCCTGAGGGACAAAGTGGCAATGCCCAGGGGGCACCTTGACACTGCCCACCAGGCATTGGTCAGTGCCAAGGAGGTGGAGCCAGAGGGGGCTGGGGCCTATAGCTGCAGGGCCTCTGGGGGAGATCGTGGGTTGGGGGGCCCACTGTCACTCTATAGTCATGATCACAGGCAGAGGGAGAGAAGGGGCTGATTAGGACTGGCCACTGGGGTGGTTGTGGGGGGGGGAATCGGGAAATCGTGGAAGCTGGGGGTGGAGTAGGAGAGATTGGAGGGGCACTGATGCAGGGTCATGGAGCTGGCCAGCAATCGAGCTGGCCAGCAATCAGGATGCTGGCAATGCAGGGCTACTGCGCATACGCCACCGATATCCGCTCTGACAGATCGGCACATGCGCAATGGCCCGCTCAGCTTTATGCCGCCGGCCTCTTCAGCAGGAATAGGACCCGCTCCCTGATTTTTAGTGTGATTCACACTAGTGCACTCAGCAGTCGCTCAGAGTGTGGGAGATTCATTTTGAAACTCCCACTGAAAAACCAACGGGATTTACTCCAGTTTCTGCGCAAATTCGACACTTAGAATGTTTTTGGGAGAATCCCGGCTATTGCCTTTGTTCCCCACACCAACTGTCCCCCCACTATTGCTTCTATTTCTCCTTGAGAAGTGTCAGATGCTGAACTAGACAGTTCATAACCTCGGTGTCATAGTTGACCTTGAGAGGAGCTTCCGATCACATATCGACGTCATCACTAAGACCGCCTACATTCACCTCCATAACATCACCCACCTCTGCCCCTGCCTCAGCTCATATGCTGATGAACCACTCAGTTATCTCATTCTTCCCTCGAAACATGAACTCTCCTGGCTGGCCTCCCGCGTTCTATGATCTGCAACTTTGAAGTCATCAAAACTTCCTTTGTGCATATTTAAACTCACACCAGGTGCTCAATGACCTACATTGGTTCTCAAAATCCAATTTTAAAATTTTGATATTTTCAACATTTCCATGGCCTGATCTTTCATTATGCTGTCTCCTCAAGCCCTACAACTATCTGGAATATCAGTATTCATCTAATTCTAGCTTCTTGATTTTAACTGCTCCATTATTGGTATCTGTGCTTTCAGCTGTAAAATCCCTAAGCTCTCAAATTCCTTCAGTGTACTACTCTCCCCCTCTACCTCTTTCCTTCTTTAAGATCCATCTCTTTGATTGAACTTTTGTCTATCGGTCCTAATATCTACTTTGCAGCTCAGTGTCAAATTTTCTTTGTTACATTTCTATGCAGTGCTATAGGATTTTGTAAATTATTTTAACAGCGCTATGTGAATATAAAGAATTGTTGTTTTTATACCTATTTTAAGTCATAAAGATTTCCAAACAGCTCCATATCTTCCTTGGGTCTTTCTTTTCCTTTAAAACCCAAGTTTGGTGCCACATAACTCACCACTTCTTCATTTACCTTCTCTTCCTAACCTCAATGGTGTCCAGGATGTTGACCTAAGTTTCTCAGTTTGAGTGAAATGTGAGACAGATTGGACAAGCAAATCTTCCAGAAAACTAGAACCACGGCACTCTCCGGTCTGTACCCAAACTGTGTTTACATCAGCGTTACTGGTTCCATTTAAGGTCTATCAATCTGTGCCACATTACGATCGGATCATCAGAACCAAATGTTCTTCGTGAAAGAATGGGAATGAAACTGGAAACTGTATTTTATGTTTCTTATGGAGAAATCCATGAGGCCTCATCATACATATTGCAGACAGAATTCTCACAGTCAGTATTCAAAAATGGAAAATTGATAGCAAAATGCTTGTTTTCACACAAAAATTGATTCATGTACAGGATGGACATTCAATTATGGGTGCTGTGATAGGGAAAGTGGAGGTTATTTCTGGATAGATGTGTTTGTATGCACTGTGTGTAATCTTTGGAAGTAAACATGCTTATAATACGCACAAACATATATATCACATTTATTTAGGTTATTACAGGAGCATACAATAGCAAAGAATAGTTAGAAGACCATCAATTAGTCACATGGTTCTTACATCAGTCCACTTCTATACAATCTATGAATTCCATGATGAGCACAGGTTTGATAGGTAAACGGGGTGTGGTGTGATTTAGGAACAGACAGCAGATGTGATCAGGTTTATGGATGGTAGAATGTAAGAGACAGGTCGGGTGAGCATCGGGACAATCCAGTCTGCATGGAAAGGCATTAATGAGGGTTTCAGCTCAGGTGCAGATGTGAAAGTATGTGTCATTGTGATGGAGATGGTATGACATTGGAACTCATAACCAGAAATATCTGTAGTACTGGTTTCCTAAGGAGGATGAGCATTTTCCACCCAATACTGAAGCAGCAATGTATTATCACTTTAGTATTCGATGACATGAAAGAATTTGGAATGCAGGAAACATCATCACCAAGCCAGTGAAAAACTGCACCATTGATTATATGCTTGAACATTACTCTGCTACATGGAACTCTATAATTAAGAAAATAAAATGTTTTTAACTCGAAGCAAAAGTGGTCCTCATTCCTAGTTATGGGATAAAAGCAAATTTTAGAATTATAATTCATGTTGCTATACTTAATTTTTGTATGAATCTATACTCACATTTTAATCTTTACCATTATGCTATCTTGAGTTTCAAGATCAGATATATTTGCATAGGTTAGTAAGTGTCTGCTATTTTGCACAATTAAATGCTTACCAGTGTATGACCAATCCACATCATCAAAGAAGTTATTGTGCTGTCTGTAGAATCCGCGTGTCCCATCTGTAGAAATGAAAAATATCTTTATAGCAAAAAACACAAAGCATTATTAAAATAAATAGAAATATTACATATCATGATCACAGACCCAACTATGTGTCAACCACACACACACAATACACTGAAACTGTCATTGTCCACAATATATTATTTGAAAATATTAGCATTACCTACAGTAAATCAGAGAGTATACTCTTTTACAAATAGGAGTAATAATATACCATGTGGTGCACAATATACTGTGTACTTCGGATGCTTTTGTGTGTAACATGATAAGTCCCCAAAAGGTACAATTGTTGAGCCTTCCTGAGTTCAATCAGGGATTAATTGACAGATCCAGGATTTGACTAAATTTCAGAAGAATCCAACAGGAAATGTTAGGTTTTAGAATATAAGAAACAGATGCAGTCGTAGTCCATATGGTCCCTAAAACCTGCTTTGCCATTCAGTAAGATCAGGTTTGTTGGACTTTATTCCCATTATCTTCTCAAATATTTTCTCTTTACCAATATTAATTACATGTATAAATGAATTATTTCTACAAATGTTCGGCATTGCTTACTTACAGTTATATTGTTTTATTTAATTTCCAAATCCATTTGAGGCAACTTGTCCCTTATACTGGCATAATTGGTTTGGTCCAAATTCAAGACTCTAGTTTCAGCTCTGACCATATCTTACTCAAACTCAGTATAAAATTCTACCATATTATAATCACTATTCTCCCACTTCCTTATTACATTATATCTAAATTAATTTGTTCCCTAGTTGGTTCTTTGACATGTTATTCTAGAAAGCTTCAAACGCATTCCATGAACTCATATCTTTCAAACTACTCTTGCCAATTTGGTTTGTTCGGTATATATGAAAATCACCAGGACAACCCATTTTTATTCCTTAGCTACATCCAAACTGATTCTACATCCTAATTTTCTGGGGTAGGACCCTTCCTCACTATGGTCTTTATCTCAACCATTATTATCAGGCCTACCCATCCCCTCCTTTTCCATTTTGCCAATCTTTTCTAAAATTCAAGTACACCAGAATATTTAGTTTGCAACCTTATTCACCTTGTAAAAATATCTCATGTATGATGAGTAGATCAAGCCTATTTATCTCTATTTGCGCCAACAATTTATCTATCTTGTACTACTGCTTCATTATTCAGATATAGCACCATTAATTGTAACTTGTTTACAAGTTTCTTATGTGATCTTAGTTACTAATGGTCTATTGTCTTTTTTTTATTCGGTTGTGGAACATGCGCGTCACTGCTGGCCAGCATTTATTGCTCATCCCTAGTTGTCCTTGTTCAGAGGGCAATTGAGAGTCAACCACATTGCTGTGGCTCGGGAGTCACATGTAAACCAGACCAGGTAAGGTTGATAGATTTCCTGTCCTAAAGGACATTAGTGAATCAGATGGGTTTTTCTGACAATCGACAATGGTTTCATGGTCATCAGTAGATTCTTAATTTCAGATATTTCTTATTGAATTCAAATTTCACCAACTGCCGTGGTGGGATTCAAACCCAGGTCTGGACTATTAACCCAGAACATTAGCTGAGTTTCTGGATTAATTATCCAGTGAAAATCCACTAGGCCATTGCCTCCCCTGGTCTTGGTTAAACTGTTTGCTCTTTCCTTGTGGGGAATAATATTTTATTAATTGCTATTATTTATTTATTTTAGTAGCACATTATTATTAACATGTTAAAATAATGTTTTAACAAGGCCAATGGCCTTGTCCATCAACTTACCTTCCATTTTAGCTTTCATTTCTAATTCTGCACGAAACTGTCTTTGATGTGACACATAAGTGTTGAAGGACTGAGATGTGAACCGAATGTTTTTGTTTCGCTTGGTTAACAATACTTGCGTGACACACCTGTGTTTATGAATGGAAGCTAAAAAAACTCCTCAAGTCATTAATACCTTGATGATTGATGATAACTTGTGAAAAATGTCACCCATATTCTGCAGAATGGGATATTGTCTGTGCAGTATCTTCAGCATTCATTTTCCTGTATGCATTATTTTAACATAGTTTGTGTTAGATGGTAGGAGTGGCAGAAGAACATGATTTTAACCATTGCATATAAAATAGTGCACGGAAAGAACTAAACTTCTGTTCGATGGACCTGATAGAGCTGTTAGAGCTTCTGTGTGGACCTGGGTGGATTGAAAACCAACAAGGGGTAGTAATTTGATCACAAGAGTTAATCAGCTTATTGGTTTTGTTTGGGAAATGAGTGTAGAAACGATAGTTATGTATTTGTATTTATTCCTATTAGCTCACTGGAGCGATGATGTATTAATGTCTGCACCAGAAGTGATCTAATAGACTTAGCACGGGAAACAGAAAGAGAAACAGCAGCCATGGAAAAGATCACCCACCATTAATAAAGTTTTGTTGTTTTTAATGAAAGACTGTCCTGCATATCTCGTCTCCAATGCACAACAAAAATTGGTGACAAGGACTACAGGTAGCCACCCAGAAAGAAGACATTAACTGAAATTAACATGGCCCAATGTGCCATGCCAGGGGGGCAGTGCCAGGGGGGCAGTGCACTGGTGGCACTACCAAGATGCGTGGCCTGAAAGGCACTGTTGGGTTTCTGAGGAGGAAAGGGAGTTGAGTGGGGGATCTGAGGGCGGAGGGCGCTGAGTAGGGGTTGAGTTGGATAAATCTCATGTCTGCGTGGTGTGGGGGGAGGATTCCTCTCATTGCTGAGGGGTTGGTAGTGCTTCCTCCACCCTCGCCAGTCCTTGCTTGTGAGAACCTGTACGATAGCCGTCTGGTGCAGATTCTGTTGGGAAGGCGGATGAATAGCGAGAGCTATTTGAATTGGGCTTCAAGCCCACTAATTATATTTAAAATTGTGAATTCCCACCATGGGCGGCAACACGATTGGGGCCAACAGGGCAGCCTCGGATGGTCGCCATGGGTTTGGCAACTGGCACTGAGCTCGGTTTTCTGCCAACTCCTGATTTTCTGGGCCATCACGAAACTTGCCGGGAGCGAGCGGATCTGTAGAATCCCCTTTAGTTTCCTTTTGGGAAAATTCCACCCCTAGACATTCCCTCAGCGCATAGAATAGTGACATTTTGGATCTGTGATTGCTGGAAACTGCAGCTGAATAGTTATTATTTTAAGCCAATTTGATGCAGATAACCTGTTGCATCCAAAAATAGTTTCTAATTGCAAACAACAGCAGTGTTAAAAGTCTGTTATTCTCAGAAAGTGGACTTTAATTACAATGCCTGAAGGCAATTAATCCATACATCTGCATTTTGGCCAGATAGTTTTAAAATCTTTTTAAAACACTTTTACCCCACATTTGTTTGACGAAATGTAACTTATTAGTGTTAAAGTTTAATGGTGCAAGATTCAAATTTGAGCTTCTAACCTGCTGGCTTCCATCCACTCATGACCTGCAAGTTCCCATTCAAGTTATGCAGCGTCCTTACTTGGAAACATATCTCTGCTTCTCCCGTGTACCGGATCTAAATCCCTGAACTCCATGCCTAAGTGCACTGTGAGAGCACCTACACCACATGGACTGCAGCAG
The DNA here is from genome assembly GCF_964213995.1 of Mustelus asterias. NCBI lineage: Eukaryota > Metazoa > Chordata > Chondrichthyes > Carcharhiniformes > Triakidae > Mustelus > Mustelus asterias. The sequence continues at coordinate 47,571,404 of NC_135809.1, read as the reverse complement.
TTCAAGAAAATGGCTCACCACAACCTGCTCAACACCAGTTCAGGATGATCAATTAATGCTGTCCTTGCCAGCAATGACTGCCCAGGTGCTTTGAATAAATAACAAAAATAGTCTAAGTGCTGTCAAAAACTATTCACCACTTGTTTCAATATCTCAAGTGCTGATCAGACTTTGGCCCCTTGCAGTACGGGCTGAAATTCTCCTGCCTCACCCACTCCAGGAACTGTAGCATGCAAGACAGAAAAATTGGCAGACCATTTATAGTTCTGTTGAGCTTAGGTGGGAATTTCCAGTCTTGAGGTGTGCGGGGCTGGAGAACCTCGCCCACTGTTTTGCAAAAGTCCTCCCCTGAATGGAGCAGAGACCCCTGCTGCAAATATTTCATCGAGTTATAAAACTTATAAAAAATTAACTACACGTGTTACACGTCATCTTTCTCTAAAGTACAAAACTTCCATATGAAGTGATTGGAGCCACACAATGGTGAAAAGTAAGGTAAACTTAATTTACAGTTGGCACATGCAGTCATTTCCATTGGAGGCAGTTCCAGCAACGTCCAACTGAGAATTTAGAATGTGAAATGAGACTTCAACTACATGAGTAGCAAATTGTAGAAAACCTAAATACCTCTCTGACAATCAATCTTGGTCAATCTCTATGAAATAACCATCTTAGCTTGTGTTACTGAAGAGGCTTAAAATATTCAATCCACAATTACTATATGACCCGGCATGCCAATATGAATCGAAAGAACACCCTACAGAGCTCACAGCCGTACACGACATACATCAATGACATTTACTGGTTAAATTATTCATTCAAATGTCAGCCCAGTCTAAAACCTTGACATACAAAATTTTAGTTGCATCAAGACAGATTGCTTTACTTTTAAAGCATAGACTTTGGTGTGATGTCAAGTAGTTATTCCCAAAAATAATCTAAAAACCAAGTGCATGACATACCGACTATCTATGCAAAAACCATAATATAGGCAGACACAATGGCATGCTCTTTGAACTGATTAGAATTATAAGGGGTGGCAGGGTAGCACAGTGATTAGCACTGCCGCTTCACAGCACCAGGGCCCCGGGTTCGATTCCTAGCTTGGGTCACTGTCTGTGTGGAGTTTGTACGTTCTCCCCGTGTCTGTGTGGGTTTCTTCCGGGTGCTCCAGTTTCCTCCCACATTCTGAAAGATGTGCTGGTTAGGTGCATTGACCCAGACAGGTGCCAGACTGTGGCGATGAGGGGCATTTCACAGTAACTTCATTGCAGTGCTAATGTAAGCCTTACTTGTGACTAATAAATAAACCAAACTAAGTTGCAAGGATATGTATTAAATTAAAATAGGAGCACTGGCGATTTAGTTTTAAAAACTTATACAGTTACGAAAGGAAGGATTGATTTTGCCCAGCTTATGGTTATGCTGCAAAACAGAACTGAAAGTTGTAAATCAAACTTCAGGCCATATTTTACTTTAGCAATTTGCAATTCCCAGTGATTCAGTGTGACTCCTGCCTCATCTTATGGTGTCAGACCTGCTTCATTCTCATAATGACTATGCTAATAGTCTTGGAATTCAGAACTCGCGTATTGCTAAAATCGGGAGGGCGGGGGGTGATTCTCCCCCAAAAATTCGAAGGGTCCTATTTTACCATTTTGATTCTAAGTGCTGGGTGGACTTGAAACTAGGAGTGTTTCAGATTTGACTTTTAGACCCATTCTCAGGCGCTCCCACACGCACTCTGCCTACAAAAATATCAGCGATTCCGAATCGCACTGCACAAGCCTGTGGGCGGGGCTTAATGCCTGAAACTCTGCAGCTCCAATCGGCACCTCCAACTGCGCATGCGCAGACAAAAGAAAATGATAGAATGTGGCTCCCCTGCCACATCCCTCCTGGGCTGGATAATGCCTCCCCCTGCCCCCACAGACATTGCCTCACCCCCACAATATTACTGACCCCCTTATCTCCCCACCCCCATCACCCAGATTGATCAGGTCCCCCTCCCCCATTCCACTCCACTGATCTCAGGCAGAGTGGTAGCAGACCCCCCCCTCTTACCGCCCACTGATCACAGGCAGAGTGGTAGCAGACCCCCCCCTCTTACCGCCCACTGATCACAGGCAGAGTGGTAGCAGACACCCCTCTTCTCCTCCACTGATCTCAGCTAGAGTGGCAGCGGACCCCCCTTCTCACTCCCCTACCGATCTCAAGCAGAGAGCCATCGGACGCCTGGCACTTCCCTCCTCACTAACTGAAGCACCCGAATTGAACTTTTGTGGAGCATGTCTGTTTCGCACTGATTCTAGATGAGCAAACGTGGTGGCAAAGGGGGAGGTGCTGGTAAAGTTGGGTGTGCAGCTCATTAAGTCAATTTAAATGCATGCAAATGCATTTAAATGGCCATTGCACCCATTTTGGGCATGTTTTTGATCGGGCCATTTTTGGTAAAGGGGAAACTGGCGTGGAGGTGGGCACAGATCGCTCGACTCACCTCATGCGTGACATTACCAAGTTTTCATGCCCGAAAACGGGTGCAATGCAATGGTAAAATCGGGCCTTAAGTGTCGAATTCTGTCAGTGCTGAGATTGGCGCATGCACAGTGGGCGCTGTCTGCTGACCTCCTGATTGCTGACCAGCTCGATCGCTAGCCAGCCCCACAACCTCCACATCACCACCCCCCCCCCCCCCCCCCCCCACACCCTGGCCGTTCGCTGGCTCCCTTGAACATGTCCGGTCCCAGCTCCGACTCCCCCCGCCTCTCGGCCCTCCTCGATCTCCCTCCCCACCACCCGGGAACCTTGATTTCCAGCGCCCAGTGGTAAAAATACATTTTCTTAACATAGTGGAAAGTTATGAATGAATGACTGATTTTACATATCCTATCATCACTACAGGGTTCATTGGCTCTATATGGGGTATAGAGCATACCTCGTGTATACAGCTGCATGAGCTATAATATTGTACTTATTGGTCATCTCTTATATATTGCCTGAGCTATTTCTTCACCATACAAGCTTAATACCAATATCAGGCGCATCAAAGCTATCCTATGGAATAATGGCTACCCAATCAGATCATTGCTTGCTGTGCATTGCGCATACTCATGAATTGGCCTAAAGCCACCACTTTCGGACCTGGTTCACCCACCCCTCCAACAACTCTTCCCCTTCCCACAGCACTGTGTGCAATTGTCGGAGGTGGAACACCTGCCTTTACCTCCAGCATGGATTTATGACAGGAAGGTCATGCCTGACAAACCTCATTGAATTTTCTGAAGAGGTGACTAAGGTACTGGACGGGGGAATATCTATGGATGTTGTTTATATGGACTTCCAGAAGGTTTTTGATAAAGTCCTGCATAAGAGACTGCTGTTAACTATGGTGGAATTGACGGAAAATTACTGGCATGGCTGGGAAACTGGTTGAGTGGCAAGCCACAGAAAGTAGGGATAATGGGTCAGTACTCAAACTGGCAGATGTGACTAGTGATGTCCCACAAGGATCTGCGTTGGGGCCTCAATTGTTCGCATTATTTATTAACGACTTGGATAATGGCATAGAAAGTCATTTACCTAAACTGGATAATGACACAAAGTTAGGCAGCATTGTGAACAGTATCAAAAGTGCAGATAGCAGAAAATTACAAAAGAATATTGATAGATTAGGTCAATAAGCAAAACCGTAGCAGATGAATTTCATTCTAAGCAAGTGTGAGGTTATTTATTTTGGACTGAAACAAAATAGATCAGAGTACCTTCTAGATTGTATGAAGCTCAATACAGTGGATGTTCAAAGAGACTTGAGGGTTCAGGTGCACAGATTTTTAAACTGTCACATACAGGTGAAGAAAATAATCAAGAAGGCTGATGGAGTGCTGGCCTTTATATCTAGAGGACTGGAATATAAGCCTGCAGCTATACAAAACCCTGGTTAGACCCCACTTGGAGTACTGTGAGGCGATCTGGGCATCACACCTTAAGAAGAATACATTGGGCTTGGCGGGAGTGCAGCATAGGTTTTAGAATGATACTTCAAGGGTTTAATTATCAGGAGAGATCATACAAATTAGACCTGTTTCCTCCAGAATTTAGAAGGTTAACGGTGATCTGACCGAAGTCTTCAAGTTGCTAACAGGAAAAGACAGGATAGATAAACTATTTCCGCTTGTTTGAGATTATAGAACTAGGGGATACAATCGAAAAATTAGGGACAGACCATTCAGGAGAGATGTTAAGAAGCACTTCTACACACAAAGGGTGGGAGAAGTTTGGAATCTCTCTTCCACAAACGGCAGTTGATGCTAGATCCGTTGTTATCTTTAAATCTGCGATAGATAAATTTTTCAGAAGCATAGGTATTAAAGGATATGGGCCAAAGACAGTAAATGGAGTTCACATAGATCAGCCATGGTCTCATTAAATGGTAAAACAAGCTCGATGTACTGAATGGCCTACTCCTGTTCCTATATTCCTCACTCTCGCTATCCAAGGTCCTAAATACTCCTTCCAGGTCAAGCAACGACTTACTTGTACTTCCTTCAATTTAGTCTACCCTATTTACAGCTCAAAATGCAACCTTCTACACATTGGGGAGAGCAAATGCAGATTGGGTGACTGCTTTACGGAACACCTCAGCTTCGTCCACAAACACAACCCTGGGTTTTCATTTTCTTGATGTGGAGATGCCAGCGTTGGACTGGGGTAAACACAGTAAGGAGTCTAACAACACCAGGTTAAAGTCCAACAGGTTTATTTGGTAGCAAACGCCACTAGCGTTTCGGAGCGCTGCTCCTTTGTCAGGTGAGTGGGAGTTCTGTTCACAAACAGGACATATAAAGACACAAACTCAATTTACAGAATAATGAATAATGATTGGAAAGCGAGTCTTTACAGCTAATCAAGTCTTAAAGGTGCAGACAATGTGAGTGGAGAGAGCATTAGCACAGGTTAAAGAGATGTGTATTGTCTCCAGACAGGACAGCCAGTGAGACTTTGCAAGTCCAGGCAAGTTGTGGGAGTTACAGATAGTGTGACATGAACCCAAGAATGTCACGGGCATTCGGCCTCTGATATTCGGGTAAGCAGTCTCCAAGGCGGCCTTCACAACACACGACAGCGCAGAGTCGCTGAGCAGAGACTGATAGCCAGGTTCTGCACACATGAGGACAGCCTCAACCGGGATCTTGGGTTCATGTCACACTATCTGTAACTCCCACAACTTGCCTGGACTTGCAAAATCTCACTGGCTGTCCTGTCTGGAGACAATACACATCTCTTTAACCTGTGCTAATGCTCTCTCCACTCACATTGTCTGTATCTTTAAGACTTGATTAGCTGTAAAGACTCGCATTCCAACCATTATTATGTAAATTGAGTTTGTGTCTTTATATGCCCTGTTTGTGAACAGAACTCCCACTTACCTGACAAAGGAGCAGCGCTCCGAAAGCTAGTGGTGTTTGCTACCAAATAATCCTGTTGGACTTTAACCTGGTGTTGTTAGACTCCTTACTGTTTTCATTTTCTTGCCAGTTTAATTCACCACTTTGCTCACGGCTCACATTTCTGTTTCCAGCCAACTGCAGTTTTCAGTGAAGCTCAATGCAAGCTCATGGAATAGCACCACATCTTCTTTTTAGGGACCTTATAACATTGAGCTCAACAATTTCACACCATGAGCTCGGTCTCCCATTTTAATTTTCTTTTTGCCACGTGTTGGTTTGAATCTTGGTTTTCGTGTTTTTGCTTTTGGACAGATTTGTTCAATAATCTGCCTTTCACACTTTGGACAAATACTTTGGGCGGGACTTTCCTTCCACACTCACTCCAAGACCAGAAAATCCCACCCGAGGTCAAAGGACCTTTGCATGGTCCTGTTTCCCCCCTCTCTCACTATGATTCCCGTGGCAGGCAGGACGGGAAAATTCCACCCTTTGTTTCTTTACTACAACCATTACAACTCTCTTTGCCTTTTGTTCCATGACATCTTTGTCATGTAATCTCTCCTGCCTTCTGTCCTACTCTGGAACTTTTGCTCCCCCTCCTCTGGCTCCTTCCAACAGATCATATTTTTTCAGTTCTGAAGAGGAGTCATATTCGACCAAAACATGAACTCAGTTTCTCTCCCTGCCAATCTTGCCAGGCCTGTTGAGTTTTCCAGAGCTTTGCATTTTTATTTCAGTTTTCCAGCATCTGCCTGTTTTCACTTCTCTTTACACCAAAGGCTCTAACACCAACACCTCCAGTCTCTCTAAAAGATCTATCCTTGTCCTCATCTTCTTTTCAGATCTACATGCAACTCCTTGGCAAAGTCATCCACAGATATAGGTCAGCTTCCACAAAATGTTTATAAATCTCCAGAGTTTCTTCAGGAGTTAAGGAAGAACATTCCAGCAGTTCAGTTACTGAGTGGTACTTAGGAGGTGATGGCTATTTAATTGAATTGAGTTTAAAGTTTATTTATTGGTGTCACAAGTAGTCTGACTTTAACACTGCAATGAAGCTACTGTGAAAAACCCCCAGTCACCATACTCCGGCGCCTGTTCGGGTACACTGAGGGAGAATCGAGCATGGCCAATGCACCTAACCGGCATGTTTTTTGGTCTATGGGAGGAAACTGGAGCACCCAGAGGGAACCCACGCAACAGTGACCCAAGCCGGGAATCAGTCCCAGGTTCCTGGCACTGTGAGGCAGCAGTGCTAACCACTGAGTCACCATGCCGCCTTTGAGGGCATGGTCAGAAGGTCCAGATGGCACGTGGATACCCCACTGAAGACAAAGCTCAGCTGATGAATGGGGGTGACCTCCCAGTAGCAAACCAGATTAGGGAGTGGTGAAGGGCAGCGAGTGGGGAGGGGGTGGAGAAGTGGAGTGTGGGGGGCATCAACGCTTCATCCAAATTATATCACTACTGACATTAGCGAGTCCCCAACCAACAGTTCATCTCAGCAGTACGATCAATGACCCAGGAACGAAAATTTTGTCCCTTATATGCTCAAACTGCACAATCTCAATTCAACCTCTGAGAATCACAGGTCTGGCAAAATTGTGAAATATTTAATCATTTTCATTTTTTAATTAAATTTTGTATTTTTGACATTAGAAATTTAGTTATTGAGAAAGAGATAGCAAATGGAACATTTTTCAGAAAGTACTTTGAACGATTTATGGAATCCCAATGATCAGGAAGCATAATAACAAGGTTTTGATTTGATTTGATTTATTATTGTCACATGTATTAACATACAGTGAAAAGTATTGTTTCTTGCGCGCTATACAGACAAAACATACCTTTCATAGAGAAGGAAATGAGAGAGTGCAGAATGTAGTGTTACAGTCATAGCTAGGGTGTAGAGAAAGATCAACTTAATGCAAGGTAAGTCCATTCAAAAGTCTGACAGCAGCAGGGAAGAAGCTGTTCTTGAGTCAATTGGTACATGACCTCAGAATTTTATATCTTTTTCCCGAAGGAAGAAAGTGGAAGAGAGAATGTCCGGGGTGCGTGGGGTCCTTAATTATGCTGGCTACTTTGCTGAGGCCGCGGGAAGTGTAGACAGAATCAATGGATGGGAGGCTGGTTTGCATGATGGATTGGGCTACATTCACGACCTTTTGTAGTTTCTTGCGGTCTTGGGCAGAGCAGGAGCCATACCAAGCTGCGATACGACCAGAAAGAATGCTTTCTATGGTGCATCTATCAAAGTTGGTGAGAGTTATGAGATATGCCAAATTTCCTTTGTCTTCTGAGAAAGTAGAGGCGTTGGTGGACTTTCTTAATTATAGTGTCGGCATGGGGGGACCAGGACAGGTTGTTGGTGATCTGGACAACTAAAAACTTGAAGCTCTCGACCTTTTCTACTTCGTCCCCATTGATGTAGACAGGGGCAAGGTAACATAGTCACTATTAAATATCAGTTATTTTGTGTGCCACAGACTGTGACAAGGAATTATGGAAATGCTTACTGCAGTACCGCTTATAATAGGTATTCAAGGATGTGATGGGCGGCACGGTAGCACAGTGGTTAGCACTGCTGCTTCACAGCTCCAGGGTCCTGGGTTCGATTTCCCGGCTTGGGTCACTGTCTGTGTGGAGTTTGCACATTCTCCTCGTGTCTGCGTGGGTTTCCTCCGGGTGCTCCGGTTTCCTCCCACAGTCCAAAGATGTGCAGGTTAGGTTGATTGGCCAGGTTATAAAAATTGCCCCTTAGAGTCCTGGGATGGGTAGGTTAGAGGGATTAGCGGGTAAATATGTGGTGTTAGGGCCTGGGTGGGATTGTGGTCGGTGCAGACTCGATGGGCCGAATGGCCTCCTTCTGCACTGTAGGGTTTCTATGATTCTATGTTTTGTCACTTATATGCTTTAATGCTATATGCTATGCATTTCAAGAGCAATAAACCTTTAAAACCATGATAGGGAGCATGCTTATCAAAGTCTCCAATTGGTTTGAAAATTGTCACAAGTAACCTCTAGCTGCAGTACTGACGACAATGAACCATTGGCAGAGTACAGCTGTCAGAATAGTTTATAGTCGTAGGCCGGAATTCTCCGGCCATTCCCGCAGATGAGATTCTCCAGTCCTGCCAGCAGTGCACCCCCCGCCTGCGGGTTTCTTACCGGCATGGGGTGACGTTAATTAGAATTCCCATTCACAGCGGCGGGATCAGAGAATTCTGCTGTTTGCAAACAACGCGCCGCCTCCTGTCAGCGGGGAACACGCAGTTGGGAGACCGGATAATCTCGGAATATTTCATGCATTTCTACAATTTAAATGGTTTACATTGAAATTATTCCAAACCAATAGACAATAAATGGGGTGGAATAAGTACTATATGGGAATTCCATCATCATTTGAAGCTATTTTTCAAACAAACAGCTGCTGGCACTGGTTGCAAACTACTCAAAGACACAAATACTATTAGCATGTCGCCTTAAAAGAGACTCACAAGAATGGAAAATGGTCACAGCGCTTAATTCACTCAGTCCCATGTGGCTCATAAAATATGGGCCTGGAGCCTCAAATAGCCGTGGGGTCAGGTACAGGTACAAGCAGCTTTTGAAATTTGTGGTCCTGGTTGGTGCATCAGGATGCTGACACTGGTGGCACAATTTTGAATTTTCAAAAGGCAGGAGAACAGGGGGAAGACAGAAACACGGTGCAATAATTCTTGTTCACCAGTTCAAAGAAAACCAACAACATGTGTTTATTTACAGGTAAAGGCCAAGCAGAAGCTTGCAGTTTCCGAAAACATTCTGGAGCAGAAACCCAAGCTCACCAGAGTGATCCCCCCACCCTGCTTCCGGATTGGTTCCTGGGTCATGTGACCCTTAGTCGACAGATTGATCCTTAAAGGGACAATCAGCACACATAGGCACTGCCAATTAACAGCCCTTTAAACTCCCCAAGGAAAGAGCCCGCCTGTTTGCGTTTGGAGTTTTTAAACATTTTTTTCCCAGTGAGCCCAAACGGTCCACTGTGGGAACCTGACAATTTTCTCCCCTGTTGCTTTAATTTGAAACTGCAGGGGCCAACTAACACCAGCAAGAGCACTGCACCAAAACCTGTCTGTGGCAGTTTTCAACCTTCATGGACTTCCTGGATGGCTGATCAAATTGCTATGGCAACAACTATGTCCAAAATGCCTACTGCCTGCTTTACTGCTGGCATCAGCTCACTGCTGGGTGCAAGGCAGTCATGCACCTGTCATTGTCACACAGTCAACCAGATGGAGGGCTCTCAGGTCAAGATGTCATGTATAATCCAATGAAGAGTAATCATATACTCTCTCCACTACATTGGAAGTCTTTGTGGTCAAGGTGGCAGAGGCTATGGTTTGTAAGGGAGTTGAGGTTTGTTGGCAGCATTATATGAAACATACGTAGCACTCTTGAAACCGAACCATGGAGGTGAATGAATAATGCAAAACGTCATTCACAGCTGTGGCCTCATCCTGTGCAATGTGCATTAGCCGCCTCTCAGTTAGTACTTAAATTCGCAGCAGCAGGTATTGGGTGTGAAGTCATGCTTCCTACTTCACTCAGCATATTGGGCATGGTTTGAATATGCAACAAAATGGATTCTTTGATGCTTCATTGATAGACATTGGTGGAAATTTGAATGGTCCAGGTTGTGAAGGTTTTCTCAGGTATAGATATTTGATCATTATTTCAGTACTCCTTTTTCAGAATTCAGAAATTTTTGATGTTTTTACCTCACTGGAAGTTATCCAGGCTACATGCTGAAGTGAGGCTGGACTCAAATGTTAGAGATTCTAAGGAAGATTTGATAAATGCTAAAACGGTACTGTTCAAATCACCAGCCATTAACCACACGTAGCTGATAGCACTTCTGATTAGCAAGTAAAAAATGGGTAAGGCATCCTTGTTGAGCACATGATCTGAATGTTCATATGCTTGTAATCCTGAAAGCTGCATAGGCGAGTGTTTTTTTGTGATTTACTTCCTTGGTTATTGAAGTTTGGCAGATGTTTGTTAAGTGAATGTACAAATTATAAAGTATCTGTTTTGTGTGAGTAGATGCAAGTCTTGTCGGCTAAAATTAGTACGTATGGTTAAAATGTTGTTGCTGTGGTAGTCACACCTGAGGTTAGTCATCAATGTTCCTTAAATGGTTGAAAGTGATTACAATTTCCCCGGCTGCCAGAGACTGAGTCAAACATTTTGTGCACGCCTTTAATGATGTGTCAGACAGGGCCAATTGTTTTGCATAAATGCCAGTACAAAGCAATAAAAATTCCATGGCGCTGCTCAGACAAGCATTCCTGGACATGATTGCTGGTTACAAAATGGAAGTGAAATCAGATTTGAGGAAGTGTGTAGTGAGCTGCAGCAGTATAGTCACCTCTGCTTAAAAATGAACCCATTTAATTCAGATTTTCTTTCACATTGACCAGACAACTAACAAGTTCATCAAATACTGCGAAGGATCATTGGGTCTCCATCTCCTGATGGAAGCTAGGAACATAGGAGCAGGAGAGGCCATTCAATACATCAAGTCTGCTTCATCATTCAATACGATCATGGCTGATCGGACACTTCAATGCCTTTTACCCACACTATCGTTAGTGTACCTTTAAGAGATTTTTAAAGTCATGATCTCTGCAGCTCTCACAGTCAGTGTTTCTCAGCCTCTCAACTTTTGCCGATGTCATTATGTTGCCAGGCTGACTACGATGAGTCCTTTTATTGCCACTTAAGTGGCTTAAATGGGGTTGTTTGTGTTTATTCTGGGATTAGCTTTACGATCTGGCATTGTTAGGAGAGGGCGGTCATGTGTTTTTGGACAGTTGTTTTTTTTCATTTTCAGTTTGGAGCTGCAGATTTGAGTTTTAGTTGTTAGAAGGGACAACAAGCTAAAAGAAGTGTTTCCCCTCTCTCCCTGTTGTTTTTTTAATTTGGAAATTCTGCTGGTTAGCTGAAAACAAGATCTTATTTTCCTGCTGTTGTTGTGGGCTGGACCAGAGTCGCTCTGGTGCTTTGGGAAGCTGTTTTGTCTTCAAACTGTTCTGAGGAAGTGTGTAGTGAGTTGGGTGATGGGTTGAATGACCTACTCTTGTTCCTATGTTCCTAGCTTCCATCAAGAGATGGAAACCCAATGATCCTTCGCAGTATTTGATGAACTTGTTAGTTGTCTGGTCAATGTGAAAGAAAATCTGAATTAAATGGGTCAATTTTTAGGCAGAGGTGACTATACTGCTGCAGCTCACTGCACACTTCCTGCAGTATTTGACTGCAGATTTCAACTAACGGCCTCAATCCCAGTATCACGTCAGCCTTAGTCTCTGCTGTGTTTAACCTGTTTAAAGGGCTGTTTATGGAGGTTGGTTTGATTGGGACAGCTTGTGTATATATATTCATTAATTGTTATACATTATTGTGGTTGTTTTGTTTTCGTTTATAATTGTTAGAAGTTATTGCTAATTTTCTTTCCATACATGTTAGCTATATTCTTAAATAAACTGTGTTTGATAAAAGCTCCCGAGAGGGTCTTTGAATCACACCTGTAGTGGAACATATCATCCTTATCCTAGCCAAATTCAAGATGCAAATCCTATGATTCAGGTGGGCTTCATAAAATATTTTGGAGTTTCAAACCTGAACCATAACACTACCTTAAGCATACTCAATGACTGAACTTCCACAACTCTCTCGGGTAGAGAATTCCAAAGATTCACAACCCCTTGTGGAAAGAAATTCTCCTCATCTTGGTCCTAAGGGGCCCTTATTTTGAAATTGTGTCCCCTCATTCTAGACTCGCCAACCAAGGGAACCATCTTGGGTGGGATCTGGAGCCCAGACCCTCCATACATGTGATCGCTGGCGAGGGTGCAAAATCCAGAGAGAACCTTAGAGTTTAGATGAGCTTAGAGTGTGGATCGATGCTTGGAAGTGTGATGTGGTGGCCATTACAGAGACTTGGGGACAGGGCAGGACTGGATACTTCAGGTGCCGGGTTTCAGATGTTTCAGAAAGGACAGAGAGGGAGGCAAAAGAGGGGGGAGGGGAGTGGTACTGCTGATCAGGGATAGTGTCACAGCTGTAGAGAAGGTGGAAGCCGTGGAGGGATTGTCTACGGAGTCTCTGTGGGTGGAAGTTTGGAGCGGGAAGGGGTCAATAACTTTGCTGGGTGTTTTCTACAGGCCGCCCATTAGTAACAGGGATGTTGAGGAGCAGATAGGGAAACAGACCCTGGAAAGATGTAGGAATAACAGGGTTGTCATGATGGGAGATTTTAATTTCCTAAACATCGATTGGAATATCCCTAGGGTAAGGGGTTTGGATGGGGAGGAGTTTGTTAGGTGTGTTCAGGAGGGTTTCCTGATACAGCATGTGGATAAGCCTACATGAGGAGAGGCTGTACTCGATCTGGTACTGGCTAATGAGCCTGGACAGGTGTCGGATCTCTCAGTGGGGGAGCATCTTGGGGATCGTGATCATAACTCTATCTCCTTTACGCTAGCATTGGAAAGAGATAGGATCAGGCAAGCTAGGAAAGTGTTTATCTGGAGTAAGGGGAAATATGAAGCCATCAGGCAGGAGAGTAGAGGCGTAAATTGGAAGGAGGCATTCTCGAGGAAAAGTACTGAAGCAAGGTGGCAGATTTTCAAGGAATGTTGGTCTGGAGTTCTGCATGACAATGTTCCGATGAGACAGGGAGGTGTTGGTAGGTTACGGGAACCATGGTGCACGAAAGCTGTGCTGAACCTAGTGAGAAAGCGTACAAAAGTTTCAGAGAGCTAGGCGATGATAGGGATCTAGATGAGTATACAGCTTGTAGGAAGGGACTTAAGAAAGAAATTAGGAGAGCCAGAAGGGGTCATGAGAAGGCTTTGGCAGGTAAGATTAAGGAGAACCCTAAGGCGTTCTATAAATATGTGAAGAGTAAAAGGATGAGATGTGAAGGAAAAGGACCCATAAAAGGTGAAGGTGAGAAAGTCTGTACAGAGCCGGAAGAAATAGCAGAGGTGCTTAATGAATATTTTACCTTGGTATTCACGGTGGAAAAAGACCTGGGTGGTTGTACAACAGGATTGAGGCGGACTGAAAAGATTGAGTATGTGGACATTAAGAAAGAGGATGTGTTGGAAATTTTGAATAGCATCAAGATAGATAAGTCGCCGGGACCGGATGGGATGCACCCCAGGTTACTGTGGGAGGCGAGGGAAGAGATTGCAGAGCCTCTGGCAATGATCTTTGCGTCGTCGATGGAGACGGGAGAGGTTCCGGAGGATTGGAGGATTGCGGATGTGGTTCCTATATTCAAGAAAGGGAATAGGGATAGCCCAGGAAATTACCGACCAGTGAGTCTAACCTCAGTGGTTGGTAAGTTGATGGAGAAGATCCTGAGGGACAGGATTTATGAACATTTAGAGAAGTTTAGTATGCTCAAAAGAAGTCAGCATGGCTTTGTCAAAGGCAAATCGTGCCTTACGAGCCTGGTGGAGTTCTTTGAAAATGTGACTAAACACATTGACGAAGGAAAAGCGGTAGATTTGGTTTACATGGACTTCAGCAAGGTGTTCGATAAGGTCCCCCATGCAAGACTTCTTGAGAAAGTGAGAGGGCATGGGATCCAAGGGGCTGTTGCCTTGTGGATTGAGAACTGGCTTGCCTGCAGAAGGCACAAAGTGGCTGTAGACGGGTCTTTTTCTGAATGGAGGTCGGTCACCAGTGGATTGCCCCAGGGATCTGTTCTGGGACCCTTGCTGTTTGTCATTTTCATAAATGACCTGGATGAGGAAGTGGAGGGATGGGATGCTAAGTTTGCCGACGACACGAAGGTTGGTGGTGTTGTGGATAGGTTGGAGGGATGTCAGAAGCTGCAGCGTGACATAGATAGGATGCAAGACTGGGCGGAGAAGTGGCAGATGGAATTCAACCCAGATAAATGTGTAGTGGTCCATTTTGGCAGGTCAAATGGGATGGAGGAGTATAATATCAAGGGTAAGACTCTTAGCAGTGTGGAGGATCAGAAGGACCTTGGGGACCAGGTCCATAGGACTCTTAAATCGGCCTCGCAGGTAGAGGAGGTGGTTAAGAAGGCGTATGGTGTGCTGGCCTTCATCAATCGAGGGATTGAGTTTAGGAGTCATGAGATAATGATGGGGCTTTATAAGACCCTCGTCAGACCCCACTTGGAGTACTGTGCTCAGTTCTGGTCGTCTCATTACCAGGAGGGATGTGGAAATGATTGAAAGGGTGCAGAGAAGATTTACAAGGATGTTGCCTGGATTGGTTGGCATGCCTTATGAGGATAGGCTGAGGGAGCTCGGTCTTTTCTCCTTGGAGAGACAAAGGATGAGAGGTGACCTGATAGAGGTGTACAAGATGTTGAGAGGTATAGATGGGGTGGATTCTCGGAGGCTTTTTCCCAGGGCTGAAATGGCTGCTACGAGAGGACACAGGTTTAAGGTGCTGGGGAGTAGATACAGAGGAGATGTCAGGGGTAAGTTTTTCACTCAGAGGGTGGTGGGTGAGTGGAATCGGCTGCCGTCAGTGGTGGTGGAGGCAAACTCGATAGGGTCTTTTAAGAGACTTCTGGATGAGTACATGGGACTGAATAGGATTGAGGGTTATAGGTAAGCCTATATATAAACCTAGGTAGGGACATGACCAGCGCAACTTGTGGGCCAAAGGGCCTGTTTGTGTTGTATGTTTTCTATGTTCTAACTGGAAATCACGAATCTCACCAGTGAGATCGTGATTTTGGATTTTCCCCGCCTCTTGCCGGTAATAAAATTAGATTCACATCCATAATGGGCGAGAACCTGATTTTAATATATCTGAATAAATTTCAATCCAATTATCTAGTCTCCTCGCCACATGACTTCCCCTCATTAAATATTTATACCTCACCAACTGCATTTACCCTGTCTATTCCTTTAGATATTTAGTAGGTTTCAATGAGATCACCTCTCATTCTTCAAAACTCTAGAGAATACAAGCCCAGTTTGCCCAATGTATTTTCACAAGCCATCTCCAGAACAAGTCTGGTGAACCTTTGTGGCAATATAGTAATGGGACCAAAACTGCACACAGTACTCTATGTACAGTCCAATCAAGCTTCTAATTGAAGCAAGACTTTACAACTCTTGTACTCAAATCCTCTTGTGATGAAGGCTAACATTCCTTTAACATTCCTAATAGTCTGCTGCATCAGTGGTTTATGGACACAGACACCCCAGTCCCTTTGTACATCTACACTTTATAAATTATTGCCGCTTAGGAAATAATCCGCACGTCTGTTCCCCCTCCCAAAGTGGATAACCTCACGTTTTCCACAGTATATTCCATCAGCCATGTTAATGCCCACTCACTAAGTCGGTTCAAATCCTCCTGCAACCTTCCTCCGCACACATTCCCGCCTCGCTTTGTATCTATCATCTGTGAACTTGGAAATATTACATTTGGTGCTCACACCCAAAGCTGCACATTAAACTGAAGCCTAATGTGGTGCTTCGGTTTCCTCCCACAGTCCAAAGATGTGCGAGTTAGGGGTTCGGTTAGAAAGTTGAGTATATCAGTGGGGTACATCTCAGCAAGTGCCAGCCAAAGTTTCCTGCCACTGACCCTGGCAAGCTTTCTAGGTGAAGAACGATTCCAGGATTTGTCTGCCAATGCACCATTCTTGCTCTTTTAATAGCCGCATTTATAAAACTTAGAATCCTATGTGCATTTTCAACAGCATTATCAACTCACCCTACTACTTTAATGATTTGTGGGTGGCACGATGGCACAGTGGTTAGCACTGCTGCCTCACAGCGCCAGGGACCCGGGTTTGATTCCCGGCTTGGGTCACTGTCTGTGTGGAGTTTACACATTCTCTCTGTGTCTGTGTGGGTTTCCTCCGGATGCTCTGGTTTCCTCCCACAGTCCAAAGATGTGCGGGTTAGATGGATTGGCCATTCTAAATTGCCCCTTAGTGTCAGGGGGACTAGCTAGCGTGAATGCATGGGGTTATGGGGATAGGGTCTGGGGGGGATTGTGATCAGTTGTGAACACAATCAAAACTAATAAATCAACACACAGTTTAAAAAGTGTCCAAATACCAAAATCTATATCTGAAGAAGTATGAAAAACACTCCTACTCTTATGAATTAAGCTGTATATTCTCAGAATTATTTCCATTAGATTATTTCCACTGGTTTAAATTTTAATGGTGTCCACATTTATTATAAAAATGAAATCAATAAATATATCAAGATTCCTTCATTGTTTGTGGATCTGTGAATAATTCAGAGTCAATCAACATTTCCTTTAAGAATAGTGCTAAATCTGAATGAAATATGGTGCTGTACTAATGTTAAAATGGTAAAAATATATCCTTCTGACTTCCTGACTTTTCTCAGAAATGCTGAAGCACATTGATTTTGTTTTGGTGCAACAATAACCATTCTGATGAGACAAATGGCTATTTTGATGTTGTTGGTATAGAAAGGAATATTCTCTAAACTACACAGAAAACATTTACTCTTCTAGAAATAGTGTCCCAGTGTACTTAACATTCATCAGAATTGACAAACAGGGTCCAGGTTCAATAGGGGAAACTTCAAGCATCCATGGTGCCTCAAGTGGGCAAAATAGGCTTTAAGATGGGGTTCCACTCAGTAAACATCCAGCTGGTGTATGATCACCAGCTGAATATACGCATGCCTGTGAACATTATCCTGGCAAACTTGGAAGTATCCGGTGCTTTCGAGGGTACCCATCGGCCAAGGAGTTGGATAGTGAGGGATTGGGTTACCCGCTGAAGTCCTGGCTAATGACACATGTGCACAAGCCCACTCTGCCATCAGGAATGTTATCGAGCAGTGCATAGACCTTTTAAAGATGTGATTCAATTGTCTGGGCCAGTTTGGGGGGGTGGGCACAGAGGCGGGGCGGGGGGATGCCAGAGTGTCCCACATGGAAAGCCCCAGGCTGGGCTCCTTCTCCCTCGAGGTGCCCAGTGGCCCCCTGAGTCACTCCATGGGGCAGAGGGGCAGCTGAAGTGAGATCCAGCTGTCCCAATGTTATCCGGTGATGCCAGTCCTGGAGGCCCTCCATAGTCTTAGCAATGTGGGCAATGCTCTCAGCCATGGTCCAGTGTGACTGAGCCAAGCTCTGGAGCACTTAGTCTCAAAGGAGAATCAGGTCTGCAAAACCACATCCAAGAAAATGGTTGTAATGCAAAGTTAAACAGTATGCAGAGCAGAAATCCTTCCGGTGGCCATAGGCACCAAAATGAAATGTGAAATATGACACTCGTCCGTTTAAACCCTCTATGCCAATCTATGTCCTCCACTCACCGCCTTGGTCCTTTATATCCTCATGTCAACCTATGCTATCCACCCACCCCCATGAACGTTTATTGCCCCTAAGTCCACTATGGCCCTTCAGCCACCCTCATGGCCCTCTATAGCCCCTATGCCAAGCAATGCAGACATCACTATATTGAAAAAAACACTCATTCATAAAACCCATTTACTACATTTACATCACTTCGACTAAATAAAGACTATATAACAACATGGCATTAAAGGGTCAGTAGCAGCATGAATACAACATTAGCAAGGTAATAGGAATCAGAGAGTAATTGTCAATCGATATTTTTTGGGCTAGAGGAAAGTTTGTAATGAAGTTCCCCAGGGGTTGGTATTGGGACCCTTGCTTTTCCTGATATATATTAATGATCTGGATCTTGGTGTACAGGAGACAATTTCAAAGCTTGCAGATGACAAAAACTTGGAAGCATTGTAATCTATGAAGGGGACAGTGTAGAACTTCAAAAGGAAATAGACAAGTTGGTGGAGTGGGCAGATAGGTGGCATATGGAATTCAATGCGGAGAAGAATGAGGTGATGCACTTTGGTAGGGAGAACATGAAGAGACAGTACAAATTAGGGGTATAATTCTTAAGAAGATGCAGGAGCAGAGGGACTTGGTTATTTGGGTGCACAGATCATTGAAGATTGAGAAAGCAGAACCTATGCCCTCTAGTTTTAGACTCCCCTACCTTTGGGAAAAGATATTGACTGTCTAGCTGACAGGTTGAGAAAGCAGTTAATAAAGCATATAGTATCCTGGACTTTATTTATAGGGGCACAGAGTACAAGAGCAAGGATGTTTTGCTGAACTTAAACAAGACACCAGTTCTGGGTTCCACACTATAGGAAGGATGTGAATGTATTGGAGAGAGTGCAGAAAAGATTTACAAGAGTGTGTCCATGGATGGGAAATTTTAGTTGTGGGATAGGTTGGGAAGGTTAGGACTGTTCTCCTTGAAGAGAAGGAGACTGAGAGGAGATTTGATAGAAATGTTCAAAATCATGAGGGGGCAGAACAGAGGAGGTGGGAGAAACTATTCCCACTCATAAATGACAAAAAGGAGAGGGCACAGATTTAAAGTGATGTGCAAAAGAAGTGAATGTGATGTGAGAAAAAAACTTTTTCAGACAGCAAGTGGTTCAGATCTGGAATGTACTACCTGGAAGTATGCTGGAGGCAGTTTCAATCAAAGTATTCAAGAGGCATTAGATAATTATTTGAACAGAAACAATGTGCAAGAGTATGGGGAAAAGGCAAGAGAATGGCACAAAGTCATAATGTTCATTTGGAGAGCCAATGCAGACACGATGGGCCAAATGGCCTCCTTCTGCACATAACAATTCTGTGAACAAACATTTCCTTCAAATGCACAAACCCTCATAACAACTAACATTGTCATTCATTGTCCCACATCATAGAGTCTATAACCATTTGTAGCTGCCAATCAAACTGAACTAGCAGACACCCTACTGTGATAATGGGAGGTTGTGAAATCAGCCATGTAGCACTAATCCATTAATGGAAACCTTCAGGCACATGTGGACAAGCAGAGTGAAATAGCAAGCAATCTTTTATGTAACACTCCAGACAATTTCTTTACAAAGATTTAAAGGGAAGGACTTCCAAATTCCATGAAAGCTCCATTTGACAGGTCCCTTTGACAGATGCTTTTGACAGTTTTGTCAGCTGGAGTGAGGTGGGGGTGGTGAATTGGACCAGATGTAGAGGGACAATTAGTGGTACTATTAAAACTGGGAAATGCAGTGTGCACAATGTCACACTCCGGACATCATAGTTTGTACAGTAACGAAATAGAGTCATAGAGTCATAAAGTCACAGAGGTTTACAGCATGGAAACAGGCCCTTCAGCCCAACCTGTCCATGCCGCCCTTTTTTAAAAAAAACCCCAAAGCTGATCCCAATTGCCCGCATTTGGCCCATATCCCTCTATACCCATCGTACCCATGTAACTATCTAAATGCTTTTTAAAAGACAAAATTGTACCCGCCTCTACTACCACCTCTGGCAGCTTGTTCCAGACACTCACCACCCTCTGTGTGAAAAAATTTCACCTCTGGACACTTTTGTATCTCTCCCCTCTCACCTTAAACCTATGCCCTCTAGTTTTAGACTCCCCTACCTTTGGGAAAAGATATTGACTGTCTAGCTGATCTGTGCCCCTCATTATTTTATAGACCTCTATAAGATCACCCCTCAGCCTCCTACGCTCCAGAGAAAAAAGTCCCAGTCTATCCAGCCTCTCCTTATAACTCAATCCATCAAGTCCCAGTAGCATCCTAGTAAATCTTTTCTGCACTCTTTCTAGTTTAATAATATCCTTTCTATAATAGGGTGACCAGAATTGCACACAGTATTCCAAATGTGGCCTTACCAATGTCTTGTACAACTTCAACAAGACATTCCAACTGCTATATTCAATGTTCTGACCGATGAAACGAAGCATGCCGAATGCTTTCTTCGCCACTCTGTCCACCTGTGACTCCACTTTCAAGGAGCTATGAACATGTACCCCTAGATCTCTTTATTCTGTAGTAAATACTGTAGTAAATACAGTAAATACTGATGAGAAATATTCATTTAGGATCTCATCCATCTCCAGTGGATCCGCACATAGATGATCTTGTTGATCCTTAAGAGGCCCTGCTCTCTCTCTTGTTACTCTTTTGATCTTTATGTATTTGTAGAAGCTCTTTGGATTCTCCTTTGCCTTATCTGCCAAAACAGTCTCGTGTCCCCTTTTTGCCCTCCTGATTTCTAAGAACAACAAAGAACAAAGAACAATACAGCACAGGAACAGGCCCTTCGGCCCTCCAAGCCCACGCCGCTCCCCGGTCCAGGATTGAATCCTGAATCCAGGATCCCCGCCCAATTTTCCAGCCTATCTACATACTAATATCCTATCCACCGAGCTGTCCCTCACAGCTACGATGCTTTGTTCATCACAACCTATTAACTCACCCCCACCCCCCATTCCAGACCATGTGATCTCCAGGGAGATCTCTTAACTCTACTCCTAAACTTCAAGGGATCCACTTGATCCCAGCTGCCTATGCATGTCATGTGCCTCCTTCTTCTTCTTGACCAGGGCCTCAATATCCCGAGTCATCCAGGGTTCCCTACTTCTGCCAGCCTTGCCCTTCACTCTAAGAGGAATGTGTTTACCCTGAACCCTGGTTAACACATTTTTGAAAGCGTGCCACTTACCAGACGTCCCTTTGCCTTCCCACAGACTCCCCCAATTAACTTTTGAAAGTTCCTGCCTGATACCATCAAAATTGGCCTTGCTCCAATTTAAAATTTTAACTTTTGGGCCAGACCTATCATTCTCCATAGTTATCTTAAAACCAATAGAATTATGGTCACTGGTCCCAAAGTGATTCCGCGCTAACACTTCTGTCACCTGCCCTTCCTTATTTCTCAAAAGGAGGTCAAGTTTCGCCCCCTTTCTCTCCATCCAACCCTCTAATGCTATGGCTGTCCCAGTCAATGTTGGGAAAGTTAAAATCTCCGACTACTACCACCCTATTTTTCTTGGAGCTATCTGTAATCTCCTTACATTTTTGCTCCTCAATTTCCTGCTGACTATTTGGGGGCCTATAGTACAACCCTATCAAAGTGATTTACCCCTTCTTATTTCTCAGTTCTACGTGTATAGCCTCAATGGCTGAACCCTCGGATATATCCCCTCTCAGTACGGCCATGATGCTGTCCCTAATCAAAAGTGCAACTCCTCCTCCTCTCTTACCTCCTGTTCTATCTTTCCTACAGCATCTGTACCCTGGAACATTGAGCTGCCAGTCCTGTCCCTCCCTTAGCCATGTTTCAGTAATTGCTATAATATCCCAGTCCCATGTACCCATCCATGCCCTGAGTTCATCTGCCTTGCCCGTCAGGCCTCGTGCATTGAAATAAACGCAGTTTAATCTGGACTTCCCTTGCTCTCTGTCCTGCTTTTGCCTGATCTCATAGAATCATAGAATCATAGAATCCCTACAGTGCAGAAGGAGGCCATTCGGCCCATCGAGTCTGCACCGACCACAATCCCACCCAGGCCCCACCCCCACATATTTTACCCGCTAATCCCTCTAACCTACGCATCTCAGGACTCTAAGGGGCAATTTTTAACCTGGCCAATCAACCTAACCCGCACATCTTTGGACTGTGGGAGGAAACCGGAGCACCCGGAGGAAACCCACGCAGACACGAGGAGAATGTGCAAACTCCACACAGACAGTGACCCGAGCCGGGAATCGAACCCAGGACCCTGGAGCTGTGAAGCAGCAGTGCTAACCACTGTGCTACCGTGCCACCCTTGATCTGTCACCTGCCCTTCCTTATTTCCTGTCTGTGTGGAGTTTGCACATCTGTCTGGTACTAGGATTATTGACACTGCCTTTACTACTTAATGTGCTCTCTTTAACTTCTGTGCTATCCTCAAACTTCTCTTCTGTCTCCCTACTGCTTTGGATCCCACCCCCCTGCCAAACTAGTTTAAACCCTCCTGAGTGGCTCCAGCAAATCTCCCCGCCAGGATGTTAGTTCCCCTCCAATTCAGGTGTAACCCATCCCTCTTGAACAGGTCAGCCCTTCCCCAGAAAAGATCCCAATGACCCAAAACTCTAAATCACTGTCCCCTGCACCAGTTCTCAAGCCACGCATTCATCTGCCTAATCCTCCTATTCCTACTCTCAAGAGTACATGGTACCAGTAGTAGTCCTGAACATAGAACATAGAACATAGAACAGCACAGCATAGAACAGGCTCTTCGGCCCACAATGTTGTGCCGAGCTTTATCTGAAACCAAGATCAAGCTATCCCACTCCCTATCATCCTGGTGTGCTCCATGTGCCTATCCAATAACTGCTTAAATGTTCCTAAAGTGTCTGACTCCATTATCACTGCAAGCAGCCCATTCCACATCCCAACCACTCTGAGTAAAGAACCTACCTCGGACATCCTTCCTATATCTCCCACCATGAACCCTATAGTTATGCCCCCATGTAATAGCTCCATCCACCCGAGGAAATAGTCTTTGAACATTCACTCTATCTATCCCCTTCATCATTTTGTAAACCTCTATTAAGTCTCCCCTCAACCTCCTCCGCCCCAGAGAGAACAGCCCTCGCTCCCTCAACCTTTCCTCATAAGACATACCCTCCAAACCAGGCAGCATCCTGTTAAATCTCCTTTGCACTCTTTCCAGCGCTTCTACATCCTTCTTATAGTGAGGTGACCAGAACTGCACACAATATTCCAAATGTGGTCTCACCAAGGTCCTGTACAGTTGCAGCATAACCCCACAGCTCTTAAACTCCAACCCCCTGTTAATAAAAGCTAACACACTATAGGCCTTTTTCACAGCTCTATCCACTTGAGTGGCAACCTTCAGAGATCTGTGGATATGGACCCCAAGATCTCTCTGTTCCTCCACAGTCTTCAGAACCCTACCTTTGACCCTGTAATCCACATTTAAATTTGTCCTACCTAACCTCACATTTATCAGGGTTAAACTCCATCTGCCATTTTTCAGCCCAGCTTTGCATCCTATCTATGTCTCTTTGCAGTCTACAACAGCCCTCCACCTCATCCACTACTCCACCAATCTTGGTGTCATCAGCAAATTTACTGATCCACCCTTCAGCCCCCTCCTCTAAGTCATTAATAAAAATCACAAATAGCAGAGGACCAAGCACTGATCCCTGTGGCACTCTGCTAGCAACGTGCCTCCAGTCCGAAAATTTTCCATCCACCACCACCCTCTGTCTTCAATCAGATAGCCAGTTACCTATCCAATTGGCCAACTTTCCCTCTATCCCACACCTCCTTACTTTCATCAGAAGCCGACCTTATCAAACGTCTTACTAAAATCCATGTATATGACATCAACTGCCCTACCTTCATCAACATACTTAGTTACCTCCTCAAAAAATTCTATCAAATTTGTGAGGCACGACTTGCCCTTCACGAATCCGTGCTGACTATCCCGGATTAATCCGCATCTTTCTAAATGGTCGTAAATCCCATCCCTAAGGACCTTTTCCATCAACTTACCAACCACCGAAGTAAGACTAACCGGCCTATAATTACCAGGATCATTTGTATTCCCTTTCTTAAACAGAGGAACAACATTCGCCACTCTCCAGTCCTCTGGCACCATCCCCGTGGACAGTGAGGACCCAAAGATTGAAGCCAAAGTCTCTGCAATCTCATCCCTTGCCTCCCAAAGAATCCTAGGATATATTTCATCAGGCCCATGGGACTTATCGACCTTCAGTTTATTCAAAACTGAAATTACTACCTTCGAGGTCCTGCACTTTAGCCATCTGCCCAACTCTCTATATTCACACTTCAGGACCTCATCTCTTTTCCTACCTATGTCGTTGGTACCAATATGTACAATGACCTCTGGCTGCTCACCCTCCCCCTTAAGAATGTCCTGCAATCGCTCAGAGACGTCCTTGACCCTGGCACCAGGGAGGCAACAAACCATCCTGGAGTCTCGATTGCGGCCACAGCAATGCCTGTCTGAGCCTCTAACTAGTGAGTCCCCTATTACTACTGCTCGCTTGCTCTTTGCCCAACCCTGTCCCACAGCAGAACCAGCTGTGGTGTCACAGGCCTGGCTACTGCTGGTATTTCCCCCTGACAGGCTATCCCCCTCAACAGTATCCAAAATGATATACCTGTTTGAAAGGGGAATAGGCACAGGAGACTCCTGCACTACCTGCCTTCCTCTCCTGGCAGTCGCCCATCTACCTGTCTGAACCTGTGGTGTGACAACCTCCCTGTAACTAGTGTCTATCACACTCTCTGCCTCCTGTATGCTCCGCAGTGCATCCACCTGCTGTCCAACCGAACAATGCAGTCTGTGAGGAGCTGCAACTGGACACTTCCTGCAGACAAAGCTGTCAGGGAGACTAGATTGCTCCCTAATTGCCCACATCTGACAGGAGGAGCATCCCAAATCTGACAGGAGGAGCTGCCATATTGCCCTTATACAAGTAAAAGGATAAAAAAATCTCAACTCACCTGTCCTTGCTTGTGGTCCTCCTGCCGACTTTTTCTTTAAAAGGCAGGGCAATTATGAATGGCAACCTTAAACTGACAAGTTTATTTCCATTCTGGAAAGTTTCCTGACCAAATGACATTTAAACTTTTGCTGAACACAGCTGTGCCTTAGCTAAATTATACATTACATGTTATATAATATGCTACTCCTACACAACATCCAACGTGTCATCAGCAATATCACAGGGCATAAATTAGTATGTTTTATAAAGTAGCTAATATACTCATGGAAAATAGCATTGCCTAAGAACTTTTCTAGCTTTACTGTTTTCGATTTATTCCCCAAATTATTCTATTTTATAATCTCATTCTGGGATCTATTATATGTGCATTGACTGACTATTATTTTGGTTCTTCATTGCGTCAAAAATATATATAACTCTGATATCAATATATGATCAGAAGGCTAATTAAAGCAGGCATTATTCTATGCTACAATAAGGCTTTTACTGGACTACTGAGGTCTAATATAATACAAAGAGTACAGAGTATAATTAAGCTTGAAATAACAGGCCCTAGCCACACAAGGCAGAAATTGAGTCTAGCCAGTAGTGGTTCATCGACATGCAAAACATGTATTGTGTGCTTTCAGAAGAAAGTGAACTTTATCAAGGCTCAGTGCCAATGTAACTTCCTCCACACATTTGCTAGATCATTTGGGACAGAGAATCTGACTCTGCATTCAACGCAGCTCCCTGAAAACTTACATTATTCAAGAGTTCCTGGCTGGGTGAGAGACAGAAAGAGAGAAAGGAGGCAGGGGAGTGGGAGGAGGGATAATGAGAGGGAGAGTGTGAGCAAAAGTGAGAAAGAGAGAAAGAGCAGGAGAGAGAGAGAGTGCGCAAAATAGTGAGAGTGCCAAATAACAAGGGAGAATGTGTGAAATGGAGAAGGCAAGAAAGCGAGGCAAAGACAGAAGCAAGAAGGAGAGACACTCCAGTTCACAGAATCTTTCAGCGAAGAAGGAGATCATCCAGCCATCATAGCTATGCCAGCTCTTTGGATGAATTGTTATCCCAACTCCAAATCCCACATCCCCGTAATTAGCTTTCTTTAAATACATGCCTTTTGAAAATTCTGATGAATTTCAGACATTAGCAACTCTCAGTGTGATGGAATATCCCCTCATTTTCCCTCTAATGTTTTGTCAATTATTTTAAATCTATGACCTTTGGTTACTGACACGCCAGGGAAAACAATTTCTTCCTACTTGCTCCACTAAAACACCTCACGCATGAATTTACATCCTCGCCCTACCCGGTGGTCAGAGTGGCGAGCTGGGAAAATAGCGTGCGATGCTAAAAGTTTGATTTGGGCCCAGAGTGAAACAGCTTGCTATCTTCCCGGCCCGTTTTTATGGTGCGAACCTCTATGCACCAGAAAGGGTGTGAAACTTATTAACATGAGATTGACTGAATTTCGCTATCATTAGGGAGTTCAGCACAAATGCTTCCCCCCTCCTGGATGCTTCCCACCTCTCCACGAGCTGTCACACTGGTGCGAATCATTATTGGTCTGCACTAGCGCAAGCATGGTGAGCTGGCCATGCCAGAGGGGCTCAGAGGCCATTGAAGCCGCCGGGTGGTCAGGGGGCTTGGCGGACAATGCCTATCGAGCTGTGTCCCCCTGGTAGTGCCCACCAAACACCCTGGCAGTGTCCACCAAACACCCTGGCAGGGCCCACCAGACACCCCAGCAATGTCCATCAAACACCACTGGTGTGCCGGGCATTGCCGGGGGGTTGGGGGGGGGGGGGTGGTGTGAGGCCTGGGTGGGAGAAATGAGAAATGATGGTGGGTGGGGGCTATGCAGAGGAGTTGTGCTTGGAGGGATTGTGAAAGGCTCATGATGGAGGGAGTGGGTGGGTGGCATGTCAGGGGTAATGAAGGGGAGGCATGTCGGGCAGGGTTCAGCCAGGGAACCCATCAGGATGGCTCTGATGCCCGATGTGGGTGGCCCGTGTCGGTGTGGGGGAAGAACATGCCAGTGGTGAAGTGGGGAGGGGGAGTCCAATGTCCACGGAGGTAGGGATGGGACCTCCCGATGCAAAGGCAGGGTTGAGCGCTCTGAAGCCGGTGTCACCAGCGTGTTTCGTCTCCGCCGCCCCCATACTGGTGCCAAGCTCCCAATTCTCCAAAAAAGTGACTGATTGTCAAAAGATTTTGATGCGGAATGCACCTGAGAGACCAGCGCAGATCACTGCTGTTTTCTCACCATTATAAAACATAGAAAAAATACAGCACAAACAGGCCCTTCGGCCTGTTTTTTCTGAATTCTGAATTATGATATTCAGAAATGTTTGGGGTAAATTTGGCCAGTCTATTATGTCTTCCCTTACCTTCTCTGCGCTGAGGAGAATAGTCCCAGCTTATACAATGTCTCCATATTATTCAAGTTCCTCACCTCTGGTGATATGCTGGTAAATCTCCTCTCTACCCTTTCCAGGGCCTGAACATCCTTATTAAAGTGTTGATGCTCAGAACTGTGTACAATACGCCAGCTGAAACCTAATCAGTGGGCTCAATGCCCCTTTTTGCAAAGCCAAATATCATATGCATTCATAAGTGCCTCACCAACCTGCCTTGCTGCCTTCTTTAAATATGACTATGCAATTCATTGGGTCCCTCTGCTCTCACACCCTTCCCCCCCCCCCGCCGAGAATAGGTTAAATAGCCTCTCCATGTTGCTTCTTAGGTTCATTAGTTAATAACCGTAATGGTTCCAAGGTTATTCAACAGCTTCACGAACAGTTGAGACTTTCCGAATTCATGTTAATTTGTTTTTTACCCAGCACAATGGTTAATTAAACTTTAAAATGACTTCCTGCAGGAAAATCTGAGCAGCCTCATTCCATTATCTTACATCTCGACATTATGATTAATTGGAAAGTACTTCCCTAGCAATAATGAGAACCAATCTAATTAATACAGGAGGTGGTATGCTGTAGTAACAAGCAGCTGTGTCACTGCATTCTCCCTCCATTTAATGAGGATAGGAAATGGGATTCACTATTACAAACTCATGCACATAATTACACAGATAAGTGCTGACATTTTCCTTTTCACCATTAACGTGTTAAAAAAAGTATATTCTCTTTTGGCAAAAATGACTCCAGATACAGTGAAAATAACTTAGTGAAAAACACTGCAATAAATCCTCGGAGGCAGAAGCCCCTTCACCAAAATCTCTTTATTTCCAAGTCTGACAACAGCTTACAGAGTGCTTTCAGTTAGCAGACTACATTAGGAGTCCCAGAGGAACTGACAGTCCTTGTTAAGTACAAAGTAAGAGGCCTGATTGGCCTATCAATTTGGCCCTTAATCAGGGAGTTCATATTCTAACAGGCCAACCTCAAGTCGTTACATGCACTAAAGTACGTTAAAAGCAGTCAGTTTGAGATGTGTGCTAGAATTCTTCCACCCTACCCACCATGGGAATCGTTGACCTCAGGCGTGATTTTCCAGTCTCAGGTCAAGTGAGGCCATAAAATCCTGCCCCATGTGTTGTCTGCTGTGTAGGCAAACATTGAAGTTACTTCACACCCAACAAGGTCAGTCAATAACTATTTTTTCAACGAGAAGATTGTTTTTGGTAATGCTGGTTGAGAGAGAAATACAGACTGGAAGACCAGGAACTCCCAAATTCTTTGGTGAGATCCTTATTACTTACTTGAGCTGATCTAATGTCTCATCTAAAGGTCTCCAAAAAATACAGCAATCCTGAGTATTGTACTGGACTATCAGCCAGGGTTCTGTGCCCAAGCCCTGAATGCACAAAACACTGGCTCAGACACAAGATAGTGAGAGTGCTAAATAATGAGAGAGAATAACAAGGGCCAAGCTAGCACAATTTATGCTGCTTCTCAGTGCAAGTGAGCATAAATTTACCCAAAAGCTGATTGCACCAACCATTAAGGATGAAAATCTGCTCTGCCAGTGGTTCGCAATACTTTCACTTAACATTGTAAATGGCAGAATACTGAAAAAATAAAAACCCTCAAGTTCACAACTGACAGCATAAAGACTTTCAACTTGTTTCAATCTGATTTTGAAAATAATGCAGATTATCTTAAATGAAATGGAAGTCTGTTACCTAAATGCTGTAATTCAGCGTTAGGGTGGCACGGTGGCACAGTGGTTAGCACTGCTGCCTCACAGCTCCAGACACCTGGGTTCAATTCTTGGCTTGGGTCACTGTCTGTGTGGAGTTTGCACGTTCTCCCCTTGTCTGTGTGGGTTTCCTCTGCCTGCTCCGGTTTCTTCCCACAGTCCAAAGATGTGCAGGTTGGGTGCATTGGCTGTGCTAAATTGCCCCCTAGTGTCCCAGGATGCATAGGTTAGAGGGATTAGTGGGATAAATATGTGCGGTTATGGGGATAGGACTGAGGTGGAATTGTTGTCAGTGCAGATTCGATGGGCCGAATGACCTCCTTAGGCGTTGTCGGGTTTCTATGAATTAACTCTTGCTTTATTGAGTCAAACTCCAGCCAAACAATGTAAAGGGTACAATCTTTTATACACAAACACTTCTTCAACTTTAAACCTGAGACGGTATTTTATTTTTCTTAAATGGAGTATTATTTCCTCTGGTTTTGGGGCACAGGGTTTGTGATTCAGTCCCATTGGAGCAGACAATGTAATCTTCCTGCCGTCCTTCATTTGCCCGGGTGTAGCGTTCAGCCGTGCATGATCCACATTAATGGATGAATGTTCAACAGGAGGTCTCGCAGTGTGGATGAGACTCACACATGCCCCAGCTAGCCAATAACTCTTAAAGGCAACCTGTTCTCCTCTTAATTGGAGCTACACTCGGTGAAAGGAATCTGCTGCTGACTGCCAGTACTGCAATTGGCTGCAAGGAGAAGCTGAATAAATTATGCACCAGGACATAGAGATGGTTTTGTGGCTCATCTCTATGCAGCACTGGAGGTCATAGTGATGGAGGTCAACACAATGGTGTGGGGGTGAGAAACAGCAGGTCAATTCTGAGTCAATTCTGCCCCAAGGAGCTGGCAGTAGTGTTGCAACAAGCTCAATGAGCTCATGTGGGTGGTCAAAGTAAATAAGTGCGCCTTCAAAGGACATTTCATACTCTCACAGACCAACAATTGCTCACACTGCTCAATGCACCCCCATCACTCACCTGTCAGAAAGCAGTCAGGATTCAGCCTAACATTCAGATGTGTCACCTCAACCTTACTAGCGTTACACCTAGCACTGCCACCTCAACATCACCTGCTACCTGGCATGACGCACAAGCAGTTGATGTTGTGACCTTGGAGCTCTTTCTTTCTGCTCTACCCTCATGCTTTCCCTCAACACAACACTACTCTTCTACTTTTCTGCTTTAAAACATCCAATAACTGTTGCCCGGCCAACCACAAGCAGCCTCAGGAGGCAGGGTGACAGCAACACCACACCACCGATAAAGAGGTGCCATCACTTTGTTTTGACATTCGTGATCATCAGCTCAGATACTGCCTTTGCATGTACTGTAAGTTAAAAGCTAGTATAGAATTTGGGATCTTCATATGGTGACTCACCAGGCTTGTGTGGACAGCAGCCAGGCCAGGCAGACAGGATAGATTTGTAGAATCACATAAGTTTATAGAACAGAAGGAAGCCATTCATCCCATTGTTTCTGCATCGGCTGACAAGGAGCCATCTAGCCCAATTCCACTCTCCAGCTCTTGGCCCTGTAGATCAGTGTTTATCAAACTTTTTTCCAGCAACCTACTTTTACCCCAAATGGCCATCCCTCATGACATGAGTCACGAGGGATGTGTAATGAAATACGATCTTTCCACTTTGTACTAACAGTATACAGTATATTAAATGTCAGGGGGTCCGTTTCAGATACATTTTCTAATTTATTCAGGCCATATTCCAGCACAAAGAAAATTGATGTCAGTATTTTGCAAACTCCTCTCGTCGACATATACTTTCAAAATAAAGGTCCAAAATCAGACAGTACACATTTATGTCATCCACAGAAAGTTGACTGCCATTTATTTCTGACAGATTTCTCGTTTAAGATGCACTTTTGGAATGCAGAGCTCACCAGATCAACGTGCTGCTTTTACGTGGACACTTAATAAGGCAGTCACCAATTATCTCTATCTGTAACCACCCCATCAATAAACTTCCCTGGTAGGTGGTTATGTCACATCAGTAACTATATCTTGCTGCATCCAATGAAATCTCTGGTTAATGTGTCGATTATCCTTTCTCACATACAGCTGCAATTTAAAAAAGTTAGTTAGAAGTCTCACAACACGAGGTTAAAGTCCAACAGGTTTGTTTGGTATCACGAATTTTTGGAGCACTGCTCCTTCATCAGGTGAGTGGAGATGTGGGTTCACAAACGCAAACATAAACCTGATGAAGGAGCAGCACTCCGAAAGCTCGTGATACCAAATAAACCTGTTGGATTTTAACCTGGTGTTGTGAGACTTCTTACCGCACCCACCTCAGTCCAATGCCAGCATCTCCACATCATAAAAAAAAAAACGTCTCAATGGTTTTCCTCTTTTTCAAATGTCATTTCCTTTTGAAATTGATTCAACAGCAAAATACATTGATGTACACGGGAAAAATGATGATTTGGACTCTAAGATAATGACGATACTCATCAAACTCTGAAGTTATAGCCTGCCTTCATGGTAGGAAATTTGAGACTGAGATACACTGACCAGGCAAGTACTGCTGCTACAGACACAATCTAACCGGGATTTACTGTACATTTAAAATACATCTCTCTCCTAATTCTTACTTTTTCCTTTCATAAAGTGCAGGTAAGTCAAATTGTACCAGGCAATGCTAAGCTTTTCCTCCACATCAAAAGTCCTCATGCTGGCTATGTCATCATCTGAGGTC
Source organism: Mustelus asterias (assembly GCF_964213995.1). Taxonomy (NCBI): domain Eukaryota; kingdom Metazoa; phylum Chordata; class Chondrichthyes; order Carcharhiniformes; family Triakidae; genus Mustelus; species Mustelus asterias. The sequence continues at coordinate 47,539,612 of NC_135809.1, read as the reverse complement.
CTCATTGTCTTACTATCTTCTATGAAATGTGCGCTATAAACAGAACATTCCAGTTTTTGAACAAGATCCCATCAAGTCCTGTGTTTTTTTAAACAGGATCACAGAAAATCCTGCACTTTTTTAACAGGATCACACAACATCCCGTGTTTTTTGAACAAGACCAGTGTATAGTGCAGTGAGAATTTACCCAGCAACACATTTTCAACATCCCTCCACCCACCCGCAACCTCCACTTTGAAAAAGACTGCTATAGATCACGGCACTTCAACTGCATACCTAAAATCTTATCTAAAACTCCTACCTCTTACCCTAACTCTATGACACCTGTTTTTAGATCCTTGAACCAAGGGGACTAATGCCTTAATTTAGACCGCTCATACTTTTAAACACTTCAGTTAGGTCTCCCCTCAACCAGCTTGGTTCCAAAGAAAACAATCCTAGCCTATTCCATTTACCCTCATCGCTAAAATTGGTGCTCACTGTAAGGTAAGACTGAATATGAATTCTGCTGGAGGGAACTCAGGTGAAGACTTTGATGGGGAAGTGCACAGGAGAATGTCGATTGGTGCATTGGGTAGCTTGCCAGATAGAATTCTATTATTCTTAAGGAGCATGAATGAGTTCAATTTGGCACTTGGCATCAGGCAGAGCATAGAGCCCACCCTCTCCACCATCAATGTCAGAGGTGGTCAATAGCATTTGGTCACTGCTGTCTCACTTTCTATTGCAGCATAGGCAGAAGCCATTTCACACCTCAGTGCATCAGTGGAAGCTCAGGCAGAGAGATGCACGGCCATCCAACAATTCATCCTCCAACTGAATACTTGGATTTCTGAAGCACATCCCCAGGGGCATGGCAGTGGCTCCTTGAAGCACATACCTGCTGCCCTCTCCAAGAATGGCAGCAATGTGCTTCCACTAATGTCACTCCACAGTGCCCCTGCCTATTAGCCAGCCAGCCCTGACTGCTGCTGCGCGCACCAGGATGGTGCACTCTGAAGTTGGACCGTCAAGGATGTCCTGCAACACTACGTTCAATCTCCCCTAGTGAAAATCAGCAGCCTTCCACCAATCATGCTGCATGCACTGTGGTAGCACAGCATAGGACACCAGGACAGTCAAAGGTACCCACGTAACAGACGTTAGAGGAATGGGCAACTGTGCAAAGTTTCCCTGCAGACAGATCGAACAGTTTGTGCTGTGCGTTGGGGCGTTTGGTGCCAGTTCCCACATTGGTATTTCCCCTCAATCTTGTGTTGCCCTCTCCTTCTCCACATAAACCTGAACGGCACACACAATCCTCAGTGTCACTGCCACCCACTTTGGTCACTCTGATTGGCCCTCAAGCATTCAATGCCCACCTTCATTCCCAATTGGACAGCAAATATTAACTGACCACCTCCCATAAGACCGTAATGGCGGGTGTACGATTGACACAAGCAGGGATGGGGCCTGGAAATGGTCCTTGTGTGTGAAAAGTGGAAACAAATTCCATCCAGTATCTCCTTAATTATTATATCAAAACCAATAATGATTTTGAACACCTCTATCAAATCCCATTTTAATCATCTCTGCTCTAAGGGGACCAAGTTGAATGTTTTTTATATCGTACTGTCTTTTGAAATCAACTTGAATTTTAATGTATGTAGTTGTGCTCCACAAAATTGCACAAAATGTAAGAACACACTAAAAATGATGATCAGAGTAAGCAAAGCCTATGATTATACTACAGCCTATGATTATACTACATGGTAGGTTGTTGCATAAAGTTAAATCTCATGGGATCCAGGGTGAGGTATCTAAATGGATACGAAATGGATACGAACAGAGGGTGGTTGTAGAGAGTTGTTTTTCAAACTGGAGGCCTGTGACCAGCGGTGTGCCTCAGGGATCAGTGCTGGGCCCACTGTTATTTGTCATTTATATTAATGATTTGGATGAGAATATAGGGGGCATGGTTAGTAAGTTTGCAGACAACACCAAGATTGGTGGCATGGTGGACAGTGAGGAAGGTTATCTCCAATTGCAGCGGGATCTTGATCAATTGGGCTAGTGGGCTGACGAATGGCAGGTGGAGTTTAATTCAGACAAATGCGAGGTAATGCATTTTGGTAGATTGAACTAGGGCAGGACTTACTCAGTTAATGGTAGGGCATTGGGGAGAGTTACAGAACAAAGAGATCTAGGGATACATGTTCATAGCTCCTTGAAAGTGGAGTCACAGGTGGACAGAGTGGTGAAGAAGGCATTCGGCATGCTTGGTTTCATCGGTCAGAACTTTGAATACAGGAGTTGGAACGTCTTGTTGAAGTTGTTCAAGATATTGGTAAGGCCACACTTGGAATACTGTGTGCAATTCTGGTCACCCTGTTATAGAAAGGATATTATTAAACTAGAAAGAGTGCAGAAGAGATTTACTAGGATGCTATGGGGACTTGATGGATTGAGTTATAAGGAGAAGCTGAATAGACTGGGACTTTGTTCTCTGGAGTGTAGGAGGCTGAGGGGTGACCTTATAGAGTTCTATAAAATAATGAGGGGCATAGACAAGGTAGATAGTCAATATCTTTTCCCAAAGGCAGGGGAGTCTAAAACTAGAGGGCATAGGTTTAAGGTGAGAGGGGAGAGATACAAAAGTGTCCAGAAGGGCAATTTTTTCACACAGCAGGTGGTGAGTATCTGGAACAAGCTGCCAGAGGTAGTAGTAGAGGTGGGTACAATTTTATCTTTTAAAAAGCATTTGGATAGTTACATGGGTACGATGGGTATAGAGGGATATGGGCCAAATGCGGGTAAATGTGATTAGTTTAGGGGTTTAAAAAAAAAGGCGGCATGGACAAGTTGGGCTGAAGGACCTGTTTCCATTCTGTAAACCTCTATGACTCTATGATTCTACAGTAGTCCAAATAGTCTTTCTCATTCATACTTAACGGGCCAATCAGAGTGATCAAAGTGGGTGGCAGCAAAGTGGACAGCACAGCATGGTGGCACAGTGGTTAGCACTGCTGCCTCACAGCGCCAGGGACCCGGTTCGATTCCTGGCTTGCGTCACTGTCTATGCCGAGTCTGCACATTCTCCCCAGGTCTGCGTGTGTTTCTTCCGGGTGCTCCGGTTTCCTCCCACAGTCTGAAAGACGTGCTGGTTAGATGCATTGGCTGTAGTTAATTCTCCCTCATTGCACCTGAACAGGCTCCGGAATGTGGTGACTGGGAGATTTTCACAGTAACTTCATTGCGGTGTTAATGTAAGCCTTCTTGTGATATTAATAAATAAACTTTAAGTGATCTTGTGAACTCTGCAGCACTAAAAAAATTCTCAATTTATACCAGACACCTGCTTAGAACACGCATCTAAATATTGCAAATGTAGATGTTTTTGTTAGATGATGCAGATTTAAGATTCTGCCTCAATTTTGATACTGTTTAAATCTGCATGATAACAATTGATAGATTGTCAATAAAGTATACCTTGACAAAAAATTAACTACAATGGCTGAACTGTTACCACCGTTCACGCCAGCAAGATTTTCCCATCCCGCTGCAGTGAACGGAGGTTTGGCTGGGCGCCAAATTCTCTGACCTCGCTGCAGCGCGAGCCTGGTGCGAACGGCCGGTAAAATCGTGCCCAACATTTTTAAATAAAAACAAACATTGTATAAAAAAGACCTGAAACAAAACAAGCACAATTAACTTAACTGTATTCTTTATAACCAAGTAGGCCATGCACTCAGTTTCACTTCTTACCTCCCCCCAGAATATTAGAAGAAAGAAATCATAGAAACCCTACAGTGCAGAAGGAGGCCATTCGGCCCATCGAGTCTGCACCGACCACAATCCCACCCAGGCCCTACCCCCACATATTTTAACCCACTAATCCCTCTAACCTACGCATCCCAGGACTCTAAGGGGCAATTTTTAACCTGGCCAATCAACCTAACCCGCACATCTTTGGACTGTGGGAGGAAACCGGAGCACCCGGAGGAAACCCACGCAGACACGAGGAGAATGTGCAAACTCCACACAGACAGTGACCCGAGCCGGGAATCGAACCCAGGACCCTGGAGCTGTGAAGCAGCAGTGCTAACCACTGTGCTACCGTGCCGCCCTATTCTTATACTTTATGATATCTTATACTTATAATATTCTTATACTTTATGATATCTTACAGTTACTTACTTCTGTCTGGACCACCCAAAAGTACTCACCGTCTTCCGCAAACTATTTTAATTCTCCTCAGTTCCAACTATTCTCAGAAGTAGACTTTTATTTACTGCCAATTGACTTTGGATTCCTCCATGCTTTGTTCTGATTGCCTTCCCAATATTTCCAAGCTTATCTGCTGATTGCTTTTTTTTGCCACAATATTTTATAAGGACTACTGTAGATTTTTCCTCTTGTTTCAAACTAGGCAGCCTCTCAGCTTCTCTTCCTTCACAAAAGTCAAACTGAGATTGAGCCTTACTCACATTCCACGCTTACAGTGCAGGCATAACTAACTGCCATAAATTTTGGCTATCTTCTCTCAATGAGCTGCAAACTGCGGCCTGATGTCCAAGCTGCAGCTATAAATAGTCTCTCAGCAAACACCCAAATAAATTGAAATCAGAGAACCTCCCTAAGCTCCACCTATCTCCATGATGATGAAACATGCACTGGATTATCCTCAAATAGCCCTGTAGATTAACTAACCCTCAAATAAAATTCTTCCTTTGATGTGATGAAAGAATTGGATTTTACAGCACTTCAGGATTTATTGAACGCTTTTAAAGTAATTGAGCTCTAACTCATAAAACAGAGGCAGGGATTCTCCAGCTCGAGCAGCGCAGTGGACTGGGAGATAACAGCAGGGGGCCTTTCGATAGATGCTGGTCACGAGTGTCCGAGGTGCTTTTTTGCAGCGTAATCAACTCCGCACCGATTTCTGGTGCGGAGTTGGTTATCATATGGAAATTGTAATTTAGCAAGCCTGGGATGGTATATTCCAGGCTCATCTCCCCCCCACCCACTGGGAGTGGGCAAGGGGGGGGGGTGCCCCTTTGGCAGTGCCAGCCTGGCACCCTGACACTGCCCAAGCAGCAAACTGGCAAATCAGGTACCAGGCAGTGCCAAAGTGGTGAGCTTGGGGGCGGGGCGGGGCCAATTGGCGTGATTGGTGTGGCTGCCACTCTGCAAGTGGGATCGGTGAGAGAGGGAGGGAGGAGGCAAGTGGGACTGGCCATGGGGGTGGTACTGGGCATATTCATTGGGGTGGGGGGGTCAAAGTTGGGGTGGTTGGGGCGATTGGAGCTGGCCTGGGGGGGGTGGTGGGTCCAGGAGGCCAGCGATTGGGGTGGGGAGTTGGAAAGGCCGATGATCAGGGGTGTTTGGAAGGCCAGCGATTATAGGCCAGCGATCAGGAGGCCGGTGAAAGGGGGTAGGTGGGGCCACTGCGCATGCGATGATCTCCTCACTGACAGATTGGCACAGTGGCCCGCTCGGCACTATGCTGCCGGCCTCTCGGGCAAGAATAGGCCTCGCCTCCTGCTTTCCAGAGTGAATCACACTGAGGCAGTCTGCATTGCTCAGAGTGTTGGAGATTCATTCTGGTAAGTACGCCCAAAAAACAGGTGGGAAATACTCTCATTTTCCCACCTGTTGGGCACTTAGTTTTGTTTTGGGAGAATTCCGGCCAAAATCTTCTCTTTTTTTTCAGGATTGCAGACATTATCCCACCTGTTGTCTTATGTTCTTTAATTTTCTAACTGTTAACCTCTTAACCTCTTAAGTCAACATAACTCCAATCTTTTAAGTCTAATAGACTACAAGCTTGTTTTAACTGCATTTACTCCAGGGCTGCTTTTACCAGTTTCTCAACCAGACCACCATTTCCTACAGCTAAAACTTTAATTTAAAAAAATGTTACATTCTAAAACACATAAACCATGAACTAGATATTTGCAACATCATAATGTTACTTCTGGAAAGTATTCATTCCCATTTTTTTCTATGACAATGGCTCAATGTAAGTCTTGTTGCATACTTGGGTTTATTTTCAATAAATACGATGGTAAATATTTTCTTGAGTCCCCTTACAATTAAGGTTTTTGCTTGTATTTTCGTTGCTCATTGGCTCTGTATCAGTCTCTGGGAGTGATTCATATATACTGAATCCTATGTATTCATCTGTTTGGTAAATAACTTCAAACTAAATTACAAATCAAAGTAGAAGCACATTTTTAAAGCTCTGGATTTTCTACTCTGATCAGAAGAACTGCAAAACTGATGATGTAAAGCTCATGAGGTTATGAACTCACCAAGGCTCCTTAAGCACCATCTTTTAAATCCACAACCAAGGACAGCAGATAATTTGGAACCCTCCAAAGGGAGGGTTCCAAAGTATCTGCTGGAAGTCCCCTTCCAGATCACTCACCATCCTGATTTGCAGATATATCACGGTTCCTTCACTGTCGCTGGATTAAAATCAAGGAACTCTCTCCCTATCAGCACCGTGGGTGTACCTACACCACAGGGACTGCAGTGATTCAAGAAGGCAGCTCACCACTGCCTTCTCATGGGACCTTAGGGACTGGCAATAAATGCTGGCCGAGCCAGTGGAGCCCACATTCCATGAATTAATTTTTTTTAAATGAAAACATGGAATATTCTAACTAAAAATGCATGAGCCATTTTGTGGAATTTGTTGCTATTTAAATATATACAGATACAGGTTAATATCCGTCCCTATCACTATCAATATGCAAAGTAATGTAAAAATGTCTGGGAAATTGCTTACTGTTTCATTTACTTTCATGAATTAGCCATCATGAATTCTGATGACTGAGATGATCTTTCAAAGGTACAAAAGTAAACATGTATTAAATCCATGGTAATTTACTAAAAGTTTATGATTTATTTAGCAACCATTTTCCACATTGCCGGTATCATTTAATCTAATGCTTGAAAGTATGGTTATATTGCTTTCTCTTACAATATATGACTTTTTAGCTTACATTTGTAAAAGACTGTTAAAATAGTATAAAATCAATTGTGTACTAATGGTATGTGTGATAATTTACTAGTTAATCACTTAACTTCCTGCATTTGTGGTTCTGGTGTGTTAAACATGATACACAAACAACAGCCCGGAACAAAATGAATGTGTATTGGCAAATGAGAATTACTGGTTACAACAGTTTACTAGACATGAAAAGAAAATAACAGTCATGTGTAAAAAGAAACATACTTTAATGATAAATGGGCAAAAAGTGTAATGTTGGATTTAGCAACAAATACACAGGCCAAGCTGGAGAGGATAAAAACAAGCACAGGTACCAATTCAGCAGTAGCATGGTGCAGTGCCCTTCTTTCATTCTTCGGTAGATTTTGTGATGTTGCGGTGAAAAAGCACTTCTGACCAATTAGCGCTTTACCGAATAATCTTTCTTTCTCCCAAGATGGCTGCTGCTGTTTCTGTATTTGCGTTGACTCATAAAAAAGAAATTTGGTTGACTTTATCTCCTCTGGGAAGCAGAGGTGGTACACTGGTGATAGGCCATGATAATGACAGAGGTGGAACTGGTCAATTTAAATAAAACAGGATGACTGTTTAAATGCAAGTTGCTGGAACTACTATTGAGTTGACGAGAAAGAGAAGAGGACAGGGTGGGACTGTCTGAAGCAGCACTGGTGGCACAAGTCTAGTTAGCATATGAAGCTTCGGGCAAACAGCAACGTGTACATAATATATATGAAACTTCAAAGAAAAACGAGGAGGTTTTATGTCAGATTTCCTGAATGATGCAGTCCATAAAGCAGAAAAATATATCAGCTCAGCAACAGTCCCCAAGTTCAGCACTCTGCCATGCTGAAAAAGCGTTGAATTTTCCATATGAAAGAAAAGTATGTGTTCTGTAACCATTCCCATTCTAAGGAGGTCGCTACACTTTCTAATTGGGTACTGTATTTCATGTGGAGACATTCTTTCTTTCCATTCAAGATGTGCTTGGACAAATCAATGGCAAATTCACTGTCACAGTCAGATAACCTCTGACAAAAGCCCCATCAATGTTATGGTCCCCCAGTGAAGGCGCCTGGGAATACTTCAGCCTCCCTTCTTACCCGCAACAAAGCTGAACGAAGGGAAAGAAACATACTAGTATCTTAAAGAAAGAAAAATGTTAAGTCTAGCTCTCCCCCTCTGAGAGAAACAGTGTGATAGTTGTAGAAATTATATAGTATTGATACAAAAGGTTGATAGTTCGTCAGAAGTTGTAAAAGATGGCTCCAATATTTTAGTTCATTCAACCCTACTCCAAAACCCTGCTGCAAACAATCAAATCTCCCCACAGACTATTGTTCACATTGCACTTTGCACATTTCTTTGTCCCAAAAGTTAGCAATGGCACTATTTCTCTATCAAAAGGTCAGTGAGCAAGTACAAGCACCCACAAGTCAGAAGACTATTAATACAAATAGAACAATACAGTAAATGGGTAAAATAGCCTCCCAGACTTACTCAACACACCATCCCATCCAGAAGGAGAAAGCAAACAAAGCAACCGCTCAGATTGGACTTTGCCAAATGCAATTCTCAATGTATGTTCAGGCCATTGTATTCCTTTCATACTTAAATCTCCTTCCAAGATGCAGCTTTGATGTGGAGTAAGAAGAGTACAATTAAGTGCAAATTCAAACATGCTAAAGCCTATTTAATCTCGAGAATCTTGCATTGCAACACAAGTATTTGTGGGGGTTGCTCGTATTTATTTAGCTTTTGTTAACAAGTTCAGATCAACTTTTTACATCTGATTTGGCTTATATCACACTGCACCATTTCACCCTGTTGTTTTGTTTACATAATGTATAAAATGTTAAACATTAGTTGTGGGTATGTATTAAAACAAGCATACCACCAGTAATTTTTAAACTTTCCCTACTCACAGCACTGGATGGTGATTGTATATGAACTTATTTTCTTGCGAGTGTATAATGTGAGTACTTATGGCAGCACGTTTAACAGGGAATGGCATCTCAGGGCAGTTTGTGTGAGCATAGGATGTGGTGGAGAATTTGTACTAGGATGCCATTGGGCAACTTGAACTTGATACTGATGAATTCTCCAAAAGGTTTGTGTCAGTAAAAAAGATTAACTCTGCATTTAATTTTCTACATGCAAGAGACAGTTCCTTACAAAAATATTAAGCATCTCTTCCTGCTGGTTGTGACTTTTAACTGATCGAATACAATTCCCTTTTGTAAAGTTGACAAACTGTATTGTTTCCCACTCATAATCCTACTTCAATTTGCATTAAATTACTTTTCGTTCTAGCTTTCCAGTTCCAGTTCAATTGAACAATTTCACGGCTTCCTTACTATCATCCATAATTGAAGTTCATATGAGTAATGGATTTACAGTCAAACGTATTACTGTGCCCACCAAGGCCCCTGAATGAGAATAAATTGCATCAGTGAAGACAATATTAACTTCATCAAATGCTTTTTTATGACCAATTTAACATTTTGTGCAAAAATTCTATTACTCATCTTAGTTTAAATCTTCAAAGGGGCGAACATTTCAAAGTTGGACAATCATGTCCAATAGTTGCCTTGTTGGTAGCATCAAAGAGTTGGGAGAGAAGTTTAAGCATGTTTGAAAGAGAATGCTGCCAATGCAGGGAGTGTCATTATACTAACAACACAGCAATAACTACTTTGAGAGAGTGCAGCTATATGTCACAACCTGCTGTTTTTTTTGTGATATGCAAAGTTGCAAGAAAGCTTGCATTCATACAATGCCTGTCATAACCTCAGAACATCTCAAAACACTTTCATCAAGTGCTTTTGTGGTGCAGGCACCGTTGTAATGGTAGGAAAAGCAGAAGCCAATTTTCACACATCAAGATCCCGCAGAGTCATGAGGCAAATAACTAGAAAATCTGTTTTTGGTTGTTGGTTAATGGATCAATGTTAGCCATGGCACCAAGGAAACATTTATATCCATCTGAGGGGATATTCAGGCTCTGTTCAACTCCGCATACAAAAGATGCTGGCCGGAATTTTCTGCCTCTGTCTTTGGTGGGCGGTGGGGGTGAAGAATCCAACGGGAGCCCCAAATGACTTTTAGGCCGGCAGAATTCCCTGGTGATTGTCCCTGCCCCTGCCAATGCCATGAAAGGTCAGGAAAGCCATTACGATACATTTAAATACCATTAGCGGACTTCCCTGCTGTATTATCCTCCCACGTTAGGAATAGCCCCCCACCGACATGACGTCATGTCAGCAAGATTTACAACAGGTCCTGATAAATGGGAACCTGGTGAAGAGAACCTACTGGGATCATCCAGGTAAGTACAGCCCTCAGGCTGGAGAGGGTCATGTCAAGGCAGTGTTTAAGCACTGCTCCCTGTCAGGAATCAGTGCCAGGGGGCACTGTCAAGGGTGAGATTTGTGAGGGGGGTGTTCTGTTTCTGTGGGGGAATCCTTTTCTTGATTTTTATTACTTTCAGATTGGGGAGCCCATTAAGAAGGACTCCCAATCAGTTAGGAGCCAAGGTTGTTCCCGCTCCTCCAGTATGAGATCATGGGTCCCTTCCTTTTTTGTCAAAGTGCTTGAAACTTTGGCGTGAAAAGTCAGCAAAGCATCTAGCAGGATGCCCTCAGCTTTTCTGCTCAAGACAATACTTTGAAAAAGAATGAGAAAATTCAACCCAATACCTCTGAAAGCAGTCTTGCTGGGAAAGGAGTTTCGGGATTCTGATCTCATGACAGTGAAGGAACTGTTATATAGTTCAACATCAGGATCGTGTATGATTTGGAGGGGAACTTACAGGTGGTGGTATTTCCATGAGAGCCTGCTGCCCTTGTGCTATGAGGTGTTAGAGGTTAAAGGTTTGAAAGGTGCAGTTAAAGGAGCCTTAGTGAGCTATTGTAGTGCATCTTGTATATGGTACACGCTACTGCCACTGTGCATCAGTGGTAGAGGGAGTGAATGTTTAAGTTGGTGGATGAGGTGCCAATCAAGCAGATTAGTTTGTCATAGCTGGGGAGAAGTTTCTTGAGTGTTGTTGCAGCTGCACTCATCCAGGCAAATGGAAAGTTTTCCATCACACTCCTGACTTGTGCCATGTAGATGGTGGATGAGCTTTGGGGTGCCAGGAGATGAATTACTTGCTGCAGTATTCCCAGCTTCTGACTTGCTCTTGTAACCGCAATATTTATACGACTGATCCAATTCAGTTTCTTTTTAATGATAACCCCAAGAATGTTGATAGTCGGGGATTCAGTGATGGTAATGTCATTGAATGACAAGAGATGGTTGAAAACTCTATTCTTGGAGATAGTTATTGTGGACTATGTAGTGCAAATGTTACTTTCCACTTATCAGCTCAAGCCTAAATGTTCTTTAGATCTTGCCCACCTGTCATTCTGTCTCCTTCCGACCCACTTACCTCACCCACCTACTCACTTACACACTCTCCCATTCACTCACCCATTCAATCATACTCTGAAAAGCTTTGGGATCTTTAAGCACTTACCAGAATACAGCAGCTAGTATTGTTAAAAAGGGAGTGTGAATTCTGTCCTGATTCCCTTTGCTCCTCTCTGCATGGGTTCCAGTGCTGAGGGGAGTACCTCTGCATTGTGGATCAAAGCTTTGGCCAGAAAAATCATATCCAGGTAAGTGGGTAATTTTCTGTCTGATCAGCATTGGACAAAGCTGTTCTAATGCTGATTGGAAAATGTGGGCCATTATAATGGAGGGAAGGTCATTGATGAAGCAGTTGAAGATGGCTGGGCCTAGGGAGCTAATCCTGGGACTGACTTGATTGACCTCTAACAACCGCAACCATCTTTCTTTGTGCTACGTATGACACCAGCCAGTGGTGTTATACGTAGTTCCCAGTAACTTTAATTCTGCAAGGGCTTCTTAACACTACACTTGGTCAAATGCTGTTTTGATATCAAGAGCCGCTACTCTCAGCTCCCCTCTTGAGTTCAGTTCTTTTGTCTGCATTTGGACCAAGGCTGTAATGAGGTCAGGAGGCAAGTGACCCTAGCGGAACTATTCAATTATGTACACCCTTAGAGCAGAATCTAATCCTCAGCCAATGTTCAAATACACATACATCCTGCAAGAGATCTGGGCAGCAATCAGATAGGAACTGATCACTCTTAACCTCTCCACCTCAGCGAAGATGAAGCTTAGTCCCATCACCCTGAAAGAGTAGCCAATTCATCAATGTTCCAATAATTCAAAAACAGAAGTGATCACCCTCAGCCAGGGAATGGAAGATAGCAAACTAAAGAAAGAAGAGAAAATTGGTTTATTTAAAAAGAGAAAGACCTTTGATGCTATTTCCATAATCGAAAAGTTGACCCTTTTGTGTCATGCAACATCCTCATATTAGATTATTAATTAATAATAATTAACAGAATATTTATCTTAAGAGCTGAAAAAGACTTTTAAAAATCTTAGTGTCTTCATTTTCTTTGGATCATTACAATTTGTAGATGAACAAAATGGTAGACTGTGAAAAGGCGACACTGCTTACCCAGTTGGGTTCACAAGATCTGTCTGGACAATTTTCCTCTTTGTCCTGTAGAAGTGTCATATGCCCTACTTCTAATTGTACACCAAGGTCTTCAGTGTTTCAAAATGTCATTGTTCATCGAGCCAAGTTGCACTTTATTTACCTTAGCAAGTTTACAAACCTGAATGTGTAAGAGGTTAGCCTCGAAGTTCCAAAAAGCTTTAATACTCATCAGCTTCTAACCACATCCCTAGTATTCCTCTGCTGGTCCTACACAAAGAAGCTTTTCATATCTTCACTTTCAATTCCCATGATTATTTTTAAAAGCTGAGATCCTCCCTGCATGAAAACAAGTTGAGCTCCTTTAGCTATTCTGCTCATCAACCTAAAAACACAGAACAGCCCAGCAAGTCCTTCTTTGATTCCTATCCAATGGCTCAGTGCCTTCTATTTTATAACTATACAGTAACCAGAAACTGAAAACAATATTCCAGTCGTGGTCTCATTAATGTTTTATAGAGTATCAGTATCAAGTTCTGGGACTCTCTTCATTTCTGTAGATTCTCCACTTTATAACATTAATCTTTGCAATTGCTGTAATGCAATACGCTAAAGGTTTCAACTCACTTTATTTTCTAACTACCTCACTAACAAATAAAATCCCATGGTTTAAAATAATAGATTTTCATTAACAATATGCATCACCTTACATTTTTCAATGTTATTTTGAAATAGACTTTGCAATAAGCCATTTTGAATTATTTGGTGTGACAAAAACATAGAAACATAGAGTCTAGAAGCAAGAGTAGGCCATTCAGCCCTTCGAGCCGGCTCCACCATTCATTTTGATCATTACTGATCATTGAATTCAATATCGTGATCCCCCTTTCCTCCCATATTCCTAGATCCCTTCAGCCCCAAGAGCTATGTCTAATTTCTTCTTGAAATCAGACAAAGTTTTGGCCTCAACTACATTTTCTGTGGTAGTGAATTCCACACATTCAGCACCCTCTGAGTGAAGAAATTTCTCCTCACCTCAGTTCTAAAAGGTTTACTCCTTATCCTGAAACTATGACCCCTAGTTCTGGACTCCCCTATCATTGGGAACATTCTTTTTGAATCTGTCTAACCCTGTTAGAATTTTATAAGTTTCTATGAGATCCCCTCCCATTCTTCTAAACTCCAGTGAATATAATCCTATATAATATAATCGACTTAGTCTCTCCTCATATGACAGACCTGCCGTCCCAGAAATCAGCCTGGTAAAACTTCGCTGTACTCCCTCTATAGCAAGGACATGAAGCATCATTTCCAACATAGTAATATTCCCACAAGTAAATTGGTAATGAAGTTTATGACTGTAATGTGTGTTTTCGAACACAACAGTCTTGCAATATTTTCGATGCAATGATCCAACAAAGATGAAGATGCAAGAAGAGAGATAAATACGACCTGTTTGGGTGACCAAAAGGAAGACAAAGCTTTTTAAAAGGACCGAGACATGCATTTATTTTGCTAATTCTTAAATAAAAGTACAGCCAACAATTGTCCTGCAAACATCAGTAAAAAATTAATTGGTTCTTTGAAGAACAGGATTTTTATTTTCCAGAACTATTTGGATCTTGGTTCAATTGATTTCAGAGGTCTGGCACAGCAACATTCTTGGTTTGATTATATATTAAGGAGAACATCCTGAGCAGCAAATTGGTGTTGAGCACATCAGGAGCAAAATATAAAGAAGGAACATGTTGGGATGCATTTTCATTAACCTCACCACCCCACCTCCCCACCCCACTCCTTTCATGAGATTCAAATCTCAGTTAGTGTTTCAGATACTCCCCATAGAAAAGGAAGAGAAATTGAAAGATGTGTCATCAATAGGCCCCATTGTGACTTTCTTGGCAGCGAATATAGCGAAGAATAATGAAAAGTAAAAATGAAGCTAGAGATTTATTACAAATTCCCTTGAACTGTCACTCACATTTGCGAGGTTGAAAAAGATGTCTGGACTCAATGGGCCGAATGGCCTCCTGTACCATAAAAACGCGATGACTCCATGACAAGGAAATTTAGTCAGCTGAAGATTTCCGAAAACTCTCAGATAGGTTGTGCTTTGGGGTTATCCCACAATGTAAACTCTATATGGTTTCAATGCAAGAACAGAATTTGACCACCTGCAGCTACGTCTCAAATTCACATACTGAATTGTCTAAAGTCTATCATAAGACCGGCTTATACAACATGTTGTTATAACATGGGAGTTCAGCCATAGGAGTAGTAGCAGCAGCAATAGGAGAGAAGAAAAGACTAATCTTCCCAGAATATTTTGCCTATTTTCTAGTTCACTGTATCACTACCCATGTTGGTTAAAGTTAATCTCTTTGGAGATTTCAGGTAGTCAGCTCAGATGTTTATTGAGGCAATCCTGAATGGTGCTGTGGCAGGAGAATGATCTCATTTACATTAGTGCAAGTTTCAGTCCAGTATTCCATCCACAAACATCTTTGACTATTATAAAAGGGTTGCAGGCTATTAGTCTTCATTTCACTGGCTCCACTCTGGACGTCACTGCAGCTCACAAAACCCAGCAGTACATCTGCTTGAAATGGCCAAATCTCAGTTGTCTACTGCGGATGGGTTCCAAGTACTTGAAATGTGCTTGAGAAAAACCTTTGCTTTTCTATGACAAGCGTAATCCAAAATAGGTTACCAATAAAAATAATGAGAAAGGCGACGAAACTTTAGCAGGTCCCAAAGCAAGGATTAAATCTTACTTAAGAAGCATAAGGATAAAAGGAGAAATACAAAGAATGAAGAAGGAATGCAATTTTCCGAGTAAGCATCCAAATGCAAAGAGAATGTATTAGAAAATTTCAGTTCAATTGAAAACCAGTTTATTTTTTCAGGATTTTCAGTGAAAATTAGGATTGACCATTTCCCGTCTATCAAAATGCAATTAAATATTTGAGTTTTATTTTGGGAAGAAATGGTATGTGACAGTACATTTAGCATGAAATATTCTGTGATGTATTCATCAGAGCAGGGGCACTTGGTAGGGTAGATATTAGGAGGATGTTTCTGCTTGTGTGGAAGACTAGAACTAGGGCACACAGTTTAAGAACAAGAGATGAACCTTTTAAGACTAAGAGAAGGAGAAATCTTCTCTCTCGGATGATAGTAGGTCTTTGGAATTCTCTTCTCCAGAAAGCAGTGGTCATTTAATTTATTCAAGGCAGAGTTAGAAAGGTTTTACACAGACAAGGGAGTCAAGGGTCATGGGCAGCAGACAGAAAAGTAGAGTTGAGACCACAACCAGATCAGCCATGGTCGTATTGAATGCTGAGTAGACTCCTGCCTCTAACTCCTATATCATAGAATCCTTACAGTGCAGAAGGAGGCCATTTGGTCCATCAAATCTGCACCGACCACAATCCCACCCAGGCCCTATCCCCATAACCCCACATATTAACCCTGCTAGTCCCCCTGACACTAAGGGACAATTTATCATGGCCAATCAACTTAACCCACACATCATTGCACTATGGGAGGAAAACGGAGCACCTGAAGGGAACCCACGCAGACACAGGGAGAACATGCAGACTCCACACAGTGACCCGAGGCCAGAATTGAACCCGGGTCCTTGGCACTGTGAGGCAGCAGTGCTAACCACTGTGCCACCCGTGCCGCCCTTGTCCACTACATCCTTGTCTTCTGCTGCATACTTTATGAATTGCAATCCAACTGGAATAGGTTGTGCCACAGACAGTCCAAAGTGTGATCCCTCATCGGAGTTTTGAGTAGAAAGCTGGACAACTGAAGCAAAAACGTGTGTTTGGTATTCAAAATGGGTCAACACAACATCTAATCGAAGATCTGTATTTTTCACTTAATGCTACCTTTCATAAAACTCCATTATCAGAGCAGAAATAAACTTCTGCAGCATGAGCAATAGGATGGAAAAACCAGAGATCAGAATAATTTTGGACCCGAGTTTGTAACTGACGACCCTTTTCTTTAATTTTCTTCATTTCTGCCATGCATGTCAATCTTAAAAAAACCAATAAACGACAAATGTCTTAAGTAGCTCTATATAGTTGCAGAGGTTCAAATAAACGTATCACAGTACTCTATCACATTGTTGCACACATTTTAAGTTGTTGATGACTTTTGGCGTTATGTCCACTCCACTGACATGCCTTGGATTTTGCATTCATTCATAAATATTTAAAGCAGGAAACCTCATCTAAGAAAACATCTAATTGTCTTGCAAAATACAGATGGCACAGCATTACTCATATGGATGAGTTGAAACAATATTTGACTCTCTGAAGAGGCTTTGAACACGAGTTGTCAACTGTTCTTTATGTAAAGCGTACTCAGTTGAATAGGAGGAAGATTTGAATTGTGAGGCTGACTGTGAGCTACAATTTCAAGCCTACCCAAGGACTAATGCTGAATTATGAGTCGCCACCACTTTGCCCTTGAATCCACAACGAACTGCTCAACCCAAACTCACACGCAGGGCCATTTATCAAAAAGGACATTTTCATCGCGGCCTGGGCTGGGTTTGAACCCAAGCGGCAGAGGTGAAAGAATAAGGTTCAGCAGAGTTCATTCACCACCTGCCAGTTTTAATTCCTCTACAACCCCCCCACTCGCCCCCATCCTCCAATCGTTTTGAGCCAAGCTTGGCTTAAGAAAATAGAGCATTGGGGTGAGTAGCTACATAACAGACTGTAGAAATGGTTTGTTTAACGCGCCCCACAGCCCAAAAAGACCCGAGTTCAAGCCATACACTGTGAGATCTGCAGCACTGACAGAGAATAAGAGCTTTTCCCGCGGCAGGCCTGCCGATTGCAATATTGGATCCCCTTTTTTGAAAAACAAAATCTGTGTGGGACATTTTTTCTTTGTTCTCTCAATCGCTCCCCTTCGTGGCTGGCTTCAGTACCCATTAAGAACAGCCCCAGAGTAATCAACTGTCCTTAACAGGCGCTGACAAGAGTCCAATGAAGAACAAAGAGATGCAAAGGGAACTGAGGTCTGTAACAGAATAGTAGGGCACAATGACTGTGATAAGTGTCTTTTAGGTTGCTGTTTTATTTGTCTGGCCAGCCTGTCCTTCTCTCCACCTGCACCAATTTCTCAATTTCAAAATATCCTTCACCTGAACACAGATTAAACACCAGGAGATATTTGCTCTTTAAGAGGCAAAGCAATAGGAACTGCCTCTCACAGCTGCCCAGAGAAGTTATGAAGGTTTGCTAGGGCACGTTCAAGAATGAAATGTGAGGTTTTACATGAGATATCCTGCAAGCTTACAGAAACTGCAGAGGCAAAATAATTCGCCTCTCTCTGAACTCTTAAAAAAACATCCGTTAAAATTCTCCCCCACGTTTTTTTAAAATTTAGGATTGCAATTCAGCTTCCGCGATCTCATGGACATGTCCCGATAAGAGGAGCTGCGATTACTGATGCCCCCCTCGGTTCACCTCCCGTCTCGTCATTGAAATTGGGCAAGGAGATTGTCCATTCGGCCGTGTCCACACACACAATCGCCAACCACCAGCATTAGTAAAATTGTCAATTGAAGATTCAATAAAGATTCGGCAGCAGCCTCGATTTTCAACATTCCCATTACACCGGAATGCACTGTCCGTCTGTCTGCCTGTGTGCTAAGCCTTTTCTGTTCAGGCTTGAGGACATATTCCAAGCCCCTGTATACTGAAATGCTTTACAAAATCTCTCCGGGCGAATGTCAGGGGGAAATGTGACTTTCACTCCGTTTTTATTTTGTTAAATTAGATAAAAGACAGAACGCGGATCTGACAACTCACCCGCTTGGCAGATACAAAGGATTGCAAGGATCCAGAAAGACCGGGGCAGCATGTCCACGGAGCCTGGTCCGCCGGCAACTTGTTGGCTTTTGGTGACAGATTAAGTCCTTTCTGGTGCAGAGGTTGTTGTTATTTTCTCCGTGCCGGGCGTTTACAACAGGGGGAAGCCGTGCATGGAGCCGGTGCTTGAACTGTTGTGGGACACGGCAGCCAAGTGGCTGGAAGCCGCCTTCACCGTGAGTGACTCCAGAGAGAGTGAGAAAGACTGGGCACAGCAACTCAGTGTAACAGTGAGTGTGGGTGTGCGTGTGTGTGTGTGAGAGAGAGAGAGGCAGAGTGGGAGACTCTCAATGTGAATGTGGGCACTTGCCTATCTATTTCTGTGACAGCCTCTCAGCCATTGAATGTGGACACCTCACTCAGTGAGTGAATGTGGGAGAGTCTGTGTGAAGCCTGAGCTGTCAACTTTATGCCTGAATGTGATCTGCCTTACTCTTGTGTGTGAGAATTTCAGCTGCCTTTGTACCGGGAGGTTAGTGCCTGTCAGCCAGCTCCTTAACATTAGCCCAACTCCCTTATCGCATGATTGGAATTGGAGATCCCTATTTCACTGGCTCCACCATTGCTTACTGGATAAGGAGGGTCGGCGGTGGGTGTTGGGTGGGGGGGGGGGGGGGGAGGTCAGCAGTATCCGGAATCCAATTCAGAAAAGTGACACTATCAAAACGGCCAAGTGACCCTTGCATGTGGATTTCAGGATCCACCTTCACACAAGTGTGGTGGAACCCATGGGGAACAAGACAACATAGTCCAGCTAGCTAGCCTAAAACCCCAGTACAATACGCAGGGTGTTCGTGATCGCACTACCTGCAGTATAACTCACGCTCAGCACAATGCCAGTGCCCAAGTTTTCTACCTTGAAACCAGTAAGAGTTTGACTGTAATGGGTTTTTTTAATGACAGAAGATTTTCCTCCACTGCTTGCTACCTCGTAACCAAAAAAAAACGAGCCACGTACTTGGGGAGCCAGGTTCTGCAGAATCACAGAGAAACACAGACACACACACACCACAGCGCTAGTTATTGCTGCAACTAGGGGTACCAATCAACTGCAGGGCAATGGGCACCATGACACGTCTCAGTTAACTGTGCATTGCAAGTGACCCCGGTTAACTGTCCGGAAATGTAGGTGAGAGTGTGAGAGATGCCAGTGAAATGTTTGAATGCTGGTGGAAGGCAGGCTGAATTATTCTGACTGTAAATTGGAATTACAATAGAATGAGTGGCTAAGGCTTGTGTGCCTGAGTAGCATCTGGTGTATCTTGATCCCTCATTTGGTTTTAAGGCACTGTATTCCAAAACTAAATGTGTACAGTTACCTAGTTCACACCCTGAGGTTCCATCCTGAGCCAACTGGAAGCGCATGCGTACAAAAGTCAGCTCCTGACAATATCTAACAGGACAACCCTTAATGCAAGTAGTCTCTCTCCAGTTTAACAGGACAACCTTTAATGCAGCTGGTCTCTCTCCAGTTTGGTGCCAGCATGTTGTTGAGAGTGGCAGTGATCTTAAAGAAAATTGAACAAAAAATAAGTGGTGTTTTTTAACCCCCATGTTTAAAAACATTACCGTGTGCGAGGGGGTCATTGTGCATTCATACAGAGATGATGTAATCCACTTTATACAAACACTCAGACTGCTTTGGTGAATGAGCAGAGAGATTCTTAAAAATAAACTTCTGTCTCCCTTCCCTTAGGAAGACTTGCCATAGAAGCATAGAATCTCTAGAGTGCAGCAGGAGGCCATTCAGCCCATCGAGTCTGCATCGGCTATCCTACTCCATCCCATTCCCAACTCTATCCCCATAACCGCACACATTCATCATGGCTAACCCATCTAAACTGCACATCTTTGGACACTAAGGGACAACTTAGCATGGCCAATCCACCTAACCTGCATGTTTCCTGCAGGTTTCCTGCTGGTGGGCAGCATGGTGGTACAGTGCTGCCTCGCAGTGCCAGGGACCCTTGTTCAATTCCAGCCTTGGGTGACTGTCTGTGTGGAGTTTGCACATTCTCCCTGTGTCTGCGTGGGTTTCCTCCAGATGTTCCTGTTTCCCCGCCCCCTCCCACCCATAGTCCAAAGATGTGCATGTTAGGTGGATTAGCCATGCTAAATTGTCCCTTAGTGTCCCAAGGTGTGCAGGTTAGGGGAATTAGTGGGGTAAATACATGGGGTTACGAGGCTGGGCATGGATAAGATGCTCTTTTGGGTAGTTGGTACAAAGTCAATGGGCCAAATGGCCTCCTTCTGCACTGTAGGGATTCTAAGTGAACCATCTGAGTTTGTACAAATGTTCAATTTTTAACTGAATACAGAATTTCAAATAGTGGGATTAGAATTCTTCATTTCTGGATTACTAGTCCAATAGGAGAAACATTACTTGATTTTGACTGACCCTACCATCAGTTTAGTTATGATCTCTGCCGAGATCAATAAATTTTAAAAAGGAATTTCAACTTGCAGTCAATAGCTGAAAGAATAACACATCAAGATTTCATGTTTTAAAGACATTTACTGCAATAAATGATAAAAACAATATTGACTAAACGCTATCTTGTAGGCAATTTATACTTTAAACCACAGAGTAGAATACTGCCCCCAACCCTTCTTACTCATGGCCACACCAAATGAACAAACTTCACGGGTGTATTTTACATTATCCTTTTTGAGACCTTCAATTTTTCCCAGAATCAATCCAAAGTGATTCTTAGTTTCCAAGGGTTTATCCCTATTCTTTTCTTTTCTCAGCCTGGTAACTTGTAATCCCAGAGTTGTCTTTCACAGCGTGGCTTTCTTTTCCTGAAGACTCTCCCCCGAGCCCATTGCTAGGCACCTTTCTGCCTCATTTTAACTCACCATTAGTTTGTTCTTTATGATCTGAACACAAGCTTCCACCCATATTCTTGTTCAGTGATTTTTGGCCTTAAGCTGTTCTTTCTCTCTTCTGGATCCAGGAAGACTCAAAATACTGTCTTTGATATTCAGTGATATTCTAGGAAAGATTGTAACCTGATCTTTATAATGGCCTTTCTGTATTCTTCCCCATGATAATATGAATTACAAGGGCCTTGTATCTAGACAGAAATGCTGACTCGCTATCCTCCAGAGCCCAAAGCTCTTTTGCTCTGGAACTAAATGGACAATATAAAATACAGCAGTTTACAACTCAATATTCTCAGCGCTTTATGGGACTTAGAGACTCACAGTCTCCACTATAAACACACAGGCTGCTACCATTATTCTCCAAACATAAGTAGCTTGTACCTTCTTCCCACTAAAACAATCTATCCTTTGATCTCTAACAACCTGTGGTAAACCACTGTTAGCTTATTACCTGTAAATGTGACATGCCTGGACACATCCCTGTCGGCCCTACCGAAACTCCTCCCTCCCCTGGTCCAGGTATAAAGGCGACTGCTCCCCACCCCCCTGCCTCAGTCTGGACCAGTTCATTGGCATGGGTGTGCTCCAAGTCTTTTGCTAATAAAAGCCTATTTGTTCTTACATACAAACTAGTCTTTGCTCGATTGATGGTGCATCACAACCAAACCAACCAAGCCTACTGTCAGGCAGATGTCAGAACAGGTCCGATGACCTGAAAAATATGATTTTTCTTATCTTAAATTTTAAGACACAGTCCAACAACATAACTATCTTATAAACTTCATAACTGTAACACCATCCAGGAACCCAGGTATCATTCAAGGTCTGAATGTGAATAGTATTGTCTGAACATGGTGAGTTTCTCTCTCTCCCTTGTATTTGCACTAACTAAAAATGAATGTCTGAGGGCTCCTCGTCTGAAATGAATTAATCTGCATGTGTAAATGGCACTGATTTTTACTGTGAGATGTGCGTGATCAAATAATAGCACTGAACATTAAGCTGCTGTTTGCTAGTCAATGCTGCTTTAAGAGCACCGCAAGTCAACAGTAATGAGGTCTAATACTTGCATCATAATACTTTCAAATCAGAGAAACGCAGAGTCCATAATCTACATGACCCTAAACAAAGGCTGGGACTCTCTGGCCGTTCACACCAGCGGGATTCTCTGATCCCGCCGGCGGCGCACCCCGGCAGTGGGTTGCCTGGTTGAATAGGGTGACTTCAATGGGAATTTCCATTGACAATGGCAGGGCCTGATGATCCAGCCACCAGCGAATGGTGTGCCACCTCCCATCGTTGAGAGAAGTGCTGAGGGGAGGCCAGAGAATCTTGCTCAAATTTAGATATCCACTGCTCACATCTTGGTTGGGATTCTCCAGCCTTGGCAGATGGCCAATTCTGATACCTTGCTGAATGGGGCATTGGCAAGGAATCAGGGAGGCGATTCTCCCAAAAGTGCTGAATTGGTGGGAAAACGGTTCTAGATCACAACTGTTTTCTTCAGTGCAACTTCAGACCTGAATCTCCGCACTCTGTGCACTGCAGAGGTCACAGTCGGGAATATCATTAAAAACCCGGCTGGGGGGGTGGGGGGCTATTCACGTCGGAGTCTGACAGTTCTGGAACTCTGTGCATGCACAGTGGTCCCGATCTGTCAGTCTCCCTCTTTGCTGGCCAGCTCGATTGCTGGCCAGCCCGGGACTCCCAGAGTGCTGCCCCTCCAGCTCCCCCCACTGCCCGATCGTGGCCCTCACAGCAATTCCCAGGCCAGCCCTGCCCCCCCCCCCCCCCATCCCCCCCCTCCCCGTCCCGGAGCACCCCGATGCACAGCCCACCCCCCCCCCCCCCCACCCCAGCAGTGGCGATCCCCCCCACACTCTCGCCCCAGCAGACCCCCCAGCTGACCCCCCCCACCGGGGTCAGACTCCACCCTGGGAAGAAGGTCCCCCCCCCGCCCCCGGAGACCACCACCCCTCCCCCCGTCCCCCCCCCAAGCCCACCCCAATCACTGGCTACCTCCAGCCCAGACCAATCCCCATGCAGAGTAACAGCGGGACCTATCACCCTCCCCCACCGATCACCCTAGGCCCTGCCCACAATAGGCCCCACATCCTTAGCACTGCCCGATGCCCGGTGGGCAATGCCAAAGTACCCTATGGGCATGGGCACTTTGCCCCTTGGGCAGTGACAGGGAGCACAGGCTGGCATTCCCAGGGTGCCCATGCCCACCCCCCCATTGCCCAAACCCCTGGAGAGCCCTGATTGCCTCCCCTTCATTCTGATGGGGTCTTCTGCTAGTTCCCCGAATGTGGGCAGCTACTCTAAACCCCGCTGAAGTGAGAGGAGTGGGAGATTCTATCGGGCCCCGACAAGTTCCGTGCCGGACCCGATAATGACATGCAAAACATATTTAGACTACTTAAAAAAAAGATTCAAATGACTTACCTCTCTTCCCACTGGTTTCCAGTGTGGTCTGGACTGCGACTGTTCTCCGGCTCTGGGAGACGCACATGCTTTCCCGGCGAATGCGCAAATCCCGGAAAAAGGTCGATGACGCGATTCTCCCAACCAGACCCACCAGAAAAGTTGCGGGTCACAATGGGAGAATCGGGCCCCAGGATTCCCAATGTGTGTCAAAGCAATTGGGATTCTCCTGACCCGCCCTGCCGGCCCCGATCGCGTTTCCCCCCATAGTGGGCAGCAACCTGATAATTATGCAAAATTAACAGCCTATTCACCAGCCTCTTCCACCACCCCCCCAACCCCTCCCACACACGCACACCCTGAATGCCAGGCTAAAAATATGCAAATTAACATTTGAATAAATTTGAATAATATATTCAGCCTTGTGCCCATTTCCGGCAAGAGGCTGACTCTGCCGGAAATCTGATTTCGGTATGATTGTGAGAGTTGAGAAATCGGGTGCGATCCTGGGGGGCGATTCTCCTAAAAAATCTCTAAGTGCTGAATTTGTGGCAAATCTGATGTAAATCATGATTGTTTTTTCGTTGGGAGTTCACACTCAAATCTCCCACACTCTGTGCAATGCAGAGGTCACAATTGTGAATATCATTAAAAGCTCAGGGGTGGGGCCTATTGACGCCAAAGTCTGATCGTTCCGGAACTCTGCGCATGCACAGTGGCCCCAAACTGTCAGCCTGCTGTTTGCTGGCCAGCTCAATCGTTGGCCAGCCCGGGACCCCTGCACTGCTGCCCCTCCTGACACCCCCATGGCCCAATCGCGGGCCCCCAAAAGCACTCAAGGACCAGTCCCGACCCCCTCCCCATCCAGGAGCTCCCCAATCTCCAGTGAAAAAAATTAGCGCAGCACAATGGGAGAATCGCTCCCCCCCACAACTTCTCGGCTCTCGCGTGATTTTACCAGCTCGTTCCACCCGTCGATGGGTGGGGCGAGCTGGTAAAATTGCGGTCAGTGTCTAGTTGAAACTAGCCTTGCTGGGATTTTGCCTGGATGTTTATGGAACTGGTTTCAAGAGGAACACTAGATTTTGTTTTGTCTCCCATTGAAAGATGTGGCATTGCTGATGGAATTCCCCTAGTGCTCTTATGTGTCGCTGATACATATTCTCACTGCAGTATGTGAGTGTGGTGATGACAACTGCCTTGTACACCAGGACTTCTTTGAATTTGCAGAGGTCTTTGTCATCAAACATTCACTGCCATAGTTTGTAGAAGGATGAGTTGGAGCCGCTGATTCGGTGTTGGATCTCATCATCAATGGTGACCTTTTGAGAGTGGTGGCTGCAAGGTATGGGGAGTGCTCGATATATTCCAGAGTCTTGTGCTTATTATGTATGTACTTCACATATGAGGAATCTTTGCTCTATAATATCTGCAAGAGATGGAGACTGCATTAGGTTATTCTGTTCACAGGGGGGAAATGTGCAAGGCAAGTAAATCACCAATGATCATGAACATTGAGTGAGTTAAGTGAGCCTGATGCACCACTGAGAGACAATTCTGGCTCATACCACACATTAAGTGCCAGATGGGGAAGACGTAAAGTGTACATATGCATGCACAGGGAGATCAGAAATATGGATGTTAAAGAAAATTGCAGCTGCAGCAAGTCAATAATGGAAGCTGTGGGGAGAATGGCAGAATGAGTGCACGGACAGGAAACAAAGAAGCAAAGGATAAGGCAATGACAGTCGGGAAATTAGAAGCTTTCAGAGACTGACGAGATGCAGAAGCTAACGAAATGAGTGCATGGACAGAATGGAGTTAAGCAAGAAAGTGAGAGGTTGACATCTTTTTATAGCTTTATTTAAATGAGTTTTGC
Source organism: Mustelus asterias (assembly GCF_964213995.1). NCBI lineage: Eukaryota > Metazoa > Chordata > Chondrichthyes > Carcharhiniformes > Triakidae > Mustelus > Mustelus asterias. The sequence continues at coordinate 47,514,014 of NC_135809.1, read as the reverse complement.
ATTACCTGGAGCTCCTATAATTTACAATCTGTTTAAGCACATTAGGCACATTAGCATCACAGTACTCCTGATCTTTTACCTGTTTTTCTCTTTGGTCAATTCTATAAAATGGTTCTTGTGTGCTGAAGTCAGTTCTGTTAATGTGTCCCCAGCTTTCCTTGACTAGGTTGCCCTTCTGGAAATCTGCTGTAAATTTCACGGATTATGCATTATATTTCAGATTTCCAGTACTCAGTATTTTAATCTTAATTAGTATCCTGTCAGAGATTGTACATTTCGTGCTTTTGGCAATTCAAATTTCAAATTAAATGCAGAGAATTTTATTTGTTTCATTTTGTTCCTTTAGGATAGTGAGACATATATGGCAGGACACATATAAATACTGTGACTACAAGAGCAGATCAGAGACTGGGAATTCTGCAGCAGAGAACTCTCCTCCTGTTTCCCCAAAGCTTGTCCACCATCTACAAGGCACAAGTCAGGAATGCAATGGAATACTCTCCCCTTGCCTGAATGAGTGCAACTCCAACAATACTCAAGAAGCTCAAGACCATCCAAGACAAAGCAGCCCATTTGATTGGCACTAAATCTACATCCACTTCCTCCACCACTGATGCACTGTGGCAGCAATATCTACAATCTACAAGATGCACTGCAGTAACTCACCAAAGTTCTTTCAAACCCATGGCATCTATTACCTAGAAAGAGATGTATGAGAACGCCACCACCGCCAAGTTCTCCTCCAAGCTACACACTATCTTGACTTGGAACTATATCATAGAATCATAGAATCCCTACAGTGCAGAAGAAGGCCATTCGGCCTATCGAGCCTGCACTGACAACAATCCCACCTAGGCCCTATCCCCGTAACCCCACATATTTACCTCACTAATCCCTCTAACCTACACATCCCGGGATACTAAGGGGCAATTTAGTATGGCCAATGCACATAACCCGCATATCTTTGGACTGTGGGAGGAAACCGGAGCACCCAGAGGAAACCCACGCAGACACGGGGAGAACATGCAAACTCCACACAGACAGTGACCTAAACTGGAAATCGAACTCAGGTCCCTGTAGCTGTGAGACAGTAGTGCTAACCATAGTGGCACCGTGCTGCCCATGCCATTATCATTATTCCTTCACTGTTGTTGTGTCAAAATCTTGGAACTCTCTCCCTAACAGCACTGTGAGTACACCACATGGACCGTAGTGGTTAGCATTGCTGCCTCACAGCTCCAGGGACCCGGGTTCAATTCCGGCCTCGGGTCACTGTCTGTGTGGAGTTTGCACATGCTCCCCGTGTCTGTATGGGTTTCCTCCGGGTGCTCCAGTTTCCTCCCACTGTCCAAAGATGTGCGGGTTAGGTCGATTGGCCTTCTAAATTAACCCTAGTGTCAGGGGGATTGGCAGGGTAAATATGAGGAGTTATGGGAATAGGGTCTTGGTGGGATTGTGGTTGTTGCAGACTCGATAGGCCGAATGGCCTCCTTCTGCGCTGTAGGGATTCTATGATTCTGTGGTTCTCAAGGGAAATTAGAGATGGGTAATTAAAACGATAGTCGTGCCAGTGACACCCACATCCCGTGAAAGAATAAAAAATGTTGAATGAAATACTTTTTTTTTACAAATTGAGGATCTGGTGCAGAGTTATGGAAGAATAAAAATTGATAGTTACTGCTTTGAGATTGGAAGAAATATATGAGTTTTGCAAGGTTAGCAGCAATAGTTACACCAAGAATTGATAAGGAAGGGCATAGGGAAAATCATCAAAGCAAATGGGATGAAAGGAACTGGGAGAGATACAAACTGGTTTGAAAGAGCAAGGACAGGATTGATTTCCCTGTGGTCTTCTGAACCCCGTGCTCAAACTCAAATCGGGGTCAGTGGCCCCCACCGTGTAGGAAACAACCACTAACTTGTGATTTTCCATAATTTAGCTGGAGGGCAGCCTCTCTATCCAGTTGAGGACAATGGGTGGGCTCTTGAAGCTGGAGAACCAATATCAGCTTTGAAACAGCAGCAGGATGTTCTTACAGGTAAGTAAGGAAGACGGCACCACAAAACGGAACTTCCCTCTCTCCAATCTTTGCACATTTAGAATTTAAAAATAGCCTTTGAAGCCAGACCCACCACTGGGAGGTGAGGAGAGGACCCTGCTCCAGGGCAGCCTGTGGCAGCTGCTGAACTCAGGCTGGCAGTAGTGGAGGAGCCTCTAAACCTGTTTGGTGTGCTGTTCCCTCACACACACACATACACACACACACCCCATACTCCCCTCCCCTATCTCCCAGGAATGCCTCTCCTGCCTCTTCCTCTGTCTCTGGGGGAGCTGGAGGCTGACCGCAAAATCCCAGTTGGCCCCCGCTAACAGGTCTTGATAAGCCTGGAAGAGGTTCAGTTGGCTAAAGGGCAAGAAGTCCTGCCATTCCCCCAATGGAGTCAGGCAACCAGCACACAGGCTAGGTGTGTGAAATTCTGCACCCATCCACCTTGGTTTCTGTTCCCAGCTATGCATCAAGCCAAGGATTCTTATTTTCATACTGAAGGGCAAGAAAAAGTTCAAGATATAACACTTCAACTAAGGAATCATGAAAAGACTAAAGATTAAGGACACAAGGAGTGTAGTGTGAGAGAAGTTGTTGAATGCAGAGTACATGGGGGTTGTATATTAAGTGGATGAGGTCAATAACAGAGAAAAAGCAGGTGGAAGAGGTTAGAGTTCCGGGAATAGAAAGGTCATCTCCAAAGATGCTTGCTGCACTACCTTTAGTTTTGAAGACTGTCAGTGCAATGTACCACCATAGAGACAATTTAGTCCAAAAGTGAGTCTCCTCAAAAATACCGACAGGAATTGTTGTTATAATTGCTCGATTCCCATTGCTTCCTTAAACATGGACAGGGTTAGTTTCGGGCAGAATCTATTCTGCTGTTGACTCTTCAATTACATACAAGAAAAGCAAAAGCAATGTGCCTCAATTCCCTTCAGCAAAAGTCATCTATTTATTTAATTGATTTAACTCCAAAGGAATAAAAGATCGTTTTAATACTGAATTAATGTACCTCCAAATGATGTCCTTCATTTCAAGTGAAACGTGCCACGCATGTTGGAAATTACAATTTGGCCACAGGCATAAAGAAGTATATTTTTTCAATTCAGCAATTCCTCAGTTTTACAATGAATATGCATTGTTTTTTTTAATTCCTTAATGGGATGTGGGTGTTGCTGGCTGGGCCAGCATGTTTGGTCCATCCCTAATTGTCCTTGTATATCAATTTAGAATACAGTTCTCATCCAATGCCACGGCTTCAAACTCAGAAATCTTGGAGAAAGACTACATGACTAAGTTAGGCTACCAACATGTTTAGATCAGAGAATACCATTTATATCATGTCCTCAGCTTACTGGGGTTCAAGCAAAAAGGTTATTTATCATAGATATTTACAATGGGAGTGAAATCCAGCTCATTTTTATTTTATAATGTCCCTTTTTCTTAACCTGTTTCTCCTGAAGGTGGCAACTGTTACTGAACTCTCATTACATAGACACCTGTTGAAATTTGGTGCATCACCTTAATTTTTCAAACATATTACTTTCCTCAGGGAAGGCTTGAGGGAGATTTGAAAGAGGTATTTTAACTCACGAAGGGTTTAGATGTAGCAAGAAATTGAGAAGCTGTTTTTAATGGTTGCAAGTCAGATAACCAAGGGCACAAGAATGTCAAAAAGAGCCAGAAATGACATAAGGAAAAACAATGTAATTGTCGGTTGTTAGGCTTTGGAATGCACTGCCTGATAGGAGCAGATTCAAGAGTAATTTTTAAATGGAATAAATGAATGCTTGAAGGACAAAAAAATGCAGCGGTATGAGGTAAGGTTGAGGGAGATGGAATAGCTGAATTGCCCTTCAAAAGAAGCAAGGAAGTTTGCTAGGTCAAATGGACTGCTTCAGTGCTGTACTATTCTAGAATTCTATGTCTGGACAGTGAGCATTTACAGGCTGTTCGATCATGAATGGCATCATGTACCAGCCCAAAACTGTTTTCATTGGACATCAACACATGGGCATTTCCCAGAAGAGAAGTCATTGCAAAGCATTGAAGAACCAAAGCCCAAACAGATTTCTTTACCCCTTTCCCTAATCTATGGATCATTGAGGCCAACTGCAGTGACCCAATTAGTTCAACACATTGAAACTGGGCTCCAAACGGTTGGTGCTATTCTGAGCAATACCTTTACCCAGTAATCTTAATTGACTTTTGAATTTCATCAACATCTGAGCCACCGCTCTCCCAGTTAGTTAGTGGTATTATTTCCCACTTTCAGGTTAACTCCAATATTAACTCACAGAAAATTAATTCCAAAATTAGAACAAAAATGTCAACCGGGGGGGGGGAGCATTTGATCTTCTTACGATACCAATCAGCAACATGTCCCAGCTGCTTCCATCATGGCTGAATGACCATTCAAAAAGGAGGAGGTGCCGGGAATGTAACATTTTGCATGGCTCTTCCCAGAAAGCTTTATCTGTTCCCACTAAAACCATTTTGCTAGTTTAATCCTATTAAACTGGCAAAGTTCTCTAATCGCCAACATTCAGTTTTGTTGGCCTGACATCAAGTGGATTGTTCGCTGCTAATCTTTTCTTTTGATCTCCCTTCAAAAATAAACCCTGAAAGTCAGAACACTGTATTTATCAAAAAGAAACACCATCTTTCGCTGCATTAAATCCAGTTCTAAACCACACTGAGCACACTTGTGTGACTCAGTCACAGAAAAATGAAGCAGTAGGTCACTGCCATGATCAGTTCCTCAATTAAAGATAGATTTGCATAAAGGTTTAACTAGTTCTTTATTTCCTGATGGTCCATTTAGCATTAAATACAATTCCAGGTATTTTGCTTTAAGAAGTTCCTAATTTGTTTAGAAGCAAAGTAATATAAGATTATATCAAAAATCCTATTGATGAAGTAAGAGGGAGATAAACCTCTGTTTAATATTCCATGATCTATAGTAACCTGCAGATTTCCTGAATACAATCACGGAGTCATAGAATCCCTACAATGCAGAAGGAGACCATTTGGCCCATCGCATCTCCACCAACTCTGGAACAGAGCATTTTACTCAGGCCCTATCCCCATAACCCCACATATTTACCCCACTAATCGTCCTAAACTACACACTTTGGACATTAAGGGGCAATTTAGCATGGCCAATCCATCTAACCTGCACATCTTTGGACTGTGAGAGAAAACCGAAACACCCAGAGAAAACCTATGCATACATGGGGAGAACATGCAAACTGCACACAGAGAGTCACCCAAGGCCGGAATTGAACCAGGGTCCCGAGCACAGTGAGGCAGCAGTGCCAACCACTGTGCCACCACTAGAAACCTAGAAGGGATTGGGGGGGTAGTGCGAGGTGAAAGCAAATGATAAATTATTAGAAAAAAAGGTTACGAAAACAGTATGAACAACATTTATAATTAATGATCACTAATTGGTTGAAATGGTATGAACCAAAGGAAATGTTTCAATTAGAACAGGTCATAACCTTGACATAGCTGCATATCCAAATATTCAACATGTTATTTTCATGAATCTATTAACCTTTCTAAACTATACCCCCCACCACCACTAATGTCAACTACAAGGTTTCAGAAACATAATCTGCCTCAGCATGATGGTAGTCCTATTGTAGAATACAGAAATGAAAACTGTTTTCCACAGTTCTGTCACTTCTTTAGAGAGTGGAGGTTTCATCAGGATACTTTCTCAATAATTAAGCTTGTAGTTTAAAATCCACAACTGATGACTAATCTACAAATTGTTGAGAAAGAACTTTGTCATGGCCACAAATTTAATTTGTCTTACTAATTTCACTAACGTCCCTACCCTACACTTTTGCACCATTCACTCCTGTACCTCACTGAACATTCTTCCCTTGGACAATACGCAGTTAATTACATTGCCTAACTACATCCTGGATCCAATTTATTTAAATAATACGGGGGCTGAATACTACGGGATAAAGCAGCACAGCAGGCCAGAAGACTCAAACAGAGGTTTTTTAGCGGAAGAGGTCGGCTGTAAGGGGGCACCTCCCCTTTACGGCTCAGGAGTTGTAAGGGGGGGGCGTGCCCCCGGGCATTACCAGCTTGGCAGTGCCAGCCTGGCCCCCTGGCAGTGCCCAAAAGGCAAAGTGCCAATGCCCAGAAGGCATCTTGGCACTGCCCGCCGGCATCAGGTCAAGGGTACGGGGCCTAATGGGGGCAAGGCCTAGAGGGGGTGGGGCCTCTTGGGCAGGAGATCAGTGGGGGGTGGGGGACCTGTTACTCTGCACTTGGCGATGACAGAGGGAGGTAAGCCAGTGATCGGGGTGGAGGAGGGGGTCGACATGCCAGGGGGATCGGGGCTGTGTGGGGTCGGTGGCGGGAGTGTCGGGACTACGGGGGAGGAGGGAGATCAGGACTGCTGGTGGGGTGGGGGGGGATCAGGACTGCCGGGGGGGAGGGGGTGATCAAGGTGGCTTGGAGGGGATGGGGGGGTCGGGGCTAGCCCAGACACATCCAGGGGGCCAGCAATCGATCCATGGGGGAATCAGTGGGGCAGCGATACAGGGTTATGGGGCTGGCCTGCTTTTGAGCTGGCCTGTGCCGATCTCAGCTCTGACAGATCGGCGCATGCGCAGTGGCCCACTCAGCACTATGCTGTCAGCTACTCCAGCAGGAATGGGCCCCACCCACTGATTTTTCATGTGGTTCACGCTAGGGCACTCTGTGCTGCACAGTGTGGGAGATTCATTTTGAAAATCCTACTGAAAAAGCTAATGTGATTTCCTCCATTTTTTACGCAAAATTGACACTTAAGATTTTTTTGAGAGAATCCCCCCCTACTAGTTTTTTATACCTGCCTAAACAAGCAGCCAAGAATGTTACTGAAACCCAGGGTCCTGTTTTTCAGAATATCCCAGTGTTATAAAGCCAGCGATGTGCTCAATCAGCTTGTGTTCAATGTGAATTATGTTCCTGAACATTTACATCAATATTCTGCCCATCACTGGTGTGAAATCCAGTTAAAATACACTAAAATACATGTCTAATAGCATAGTCTGTGAAGTTTTAGTGAGTTTCTCAACAATACATATTTCATGCATTAATTGATTTTTGCTAACAGATGCAAGACTGATGCACTTAATTGAATGATGATAATGACTTCTGAAACAATGTGGATTGGAATCATCCCTCGAATCTTCCAGCAATTAATCCAAAATATTTTAGCATTTTATACCTAATCCAAGAGTTCCTCCAGGGAGAGTTGGTTGACCTCAAAAGGCTTTGTGGTTAGAGTTATTTTACCAAACATTTACTCCAGCAGAGCTAAAGGAATGCCAGACTTAAATAACCATTGATTCTATCTATTATTCCATTAGATTAAAGACACTGGGCTGTCAGCTAACGCTAATAAATTCAAATCTTCATTTAGAGGTCCGCGTTGTGTCAAACAAGAGATTACATAAACACACCCACTCATCTGGATTGAGCATTGAGAGCTGGAACAACATGCCTAACAATATATTTATACAGTAATCAAAACTAGAATGAGCCAGTTTATCCTTGTGCTCATTATGGTAAGGAATGTTAGTTCTGGGGAATTGAACTCTTTCCATCTCACTTACCCAGGGTTGGGATTGGAGATGGTCAGGCATTAAAAATAGCTCCACCGGCTGACATGTCAGTTCTTGGCTCCATCTCAGCCCTGGACATTTGTGCGAAGGCAGGAACGGGTGAAGGAGGGATGTGGCAGGATGAACTGCCCGCACATGGTGGGTAGCAGCCATGAATCCTTAAGAACATATTGGGGCCAACTAAAGGAGGTCAACTTGGATTTTCCAATTGACCTCCAGTTCCCCACAGATAAGGGAAGAGAGTTTATTTGCCTGGAGGTGGCCTTTGGTAGCAGACTAGGGAATCAATACAACAAGCAGGCTGAGAGGCACTCCCCACCTTAAAGTCATCATGTTGTTTGACTGGGAGCCAATGTAGGTCAGTCTGTACAAGAGTGGTGGGAGAACACAACTTGCTACTTAAGACATTGGCAGCAAAGTTTTGGATGACCTCAAGTTTATAGAGGGAATAATGAAGGAATGAGCAGTGTATTGGAATAGTTGAGTCTAAATAAAGACATGGATGAATTTTTCAGCAGCAGATGAACTGAGTCAGGGGTGAAGTTGGGTGATACTACGGAGGTGAAATAGGTGGTCTCAGTAATGGCACATCAAAGACAGCTAATCCTTTTATAATCTCTTGGAATTGTCAATCAAACTGTGAACTTACCACTGTGATAATAACAGGTTGTGGAAGCAATGATGCTATAATGATAGCGCTTAGATTTACGTCAACAAATATCTGTCAAAACTGCAGGCACAGATTTTTTCTCAACTCACAGACACAGGCAGGTTGTTTTTTTTTATAAATTTAACGGGCAGGGGATTTAAATAACTTGACAGTTTGACAGTTTCACAGACCTTATCCACAATTTGCAAACATTTAGATCTGCTCAAAGAATTTGTAACTCACACACTACAGGATAAGTCCCTCACTCCAGTGAATATACAGCATACATGTGAACTAATGTGAAGGCATCACTAATGTTGTGCCTTCAGATGATGTTGCTGAGGGGCAGCATGTAAGTGAGAATTAGGAGAGGCCAAGGGTAGATCCTTGGGGTACACAAGAGATGATAGTGTTGGAGCAGGAAGAGAAACCTGTGCAAGTGATTCTCTAGTTGCGATTAGAAGATAAGAATAGAACCAGGTGAGAGGAGGCCACCCTAGCTGGACAACAGTGGAGACGCATTGGAGAAGGATTATGTGATGAATAGTGTCAAAATCTGTACATTAGCCAAGGGGGATGAGAAGGGCAAGTTTGCCCTTTTCATAGTGAAACAGGATGTTGATTGTCACTCTGTTAAGAGCTGCCTCAGTACTGAGAGTGAGAATGACATACCTGAAGGAGAGGAGGTCAGTACCTGAGGAGCGAGAACCTTTAACAATATTAGCTAACATGGGAAACATGGGTGGTCAGCAGTTTGGTGGGTACCGAGCTGAGAAAGCAGGGTGTAAGTCTCATGGACAAGATGAGCTGAGAGACGGTAAGAGGGGAGATAGGAGATAAAGATGCAAGTTCAGCAATAGTGCAGGGAGGAGATTTGCTGGAAGTTTGATCCAGTAGACTTGTGAAGAGAAGTCCATGAGCAAATCGCCCTTGTTCATGGAGTTGAGGGTGGTGGGACAGAGAAGAGAGGTTTAAGAAGACAGTTTGTAGTAGTCAAGAGGGCTATCCTTACATTCCAAGATGACCTTGGAATAGTGAGCTATTTTGGAAGAGGCAAACAGGATCTTTTAGTGTTTTCATGGAATCATAGAATCATAGAAACTCTACAATGCAGAAGGAGGCCATTCGGCCCATCGAGTCTGCACCAACAACAATCGCACCCATGCCCTATCCCCGCTTAGTTACCCTGCTAATTCCTCTAACCTATCACATCCCGGGATACTAAGGGTTAATTTAGCATGACAAATCAACCTAACCCGCACATCTTTGGATTGTGGGAGGAAACTGAGCACCCAGAGGAAACCCACGCGAACACAGGGAGAATGTGCAAACTCCACACAGACAGTCACCCAAGCCGGAATCGAACCAGGTCCCTGGTGCTGTGAGGCAGCAGTGCTAACCACTGTGCTGCCTTTTATCTAGTCCAGGTAGATCTGGCAGTGAACGAATAAATATGTGCCCATCATAAAGGAGCAGAGATAAGGGAGAATGGTCAATGGTTTGGCTTAGTAAATGACGCTTTGAGTATGACTTAAGGGTTTAAACACCTTGCATCAGGACTTGTGTTTACAATGCAGGCTGACAGTACAGAGAAGTACTGACGCAATGCTGTTCCTCAGATGAAATGTTAAACATACCTCCGGTTGCTGAAGGTGAGCATTAAATATCCCAGGGGGCTTTCTGAACAAGATCACAGCTTTACTGGTGCCTACGCTTCCCTGAACTAATTTCATCAGATGGAAGTAAACTAGCTGATCATTATATAACTGTTTGTGGGCCTTATTACTAGGAAATGAATACAGAACCACAGAACTTTTACAGTGCAGAAGGAGGTCATTTGGCCATTGTGTTTGCACTGGCTCTCTGAATGAGAAATTCCCTTAATGCCATTCTCCTGCCTTCTCCCATAATGTTACACATTCTTCCTTTTCAAATAACAGTCTAATTCCCTCTTGGATGCCTCGATTGAATCTGCCTCCACCGCACTCCACTGCCATGCGTTCCTGAACTGGAATATATCACTTTTGCTTTTTTAACTTTAAGTCTGTGCTCTCCTGTTCTCAATACTTTCACGAGTTGGAACAGTTTCTTCCTATCTACTCTGTCCAGACCCCACAAGATTTTGAATACCTCTATCATATCCCCTCTCATTTTCTTCATTTCTACTTCATTTCGCCAAGGAAAGCAGTCCTAACTTCTCAAGTCTATCTTCCTAACTGAAGATCATCATCCCGATCGTTTCTGAACTCTCTTCAATGCCTTCACATCTTATAGTATTTACCTAACTCAGTGATTTACTCTTTGGATGAGAAATTATATGGGGCCCTGTCTGCTTACACAGTTGAATGTAAAAGATTCAAAGAAAAGCAAGGAATTTCTGGTTGATATTTATCTCTCAACTAACAAAACAAGAGCAGATTATTTAGTCATTGTCACATTGCTTGCTCAACCTGCCCTGCCACCTTCAATGATTTATACACCCAGGCCCCTCGGCTCCTGCATTTCCCTTAACATTGTACCCTTTGTTTTTTGTCACCTTTCTCGTTCTTTTGACCAAAAGATATCACTTCTCCACATTAAATTTCATCTGCCACTTGTCTTCCCATTCCATCAGTCCATCTATATCCTATTGAAGTCTAGCAGTATCCACTTCACAGTTCGTAACACTTCCAAGTCTTGCATCATCTTTTGAAATTGCACCCTGTACACCCAGGTCTAGTTTACAAATATAAATCAAGAAAAATAGTGATGCCTCCATATACCATTCCCCAGTCAGAAGAATGTAAAATTTTCTATAATTCATATTTTAACTAATATAAATTAAATAATTAAACAGTTGCATAATAAAATTTTAGCTATGCTAAAAACTAATATTTCAAAATACTTGATTGTTCCAAAGCAAATGTCTATCGCAATCACACTTTTCACTTAAAGAGCATAGTTTTACTGATATTTGAGGACTAAAATGATTAATACAAAGAGAAACAACGTAATAGTAGATTTTAAAATGATATGGCCGACACATTCTCTTAGATGTACAGCACCTCAGAATTTCCCACTACACCACTGGTTTGTGAGGCCGGGTTGTGAGCAAATCAGTTGCTGTGTTTCCTGTTCCAACAGTAATTACACAAGTCTTTCTTTTTTAAATATGGCCACAGTGTCAGTACCCTATCATTCATTGTGTGAAACACTTTGAACTATTCTGATGGTTTCATAAGGCACTATGTAAATACAAGAATTACTACATCTTAATTAAACATAGGAACATAGGAATTAGGAGCAGAAGTAGACAAATTCAGCCCTTTGAGCCTGCTCCACCATTCAATCAGATCATGGCTGATCTCTCCCTGGTCTCAAATCCACCTGCCCACTTGTTACCCATATCTCTCTTTCCCTTTTTTTGTTAGAAATATATCTATATCCTTCTTGAAACTATTCAATGATTCAGACTCTGCCACGCTATGGGGCAGCGAGTTCCACAAATTCACCATTCTCTGTAAGAAACAGTTTCTCTACAAACCAGTTTTAAATCTACTGCCTTGCAATCTATATACCTGTGACTTGTAAAAAGCCACATGGGTTGTTGAATTGCCTGAGTTTGCTATCCTTTTGTTTTTTTTAATTCAGGTGCAAATTCAATCCAGATTGATGGAATTAAGCTACCCTACTTTTGTTGCCATAGGGTTTTTTTTTTGAAGTGCTCTTGGGCATACGCAATTATATACAGATGCAGCCTTTCTGGTGCTCAAGTGGAGTGCATCCAGCCTTGCCCACTGCTCCAATGCCTATATGACGCCAGGACGGTGACAACCCCTTGAACTGACAGTTCTTAATGTTAACTCCTCCCGTGACCTGTGAAAGGCTGCCACAATTTTAATTTCAAAGGGGTAAGTGCTGTGATCTATGAAAAGGATGAACTTTTCTCCTCCTTATGACATGGTCCTAGCCTCCCTCCAGCTGCTGTGATTCAGACAGCTGCCAATTGCCGGCTGCCCCCATGAAGATTCCAAAAGTTTGCTGAGACGGACTTTTAACAATGAACAGTTTTAATAGGCTTGCTTAGGGAGTGTGGGCGGGTTCAGAGGGCCACGCTCCCAACTGCACTCACAAAAATCCCCGAGGCCAGAAATGTCTAGGTACACAACAATATCCGCCAACCCCGACCTTCACACCCACCCCCCACCACCCCCTCACCCCATCCCACTTCCCCTCTCATTTCAGACCAAATCAGGATATAAAAATTCAGCCCCAAGTATCTGTTTGGCCCACCTTCAGAGAAATTGAAGTGTATGTGAAACATGGATATTTGACTCAGGTCATGTTATTGTTACACCTTCAAATCACGCTATTATACAAGTAGATACCGGACAGCGAGAGTCAAGCCCTTTATTGTTCAGCGGGCAATAAACGCCGATGAAACTGAGAATGTACCCATGGCAGACCCAAATTTATCACGTGCTTAAGGCTGGGCTATTGCAAATATGATCACTTCCAACTGCTTCTCAGTGCTAACATCATGCAGCAAAGGTGTGCATTTTCACCAATCAATTTTTACAGTATTTATTTAATTTATACAGAAATGGACATCTGTGCTGACTTCCATTAACACGGCCCCCAGATGGAGATTTAGACGTGAATGACATACTGCATAATACCAGCAGACAGCACTCCACTGATCCTACTCAACATGAAGAGCTCAAAGAGTAGAACACAGCACTTTTCAATACTGATTTCGATGCCATGACAACAGATGGAATCCATGGAAGAAAAAGCCTTTCAATCTCCTGGCCGTATTTGTAAAGATCCAGTTAACGGCTATGTTGAAAACAAGCAACACTGCTGGGTGCAGAACAGAAACACTTTCTTCCTGCATACACCAAGTGGAATAACTTGCAAGTTAAGGCAAAAGTAGACAATAGGAAGCTTTTAATGCTCCTCACTGGCAAAGTTTGTAATTGGGCTGAACAAACTAGCCCTTAGGCAGCATAAATGTTAGGTTGTACCTTTATCTTCCTAATTTTTGCATAAATTTCAGTTTCTTGTGGGATTCTTTCAAAGGGAACAAAACTCAAGTAGTGAAGTCATTCCTTCCTTGAGATTACTCTGTTTCCTTTTTAATTTCTGTAAAAGCTTTTCAGACATCTCTTGCGGCTTTTATTTTGGACGACTAGGTTGTCATGACGACTTTTTTCTGGCAGGAATTGTGGGTAAGTTATGTAATCAAGAACTCTCGATCTGGATGAAACTTACAATCTTGCCAAGAGTTCTTTTCTCCTCCTTTTCTCTTCCACTTTAACAGTGGCATAGATGTGAATGGAAACTGGATGGGATGGCCCATGATCTGTTATCACACTGAACCATTTATATTATATTGTACAAATAATTCAAGTCACCATTTCATTTTAAGTGCTGCTCCCTCTCAAATCACATCTACAAACTCAACGTTGAATCATGGGATGATATATTTGGATATTAACCCCATGTTATTTTTTAAAGTTTATTTATCAATGTCAAAAGTAGGCTTACATTAACACTGCAGTGAAGTTACTGTGAAAATCCTCTCGTCGCCACACTCCGCCGCCTGTTCGGGTACACTGAGGGAGAATTTAGCATAGCCAATGCACCTAACCAGCACATCTTTCAGACTGTGAGACGAAATCAGAGCACCTGGAGGAAACCCACGCAGACACGGGGGAAACATGCAGACTCCGCACAGATAGTGACCCAAGCCGGGAATCGGACCCTGGCGCTCTGAGACAGCAGTGCTAACCATTGTGCCACCCCTGTCCATGTCCACGTTCACGTATGCTATCTGTCTCTTAACATCGCCTTTCCTGGTGGACAATCTCCTTTGGAATTAAAAGTCTAATGGTGACTGTGAAACTGTGATTGTTGTAAAAAAGAAATCTGGTTCACTAATGTCCTTTAGGGAAGGAAATCTGCCATCCTCACCTGGTCTGGCCTACATGTGACTCTAGACCCACAGCAATGTGGGTTGAGTCTCAACTGCCCTCTGAAATGCCACTCAGTTCAAGGGCAATTAGGCATGGGCAATAATGCGGACCAAGCCAGCGATACCTAAAGAATGAATAATGTACTTACTGGACACCACTGCATTAGGACAGGCTCAAATTTAGATGATCCTGTGTGTTACTTGGCACACTCATAGCCATGTCTCTCCACCTCTCTCTCATGCTTGTAGAGACTCCAGAAAATCAATGTCTTTCCTGTCCCAATAGGATGTTGCTCAGTATCAAATTTATTTGAGAACTCGCCTAAGAGGTACATGGGAATGTTCCACCATCTCAAATTTTCTATATAATTGCAAATTCACCTTCTCAGAGTCAATTAGAGATGGTGAGGGAAGATGGATTTTCCAGCAATGCCAACATCTGATGATAGAATTTTTTTTAAACTGCTGTTGCTCTCTAGAAGTGCTTTTGGGTTTAGAATGGGTTTTGGTTGGATACAGTTCCACAGAAACTGGCAGTCCTCCTTTACCATAGCCAAGAGGTCATTCTTCCAAGTTACAGTCAAGTCAGCAAGTATCAATAGACTATTCATTCATCTCAATCATATAGCTGGGAATCTGACTGAGCTAGACTTTCTCCAATACTTCATAGGATTCCACATTATGGGGAAGTGGTGGTATTGTCATTGACCGAGTTCTCCAGAAACCCAGGGTAATGACCTGGGTTCTAACCCACCGTGGCAGATGGTGAAATTTGAATTCAATTAAACCTTGGAATTAAAAGTCTGATGATGACTGAAGGCCGAGTGATCACATGATGACCTGATGATGCAGCACAGAAAGTGTTGCACATAGGAAGCGTGGGAGTTCTCCCTCAGGGCACGGCAGAGTAAAAGCATGAAATAGCTGCTCAGCTAGTAAATAAACTATTGTTTGTATTAAGTCCTTGTTGTCAGTGTTTCAGGATCCCAACACATTTACATGGTGTCAGGAGTTAGCAGTATGTTTCAAGGTCTTTGCCGCATCAACCCGTTCATCTTTGACGAAAACATTGCAGAGAGTTGGGAGACATTGAGAAGGAGTGGTGTATTTACTGTAGTGCTGCATTGTCTGACAAGTCAGAAAGGGTACAAGTCTACACCTTATTAAACTTAGCAGGCCCCGAGGAGGGTGAGAAATTTGATTTGTTTGCTTTCCAGATAGAGGAGGAAAAAGAGGACACTGAAATAATCCTAAGAAGTTTGAGAATAATTGTCTTCCAGCAAAGAATGTAATCCTCAACTGACATATGTTTAATTCAACAAACCAAAGAGCAGATGAATCAATATAATATTCCACAGCCACCTTGAAAATCCTAGCAAAGAAATGTGCATTTGGAGCCCTCACTGATGAGCCAGTCAGGGATCGAATAGTCTGTGGGATCCATAACAATCTCGTCCATAAGCAGCAGCTGTGAGAAATAGATTGAACATTACAAACAACCATTAGTATCTGCATGTTAAATGAACAATCAGAAAAAGAAGCAGAGATTTTAGGTGGAAACAGAAGTATTCACAGGGCACGACATACTCCAACTGCAATGGCTCAGAACAGCTTATGATAAATGATGCAACAAATTTGGAAAGTGAAATCACTTTGCTAAGTGCTGCAGATCAAAACAACAGGAGCCTTTCTCTGCCAGCCGCATCATGGCAGCTGGTCAGTCCTCCAGGATTAGGAATGGCAGCAAGGTGGAGGAACTGGAAATCAGCCAAAGCAGTGAAGCTACAGAGCCTCTAACAACACTGTACTGTGAGATTGTCAACATTGTCACAGAAAAGGATGAGATCTTCACCTCCCTCAACATGATTTGCAGTGACTCAAGCCGAATGTTATGGGAACTAGACCCATACACAGCACCAGACCCCAGTACCCAGGTAATAGCAGACATGCCAAATGCTAAGGTGTCCCGCATCATCAATGTGAAATATGGGTACTGGCAGATCCCATTAGATGAAAAATCTAAACTGACTACATTCATGACTCTGATAAACAGATATCATTTTCTTCCTATGCCCAATGTGATTTCCACTGGCAGAGAAGTCCTCCTGCAGTGCCTGGCCTGCAACGTTTTTCAGGACAGCCTTGTTAAATCATTGTTGCTGACATCCTTGTTGGGGTCGGACTGTGCAATAATACAATACATATCTTTGTCATGTCTTCGACAGAATTAGGCCATACTGCTGAAGTTTAACCCTGCAAAATGCAGATTCAGGATCAACTAGTTTCCTTATATGGGTCATCTACTCACACAATAGTGTAAAGACCAATCCACTCAAGTCAATGGCTATAAGACAGATGGCTATTTCCACATTGCTTTCTTGATATGACAAATTATCTTTCTAAATTCTATGTTATAATGAGCTCTGTGATGATACTGTGCCTTTAAGAAATGCATTTGTGTCAAATTGCTTGTGCATGATCCGTTGTCACTGTTCTATGCACTCGGCGCTATTTTGTCTGGATTCAGCAGCACTCTGTTGTTATTGCAGCAGCATAATTGCTCCTAATTGTTACATTTGTTTTGATCTGGACTAATGCAGGGTGGTTATTTTAGTGTTATCCCTTGGAATATTTCAGAGTGGAGCTTGATTAGGTTGCTTGACAGGAAAGGTCAGATGACTGGGTGGAACTAGGCTAACACAGAAAAATCATATCAGATGCTGCTTATGATCTTTAGAGAGAGGTTGCTTTCTCTATCTCTCTTTCTCTATCTGAACTGGAGACTGGAATCTGTTCGAAAATAAGTCTCTTTCCCTGAGATTCTGCTGTTTGGGGTGGATCTTTCTCTGGAAGTGGCTGTATGTTTTTTGTGCTAACTAATTTTGAAGAAGGGTGCATGTTTATGGGGATACTGCTTTAAATTGGAACTATAGAGATATGTTAAGAATTGTGGTGTTGGCCTCTCGTAGAATCCAAGAACTCAAGGATGTCTTACAGGTGGACGTCACATGTAGACAATTATATAATTGTGAGGGGCTGGCCAGAGTTTTCAAGGGAACTTCTCCATGAGCTCTGCATTGTGCCAAACTGACAGTGCCAACTTATGCCAAGAAGCAATGCCAGGAGGGCTATATTTACCTTTGTGCCCCCAGGAAAACCCCCATGACAAATTCAAGTCTGCGAGAACCTGTTGTAAACCCAGCTGAAGTTAGTGCGGTTTGAAGATGTGGTGAGAGATCAAGATGTGGCGAGGGAGTGTGTAAATTACATTAAAATCCATGGAAATGCATGTAAATAAGGTTCACGCCCATTGTAGGTGTTAACTGATGACATCATCGGCGAGGAGCGGGGAAGATCCGAAGTCACATTCTCACCGTCAAGAACTGCAATTTCCAGGACTTGAGCTCTCACCGGCAATCTTGCAGACAGCGAATGTGGGCTCAAGGTACTGCCCCTGCTCTTGCACCTTTGAGCTATGGCAATCCCTCATGACTGTTAGTCTCATCCTTAATTAGCAGAGCTACCCCAACAACTTTTCCTACCCTTTTGAAATGTCAAATATTCTTCAATATTTAGCTCTTAGCCTTGGTCACCCTGTAATCATGTCTCCATATTGGCTATCAGGCCATACAAATGTATTTCCATCTGTGCTAACAATTCATCCATTTTGTCATGAATGCTGCATGCATTCAAAATAGAGCCTTTAATCTGTCTTTCTATCATTTCTGCACTCTTTAGTCTTATCTGCTGATGCATTCATAAGTTTGTCCCTTCTGCCATGCTCTGGTTATCATTACCCAAATTGCTACTCTGCTTTATTACCTTGTTGTTTTTCTTTGATTTACCACATCTCTCACATGATCCCTTGCCCCCACTACTTAGTTTAACACCCTCTCTACCATCCTAGTTATATGACTTGCCAGAATACTAGTCCCACCACAGTCCAGGTGGAAATCATCCCAATGGTACAGCTCCCATTTTCCTCAGTATTGGTGCCCATTCATCTCACACCAGCCTTTGACCAACTCATTCATTTTGTTCGTCTTATTTACCAATTTACTGATGGCTCAGGTAATAATCCAGACTTGGTCTGTACTTCCAATACATGCCACTGGATAACAGCATGAAGAAAGAACCTTGCTTGCATTCCCTTATTCCAAGTCTAGGGAACTGAGGTCAGCACCTTTACAGCTGTTCCACATTAATAGTCTTCCTATGTAGTTTTCCCCTTAATAAAGGGCTCATTAAAAAAAACTTTGCATGTGAGGGTGTCCAATATCCCAGAAAGGTAAATTGGAACACCAGTTCTTAGTAGAGTATTTGGTATGTTGTGAGGAATAATGAACAACCCAATGAGGAACAGCCCAGTCATTGTGTGAACAATTAATAAAAAATATTTATTAACCCAAAAGAACAAAAACACCGCAACAAGAAGGAATATAATACAATGTGATGCTTAAGCACACTGATGACTATACATACATAATTTTACATGAAACTAACCTGTGATCCCAAACTACCTATGTTACCTGAGCTATGAGACACCTCTTTCCCAAACAACATCCAATATTAAGCAACTCTAGGAGCTAAATTCAGCAAAATGGAATACAATTTGGGAAAGTGTGAGGTTATGCACTTTGATAAGAAGAATAGAGGCATAGACTAATTCCTAAATGGGGAGAGAATTCAGAAATTGGAAGCGCAAAGGCACTTGGGAGTCCTAGTTCAGGATTCTCTTAAGGTTAACTTGCAGGTTGAGTTGGTAGTTAGGAAGGCAAATGCAATGTTAGCATTCATTTTGAGAGGACTAGAATGAAAAAGCAGGGATGTACTGCTGAGGCTGTATAAGGCTCTGTTCAGACCAAGTTTGGGATATTGTGAGCAATTTTGGGCCCGTATCTAAGGAAGAATGTGCTGGCCTTGTAAAGGGTCTAGAGGAGGTTCACAAAAATGATCCCACGAATGAAAAGCTTGATGTATGAGGAGCGTTTGAGGACTCTGGGTCTGTACTCGATGGAGTTTAGAAGGATGAGGGGGGGATCTCATTGAACCTTACAGAATAGTGAAAGGCCTGGTTAGAGTGGACATGGGGAAGATATTTCCATTAATCGGAGAAACTAAGATCCAAGAGCACAGCCTCAGCATAAAGGGACAACCCTTCAGATCTGAGATGAGGAGGAATTTCTTCAGCCAGAGGGTGCTGGATGTATGGAATTTATTGTCTCAGAAGGCTGGGGAGGCTAAGTCATTTAGTGTATTTAAGACAGAGATAGGTAGATTCTTGATTGGTAAGGGGATGAAAGGTTACGGGGAAAAGGCAGGAGAATGAGTTGAGAAACCTATTAGCCATGATTGAATGGTGGAGCACACCCAATGGGCTGAATGGCTTAATTCTGCTCCTATATCTTATGGTAATATGGTCCTAAAATAATTAGCACACACAGGTTAAGGTGGCCACATCTGGGAAACAGTCTTCTGGTTCAGCAAAGATGAAAAATGGCTACTTATCTCGGGAGACTATATCTGGAACTGCATAGTTCTGATGTTAGGTGTGTTTCCCTGTCCCTTAGTTAGTGTTCTACATTTATCTCATTCATTTCTCTTTGATGTTATCCATCCTGTGGTATTGGATTTTGACAGGTATATGTGAATTTCCTTTTCTCTCCACTTTGAAGTTACCCCTTCTATTGCCTCATTGTTTTCCCTAGTCACATATGTAGACCATTGTTTTTCCACTGGTACAATAATTCACATCTCATCATTTCTCCAGATATCTGCCTCTAATCAACTCCCTGCTTTATGTTCTTTTATCCATTGTTTCATCTTTTTTATTTTTATATTTTTCCCTATACATAACACCCACATTTTTTTGTTTTGAAGAGAGAAAAGAGTCAGAGGGCAGAATTGTACCGGCAGACCCGCCCGAGGCCAACAGAGAATGGCGTTCTCCGAACCTTGCCCGCCCTCGGAATCAGGGCGAGTGTGCCGATAAAATTCCGGTCAGAGAATCTGCATCTCATTTTCTTCACGCTGTCACACAATGATATAGTGTGATGCAGTCCACTCAATAATATTATGCACTTGCAAAGAAATAAAGGTTAGCTTTTACATTCCTTCTGAGGAACATTTCTAAGCACTCCATACAAATTATATATGGATTGATCAATTAATTTGCTTTTGCTAGCATTAAGTAAGGGAAAAATATGGGCCAGGACAACAAAAGAGCCCCCCGTTCTTCCACAAATGGGATATTTTTATATCCACCTAAACATGCAGAAGGGGTTTTGCTTTAAGGTCTTGTCCAAAGGACAGCACCTCGGACAATAAAGAACTCCCTCAGCACTGCAGTGAATTGAGAATTCAGATGATGCACTCAGACACTGAGTTTGGCTTGAACCCAGAAGCTTTCAACTCAGCCAAACTGCTACTTGATTAAAAGAAAATTCTCTGGCAAACCATTTCTTTCTCACAAACCTTTTTCTTCTCCCTTAAAGAGAGATGATAATATGTTTATGTGACTGGGGAAGCAATGAAAAGCATGCGAGTTTAAAGGCCCATTATGTCCTTCTCGACTTAATTCGAAATAAATTGCTCCTTTAATCGCTAGAAATTGAAGGACCACTGAAAAGGATTGAAATTTAAGTGTTCTTCGAGACAGATTTATGAATTTGGTTTTATAATTTTGTTTCACTTGAATGCAACAGGAGTGTTATTAGGCAGAGCACAAAAACATCAATAATTACCTTTTCACCTATACATTCTTACTGTTCAAAACAACTCGTTATTGCTCTCAATGAATAATAGAAGGCTGTGCCATGTCAAATATCTTTTCTATTTCTGAAATCTGCTCTTTCAAAACTCCCACAGTCGAAAAAAAAAAGCTGCTTGCTATCACCATTACTTGACACTTATTGCTGAGCTATGATATTATATCCTTAACAGAAATCTTGACAAATCTTGCCTTTAAAATACCTCTGAGAAAACACCAACCCAGTACTTTAGGTGTGAATGAATTTTGTAAGCTCAATTTATAAGATGACCTTGAAATCATAGTTCACATAAAAACTGTACCTTTCAAGAACATTAAGGCAGCATTTTATTTTAATTCAGGCAAACTTTTTTGTTAAGAAACAGAGCACCTTCATATAGACTATCAGTATTTAGAATAGAATAGACTCATAGAATCCCTTCAGTGCATAAGGAGGCCATTGGGCCTATCGAGCTTGCATCGACAACAATCCCATAAGACCATAAGACCATAAGACATAGGAGCGGAAGTAAGGCCATTCGGCCCATCGAGTCCACTCCACCATTCAATCATGGTTGATTTCAACTCCATTTACCCGCTCTCTCCCCATAGCCCTTAATTCCTCGAGAAATCAAGAATTTATCAATTTCTGTCTTGAAGACGCTCAACGTCTCGGCCTCCACAGCCCTCTGTGGCAATGAATTCCACAGACCCACCACTCTCTGGCTGAAGAAATTTCTCCTCATCTCTGTTCTAAAGTGACTCCCTTTTATTCTAAGGCTGTGCCCCCGCGTCCTAGTCTCCCCTGTTAATGGAAACAACTTCCCTACGTCCATCCTATCTAAGCCGTTCATTATCTTGTAAGTTTCTATCAGATCTCCCCTCAACCTCCTAAACTCCAATGAATATAATCCCACGATCCTCAGACGTTCATCGTATGTCAGGCCTACCATTCCTGGGATCATCCGTGTGAATCTCCGCTGGACCCGCTCCAGTGCCAGTATGTCCTTCCTGAGGTGTGGGGCCCAAAATTGCCTATCCCATAGCCTATCCCTGTAACCCCGCTTATTTACCCTGCAAATCCTCCCAACACTGAGGGTCAATTTAGCATGGCCAAACAATCTAATCCGTACATCTTTGGGCTGTGGGAGGAAACTGGAGCACCCAGGAGAAACTCACGCAGACACGAGGAGAACATGCAAATTCCACCACAGTCACCCGAGGTTGAAATAGAACTTGGATCTCGGGCGTTGTGAGGCAGCAGTGCTAACCACTTTGCCACTGTGCCACCCAGTGTTTCATGTCCAGATTTTAAAATTAGTATTAAAGGAAGGGTGCTCTGCATTCAGTATGCTTACAGCTACTCACAGACACTCTCTGAGGTTTGGAGCATCAACCTGCTTGCATTTGATGTCTGATGAGGCTCAGCATCACCTAGAGATCCATAGTGTGTCTGAGAAGGAAAAGCAACAGGATGGCACTTCGAATGATCAAGTTGAAGAAACCTGACTGAGGCATGCTGTGTCTGAACCAATAAGTAGAAAGTAGAATATTTAATTGAAAGTCATGGACAGAAAGTGGAGGAAAGAAATATGAGATTAATAGAGAATTATATAACAAGCAGCAAAATATTTAACATTTAACTTTTTTAAATCTCCAACAATAATTAAATTCTGATGGAATGAGACTTCATATTTGTAAAATAAAATTTTCAGTGTCAGGGAGGTTGGCAGTAATTAAGACGTGGCACTGAATGTTAAAATTTCACTTATACTTGAAGCATTAGTTCTAATTTTTTTTGCATGTTTAGTAGGTATCTAATGGGGATGGTGGCGTATAGCAACTTCAGACATTGACATGGATTACATCATTGAATCTATCAGTGAAACTAGGATGGAGTAAAGCTTTTGAAGGAGCAGGGAGGGTGGGATAGCAACTTCTGGATTTCTTCATTTAATTGCACATATGCGGACTTCAGAAGTTTCTGTCCAATTGACTCAATAATAAAGCACTGCTAGCTTACCATTGTTTCAATTGCAATATCAGGGCCATCATTCCTATGTCACCTGCTGTACTCCCATCATCAATTATTCCCCCTCTGAGTTTCCATTGTCTGTTTTACCTCCAACTCGAGACTGGGTACTATGCGGCAGCCGAGTGAGACTGCAGCTTAACTCTTCAGGAAACGTAAAATGCAGAGATTCTTTTCTCAACACCATTCCTTTTTATCCACTGTTTTTAAAATCAAACTCCCTTCATTCTCTAATGTTTAATAGGCTAGCTGATACACTGATGATTCCTGAATATAAAGCAACCAAACCCAGAGCATCAATTTGTCTCAGAAATAATTTCCCTCAGTTTTGACATATGGTAATTAATGTGCTAGCAGTGTTAAAACAAAGCACGATAATCTAGCAAAGGGATTGGTACAATTATCTCTTCATGCTCCTGAAAATCTCCCAGCACCAGAGGTCTCAATCCTGTGGTTCTCTTCATTTCACTTACTTCAATTATATTATACAATCGATTCAGCCCGTAGAATGACATTAATGGCTTAACTTCTGAAAATTGTCAGCATTTTCAACACGTGGAGGTGAAACAGCCGAATTCAAGCAAACCTTATCCTGAGAACTAGTGCATCAATGAATATGATAACATAAAAACAAAATACTGCGGGTGCTGGAATCTGAAAGAAAAACAGAAAATGCTGGAAAATCTCAGCAGGTCTGACAGCATCTGTGGAGACAGAATAGAGCCAACAACCGGAATTTTAACGTCTCGCCCGCCACAGGAATCGGGGCGGGTGAGGGGCAGACCATGGAAAGGTCCATTGACGTCGGATGGGATGTTATGGTTTTGGCACGAGCAAAGCCATAAAATCCCGCCCAATGTTTTGAGTCTGGATGACCCTTCGTCAGAGCTGAATACAATAAACCCTGCTCACTTCCTTATTTAAGTTTTATGAAAAATCTCAGTGTAGTGCGCTGGTCAAACACAAAGCATTGAATGTTCATGCGTCCCTCCATGTCTGAGAGGATGGTGAGAGGTCAGGGTGGCAAATACTCATAGAATCCTATAGTGGAGAAAGAGACCATTCGGCCCATCAAATCTGCACTGACCACAATCCCACCAGGCCCTATCCCCATATCCCAGCCGTGGATAACCAGGGAAATTGAGGATCTGATTAAAATGAAAAGGGAGGCGTACGTTAAGTCCAGGCAACTGAAAACAGATGGAGCTCTGGAGGAATACAGAGAGAGTAGGAAAGAACTCAAACGGGGAGTTAGAAGGGCAAAAAGAGGTCACGAGATGTTCTTGGCAGGCAGGATTAAGGAGAATCCTAAGGCATTCTATTCATACGTTAGGAACAAAAGAGTTGTCAGGGAGAAAATCAGACCTCTCAGGGACAAAGGAGGGGAATTATGCTTAGAACCCAAGGGAATAGGGGAGATCCTAAATGAATACTTTGCATCGGTATTCACGAAGGAGAGGGGCGTGTTAACCGGGAGTGTCTCGGAGGGAGGTGTTGACCCGTTAGAGAAAATCTCCATTACAAGAGAGGAAGTGTTAGGTTTTTTAGGGAACATTAAAACTGACAAAGCCCCAGGGCCTGATGGCATCTATCCTCGACTGCTCAGGGAGACGAGAGATGAAATTGCTGGGCCTCTGAAGGAAATCTTTGTCGCTTCTTTGGACACGGGTGAGGTCCCTGAGGATTGGAGGAAAGCGAATGTGGTCCCGTTGTTTAAGAAGGGTAGCAGGGATAACCCAGGAAATTATAGGCCGGTGAGCTTGACGTCTGTGGTAGGGAAGTTGTTGGAGAGGATTCTTAGAGACAGGATGTATGTGCATTTAGAACAGAACAATCTCATTAGTGACAGACAGCATGGTTTTGTAAGACGGAGGTTGTGCCTTACAAATTTGGTGGAGTTTTTTGAGGAAGTGACAAAAACGGTTGACGAAGGAAGGGCCGTGGATGTCGTCTATATGGATTTCAGTAAGGCATTTGACAAAATCCCACATGGCAGGTTGGTTAAGAAGGTTAAGGCTCATGGGATACAAGGAGAAGTGGCTAGATGGGTGGAGAACTGGCTTGGCCATAGGAGACAGAGGGTAGTGGTCGAAGGGTCTTTTTCCGGCTGGAGGTCTGTGACCAGTGGTGTTCCGCAGGGCTCTGTACTGGGACCTCTGCTATTTGTGATATATATAAATGATTTGGAAGAAGGTGTAACTGGTGTAATCAGCAAGTTTGCGGATGACACGAAGATGGCTGGACTTGCGGATAGCGATGAGCATTGTCGGGCAATACAGCAGGATATAGATAGGCTGGAAAATTGGGCGGAGAGGTGGCAGATGGAGTTTAATCCGGATAAATGCGAAGTGATTCATTTTGGAAGAAATAATGTAGGGAGGAGTTATACAATAAATGGCAGAGTCATCAGGAGTATAGAAACACAGGTGGAGAAGGTGGTGTGCAAGTCCACAAATCCTTGAAGGTGGCAACACAGGTGGAGAAGGTGGTGAAGAAGGCATATGGTATGCTTGCCTTTATAGGACGGGGTATAGAGTATAAAAGCTGGAGTCTGATGATGCAGCTGTATAGAACGCTGGTTAGGCCACATTTGGAGTACTGCATCCAGTTCTGGTCGCCGCACTGCCAGAAGGACGTGGAGGCGTTAGAGAGAGTGCAGAGAAGGTTTACCAGGATGTTGCCTGGTATGGAGGGTCTTAGCTATGAGGAGAGATTGGGTAAACTGGGGTTGTTCTCCCTGGAAAGACGGAGAATGAGGGGAGATCTAATAGAGGTGTACAAAATTATGAAGGGTATAGATAGGGTGAACAGTGGGAAGCTTTTTCCCAGGTCGGAGGTGACGATCACGAGGGGTCACGGGCTCAAGGTGAGAGGGGCGAAGTATAACTCAGATATCAGAGGGACGTTTTTTACACAGAGGGTGGTGGGGGCCTGGAATGCGCTGCCAAGTAGGGTGGTGGAGGCAGGCACGCTGACATTGTTTAAGACTTACCTGGATAGTCACATGAGCAGCCTGGGAATGGAGGGATACAAACGATTGGTCTAGTTGGACCATGGAGCGGCACAGGCTTGGAGGGCCGAAGGGCCTGTTTCCTGTGCTGTACTGTTCTTTGTTCTTTGTTATTTACCCTAGTTAGTCCCCCTGACACTAAGGGGCAACTTAGCACAGCCAATTCACCTAACCCGCACATCTTTGGACTGTGGAAGGAAACCGGAGCACCCGGAGGAAACCCATGCAGACACAGGGAGAATGTGCAAACTCCACACAGACAGTGACTCAAGCCGGGAATCGAACCCCGGTCCCTGGCGCTGTGAGACAGCAGTGCTAAGCACTGTGCCACTGTGCAGCCTCACTCATTTATATGCATTTACACAACTGTGCTGATACCCCAGTAAACTGAGCCAAGCTTTCTAACCTGCCCGCCTCAACATACATGCACCCATCTCGGGCCTACTTTCAGAGGCAGTGGCTCTGGCTCCAGCCAATCCCAATCACCCTATCATGAAATGATGTCGACAGAGCAGGAGTTGGGTAGAGAATCGAGATTTTATTGCCCAGTTTATGATTCTCACTTTGAGGATGAAAATACGGGCTGAGGTTTTCTGAGTTTTACAGTAAAATATAAAGTACAAACTAAGCACTATGTGGCATTTGGAAGACATTGAGTACATTCAACAATTTCACTCAAGGCTTCAAATTAACAGTGAAATGTTCAGATATCATTAATTAAGTCAAGCATTGCACTTTGTGTTCACTAATGATCCCTGTTTTAATGGAATGAATATAATATTTATTATACTCAAAGAGAACATTTATATTTTACTGTTGGCTGCTCACAATCATAAAGGAGATAAACCTGGCAACTACAGACCAGTCAGCCTAACGTCAGTGATGGGGAAACTTAAGGAGACAACAATTCAAGATAAAACCAATTAACACTTGGAAAAATTTAAGTAAGTTTGTTCGAAGCAATGCATTTTGACCAAGTTGATTAAGCTTGTTGATGAAATAAAGGAGACGGTTGATGAGAGTAATGTGGAGGGTAATGTGGTTGATGCTGTATATATGGACTTCTGGAAAGCATGAGGCAGAGTGCCATATAATGGACCAAATTCTCTGACGTCACCTGCAGAGCTGGGATTCTCTGGTAACGCTACAGTTCATGGAGATTTGGCTGAGTGTCAAATTCTCCATTCTCAGAGAATTCTAGCCAATAGGTTTATTAGAAAAATTGAAAATCATGTAATTGAAGAGAACAGGATAGGCTCAGAGACAGAAAATGCAGAGTAGTGGTGGTTGTATTTCATACTGGATGCAAGTGTCCATTGTGTCCTTCAGACGTCATGGAGACCATTCCATGAAAATAGCATAGGCGGGAATTGCTGGGTAGGAACTGGGATCATACCACCAGGAAATATCCTGACTCACCATTCCTGTCTTAAGGATGAAAATCTGGTCCAGGGTGGTCAAACATTTTGTACTAAAACAGAAGTATGCCCCATGGTAAAGCAAGTTTCCTTAATGCTGGCATGAATCAATTCTGTAATCAAACAAATAAATTGTTGGGAGGGTTACCTCCTCGGTTTACAATCCTGAAAATAATTCATCTGTATTTGAATTATAATGGAGATGCAAAGAGAATTTGTCCTTTTATTTGGAATTCAGAACAGCAAATACTATTAATTATGGTCAGATTGAAGTTATGAGAATGTTAATCCGCACAGAGGTTTATGATTTGTAAGCTTTGAAGCTATCTAATCAATCCCAATCCATCATCATTACAGTCACAGTTGGCCTATTGTAAAATTTATACTGATAAGGACATTTTATTTGGATTATATGAAGCAGGCAGGGAATACACAATGAACAGTAGGGCATTAGGACGTATAGAGGACCAGAGGAATGCATGTCCAAAGGTCCCTGAAGGCAGCAGGACAGGTAGAAAAGTGTGTTAAGAAGGCATATGGGATATTTCCCTTATTAGCCAAAGCATAGAATATAAGAACAGGGAGCTGCATAAAACGATGTTTAGGCCACAGCCGGACTACTGTGTGCAGTTCTAGTCACCACAGTATAGGATTGATGTGATTGCACTTGAGGGGGTGCAGAGGAGATTCACCAGGATGTTGTCAGGGCTGGAGTGTTTCAGCTATGAAAAGAGGCTGGTTAAGCTGGGGGTGTTTTCCTTAGAGCAGAGAAGACTGAGGGGGGAGTTGATTGAGGTGTACAAAATTATGAGGGATATAGATAGGTATATAATAAGAGAGTTTTCCCCTTAGTGGAGGGGTCAATAATCATGGGGCATAGATTTCATGTAAGGGGCAGGAGATTCAGAGGGAATTTAAGGAAAACCTTTTCACCCAGAAGGTGGTGAGAATCTAGAACTCACTGTCTGAAAGGGTGGTAGAGGCAGGAATCCTCACAACATTTAAGAAGCATTTAGATGAGCACTTGAAATGCCAGAACATACAAGGCCATGACCAAGTGCTGGAAAATGGGATTAGAATAGAAAAGTGCTTGAAGGCCTGTGCAGACACGATAGGCCGAAGCATCTTTTTCTGAGCTGTAAAACTCTCTGACTCTGTCACTATGATGGGCAGCAGAACACATTGGGCCCGGTTTTACCATCGCGTTGTGCCCATTTTCGGGCGTGAAAACTTGGTAAAGTCGGGTGTGAGGCGAGTCGCGCAATCTGCGCCCACCTTCGCGCCGGTTCCCCCTCTACCAAGGATCGAAAATGACTGCCTTCGGGACCAAACCCAAAATGGGCGCAAGGTCAATTTAAATGTATTTGCTTGCATTTAAATTGACCTAATGGAGTGCACACCCAAACTTACCAACACTTCCCCCTTTACCACTGCATTCGCCTGTCCAGATTTGACTCGAAACAGACATGGTCTGCAAAGATCCGATCCGGCACTCCAGATTCTAGAGGAGGTAAGTTTCGAGCTTCCGGCAGCTCTCTGCTTCAGATCGGTAGTGGTGAGGTGGTGGGGGGAGGGAGGTGGGTCAGATGGCACAACGCAGATCGGTGGAGGGGGGGAGGTGCGTCAGATGGCTCCACTCAGAGCGGTTGGGGGGGGGGCGGGGGGAGGTGTGTTAGATGGCTCCACTCAGATCGGTGGGAGGGGGTGCAGGAGGCAGTCCGCTGTCACTCAGCCTCTGCTCAGTGAGAGGGAAGGTGAAGTCCGCAGCCACTCTGCATGTGATCAGTGGGAGGGGAGGGGGGGTCCGCTGCCACTCTGTGTGTGATCGGTGTGGGGGGAAGGGGAGCAGGGGGCCGCGATCAGTCTGGATAGTAGGGGGGTTGGGGGATAGGGGGGTCATTAATGTTGTGGGGGTGGGGCAATGTCTTTGGGGGCTGGGCGAGGCATTATCTTGCCTGGGAGCAATGTGGCAACGGAGCGTTTTTCTATCTTTTTTTTACTGCGCATGCACAGTTGAAGGCGCCAATTGGAGCTGCAGCGTTTCGGGCGTGTTAAGCCCCGCTCTGAGGCTTCTGCAGTGCAATTCAGAATCGCTGCTATTTTTTCAGGCGCCTGAGAACGGGTCTAAACGTCGGATCTGAAACACTCCCAGTTTCAAGTCCGCCCAGCACTTCGAATCAAAATGGTAAAATAGGATCCAATGTTGGGAAGATTAGATCAGCATAAATTAAAATAAACATAGATTAACATAAAATTAAACAAACATGGATTGATTATTATATGAATTATATTTAGAAACCATTTTGAACTATGCATCTAATCTTGTCATCATTATCTTGCAAGCAATCGGAAAACTCAGTTAAATTGAAGACAGTGGGGTGCATCTTAACTTTATGCTCTATTGTAACCTGGTTGAGCATTTCCATTCAAGTTGATGGAACGGTTGCCAACTTTCTATTGCCCATTTTACACGAATGCAAAAAGTCAACCTCTACCCCAGTGTCTTCTTAAATACTTTAATTTCTGTTCTAATGACTGTCCACTACAGTGGTTTGGTTATATATGTATGACACTGCAAAATTTTTGACATCTGTGAAAAAGAACTAAGACTAATGGTCAGCTGTTGCCTCTGCCTGTTTCATCACCTTTGAATATGAGCATCATTTTGACCTGTTGTCTCTTTACTGTTACCTTTTCAGTGTATGTCGTCTCTCTCCATTATCATAAATGCCTCAAAATTCACTTCCCTGGTTTCATTCAGCACTATAGACTGAAAATCATCTATCCCTTGGTGCGTCTTTACTTTGAACTCTTCTATCTTTGTTTTATTTATTCTGTGGGATGTGGGCATTGCTGACTGTGGGCGTGGCGGCACGGTAGCACAGTGGTTAGCACTGCTGCTTCACAGCTCCAGGGACCTGGGTTCGATTCCTGGCTTGGGTCACTGTCTGTGTGGAGTTTGCACATTCTCCTCATGTCTGCGTGGGTTTCCTCCGGGTGCTCCGGTTTCCTCCCACAGTCCAAAGATGTGCAGGTTAGGTTGATTGGCCATGCTAAAAAATGCCCTTAGTGTCCTGAGATGCGTAGGTTAGAGGGATTAGTGGGTAAATATGTAAGGATATGGGGGCAGGGCCTGGGTGGGATTGTGGTCGGTGCAGGCTCGATGGGCCGAATGGCCTCTTTCTGTACTGTAGGGTTTCTATGATTTCTATGACTGGGTCAGCTTTTATTGCCCATCCCTAATTGCCCTTGAGAAGGTGGTGGTGCGCTGCCTTCATACACTACTGCAGTCCCTGTGGTACATTCACACTACAGTGAGGGAGGGCGATGTAGGATTTTGACCCAGTGACATTGAAGGAACGATGATATATTTCCAAGTCGGTATGTGACATGGGGGCTGCATTGCCGTGCTCCATCAGATCTTTTGAGGTGACAGAACCTTATTTCAGTATTCCAATGGTGTGCTCTAGCTTGCGGCATGAACCTTGTTATACCATCTCTCAGGCTGCCTCACAAGCATCATCAGCCACATTCTCTGTGGGTAGCCCGTGTCCCAGAGGAGCCAGCCCTGAGGACTCTGGAGACCATGAAGATGCCAGGGATCTGAGATCGGCTGCGGATGTGTGAGTTATGGATGCTCCTTGGATACCGTGTGCAGATCCATTTATTATGGTCACCGACCAGCTGAACATTGAGTGGGTGGAAGCCCTTGCAGTTCACATACTGGACTATTTGTTGCCATGGCGATCTTAGAGCCATGTGAATGTGGTCAAAGGCACCCTGCACCTGTGGAAAACTGCAAATCTTAGCGAATCCCAGTGCTCTTGCTTCCTGGCTCACTTGATCTCAGTCAAAATTGACAAAGTTATGTGCCTTGGTGAAGTTGGCGTCTATGACCTCCTGGATACATCTGTGGGTGGAAGCTTGAGAGATCCCGCACATGCCGCCACTGGAGCCTTGAAGGTGACACTGCCATAGAAATTGAGCATGGTGGTTACTTGCAATGCCGCTGGCAGTGGAACCCCCTGCAAGTCCCGGAGTCATCATATCCTGCAAAAGGTGGCATATGGGAGTAACCAGTGCCCTTGATAGATGCAGTCACCAGTGACCCTGGTTCTTGCTTATCTGCAGGTAGGACAACACTGTCAATATACCCTGGACCTAGTGAGGCCCCAATGTGTGGCAGCTGTCTGTGGATCTCACTCTAAGTTTGTAGGAGGGCCTGCTACCTCTTAATCTTTCGCATTGTACTCCTTCTATGCTGAACCAGGCAGGCAATGATATCATCAAGATCCATGTTCCTGCTGGTCTCCTCACAGCAGAATCAAAGAAAAAGATGCAGGGGTCAGTATTTGACTGCTAAGGACCACTCTTGGTTAGGTGTCTGGCTCTGGCTGCATCTCAGGGCCCCATCTCACATGCCGGAGAGACTTGGCCACCACTGATGGTCAGTGTTTACTTGCCTTGACCCCACCCACATCCAGCTCACAGCATGTGACCATGAGGTGACAGCTTTGGCCACTCGACTGCATCTTGCATTCTAAGTTCAGTCACAGGTATTATTCTAACCTGCAATCTGAGGTTGTGCAGATAGCTTGGACCATAAAGTTTACTGCACAAAGCCTGAATAACAATAATGCAAGGGATTCTAGCACCTCCCTCAGTGACTGTTCCATGCCCACCTTTCACATGGGGAAAATGTAACGTGCTCAGTCGTCCAATTGCTCTGCAGTTCCATAAAACTCAGTTTATTTTGTAGTCTGTGCCCAAAGGGTGAAAAATTCAGGTGCAATCAGTGGTACTGTCAGAAATTTGTGTTGCTCGAGTGGGCATAATTGCTCAAGAAGCCAGACTCCAACCATGTCAATGGAGCTAATGCTGAACAGTCTCAGCTGCGGAAGAATGCTCAAACTTGAAATGCTTTTCCAAATGTGTGGCCAATTTCTTTACCATGCCCTCGTCATGTGCGTCGATACTTCCTTCAGTCTCTGCTCCCCTTCCAAGGTGGTGACCCAGCTGGTCAGTCTGCTTTTTATTTCAACTTCATTTAAGAAGTGAGAGAGAAAATACTTCCACCTTGAGGCACCCTCTCCCCTCTTAATTGAAAAAGCAGCCTGCTGCTTTTTTAAATGCTGGAAGTTTTCCTAATGACCCTCCAACTTCGAGAGACTCCTTTCCTCCTGAATTGGATACTAAGTCAAACTTCTGGCTGCTACTTGGCCTATTTAGGGAGAAATCACAGCTGGGCAACTTCCCCATTACTGACATCACAGCTCCAAATCCGGTTCAGTCACCAACCCTATGCTGATCTACAACACAAATGTCTCGATTTTAAAATTCTCATCCTTGCTTTCATATCTGTCCATAGCCTCATCCCTAAAGCTTTACAGCTATCTGAAATCTCTGCCAATTTTCATCTCTTGCATATCCCTAATTATTACTGTACCACCATTGATATCATAGAAATCATAGAATCCCTACAGTGCAGAAGGAGGCCATTCGGCCCATCGAGTCTGCACCGATCACAATCCCACCCAGGCCTTAGCCCCACATATTTACCCACTAATCCCTCTAACCTACGCATCTCAGGACTCTAAGGGGCAATTTTTAACCTGGCCAATCAACCTAACCCGCACATTTTTGGACTGTGGGAGGAAACCGGAGCACCCGGAGGAAACCCACGCAGACACGAGGAGAATGTGCAAACTCCACACAGACAGTGACCCGAGCCGGGAATCGAACCCGGGACCCTGGAGCTGTGAAGCAGCAGGGCTAACCACTGTGCTACCGTGCCGCCCTTGTCTTCAACTGCCTAGATCACAATCTCTGTCTTTCTCTTTCTAATCCGCTCTACCTCTCTCCTCCTTCAACATGATCCTTATGACCTACTCTTTGATTAAATGTTTTGGTCAATGTCAAATTTTTTTTGATGGTGCACCTGTGAATTGCTTTGGGATGCTTTATGATATTAAAACATGCTATATGAATGCAAATTGTTGTTGCCAAACATGGGATTAGTTGAAACGTGTTTTGTTTTATTCATTCGGGGGATGTTGGCGTCGCTGGCTGGGCCATCGCTAATTGCCCTTGAACTGAATGGTTTTCTGGGCCCTTTCAGAGTTACTTTCAGGGTCAGGAGCCAAATAAGACTTTGAACAGCTTTATAATTACAATCTACATTTTGTTCCCATATGTAGTCACTCACTTTTAATATGGTGCATTACTGCTTATAAGCAACTTGGTTACAAATAACTTCCTGTGGGTTTCTGTCCAGTAATACCCATCCCCCACCTCATGAGGAGCGCCAACACCACAAGGCCCCAAGGCTGCTATGTTGCCTACATTACAACAGTGATTACACTTCAAAAGTTCTTCATTTTGGGTAAAACACTCCTGAGGGCTTGAAAGGCGCTATATAAATCCAAGTCTTGTCTTTTACACAACCTCCATCTTCTGTCTGTATAAATCACTTGACCTTGCCATTTTCAGGAACGCTACTACAGCCCGAAGGCAAATGAAATTCCTGTTCCATCTCGGTTGCCATGGCAATATAGAGCCATTGGAATTTGAGTCTGATGCCTCGCGGATAGGAGAAGATGGGAAAAGAGAAAGTATTTAACAGTTCTTAAGTTTGCCTCTAACTATCAAATCCTCCCTTCGTCTTGCAGCTGGTAAAGGATTTTTCTCATCACCCCAGTCAAGGAGCAGGAGCAAGGGAAGATGGTTGACTTTCTTCTTATTGATAACAGCGGCAGCAAAGCTAATTGAAGCTCCCTCATTCCTACCCCAATTGGGATCAAGTAACTCCATGATGCGCGTCAATTGAACACGAGGCACGAAGCTTCGGTAACAGAAGGCTTTTATTGTCTAACAATGGAACTAATAGAACGTAAACACACTATCCCAGACTGACGAGGTCCCGCCCGAGCAGGGGGTCTTATACCTCTCCCAGGAGGCGGAGCCCGACTGGGATGTGCCACAACAGT
This sequence comes from Mustelus asterias, assembly GCF_964213995.1. Lineage (NCBI taxonomy): Eukaryota > Metazoa > Chordata > Chondrichthyes > Carcharhiniformes > Triakidae > Mustelus > Mustelus asterias. The sequence continues at coordinate 47,479,528 of NC_135809.1, read as the reverse complement.
AACAACCACAGGTGTATTAATCCCACCCTAGCCCAACAACAACATTAGAACAATCCCACAGTGGGAACACCCTAGCCCAACAACAACATTAGAACAATCCCACAGTGGGAACCAACGATGGTTCACCACATTCACCCCTCCTCTGAGAACAAAGGCCGGCGGGGTACGAAAACAGACTAAAATGTCAACAGATTATAAGTTCAGATGGTCTGGAGGACTGCACCGTCGTTGTGACCTCCTCAATACCGGCGGTGACACCGGAGTAGGTGCTTGCGGTGGCGTTCTCCCCAAAACAGCGTCCAGCTGTTCTCCCACGGACTCACAGGCCGGTTGACCCTGATGAAACGGTAGTGCAGGGGATCCTGGTACATTCTGCGATGGCGCTGATCTCCGGGGCTCAGGCAAGCTGTGCATTGGAGTAAAACTGTTAAGCACTGGTCCCGGTGCTGTCCGCACCACGTCCGGGGGAGAAATAAGAGATAAGGGATTCGTCACTGGGGGTATGGGAGCGACAGGAGTTGCTACGTCCCCTGCGGGCGCCAGGTCTCGGATCGAGACTGTGTCCTCTCGCTCGTCAGGATATGCCACATAGGCATACTGAGGGTTGGCGTGGAGGAGGTGGACCTGTTCGACCAAGGGTTCGGACTTGCGGGCCCTTACATGTCGCCGCAGAAGGACGGGTCCTGGGTACGTCAACCAGGCTGGTAAAGATATCCCCGAGGACGACTTCCGAGGGAATGAGAACATCCTCTCGTGGGGAGTAGCATTGGTTGCCGTACACAGGAGGGAGCGAATGGAGTGAAGCGCATTAGGGAGGACCTCCTGCCAATGGGAGACTGGAAGGCCTTTGGACTTCAGTGCCAATAGGACAGCCTTCCAGACTGTAGCATTCTCTCTTTCCACCTGTCCATTACCCCTAACTCGTGGTCCTACTAGAGGCAATCCCGTATGAGAGCAGGAATTGCCTCAAGTCATTACTCATGAACGACGAGCCCCTGTCGCTATGGATATAGCTGGGGTACCCGAACAGGGTAAAAAGATCACGGAATGCCTTGATCACCATGGCAGTCGACGTGTCCGCGCAGGGGACAACAAACGGGAACCGGGAGTACTCATCTATTATGTTCAGAAAGTACACGTTCCGATCTGTTGAGGGAAGGGGGCCCTTAAAATCCACACTCAGCCTCTCGAAGGGGCGAGTGGCCTTGACCAAATGTGCCCGGTCAGGTCGGTAAAAGTGCGGTTTGCATTCCGCGCAAATCCGACAGCTCCTTGTCACCGACCTGACGTCCTCCACAGAGTAAGGCAGGTTGCGGGCTTTGATAAAGTGGTAGAGCCGAGTGACCCCAGGATGGCACAGGTCATTATGGAGGGCGTTCAAGCGGTCCTCCTGCATAGTAGCGCATGTTCCACGCGAGAGGGCATCCGAGGGCTCATTGAGTTTCCCTGGACGATACATGATATCGTAGTTATAGGTGGAGAGTTCAATTCTCCACCGCAAGATCTTATCATTCTTGATCTTGCCCCTCTGTGTGTTGTTGAACATGAACGCCACAGACCGCTGGTCCGTGATCAGGGTGAACCGCTTCCCCGCCAAGTAATGGCGCCAGTGTCTGACGGCCTCCACAATGGCCTGGGCCTCCTTTTCCACCGCTGAATGCCGAATTTCGGGGCCTTGGAGGGTGCGGGAAAAAAACGCGACGGGCCTGCCCGCCTGGTTTAGTGTGGCAGCCAGGGCGAAATCAGATGCATCGCTTTCCACCTGAAAAGGGATGGATTCGTCTACCACGTGCATCGTGGCTTTCGCGATGTCGTGTTTCAATTCCTTGAAGGCCAATTGGGCCTCTGGCGTGAGTGGAAAAGTCGTGGACTTAATAAGCGGACGGGCTTTGTCCGCGTAGTTGGGGACCCACTGCGCATAATAGGAGAAGAAGCCTAGGCATCTTCTCAGTGCTTTTGCGCTAGCGGGCAAGGGAAGTTCAGCAAGGGGGCGCATACGGTCGGGATCAGGGCCAATGACCCCGTTTTCCACCACGTATCCCAGGATGGCTAACCGGCGCGTACGGAATACACACTTCTCCCTGTTGTAGGTCAAATTCAGGCGAGATGCAGTGCGTAAAAAGTTCTGGAGATTGGTGTCATGGTCCTGCTGATCACGGCCGCAGATGGTGACATTATCCAGGTACGGGAAGGTAGCCCGCAGCCTGTTCTGGTCCACCATTCGGTCCATAGCACGCTGGAAGACCGAGACCCCATTGGTGACACCAAATGGAACCCTAAGAAACTGATACAGACGACCATCCGCCTCAAAGGCCATGTAGTGTCGGTCCTCTGGGCGAATGGGGAGTTGGTGGTAGGCGGACTTAAGGTCTATGGTGGAGAACACCCGGTACTGCGCAATCTGATTGACCATATCAGATATGCGCGGGAGGGGATACGCATCCAGCTGCGTATATCGATTAATGGTCTGACTGTAATCAATGACCATCCGGGGTTTGTTCCCGCTCTTGACCACCACAACCTGCGCTCTCCACGGACTAACACTGGGCTGTACGATCCCTTCTTTGAGGAGCCGCTGAACCTCAGATCTGATGAAGATCCGATCTTCAGTGCTGTAACGCCTACTTTTAGTAGCGATGGGCTTGCAGCCTGGTACCAGATTCTTGAATAAAGAGGGTGTGGTGATCTTTAATGTAGAAAGATTGCATGCGGGGCGCTTTGGACAATTTGGAGACTGCAGCTGTTCCCCTACTGTCAGCGAAGGGAGTGGCCCACCGTACTGTAGGATCACACTCTTCATGTGGACCATAAAGTTTAGTCCGAGGAGAATTGGTGCGCAAAGATGCGGCAACACAAGGAGCCTGAATCGCTCGTAAATTGTGCCTTGCACTTTCAAGGTTACCACACAACGTCCCAGCACAGCGACAGACCGGAACCTTGATGCCATAGAGATTGGCTGTTTGGCAGGTTGAATCTGGAGTCCACACCTCTTTACAGTGTCAGGGTGAATAAAGCTCTCAGTGCTCCCGCTGTCAAACAGACAATAAATTGCACGACCATTTACCTGTATATCCATCATTGAACAGTCAAGCCTGTGGTGTTTAGCCTGGTTCAGGGTGATCGACGCCACCGTTGGTCCGTGAACGTCACTGCAGGCAGCTGAGGTCGATGCTGAGGACCCCTGCTGGTCGCTCATGGTCATCGTCGACCAAAATGGCCACCCCCATGAATCGCACATGGTTGAGGGCGCCAAACGTAGCGACTCTTGGTGGTCATCCTCCTCCGACTCCGTCGACCACAATGGCGTCGTCCTGGACTCGCACGTGGACGAACCCCGTGAGTACTTCGACATCGATGGTGATGATCCCCGTTCCGAAGGGTCACAGGCTGCACTGCCGTTCTTGGGCTTCGATCTGCACACCTTCGCATAATGCCCCTTTTTACCGCATAGGTTACAGACCACCGCTTTAGCGGGACACTTTTGTCGTGGATGCTTGGCTCCTCCGCAGAAGTAGCACCGCAGGCCGCATGGGGCTGCAGCCGTCGTCGGGTCCACATGGGAGCACGCCACAACACTGCACTTCGAGCCCGTGGGGCGAGGAGGGATTTGCGACTGCTCCTGCCACGTTGTCTCCACTTGGTCCTCCGGATACAGGACCAAGCTCTTCGAAGCCGCCTCAAGCATTTCAGCCAATTCCATAGCTTGGGTCAGGTTGAGATTCCCCTTTTCTAGCAGCTTGAGACGGATGTATGAAGACCCTACCCCTGCCACAAACGCATTTCGGGCGAGGTCATACATGTACTGCTCAGCCGACACAGCTTTGCAGTCACAGCCCCTGGCAAGCTGCAAGAGCTCATTGGCGTAATCCTCCATGGTTTCGCCCGACTGCCGACGTCGTGTAGCGAGGAGGTAACGAGCGTGGATCTCGTTGGGAGGTTTCGTGTAGCGCTTTTTTAAAAGCTCGAGGGCCCTCGGGTAAGTGGTGGCCGCACGGATTGCGAGGTAGACTGTGTCGCTTACCCTCGCATGGAGGACCCGGAGTCTGTCATCATCTGTGGTGACCGCTGCGGAGGCTGCCAGGTAGTCTTCAAAACACTTCAACCAATGGTCGAAGGTGTTAGAAGCGCCCACCGCACGTGGATCTAGCGTCAGACGTTCTGGTTTTAGGATTTGCTCCATACTCTCCTTTCTTTTTCCCTTCCGTCGAGAGCTTAATGTTAGACAATAAAATTGATGCGCGTCAATTGAACACGAGGCACGAAGCTTCGGTAACAGAAGGCTTTTATTGTCTAACAATGGAACTAATAGAACGTAAACACACTATCCCAGACTGAAGAGGTCCCGCCCGAGCAGGGGGTCTTATACCTCTCCCAGGAGGCGGAGCCCGACTGGGATGTGCCACAACAGTAACAACCACAGGTGTATTAATCCCACCCTAGCCCAACAACAACATTAGAACAATCCCACAGTGGGAACCAACGATGGTTCACCACACTCCACGCAGATGGTGGATCGAACAGGGATTTGGAATCTGTATGTCTCAGCTACTCACTGAATGCATTCACCAAGCCATCAAGGGACATCTTTGGAATATGAGTACCTCATTTGTGTTGCGGATCTGACTGAATCACAGCGATCCGTTTCCTTTAACATGTGTTTAGCAGGCATCAATGAAGATGTGATCACTTTTTAAGATAGTGACAAGGGAGCATATTGTCCTTTTGGCTTGATTGTGTCAGACTTTGTTACAGCTCATTTCATATCACTGTTATGTTGGACAGCCATGAAAGGCGAAAGAAAGAAAATTTGCTCTTGTATTTCCTGGCTTGTGATTTGTTATTAAATCTATCACATTAAATGGAATGTAAAGGAACACATTAAACCCGCTGGATAGAGCAGATATGTCTGTAGCTTGGCAATACTCCCAGATTCACACCGTTTTATTTCATCATTTTCTGCCTTCATTTCAAATTTTCAGCAGCCACAGTATTTTGCTTTTTTCTTATTCGCGACCCCTTTCCTGTCCGAAGATTTACAACTCTCCTGCATACCACTCACCATTAAGATGACCAGCCTGACTTCCACAACACCATCCCATGTTGTGTTCAACACACTCACTCCTTTCTCCTTAGATCAGAAAGGTTAAGAGACAATTTAATTGAGGTGTTCAAGATCATGAAGGATTTTGAGAGAGTGAATAAGGAGAATCAGCTTGCAGTAGCAAAAGAATCAGTAACCAGAGGATAGAGCTTCAAGGGAATTAACTTAAGAACCAGAGGTATCACAAAGAGAAAATAATTTGTGGAGTGGGTTGTGATCTTGAAAACAGCCTGAATAGTTGATGGAAAAGGATTCAATGCTAACATTCAACAAGGATTAGATAAATATGGTTCTGATGAAGGGCCATCCAGACTCGTAGAATCCTTCAGTGCAGAAGGAGGCCATTTGGCCCATCAAGTCTACACTGACCACAATCCCACCCAGGTCCTATCCCCATAACCCCTTGCATTTACGCTAGCTAGTCCCCCTGACACTAAGGGGCAATTTAGAATGGCCAATCCACCTAACCCGCACATCTTTGCACTGTGGGAGGAAACTGGAGCACCCAGAGGAAACCCCCGCCAACAGGGGGAGGATGTGCAAACTCCACACAGACAGTGACCCAAGTCGGGAATCGAATCTGGGTCCTGGTGCTGTGAGGCAGCGGTGCTAATCACTGTGCCACCATGCTGACTTAAAATGTTGGCTCTATTCTCTCTCCACAGATGCTGTCAGACCTGCTAAGATTTTCCAGAATTTTCTGTCTTTGTTTCAGATTCCAGTATCCACAGCTTTTTGCTTTTATCTTAGATAAGTATTTCATGAGTATAATTTGCAGAGGTATGGAGAAAAGATAGGGGGAAATTGAACAAATTGATTAGTTTTATTCAAAGAGTTAACAGAGACACGATGGACTGAGTGGTTTCCCATCTGTGCTGTATCATTTTATGATTTGATATTTCTTTCTATTTCTTTGTCAAATAAGTACTAACAAGCATTTGGGGCTCCTTTTAAAGGCAAACCATTGCAAGCAATTAACCTTCACATAGGCTTCTTCTGAAGATTCTTGTTTCATTAAGGAGCCCTGATGACATAATTGTGATGTGTGTATATCACTTTAAGTGGTTAATTGTGATGTGTGTATATCACTTTAAGTGGTTACCTGACAAGATGTGAGAGATGAATCACATTGGTAAGAGATGCGGTCATGCACTCAGCCATCACCTCGTTCAAAGTTGGCAGGACTCCTTAAGGGGGCTGTTTCAAAGCCACGTGAGATCCTTGGTTTCATTAATTGAGGATTAGAGCACAAAAGCAAGGAAATTATGCTTTATAAAACACTGGTTAGGCCCCAGTGGAGTATTGTGTTTGATTCTGGGCACCATACTTTAGGAAGAATGTCAAGGCCTAGCAGGCAGTACAGGGGAGATTTACTGGTGTGCAGAACTTCTGTTATTTGGAGAGATTAGAAAAGCTAAGATTGTTCTTCTGACGGAGACAGTTAACGGAGATTTGATAGGGGTGCGCAAAATGTTGAAAATTTTGACGAAGTAAATAGGGTGAAACTGCCTTCAGTTGTAAAAGGGCCAATAATTAAAAGGACACAAATTTAAGGCAAAAGACAAAATAACCAGAAATGACATGAACAAAACATCGAACTATGATGAATCCAGAATCCGCTTCTTGAAAGGGTGCTGGAAGCAGACTCAATGGGTGGGATTTTCCAGCCCCTCCCATTGCCAGGATTGTTCAGTCCTGCCAAAAGTCAATGGACCTTTGACTGGGCTGTTGCATCCCCTGCGGCGGGTGCCACCACGGTGGAGTTAGAAAATCTAAGCCAATTGTAACACGGTGGCACAGTGATTAGCATTGCTGCCTCACAGCGTCAGGAACCCGAGTTCAATAATGGCCTTGGGTGACTGTCTGTGTGGAGTTTGCATGTTCGCCCCCTGTCTGCATGGGTTTCTTCCGGGTGCTCCTGTTTCCTCCCACAGTCCAACAATGTGCAGGTTAGGTTGATTGGCCATGCTAAATTATCCCTTCGTGTCAGGATGATTAGCAAGGTAAATATGTGGGGTTATGGGGATAGAACCTGAGTGGGATTATTGTCAGTGCAGGCTCACTGGGCCGAATGGGCTCCTTCTACACTGTAAGGATTCTATGAACACTGAAAAAAATTGGATATATTCTTTTTATGGAAAATACGTCAAGCTTTTAGGAAAGAGCAAGGGAGTGAGACTAATTAGTAGCTCTTTCAAAGAGCCAGTACAAGCACAATGAGGGGGTGGGATGGTGGCACAGTGGTTAGCACTGCTGGCTCACAGCGCCAGGGACCCGGGTTCGATTCCTGGCTTGGGTCACTGTCTGTGTAGAGTTTGCACATTCGTCCCGTGTCTGCGTGGATTTCCTCTGGGTGCTCCAGTTTCCTCTCATAGTCCAAAGGTGTGCGGGTTAGGTGGATTGGCCGTGCTAAATTGCCCCTTACTGTCAGGGGGACTAGCTAGGGTAAATGCATGGGGTTACGGGGATAGGGCCTGGATGGGATTGTGGTCGGTGAAACGTGATGGGCCAAATGGCCTCTTCTACACTGTAGGATTCTATGATTCTATGAAGGGAATGCCCTCATTCAGTACTCTATGATTATATACAAACCAGTACTTTGGCTGCATCATGCAGTCAGTTTTAACCAGTTCTTCGCGCTACTACTTACAAAGCCGTCGGCACTCCTAACGATGTTATCAGTAGTCTTCACTTGGATAAAAACATCCGAAGAAATGGACAGGAATAGAACTTGAAAGGATGTTAATGATATGCATAATTCTCCAGAGAAAGTATTAATTTTTAAATGGAATTTTAAATGTTGAGACTCATATCAGTAAGGGAGAAGACAGGAGACCTGAATGGCATGAAAATGAGTTGCTGGTGCAGTTCTCTCTGTCTCAATCTTATTCTGGATTGTTTTTTCAGGATTTTCAGTGCCAGGTAGCTGTCAGAATCTGTTCCTCAAATGCACGGACACTTTACAAGGCAACATTTTTCTTTTCTGTGCTTCACAATGGTGCCAAATCTTGCGCTATGCAACTGTGCCAAACTTTGCCTCATATCAAATTACCTGTTAACTCTTTCGACGTGCATTTATCTCCAAATATATATTATACATCTTAGCCATGAATATTGTAGTCACTTCCGTAAACACTTGCCATACATCTCTGATCTATTGTGGCATGTCATGTACAACATCAGTTATTTAACTTTGTTTAATTATTTTTAAACTAACATTCAGCTTTGAAAACAATCACCCTGCTAGTGGGCTGCAAAAAGGATCATAATCAGGCATTTTAGCATCACTGTAAACGGACAGCTTTCCAGTTCATTCATTATTAAGCTTAAAGGCAAACTGGTACATCAGCAGTTTTAATAGCATTCCGTCAGGTCCCACAATGTTGAATTACATAAAGGCCAAAGCTACCCACATCCGCAGAAGCAGCCATAGCCAGAGTTTTTGGCTAGAATAGTTTAGTTGCTTGCATGATCACAGAAGTGGAATAGGGAATGATGTAGATACTGGGGTATGGACAAGTAACACAAGGAAGAGGAGATCAGAAATGGCCTTATTGGTCCAATACGGGCAATGGCAGATGTCATTGACTGAACAGCATGAGGTCAAAGGCTACAACACAAGGTCAAGAGTTCTGCACAGCTATGACACTCCAGAGGCAGGGAGGTAGTAGTAAGTGGCAAACTAAATGATTCAGGAAAATCTGAATAATACAAATTAGGGCGAGAAATTGACTGATCATGCCTAATGGCTCAGGGGTGCTTTGGTGCTATTCCATAGAATTATAGAATCCCTACAGTGCAGAAGGAGGCCATTCGGTCCATTGAGTCCGCACCAACAACAATCCCACCCAGTCCCTATCCCTATAACCCCATGTATTTACCCTGCTAATCCCCCTGACGCTAAGGGATAATGAAGCATGGCCAACCAATCTAACTGGTAAATCTTTGGAGATGGATAGCCATTTGCTGCCTCCAACCTGGATGAGAATGTCATGCTCAAGGAGGAGCACACAATGTTCTGGAGGCAAATCAATGCAGAGCAGATAGCACAGATATATAATCGGCCACATGACCCAGGGAACATTACATGGCACAAAGAGTCTGAGATACCAAGCACAGAGTTGCACATCTCACAGGCAGGCGACCAGGAGATCAATCAGACAAGACATTCAATGAGGTCTTCATGACTGTATGTTCAAACTTATGTCTTAATAATTTGAGTGAGTGTAGATGAGTTGTGTGGGAGGTCTTGTGGGCCAATGGAAAGCATTCCTGGCTGTGAACCAGAAGTTCCAGGTTCGGGTCCCACTCAGGACTTGATGGCCAAGGAATGTGCGGTCAAACAGGTTGAGTGTCAACCTGCAAATCCTTCCAAACATGCAAATGACTAATGGCGGTAAGAGCAGGAGAGACTCCTGGTCAGCCATACTTGATTGGAGTGGTGTCCCTCAAGCTAAAAACCCCTGGCAACAGACTAGCAACCTGATTTGGGAATTACTAACTATGAAAAGAAGTGAAATTCTGCCTTAGTGCACCACTAGGTGCAGAAGGAGAATTGGGTTGGAGATGGGTGCTGTACCAGGCTGGGGGAAGGGGATTTGGAGTGAGGTTGGGGGCAGGAAGGGGGTGAAAGCACAGAGACAAAAGTGACAAATGGTCATTGATTTTCTGGGAATAAAAGTGTTAAAGTCGGAGGTAAAAGTAAGCAAGTTGTCAGAAGCAGAATTCTCATGATGGGTTGGGAGGCCAGCCACACTTGAGTCAAAAACAAAAACAAAACTATTACCCTTTGACAGTCAGAAGCAAAGAAATTGCTTCGCTCCAAGTCTGAAGTGTTTCAACTTAATCTGGAGCACGAGTGAAACCCCCAGTTAAACTTGAAGAAGCAGAAAATCTTAGGAGAGCATCTTTTAATGAAATACACAGTCTGCCCTGTCACTACAACAGCCTGAAATTGATTTCATACTTCATCCTAACATTCCGATCCTCACACAAACACGCTCAATGTAGCTGAACCTGAAATTGGTGTTTTCTCCATTTCATCAAGTTGTCATTCAGCATGACTCGGTGAGTCAGCTCCTGTCATAACAAAACAGACAATTTTGGCATTTTATTATTGCAAACAAAAGTTTAATCACAAAAGGGACCACCAAGACCATAGAGGCACAGATCTTGCACTAACATTTACATTTTAACTTATACATCAGTTCATAAGTGATTTGGGTCAGCTCGGTAAATTAGTTCCTGATTAAACTAAGTGCTTGAAGAGGTGTCAGTGTTGGGGGGAAAGGGGGGCGGGGGGCGGGGGGCGGGGGGGGGGGGTGGGGGGAGGAAACAGGGGAGTGTAAGAGCAGTTGAAGAGAGTGGAAGCCTTAATTTTAATTGAAAAATTAAAATTGTTTCTCAAACAGCAAGCAGCTCAGACTCCCTCTCTTGTATATCTTTGGTCTTGCGCCAGGATTGTGAAGATGCAAACATAGTAGCTGCTCAGTGTAGGCGTAGCCTGACATTTTTCTCATTCTAATTTAAGCAGATCATACAAAACAATATGTTCTGTGTGTGAGATTGATTTTAATCGGTTATTGAACCTGCTACCCGTCTCCCTCATCCTGATTTGGGTCAGCTGAGGAAGTCCTCCTGCCTAGTGAGGCACAGTTTTTCCCTCAGCCTCCCTCTTTCTCAGGCTGTAACCTTCCACCTTCATCCCATCCTCAAAGACCTCGCCAGCCTTGGGAGAATGCCAAGGTTGTGCAGCTAGGTGGCATTATTGTCTATGTCTACAGGAAGGCTTTTGCGTGTCATTGGACTGCAGGAGAAATGGTTTTGGCAGCTTCAACCTACTCCCAAGGCAACGTCTTCCTCTACTCTCCTAGACGTGGAGCTCCGGTTTATTCATGTTTGAGCACAAACGCATGCTGGCTCCTCTTTTGCCTGTGCCTTCAACAAACAATAAAGATGGAATTTTCCCGTCCCACCGCCACGGGAATCGAATTGCGCGGGACACAGACCATGCAAAGGTTCATTGACCTCGGGCAGGATTTTCCGACCTTGAAGTGAGCTGGAAAATCCCGCCCTAAGAGTAGACCGCGTGGAAGCAAATTACTGCAGATATTAAGTTTAAGTTAAGTTTAAATTTATTTATTAGTGCCATAAGTAGGCTTACATTAACACTGCAACAAAGTTACTGCGAAAATCCCTGAGTCGCCTGTTCAATGTATATTCCCTTTAGACCCATCTCTTGTTTCATTATTTGTCCCATTACCGTCATCTTTTGCCCTGCATCGTTATCCATTTTCTCATTTAATCTCTTCTGTATTCTACCCTATCACTGTCCTTTTTTTTTCTTTCACACCCCTCTCCCCCCACAACTTGCCCTGCCTTGTATCTTCCTTAAAACCTATTACATCTCTAACTTCTCCAAGGTTTAATGAAAGATTATCAGATGGAAATGCTGTGGCTACCAGAGCAGGTCAGAGGCTAGGAATACTGTGGCGACCAACTCACCTCCTGACTCCCCAAAGCCTGTCCACCATCTACGAGGAGTGTGATGGAATACTCTCCACTTGCCTGGAACAGTGCAGTTCCAACAACATTCAAGAAGCTCGACACCATCCAGGACAAAGCAGCCCGCTTGATTGTTACCCCTTCCACAAAGATCTCTCCACCACCACTGAACAGTGCCAGCCATATGTACTATCTACAAGATGCATAGCATGAATTTACCAAAGTTCCTTAGGCAGCACCTTCCAAACCCACAACCACTACCATCTAGAAGGACAAGGGCAGCAGACACATAGGAACAACATCACCAGAGGGTTGCCCTCCAAGTCACTCACCATCCTGACTTGGAAATATATTACTGCTCCTTCATTGTCACTCGATCAAAATCCTGAATTTTCCTCCATAACAATACTGTGGGTGTACCTACATCTCAGGGACTGCAGCGGTTCAAGAAGGCAGCTCATCACCATCTTCCCAAGGGTAACTAAGGATGGGCAATAAATGTGGCCTAACCAGCGATGCCCACGTCCCATAAATGAATTTTTAAAAAGATGCAGCATGACCTGCTGTGTGTTTCCAAGTGTCAGATGTCAATGAATATGAACACAAAATGTGTTCTCTCCTTCTGACCATCTTTGTAACGCTGCTTTTTGTCTCCTCTGGAGGACAATTACTTCATTGCTGCCTCTCTTGGGCTGTAGGACTTCCTTACAGTTCACCACATTTTCCCAAACATTTATGGCATGATTTTAGAATCACTGGGCGGGATTCTCCGGCCGCGCATATTACAAGAGCTCAACGGACCCTTAAATGGTCCACTGAATTTTCTGTCTCACCCATTAAGGTTCCTGTGGTGTGCGAGACGGGAGAATTTCAGCCTGTTTCCTCCCTCTGATCATTGTGTTTCTTTGAAGATTTTTGGGAGTATTTTCACTGTACTTTGTTCTGTTTAAACCTCGGGTGTTAGTATTTGGATAATGCAAAATTGAAATGACAAAGTTATAGGTGCAATACTCAGTTGAGACCATGGAAGGTAAACTTAGAGTTGCTTAGGTACATGCCTTGTAATGATGTGGAGTGATTTCTATTCTATAGCCAATGAAGTGATGGGAACCAAAATTCAAAATAGCCTTGTTGCGCTGTGCACTATGTATCCCAATGGCAAATAACATGGAAAGCAATGAATAAACCTCAGCAGTGTTGTGTTGTTTCCAGCTTAGAGGCAGACAACATTTTCTTGGCACTTATGGTGTGGTTGTATTTTGTTTGAGAGACACAATGTAAAAAGATTACTTCTGCTGCTAGACTTCTTTTTTGATAAAATGAGAATCCCTGTAACTGGATTTTCTCAGAACTAACAGGCTTGCAATTCTCCAGAATGCTGCCAGAACAAATGGCTCAGCACCAATAGGTTTGGCACATTAACACTGCGAGTCTATCATAGAACTAGTTCAGCAATTACCACACAGAAAAGCTTCACAAGATAGCAGTTTGAAACCCATTGTTAGAGGCGCGATTTCAATTTTCTTTTGAATCTGGTTTTAGGAAGGTCGAAGTGTGGTTAATCTTGAAATGGAATACGAAGATCTAATCACAAACTCAACATACAGGACACCTCACAGATTGGTAAGGGCAGATGAAATTGGTTGGACAAACAACACATAACACAGACCTGTGCATTAAGAATCTCTCAAGAAAGTGCAGAGAGGAGAATATGATGGTGAAAATCACACATAGGCAACAAAACACACCTGATTTTCCTTCTATTGAAACAAATGGTCTCAGTCTCAGCCCTGGCAACTGCACATCCTGTTCCACGTGGGAACTCAAAAATGCTTATCTGGAGTGTGCATGAATTTTTATCAGCTGGAGGAGCTTGAGTTGCAGGTTTCAGAGGTTGAACAGCAGCTGGCATCACTACAGTGTACCCACATGGCTTAGAATGATGTGTATTTTAGAGGTTGTCATACTTACCTTAAGGTTTTAAGGCAGAGAAGGAATGGGTGACTGACAGACAGACAAGACGGGTCAGGCAGGGAGTGCAGCAGTTCCCTGCATGCATCTTATTCCCTAACTTGTATTTCATTTTGTACCACCGATGGCTCAGCTGTAAGGCAAGAGCCTGGGGCATAGGGTTTGAGTGGGGAAGCAGAGAGGTGTTCCTGTAGCCACAGATGTGACGCCAGGATAGTATGTTACCTCCCTGGTCCCAAGATCAAGGATATCACAGAGCAGCTGCAGTGCATTCTAAGGTGAAGGGATGAATAGCCAGAAGTTGTAGTCCATATTGGTACCAATGGCAAAGGTAGAAAGAGGGATGAGGTCCTGCAGGAGATTTTAAGGAGCTAAGAAATTAAAACATAGGACATCCAGTGCTGAATGCTTGGATTACTTCCAGTGGCATATGTTAGCGAATGCAGAAATAGATGGACAGTACAGATGAACATGTGGCTGGAGAGATGATGGAGGAGGGAAGGCTTCAGATTCTTGGGGCATTGGGGTTGGTTCTGGGTGAGATGGGACTACCTAACTCAATAGGAACACCATTGCCCGTGAGTCAAAAGGCTGTTACCTCAAGGCCCACTCCAGAACTTGAACATAAAAAAATCAAAACTCACACTCTACTAAGAGAGTCTGTGTTTCAGATGAGACATTAAACTCTCGGGTGGATGTAAAATGTCCCAAGACACAACTTCTAAGAAGAGTGGAGGGTTGCAGGGTGGGTATCCCTGGTTTCCTCAATCAAGTTCACAAAAACAGATTATCACATTGTTTGTGGGTGAATGCTCTGTGCAAATTGGCAGGAAATGAGTAAATAAATATGGAGGGAAGAGGAAACAAAGAGTAGAAAATAGATAACTGAGGGGTTTCACAATGCCTGTTATATATTTCAATGAAAGGAGTCTAGTAAATAAGGGAGATGAGTTTAGAGGGTAAATAGACACTTGGAAGGATGGTATTATAGCTATTACTGAAGCAGGAGTTAATGAAGGGCAAGAACACACCTCAACATTTGTGGTTACAGGTTTACAAATGGTGGAAAATAAAAAATGAGGTGGAAATCAAAAGCAGTTGTGTACAGGGATGATATATATGTTAAAAGGATCATCAAATGAGACCATATGGGCTGATCTGAGGAACAAAAAGGGGACAGTCACACTGTTGTGAGTCTAACATACACCCAAAGGCAGAAGATAGAAGAGTAGATATGGAGGCAAATTGTTGAGAAGTGTGGAAACAATAGGGCAGGGATAGCAGGGGCTTTCAACCACCCTAACATTAACTTGGATAAAAATCAGTGTGGAGGGCGCAGAATTCTTAATATGTATGAACATTTCTTTGCCTCTTTGGCAGTATACAAAAAGCTCAACAAGAAAAGGGGCAATTCTGGACTTAGCTCCAGGAAATGAAGCTGGGCAGGTATAAGGGGATATCAGTGGGAGAGTATTTTTGTGGCAGTGATCATAATTCAGTTAGATTTAGCATAGCAATGGAAAAGGGTGGAGATAGACCAAGAATAAAATGTTTTAATTGGACAAAGGTCAATTTTACTAAGCTGAGGCATGACTTAGCTCAATCAATCAGGATTGAGTTGCCAATCAATCAGCAACATTTTCTCCTGTAGTATACATTGTTGCGATGATTTGAAATTTGGTATTCTTGCATTTGTCCTGATGAGTGCAAGATGAAAAGCTCCAACAACATTTCTCTCTTTCCACTAGGAGATTTTATGCCACAGTGTTTTACAACAGCCAAGGTTTGAATTTACTCAGATTCTATTTTATTCATTTGCAGGATATGGACATCGCTGGCTAGGCCCGCATTTATTGACCATCTCTAATTGGCTACAAGAAGGTGGTGGTGAGCTGCCTTTTTTAACCGCTGCAGTTCATGTGGTGTAGGTACATCTACAGTGCTGTTAGAAAGGGCGTTCAAGGATTTGGACTCACCGACAGTGAAGGAATGGTGATATATTTCCAAGTCAGGATGGGGAATGGCTTGAAAGGGAATCTCCAGGTGGTGGTGTTCTCATGTATCTGCTGCCCTTATTCTGCTAGATGATAGCATTTGTGGAAGGTGCTGCCAAAGGAGCTTTGTGAGTTTCTGCAGTGCATTTTGTAGATGATACATTCAGCTGCCACTATTTGTCAGCAGTGGATGGAGTGAATGTTTGTGGAAGGGGGGACAAATCAAACAGGCTGCTATCTCTGGAACGGTGTCAAGCTTCTTAAGTGTTGTTGGAGCTACACTGTCTTGTAGATAGTGGACAGGCTTTGAGGAGTCAGGAGCTGAGTTACTAGCCACAGAATTCCAAGCCTCTGACCTGCTCTTGTAGCCACTGCATTTATATGGCTAGTCCAGTTCAGTATTATGTCAATAATAACACCCAGGCTGTTGATTGTGGGGGATTAAGCCACTGAATGCCATGGGATAATGATTCAATTCTCTGTTGTTGGAGATGCCTGGCACTTCTGTGGCATGAAAGCTACTTGCCACTTGTCAGCCCAAGCCTGGAGAGTCGGTGCAGACTCAATGGGCTGAATGTTCTCCTTATGCACTGTGGGGATTTTATGATATTGTCCAGGTGGAGCTAAATTTGGACATGGTTGCTTCAGTATCTGAGGATTTGGTGGTCTAGTAGTTCTCTCACTGGACTGGCGATCCAGACACCCAAGGTAATGCTTTGGGGACACTGGTTTGAATCCCACTACGGCAATAAAAATGTAGAATTAAAAGTCTAATGGTCACTATGAAACCATTGTCAATTGTCGTAAAAACCCATCTGGTTCACTAATGTCCTTGAGGAAGGAAATCTGCCATCTTTACCTCATCTGGCCCACATGTGACTGCAGAACTGCGGTAATGTGGGGAGGCAATGGCTTAGTGGCATTATTGCTGGACCATTAATCCAGAAACTCAGCTCGTGATCCGGGGACCTGGGTTCGAATCTCACCACAGCAGGTGGTGGAATTTGAATTCAATAAAAAATATCTGGAATTCAGAATCTACTGATGACCATGAAACCATTGTGATTGTCAGAAAAACCCATCTGATTCACTGATGTCCTTTAGGGAAGGAAATCTGTTGTCCTTACCTGGTCTGACCTACATGTGACTCCAGAGCCACAGCAATGTGGTTGATTCCCAACTGCCCTCCAAGGGCAACCAGGGATGGGCAATAAATGCTGGCCAACCAGCGACGCCCATGCCCCACAAATGAATTTTTAAAAAGTTGGCTCTTAAATGCCTTATGTCAGTTGCATCAAACCGCTGTAAGTATTAATGGAATGAAATCCATTCCATTTGATGGCTGTAACAATTCTACATAAAATGGTTCGTGTCTCAATCCTCACCCTCATGAACACAAATGCTCAGGATGAAACTATCCACAAAAGGCAACTTCATCTGGAGTAGCTATATATGAGGACAATAATAGACCTATTAACCTAAAGTCACTTATGAGCTCCATTAGCTTACTTCACTCTAAAGTCAGCATCAATGTCAAGATCACAGAAATATGGTTGAAAGCATTCAGAATAAAATTCTTCCTCCATTCATAGTCAATGATGAAAATCAGGACCTTGCTTCCCAACTCTCAGCAGCAAATTGTCAGTGTCATGGGAAGTCAGAAAAAAAGTGTTATTTTAAAGTTAGGGCTATGTTATATCATTGCGACAAAATAATTGGGGTTTTAACCTGTCGCTGGTATAAAATTACCACGAGAAGGATTTATAAGGCCACTATCTCAATTCAATTTTATGGCAGAACTAAGGTGAAATATTACAGAGAGAAACTCAACAAAATGGAACAATGCAAGCAAAGGAAATTGAGATAGAAATTGGTCATGGTCCGTGTTCAGGCACAGACCCAGCAGGCTGTAAACAATAACACCATAAATTGGAGTCCCAGGAGAAAGCAGAAATGAAAACCAATTTCTCCTTCAATATTTTTAAAACTTAAAAGCATTTAACCGGCACAGTAATTTAATATTCTAAGAATAAAACACGACAAACTTAATGAAACCTATGGATCCAAATTGCCCTGCCCGGCTGATTTTGAGCTGCGGGATCAATTCTTTTAACCAGTGTATTTTAGGCTGCATTTTTAATGAACGGAAGGCGATGACAAACAAGTCAAAATGCCAGGGTGAATGCAAGGCTGTACAACGGAAATTACATTTTTTTTTGTCATATACACTGCTCAGTTAATTAGTGCAAACAGCAGAGGACAGTTTCTGCTACTAATAATGTCCGCAAACAGCCAATCGCATTTCTCCACAGTGTTTCTTTGGTGATATTGTGACAGTATTAGATAAAAGGGACACAAAAGAGAAAAGAGTTTTCTGAATATTTCAGATACAGGGCAATTTTAAAAATCTGTCTCTGCACACATTTATAACCATTAGGGAGGTGCACACGGAAACTCTGACAGTATAGGAACAAGAATAGGCCACTCAACCCCTTGAACCTGCTTTGCTGCTCAATTGGATGATAGCTGATTTACATTAACTCATTTACTTGCCTTGGTTTCAAATCCCTTGATGCCTTTTACCTAAATTAATCTTAGTTTTTGAAATTTTCAAGCTGACCTCGCCTCATAGCATGTAAATGTGAGGTTATCCATTTTGGTAGGAATAACAGCAAAATGGACTATTATTTAAATGGTAAAAAGTTGCAGCATGCTGCTGTGCAGAGGGACCTGGGTGTCCTTGTGCAGGAATCTCAAGGAGTTGGTTTGCAGGTGCAGCAGGTAATTAAGAAGGCAGATGGAATTTTGTCCTTCATTGCTAGAGGGATGGAGTTTAAAAACAGCAAGGTTGTGTTGCAGCTGTATAAGGTGCTGGTGAGGCCACACCTGGAGTACTGTGTACAATTTTGGTCTCCTTACTTGAGAAAGGATATACTGGCACTGGAGGGGGTGCAGAGGAGATTCACTAGGTTGATTCCAGAGTTGAGAGGGTTGGCTTATGAGGAGAGATTGAGTAGACTGGGGCTATTGTCATTGGAATTCAGAAGAATGAGGGGAGATCTGATAGAAACAATAAATTATGAAGGGAATAGATAAGATAGAAACAGGGAAGTTGTTTCCACTGGCAGGTGAAACTAGAACTAGGGGGCATGGCCTCAAAATAAGGGGGAGCAGATTTAGGAGTGAGTTGAGGAGGAACTTCTTCACACAAAGGGTTGTGAATCTGTGGAATTCCCTGCCCAGTGAAGCAGTTGAGGCTACCTCATTGAATGTTTTTAAGGCAAGGATAGATAAATTTTTGAACAGTAAAGGAATTAAGGACTATGGTGAGTGGGCAGGTAAGTGGAGCTGAGTCCATGAAAAGATCAGCCATATTGAGGCTTTGCTTTTAAAGCCTTATTGAATGGCGGAGCAGGCTCAAGGGGCCAAATGGTCTACTCCTGCTCCTAGTGCTTATGTTCTTATGTAGGGCGAGAGAATTCCAGATTCCACTGTGTGAAGAAGTGCTTCGTGGCATCACCGCTGAATAGCCTAACACTAATGTTAAAGCTATCTTACCCTTTCCTGGGCTCCCCCACCAGAGGTAACAGAGTAATTCTATTAAAGTCTTTAATTTTTTTAAACCCCTCAATCAGGTCACCTATTAATCATAGAAATAAATCATAGAAACCCTACAGTACAGAAAGAGGCCATTCAGCCCATCGAGTCTGCACCGACCACAATCCCACCCAGGCCCTACCCCCATATCCCTACATATTCACCCACTAATCCCTCTAACCTACGCATCTCAGGACACTAGGGGCAATTTAGCATGGCCAATCAACCTAACCCGCACATCTTTGGACCGCAATGTCTAATTGTCTATACTTGAGCAAATATAGCCTTGACGATGCGAGAACTCTGCTTTGCAAATAAACAAAGGGGTAAACAGAGGTTGCACAGATGAGTTGGGTATTAAAAGTTAGGTTTAAAAAGATTGCTCCAACTGGTCAGCATGGTGCACTCTAACCTCTGTGAATAATGGGAAGCAATTGTCTTAGAATCCCCACAGTGCAGAAGTCTGCACCGACTCTCTGAATGAACATCAACCCCATGCATTTTATCATAGCTAATTGATCTAACCTACACATCTTTGGACACTAAGAGGCGATTTAACATGGTCAGTCCACCTAATAAATAAATAAAACCTTCAATCTATAAGGAAATAAAAGTTCATTGTCCATTATCCTTTGGATCATTGAAACTGGGTTTTAGAGGCTGGGATTTGATTTGTGAGAACCTGGTTGCAGTTGAGAAACTCAAATGTCACTTCAATCAACCCAATGCCACGTTTCGAGTACTGTCGACTCACCCTGATTGAAAGCAAACCAATCCCTGCAGTTATTGCAAAACCATTAAATGAATAGCTGAAAGCATTAGGAATTAAATGTTTCTTCCACCCATAGTCAATGAGGAAAAGCAAAGCCTCAATTACTCTGTTCTCAATTCCAACTGCAAGCAGCAGGGTACTAATACCATTCACACACTGTGATTAATCTCGGTGTGAATCACTAGAAGTATGATAGAGCGGAATTTTTTTTTGTCTCTGATAATATGCATTTGTGCAAGAATCGTGGCTGTAATTATCTGCTGCCATAGCACAAATTTGTTTGGTTTGTTGCCTGTAATTTATTTGAGAAATACCAGTTTTCAGTGAACGTTTTAGAAATTGGATCAGACCAGTTTTTTTCCAAATTGCAAAATTCTAATTAACATTCAAGGGCTGCAGGCAGTAAGTTTGTACACTTGGATAGGATTGAAGGT
The DNA here is from genome assembly GCF_964213995.1 of Mustelus asterias. NCBI lineage: Eukaryota > Metazoa > Chordata > Chondrichthyes > Carcharhiniformes > Triakidae > Mustelus > Mustelus asterias. The sequence continues at coordinate 47,459,155 of NC_135809.1, read as the reverse complement.
CCAATTTATCTAATTGTTTGTATTGAGCTGTGTGCGGTAATAGTCAGTGGGAATTAGCCTTTGAGAAAATGGCCCCTGTTGCAACTACCTCTACCAGCCAGTAATACGGGGTGTTATTTTAGAAAAAAGGTCATAAAATGTTTCCAGTATTGAAAAGCATCCTTCTCAGTGTCCCATATTTTTGAAGATAATGATCATATCATTGCAATGGCTCCCATTATCAGGAGGGATGCTTTCATTGATTCAAAATCATGTACAAAATCTCATCTCTTTGCATCTTGCCTCAGACCCAAAGTTTTCCCTTGGTTAAAATTTCTGTGGAGTTTTCCATGGTGATCTCATCTCCCCACCTCTGCCAATTTAGGAATCACTGTCGGATCACTATAGAACAGGAATGTCCAAACTGTGGTTCCCTGGTGTGAAGGCCTAGGCAAATTAATCTATTTGCATATATATTTCTTATTTTCTGGAGTTTCCTGCTTGGATTTTGTGGACCTGGAAATTTCTAAAGGCATCTTCTGAATGCTGTTCCCTCCATTACAACACCAAGTTATTTTGGCACCCATTGCTTGTGATATTATGCAAGTTGATAAAGATGTGGATTTAAGTTTTGCATGTCGTTCAGAGGTCGGAAATAGTAAAAGACTAAAGTCATGGGTATACACCATTGTCCATTTTACAACTTTAACTGTCAGCACTCATGCACAATCTTCACAAGATTGCCGCTCATCCAAAACAATAGACTCCTTTCACTTCACGCGCTATGAGACTGCAGTTATACAAGGTTGCCCGAGTCTGGTGGACATAGAACTCTGCAGCAACATTTGAATTATACTACATGACAGGAATTGCATTCTGACAGCCAGGTTATTTACTTGCATGAGAGATGTCGAAGGTCTTTTATGGACAGTAGTGAATTACTCCCAGTCAGGTGAGCTTCAATGCAGAGTTAATGCCATATGCATAGATACATAAAACTAGGTGAGGGTTATTGCCATCTGCTGGCTGGAAGGAAAGGCTATTTGTAATCTGCTGACCAAGTGCTACTTCATCCAAGAAGCAGCAGGAAACTGTACTTCTAGAAAATGTGGGACAATAATGAAAGCCCACCCTCCCCCACCCCGCCCCATCTCCTCCCCGCCCCCATCCGCTCTCCACCCCTATTTATTGTTTGGAGTCTGATGTTATGTCTGATTTGAAGTATCCCTTGAAATAATCACTGATACATTGCAGACAGGAGGGTGTCTCATTGAAACTTAAAGAATACTGAAAAGCCTGGATAGAATGGATGTGGAAAAGGTGTTTCCATTAGTAGGAGAGACTAGGATCCGAGGGCACAGCCTCAGGGAAAAATGATGACCCTTTCGAACTGAGATGAGTAGGAATTTCTTCAGCCAGAGGGTGGTGAATCTGTGTAATTCATTGCCACAGAAGGCTGTGGGGGCCAATTCGTTGAGTGTATTTAATGCAGAGATAGATATGTTCCTGATTGGTAAGGGGTCAAAGGTTACGGGGAAAAGGCAGGAGAATGGGGTTGAGAAACATATTAGCCATAATCGAATGGCGAAGCAGATTTGATGGGCTGAATGGCCTAATATTGCTCCTATGGTCTTATGGACCATAAGGTCCATATTGCTCTTATGGTCTTATGGACAGGAATCTCTAATTCTCAAAACATAAAAGAACATCCTGCTTCCTTTTATCCTGACACATCACAATTTCAAAAGTTATTCATCGGCTGTAAAGCACCTTGGGACAACCAACGTGAGTATTTAAAAGGTACCATCTAGATCCATACTCCAAGCAGAAGTGACATGAGAGAGCATCTTCGAGAGAGAACTCACTCCAGAATTAGATGTTTCACAGGTACTAAAATTACAGTGTAAGTTATATCATACTGGATTTGTTTTGGACCAATGTGATACTTATCGTATAATGACAGTTTGAAAGAGTCAAGACATGAACTCATACTGGATTGAAATAAGAGTCAATCTAATGGACACGACAATCTCACTCAACTTTGTTTTAGACTCGGTGTGGGCCCATTTAACACTCATCTTGCAATATATAGAGATAGAACTTGTATTTATCTGGCACGTTTTATGACCTTAGGTTTTGCCAAAGCACTTTATTTTGAGACCACTCCAGAGACTTGAGCACAAAGTCCAGACAAATACTCCTGAGAGGGTCAGCACTCTCAGGGTCGCTAGCCGGAATTCTCCCGCCCCACCCACCACGGAAGCGGAGCGGGCGAGGGGCGGACAATGGAAATGTCTATTGTCCTCGGGTGGGATTTTCCGCTCTCGCTCGAGGGAGCCATAAAATCCTGCCCGCTGCCTTTCTGATAGGATGTTAAACACAAGCCTGACTGTCCTCCAAGGTGAACGAAGAGATCCCATTGCACTATTTTGACAAAGAGCAATGCTTTGAACGATATTTCTCCCCCAACTAAAAACACATTTGTCATTATCTCATTACTACTTGTAAGACTTTATTGTGTTCTAAGTGGCCGTTGTGTTTCCTACATGAAAACAGTGACTACACTTCAAAAGTACTTCAACGGTTGTGAAGCACTTTGGGTCATCTTAAACTCATTGAGGGCACGTTATAAGTGCAAGTTTTCTTTACAACCAAAGAAGTACTTTTGAATTGTAATTGCTGCTGTAATATGGGGCTAGCATTCGCTTGGAGCCAAAAATACATGACATTGATGCTGAGCCTGTTGTGCAAATGCACACTTAAATATCAGTGATACATGATCAGTCATTGTTCCACCACTGACAGGATCGCTTCTGATATTTATTGGTTTGGGGTTTGAGAAGTCTGACAGAATACATTTTATTTAACATATTTTTCTGTATTAATGTGAATTTGCTTGCAATCAAACTGCATCTATGTTTTAATCTCTCAGGAATATTAACATCTGAAGTATATGTTTGTTCCTGATTATCTGACAGTTCTGCTACAGGTTTATGACCGCTGTATTGCAGGCGTTAAATTGCTACCACTTACACTATTCTTTGCTGCTGGACAACTGAGCTATGTGCTTGGAATGTGAATCAATTTTAATGCTAAGTGTGGGAGTCATCAGGACAGTTAAATCCTTGCCAACAATACGAAGATCGAAAGTGAAGTGTTAAAAGTCTTGAGCAGTTTTCAAGAGCTTTCACACCTATTGCCCAGGCATGTTTGAGAGTGCCAATTATATGCACCCATAGGGCCCGATTTTACCATTTCGAGACTAAGTGCCGGGTGCGGGCGCCAAATAGATCCGAGCCTGGAGGCTGCTCTCCAGCGCGCCCATACGCTTTTTTCCGGCGCCGGTCCTGGGGGCGGGGCTTAGCGCCGCCGGTACGATATGAGCTCTGAACTGCGCACGCGCAGTTCGGAAAAAACCTGACAGAATGCGCCCGGGCCGCGGAAAAAAAAGCAGAGAGTGAAGAGAGCCTCTCTGCCGTTCATCCTCTGGTCGGGGGTGGGGAGGGGTGGAGGGGAGGGGGTGTGATGTATCATCCCATGGTGGGGGGGGGGGAGAAGGGGTGTGACTCTCATCCTCTGGCCGCAGACACAGCGGAACCCCCCCGACCACAGGATGAGAGTCACACCCCCTCTCCCCCACCATGGGATGATACATCACACCCCCTCTCCCCCCCCCCCCAGGGGATGATAAGTCACACCCCCTCCCCTCCTCCCACCCCCCCAAGAGGGCAATGTGGGCCCGCCCCTCTCCTCATCTCCCCCCCCCCATCTCATCCCCCCCCCCCCCACCCCACCAGAGTTCCACTGGGCCCGCCTCCCGCCCCTCTCCGGCAGACACCAGCGGACTTGTGTGAAGCCCGGTCCCTTCAGCCGTGGCTCGAAGTCAGTTTCGAGCACCGTGCTGCAGGCTGTCGAAGGACTGAAGGTGAGCGGGAAGGATGGTGGAGGGAGACCACGATCAAGGTAGGTTAGGGGTGTGCTCTGCCGGGGGCGCCTGCTTCCCAAAGGGGTCCGATCCCGGGGAAGGGGGTCTGCCGGGGTGGTCTGCGAAGGGCGGGCCTCAGCGATTCCCCTGCTGAATAAAAGTCCAAATCGGACTTTTATACAGCAGGTTGCTTAATGCGCGGATGCGAATTGGGCCGCACGGTGGTAGAGTGGAAATCGGCGGTAGAGTTGGGCGGGAGCTTCATTAAGTTGATTTCAATGCATGCAAATGCATTTAAAATGTCGCGCCGGTTGATTCGGGCGCGCATCGGAACCGCGCCAAAATCGGCTGTTGGTAAAGGCGCGATTTGCAAAAACTCTGGTGCGGATCGCGTTTTAGGCCCGATGCCTGACTTTACCGCGATTTCGCACCCGAAAACGGGCGCGAAGGTTTGGTAAAATCGGGCCCATAGTCTCAACAGGGAGCTCCCCTGCCAGGAGGGCATATTGGGTGATAGAGAGCACATTCCCCATTTCTGTCCAATTGTTATGGAGCAGATCTAAGATTTTCTAGTATGTAATTATACAGATGGTATTTTCCTACCATAGAATCATTGACTCACTGAAGGAAGCCATCCATATCTGTGCCAACACTTAGGCTGGAATGTTACTACCATCGTGCCGGCAGGATTTTCCCATCCTGCTGCGGTGAACAGAGATTTGGCTGGGCGCCAAATTCTCTGACCTCACTGCAGTGGGAACATGGCATGAATGGCCGGTAAGATCACACCCTTTGAGTTATCTAATTAGTTTCATTCCCCTACTCTTTCCACATTGACCTGAAAGCATTTTCTTTTCAACCATCTATCCAATTCCCTTTTGAATGTTTGTCTTAAATCAACTTCCACCATTTAGTCAGAAAGTGTATTCCAGATCATAGTGCATAATTGCATTAAAAACAATTCTCATCCCCCCGTGTGGTTCATATACTGGCATGTGATTGTGTTAGTCCTGCATGCTCTCACTTGACTTTGCATCTGAATTGATGTGAACTCAAGCCACTTTACATCAGGGCAAACTCTGTAATCTAACTGATGCATGAGTATTCCAGACTCAAAGGTACACCTGAACAATCGTTTCATCTGAATTGTCCAGAGAAAGATTTGACACATCTCTTGCAAAGAACATGGGTGGTTTTCATCTCTGAGTGCTGAGTCAGATCGGCAAAGATGGGCGGCACGGTGGCGTGGTGGTTAGCACTGCTGCCTCACAGTGCCAGGGACCCAAGTTCAATTCCGCCCTTGTGTGACTGTGTAGAGTTTGCATGTTCCCCCCATGGCTACGTGAGTTTCCTCTGGGTGCTCTGGTTTCCTCACACAGTGCAAAGATGTGTGCGTTAGGTCTTGTAACTTGCTTCTTAATGTCAGGGAGATTAGCAAGGTAAATACGTGGGGTTACGGGGATCGAGCCTGGGAGCAGGCTCGATGGGCCAAATGGCCTCCTTCTGCACTGTAAAATTCTATGATTCCAAAAGCCCTCACACTGTAGAGTCAGACTGATTACCATTTCATTGATTTCAATGGGATTAAAAGATGGGCGGAGGACCCATTGCACTAGGTTGCTGCAAGGCAGCAAAGGTGAAAACTACCCCCACCTCACCAATATGTTAAAGTGAAATAAATGTGAGACCAGCAATGGGGAACAGGTCCATCCATTATCTCTGCAAAAGAACGGATTCCCATCCAAGAGGAGAGGCAAAAAGAGAAAACGCTGGAAAATCTCAGCAGGTCTGACAGCATTTGTGCAGAGAGAATAGAGCCAATGTTTCGAGTCTGGATGACTGTCAGAGGGTTTTTGTTTCAGATTCCAGCATCCGCGGTATTCTATATTTACATTACCATGAGAAGAAGAACTTGGGAGCAGAAAACCAAAAGGAACTGAGCTGAGGCCTGAACCCCTCTTTTAAATATTGAATTAAACTCTATAATTAAAATGTAACACATAATAAAAAGCAGTGGCTTCTCCTCCTTACCAAGTTAAGAAAAAGTAGATCTTCTATTTTTAATCACTTGGTGAACTTAAGTACCACTTCTCCAGCTACATAGAGGAACACAGAAAACTGAGGTAATATGGTATTGGTGATCATAGCTCAGCCATTAGGTAATTGTTTTTTTTTACAGAAGTAATTGGTCTGAGCATTGAAACAGAATTTCACTCACGATTGATTTTTTTTCTGTATACTCCAAGCATTAATATGCTGGCTGTGATAACATGATTGAGCATGTTGCTACATAGGTTAGTTACTTGCGACATACTCCCATTAAATCTCTCTGGGGTCAAATGAATTCAATAACTGCAGTTGAGAAGTGATCATTTATCTCTTCTAAATATAATTCTAATCGCAAACAAATTGGAGCTTTGCTAGCCATAATTTTTTAGTCCCCACAGGCATCTTAATGGTTTGAACGAACATTTTAGATGTACAATGCAAACGCAGCGGGGCAAATTTTGTCGTCTGCTCACCATGGGAATTGGAGCAGGTGAGGGGCGGACCATGGAAATGTCCGTTGACCTTGGACGGGATTTTCAAGTTTCGGGGCGAGCGAGACCGGAATATCCCATCCAATAACTAGGAAATAAATAAAGGACCATTCACAATGTGTGAAATATGCTGTGTGTAGTCTGTTAACCCATTTTAGGTCATGTGGCCCGGAATTTTACCGGCCTGCCTGCCAAGGGAATCGGAGCAGGCTAGGGCTGGAGCACGGGAAGGTCCGTTGACCTTGGGCGGGATTTTGGGAAGAGCGACGCCTGAAAATCCCACTCGTGGTTTGAGAATAAGAGATGCAAAGAGAAGCAACACAGATAATTCCTCATGTAATGGAGATGAACTATAGAAAATGATTAAGAAAACTTAATGGGTGGGATTGTGCCAAAAAAATTCAGAAGAAGTGTCGGATTTGTACACAAACTGGAGTAAATACCATTGATTTTTCAGCGGGATTTTCAAAAAGAATCTCCCACGCTCTGTGCCCTGCAGAGTCCCCTAGTGTGAATCTCATTAAAAATCCAGGGGTGGGGCCTGGAGAGGCCAGCAGCATAGCGCTGAGTGGGCCACTGCGCATGCGCCGATCTGTCAGCGCTGAGATGAGCGCATGTGCACTGGCCCCGCACTGCCGGCCTCCCAATCACTGGCCAGCCCAATCATTGGCCAGCCCATGACCCTATATTGCTGGCCATGCGATTCCCCCACACCTGATCGCTGCCCCCCCCGGACGTGTCCGGGCCAGCCTCGACCCCCTCTCCCCCCCAACCCAGCAGTCCTGGTCTCCCGATCCCCCCCTGCCCCTATTGGAAGTCCCAACCACCCCCCCCCCTGCTGTTCCAACCCCCACCCCCCCACAGTCCCAATTCCTCCTACCACAGTCCTGACCCTAGCACGGAGCCGACGTTGCCGGAAATCCGACGGCTGGAGACTTGCGGAGACTGTGGGGTCCAGTGGGAAGTCCGCTAAACGGCCTCTGCTTGAGTATCCCAGCCCACTGCGCTGCACAGCAAGCAGGTAGAATCACCCCCAATATCTGCAGCAAAGAGAGAAATGGGATGAAGGGAAATTTATTCAGAGGTAAATAAAAAAATAAATGGCTTTGATGAGATATGTTCTAAATATATATATTTTTAAAATTAAGGTTTTTTAATAGGAGCAAAGATTATTTGCATAAAATAGTCAAAAATACACGCATTAGGTAGAGGAATTTCCGAAGAAGGGTCATGTTGGACTTGAAACATTAAATCTGTTTCTTCCTCCACAGATGCTGCCAGGCCTGCTGAGCTTTCCAAGCACTTTCTGTCTTAATTATTGAGGAATAGCATTTTGTTCAAATGGTGATGCATGCCCGGATCCACTGGGCAGATAGCAGAGATGCAAGGCAGGATTTCCCGCTCCCATTAAACCATGATGATTAGACTTGGAAAATAGTTCAGGAATGTGCTGCGCTGCATTTACACTCCATTGAGCATTTCTCATTTCCTGTTTCCCAATTAAAACATAAATGGCTGAGCATATTGCAAGAAGATGCAATTTAGGGAAATGTGTCCATCGCATTTTGTGACTGTGCAATGTTGAGTCTTTCATGTCTTTGCCAATTCTGTAGATTGAAATCCAAAAGGCGATATGCTAGTATTCCACGTTGAAGCTCTTTGCATTAATGTGCAAATACACCCAGCATGCAGGGTTCACCTATTTTTGGTACTTACCTTACACACATTGCTATCTTCTCTAAAACCCAAGCTAGTTTGTGAAAATGGAACAACTCTTGAGTGCAGTCCAGCTATGGATGAGACACTAGAAATAGATTTGTCTGCTGCTGTCACTGCTGTGGAAATAGCTGACCAATGATAGAAAAATTCACCATACTACCTAATTTATTTCAGTGTCAGTCCAATACAGCAGTAGGATTCTAACCTCCCAGTCAGGAGGTTGTGGGTTCAAGTCAATTTCAACAAGGTTGACAATTCAATTCCTTTTGGATAAAAGCTGTATTTTTGGAAGTGATGTCTCTGGAGAAGATGTTAAACCAAGACCCTAAATACCAAGTGTACTGAATGTAAAATATCAGGGTTGATTTCAAAATAAGTGCCCAATCAGCCCAGCTTAGTTCTTTAAGGCCTTGAAATATCTTCACTGCAGCCATCAGTTGTTTGTCAAATGATTCCGGGTTTTAGCTTCCTCCATTCTGCCACATATATTAATTATTCTCTGCGTGAAAGATAATTCCTGGATATCAGTTATAAATTTATCTTTCACTAATTCATCAGTGTCCTCATGCAATTAAATTGAATTTAATGTTCCAGATTTGCTTTTTTTTTCATTTCTTTCCTCTAGCCTCAATGAGATGTGTCCATTCCAGAATGAAAGACACAAATTTATTCAGTATCTTCCAAAACTCCAACCTTTTGACATTAGAGGTCTGCCTCGTGATTCATTTCTGCACCGGCTTCAGTTCCTGAATGCCTCCCTTTCTGCTGGAATGACCAGTATGGGGCACAATACTGAAAATGTAGCTGTACCAGCGGAGTGTACAGTTTAAATACAACTTCCCTTGATTTATCTTCACTGTTTTGGCTAAATAGTTCAACATTTTATTGCCTTTGCTGATTGCTCTGTCTCGGTGGGACATGTTGAGCATTGAGCTCTTTCAACTCCAACCTTTAACATTGCAATATCCTACATGATGTATGTGCATCAGTTATTTGTGAGTGTGTGTGAGGGTGTGAAGGTGAGTGTGTTCGTGTGTGTGAGGATGTGAGGGTGAGTGTGTTTTATATGTGAGGATGAGTGTGTTTGTGTGCGTGAGGGTGTGAGGATGTGTGTGTGTGTGTGTGTGAAAGAGAGAGGTGAGTGAGATAGTTGTGTGTGAATGTGAGAGAGAGGTGTGAATATGTGTGTGAATGTGAGAGAAATATGTGTGTGTTTGTGAATGTAAGAGAAATATGTGCGTGTGTGTGAATGTGAGAGAAATGTGTGTGTGAATGTGACAGAATGTGTGTGTGAATGTGAGAGAATGTGTGTGTGTATGTGAGAGAATGTGTGTGTGAATGTGAGAGAAATGTGTGTGTGTGTGAATGTGAGAGAATATGTGTGTGAATGTGAGAGAAATGTGTGTGTGAATGTGAGAGAAATGTGTGTGTGAATGTGCGAGAATGTGTGTGTGAATGTGAGAGAAATGTGTGTGTTTGTGAATGTGAGAGAATGTGTGTGAATGTGAGAGAAATGTGTGCATATGTGTGAATGTGAGAGAATGTATGTGTGTGTGAATGTGAGAGGAATGTGTGGGTGTGTGTGTGAATGTGAGAGAAATGTGTGTGTGTGTGAATGTGAGAGAATGTGTGTGTGAATGTGAGTGAAATGTGTGTGTGAATGTGCGAGAATGTGTGTGTGAATGTGAGAGAAATGTGTGTGTGTGAATGTGAGAGAATGTGTGTGTGTGTGAATGTGAGAGAAATGTGTGTGTGAATGTGAGAGAAATGTGTGTGTGAATGTGCGAGAATGTGTGTGTGAATGTGAGAGAAATGTGTGTGTGAATGTGAGAGAAATGTGTGTGTGAATGTGAGAGAATGTGTGTGTGTGTGTGAATGTGAGAGAAATGTGTGTGTGAATGTGCGAGAAATGTGTGTGTGAATGTGAGAGAATGTGTGTGTGAATGTGAGAGAATGTGTGTGTGTGTGTGAATGTGAGAGAAATGTGTGTGTGAATGTGCGAGAAATGTGTGTGTGAATGTGAGAGAATGTGTGTGTGAATGTGAGAGAAATGTGTGTGTGAATGTGCGAGAATGTGTGTGTGAATGTGAGAGAAATGTGTGTGTGTGAATGTGCGAGAATGTGTGTGTGAATGTGAGAGAATGTGTGTGTGAATGTGAGAGAATGTGTGTGTGAATGTGCGAGAATGTGTGTGTGAATGTGAGAGAAATGTGTGTGTGTGAATGTGAGAGAAATGTGTGTGTTTGTGAATGTGAGAGTATGTGTGTGTGTGAGAGAGAATGTGTGTGTGAATGTGCGAGAATGTGTGTGTGAATGTGAGAGAAATGTGTGTGTGTGAATGTGAGAGAAATGTGTGTGTGAATGTGAGAGAATGTGTGTGTGAATGTGAGAGAAATGTGTGTGTGTGAATGTGCGAGAATGTGTGTGTGAATGTGCGAGAATGTGTGTGTGAATGTGAGAGAAATGTGTGTGTGTGAATGTGAGAGAATGTGTGTGAATGTGAGAGAAATGTGTGTGTGTGTGTGTGTGTGTGTGTGTGTGTGTGTGAATGTGAGAGAAATGTGTGTGTGTGTGTGTGAATGTGAGAGAAATATGTGCATATGTGTGAATGTGAGAGAATGTATGTGTGTGTGAATGTGAGAGGAATGTGTGTGCATGTAAATGTGAGAGATGTGAGAGTGTGTGTTTGAGGGAGAGAGAGATGTGTGCGTCCATATTGGAATTAGTATTTCAGCCTCATTCCTCTTGTTAAAAATGACAAAGGGTGAGACACATTTTTAATCAGAGAACTTTCTAATTATTACCAGATTAATATATGCATAGTTATAACTAAAAAGACTTGTTTACATTTAATTTCCGTGTTTGCACCTATTTTGCGGCAAAAAAGGGGCATCAAGAATGCTTGGCATTCCCCAATGTTCTTGGGAGGTCACTGTGCGTTCAGTGGCTCAAAAAGTTTGGGAAATCCTGGTTTATCCAATATCTTTCTGGCTACCCTTCTTTTCTTGACCAAATGCTATAATAAATGTAGTTGCTTGTTTGTGGGACCTTGAGAGACAGCGGGTTAGTGACAGCTGCAGGATCAAATTGGCCAGGACTCCTGTGGAACTGCCACGCTCTTCTTAAAAATGAAACCATGGAGCTTTTCCAGCATTATGAATATCTTATCACAGTAAAATCCAATAATTCCACACACGGCACTGAAATGTATCCTAGATTATGCGCTTGAGGCCTGATTGAGCCTTGAATCCAGGAAATTCAACCGTAGGATGAAGAGGGATACTGAGGTGTATATTTAAATTGCCTCAGATAAATGTCAAAAAAGCAGAAATAATATTATATGTATAATTATTGAAAGCTGAAAATATGAACTAAGTCAATCAAAATAAATACTGCTCCTATAACTCCTGACTAAAAATCTGTCGTACTTTTCAAAGAAATAACTTTTCCAGAAGAGTTTTCTGCATGCGGCACTCACACTTTTATATTAACATCATAGGACCGAATCATTCCTGTCCCATGTTATCAGTCTAAAGCTGCAGGTACCAAACTTCTTCCAGGCTTACTGCTTTCTTAGCACATAGCTATAAATCACAGGCTCTGGATACATAAAATATTTAATGGAATGCTTCCTGTGTTTAGAAATAATTGACAGAGCTGGGAATTCAGGAGGGGGGAGTGGGGAGAGAGAAGGAATTGGGCTAGGTACCACAGGGCCTTCTTCAAAAGGAGGCGTCTGAGACCAACTTGAGACTCAGTCAACAGCTAGACTTTGGAACGTTTTATTAATAAATTTAAAAAGGCATGTCCGCTTTTATCAACTGTCCCACATTCAAACTGTCTTGCATCAAACTTTTAATGGTGTTGGTTGCTTTGATGTGACTGCGTGAATTCTGGAAGCATTGCAATTTAGTGAAGTTGAGACACAATTTAGGGTCTGTTTAAAATTTCCGAATAAGTCTACATGTTCATAATTTCTTGTATTCTCAACACATCGACCTTTAAAATCCTTCAATTTTCAAATATGAGTTGTGACCCTTTTACCTTGTGCTTCAGTGTTTAAACTTTTCAATTGGATCTATTTTTCAGGTCAATATTATTGTGAATAGTTAAAAGACAGGTGTAGGACGGAATTTTCCTGTCCCATCCACCATGGGAGTCATAGCGGGCGGGACAGATAACTCAGCGGACAATGCAAAGGTCCGTTGACCTCGGGCAGGAATTTCTGGTCTTGGTACACGCTGGAAAATCCCGCCCATAGAATTTGAATGAGCTAATTCTCAGCTTTGATGTAAAATGTTTCATATTAGTAATATTCTTCAATGTAATTTGTATGGTATGAATTCAAAGCTTAGATTTTTAACTCTCTTCTAAATACAGGCAGTGAGTTATAAGAATCTTTTCTTCTCAATGAAAAGGCCTTACCTTCAGTCATCTTACACCCTAAAAAGAGGTCAGTCATCTTACAACATCAGTCAAAGATGGAAGCCATGGCTTCACAGGAGCCTAAATGGAATAGCATTTTAAAATATTTTTTGTGGTGAAATAAAAAAAATGTTAACATATGAATTGTGGAATTTTAGATTTTTGCATTAATGTAAAAAGACTGAGGCCGAAATCTTCAGTCCTTGTTCGCAGCTGGGATTATCTGGTGTTGCAAAAAATGAGCAGAGTTTTTGACTTGAACGCCCAATGTTCTGTTCTCGCTTGTAACAGGTCCTGTCACAGATGAGACCGGAGAACCACGCCCTGAGTCTGAAGCCAGATTTCAGATCAGCAAGTTCTCATTTCGTCCATTGATCTAAATAAAGATACAGTTCATCAGCATTTCCTGGCATAATTTTCTGTGAGTTTAATCTAAGTCCAATTCTTGAGATCCACATTGTCTTGGGCAACCGCACATTCTGGATCACAGAATCCAGCCTGGCAGCTACCACCATGACAGGCAATGCAGTGGTATCATATCTTCATCGTGCCCTTTGCTGCCTTTGGTTCAGTGTTGCATAAGGAAGTTGGCATTGGGATCTTTCATTTGCAATGCTGCAGTACCAGGTCAAATATTTGGAAAGCTACAACCTGGAGAGATTTTCTTGGTGCATGTGGGTCATTATTATGAGAGTTCAAAGTATTGATTCTGGAATGAAGATTGTAGTGTAAGGAGAACTCCAGAAAACAAAGCCTCTTAGCTCCGATTCTTAGCTTCTTAGTTCTCAACGTCACAAATAGAATAAATGGCATGCTTCTGCAGAGAAATATCAATAGATAACTTCTTAAGGAATCTGGAGTCTTTGCTTAAAACTTGTATAAGGGGACTGAGACCTCACCCTGTATATTTTCATAAAATACAAAAATAAATCCCCTGGCCATTAAGCAACTGGCCATTGCTTAAATGTTAACAACTGGGCAATGACCTTTTAAAATGGCTGAATCTCTGTATATCTGTGACCTCTGAACAAAAGGAGCTATTAAGCAGTTTCGAAGAAACATACACCTCATTATCTCAGAAGAGATACTAACAACCTATTGTATGCTGCACAACCCAAATTCAAAGAGAATTATGCAAAGGCCATCTGCATTTCCTAATCCTGTCTGCTAGGACAAATGACCCCTCAACCTTCCTTTCAATTCTTAACTCTTGGAACATTTAACCATCTTGGGAACCCAGATGGGGGAATACACATCCTTTGCCATTGACACTGTGAAGGGATGGAAGCCATGTGATGTGAACCTTTAGCTGGTGGGACTAGTTATAATGCCGTGCCATACTACAAACCCAGTATGCAATTTTACCACCTGTGAGCATCTGTTTCAGCCTGTCCACCTCATAGGATTTTGATTCTGGGAATCTGGACCCTGATGATTGTGGTCTTTGCCCTGTAAATCTTTCTCTCCAATCCCTCTTTTACTATATGGGTGCACAGGGCTACATGGCAGCAACATCACACCTCCCCTGCCATACCTGCATTTTCAGTATATGCAAATAAACGAACCTTTGAGTTCATCTCATCACAAATTTGCTATTGGGATATTAATGAAAATGCCATGACACCAAAACTGAAGGGTTGGGACATGTGGCACCGCTTATAAAGGGGGAAAGAAATCAAAAACACCTTCCTGTTTACAGACAGGTGATAAGGGGAGTAATTAGTGTGGCTAAATTAACCCCCCTCCTGCCTGTAACACTTGTCACAGACATCACAGTGAGCATCCCAAAAGATATTGTGTGTTCACCGCTAACTCATTTGTAAGTTACCGACATCTTTGAAAAGCCAGCCTGCAGTAAACAGGAGAGTACAGCTAACAGCCGCAGAGAACAGTTACACCTTGTTAAATTGTATTTGAGCTCACTATTCCTTCAACTCATTCATTTATACTGGATTATTTATTAGCTGATCTTTGTTAAATGAATTGCGGCGTCTAAGATTTCAGTGCAAACCAAGGATCACCACCGGCATAAAATAATCTATCACTGTGTTGCTTGGCAACTGCCAGATGGCTTAACACGTTGAAGACATGAATGCAGCAGAATTATTAACCTGTACATTTTGAGATTAAAGTAACCCATGCTGATCCTATTTACTAAAGCAGCTGTTACCAGTAAGGGAGAAGGTTCTGGCAGTCCTCAATAGCGCTGATATTTCCAGCTCTGTCATTTGTGTTTCACTCACAGCTTCTGAATGTGCACAGACTTGGAAACAATTCTATTCCCAGTCCTGGAGTCCTGAAGGATTCAGATCACTTTCCTTATTCAATACCGTTCCTCTGGGAACATTACAGCTCTGGTCGTTAGCTGTCTCTCTGCGTTGCAAATACTTTCTTATCAGAAACATGACGCTTGTTTTTCTTAATGAGCTCTTGTTTGTCAAATAGCATCGGATGTGACATAAGCCTGAACAGGTCTAAAGTCTGCTTTGAATGTATTGCCTTGGTAGGATCGGGAACAGAAATCTCAATTAATTCAAATAGAGTCAAAGTTTCTGACAGTTCAAGTTTAGAACTACCTGAAAGTTCATCTGCGGATGGGTGTCTGCATTTTTAAGTGATAAGAATGATTTTGGTGTAAAATTTGGTGCTCTTCCAAAGTATATTCGATCATTGATAAACAAAAAATAATGGCAATGTTGTCACTGGCTATCTTGGAACTAAACATTTTTTAAATTTTGTGGTGGCTGGGGTGGGGGTGCGGTGTGGGAGGGGAGAAATCCAATCACCCATAGGAAACCGGGAGGTAAGTGCAGCATGTCTCACAGTGATTTTTCAACTCCGCCCCCTCATTGTAATTGTGCTTGAAGTCAGCAGTGAATGAGATACTATCAACTTCGTGATGATAATTTCCATTATATTATATGGCCAGGTCTAATTCATATATTTTATTTCCCAAGGGGCCTTCATACAAGCAGCCGCAGTCAATGGAGGTGGCTGATGAAGATTCGAGTACTGAGAATGAACCATCACACGGCAAATGCAGACCATGCAGCAGCTCAGATACTCACGTTATGAAGGAGCCAGTAAGGCAGATAATTGGATTTTCACACGAAGCTTCACATTTCACAGGTGAGCAAGAACAGATGGCAGAGACAGACAGAAATGGATGGTCCACATCAGAGGACACAGTCTTCTTCAGGTTCTGCTTAGCTGGACACAAAAGCTGTATCCTGGGTCGTCAGTGAAGAGGAGAATCGTTGAGCAGGAATGCACCAGATCTTCAGTGTAGGCACACCACAATTGTAGAGAAATTGGAAATGATCAGCACAAATATGAGGAAGGTGATATCACAAATGATATCGCAAGGTTGTTTTATCCCATGGATTGAGTGGCCAGTGTCACGGATCACCATACACTGTCCAAGTGTTCTCCAGCACAATGGGTGCAGTGAAGTACAGCTGGGTCATGGGAGGGATGATGGAGAAGGGGGATATGGATATCCAGTTCTGCTTCCAGTTCTCTTCAACTGCCCTCTCTTTAATCTATCTCCCACATGCTGCCCAGTCTCACGATGCTCGAATGTGCCCCAGCACAGGTAAAGGTGGAGCAGTCAATGCGGGGCTCCAATAGCCTCCAGAATGTAGGCGGCATTGGTCAAGAGTATCTCTGTAGTCGGAGCAGGGATCTGAGCAGCCTGCCTCTAGCTCTGCTCAAACCATACACTTTGGAATTCATTGGAGTATCAGAAAAAACGTTGAGTTTAACTTTTCAGCAGAAGTGTACACCAGGATATGTACAAGGCTTGAGAATGTGTCGATTTTTTTTGTTATTGACACGGATCTTATAAATATTGTTCTTTTCCACCACCTTTCCTTGTTATCATTCTTAGGTGCTCAGTAGTCATTAGCCTTCTAACATCGTTGGTGATGAATGTGTAAATGTGACTTCATGCTTGGTTGCAGGGCTACTTTGTGTCAGTGGCATTAGCAGGAGAGGTGCTGAGGAAGAGAGGATGGTGCATTTTCTGGTGGCATGGGTCCACTGCTGCAGCATAAGTGATCTGTATATTAATAAGAGTATCCGGACATCCTGGGCAGTAATGTGGGTAGCTGGGGATGTATTGCATTCCATCACCCATCTCTTCTTCTTCTTTCTCCTCCATCCAAACCATCCAAGGGGGATCTGAGCTCTTCACAAAGAACAAAGAAAATTACAGCACAGGAACAGGCCCTTTGGCCCTCCAAGCCTGCACCAACCATGCTGCCTGACTGAACTAAAACCCCCTACCCTTCTGGGGACCATATTCCTCCATTCCCATTCTGTTCCTGTATCTGTCCAGATGCCCCTTAAAAGTCACTATCGTATCTGCTTCCACTACCTCCCCTGGCAACGAGTTCCAGGCACCCACCACCCTCTGTGTAAAAAAACTTGCCTCATACATCTTTACTTTGTATTTCCAACAGAGGAAAGGTTGAGGGAGCTAGGGCTGTTCTCTCTGGAGCAGAGGAGGCTGAGGGGAGACTTAATAGAGGTTTATAAAATGATGAAGGGGATAGATAGAGTGAACGTTCAAAGACTATTTCCTCGGGTGGATGGAGCTATTACAAGGGGGCATAACTATAGGGTTCGTGGTGGGAGATACAGGAAGGATATCAGAGGTAGGTTCTTTACGCAGAGAGTGGTTGGGGTGTGGAATGGACTGCCTGCAGTGATAGTGGAGTCAGACACTTTAGGAACATTTAAGCGGTTATTGGATAGGCACATGGAGCACACCAGGATGATAGGGAGTGGGATAGCTTGATCTTGGTTTCAGATAAAGCTCGGCACAACATCGTGGGCCAAAGGGCCTGTTCTGTGCTGTACTGTTCTATGTTCTAACAGCTTCAATGCTCAATGTTGTGCAACACTGGGCACAGCACAGCAATCCACAGCCATACACAGGCTGGTGTGTACTGAAGGGCACTTCCAGATCTGTCCAAGCCCTGTAGCACATCTTCAGCATGCTGATGATCAGTTCAATTACACAGTTAATGGCGATACGGAATCTTGTGTAACACTGTTGGGCTTCAGTGGTTCGGCCACTGTCAGGTGTCATCAGTCATTTTTCCTAGCAGCCAGCTCTTAAATCTAGCTCAATGTACGAACAGATCAGGCAGCCTGGACTGCTATGTGACAATCATGGAGCTGCCTGAGAGTCTTGGGACACCGTCATAACGTCTTTCTGTGGCCACACATCAGCTGTACATTGATGGAATGGTTGATGAGTACCCCTCATTAATCTGGGGAGATGTGGGAAGCTACAAACCACAGCGATTGCTCATTCTGACTAGCTTCATCAATGGCAAAGTTGACATAATGGCAAGCAGCCCATCATGTATTTGTGCATGGCTGACTGAGACCTCTTGGATACATCGATGGTACAGCCCTGCAGGAACCAGACACAAGCAGGTTAGGGGTAGTGGTGACTGACATGAACAGTAATGCATGGCAGCCAGGTGCAGCTGGCAACTGGTCTTATTCTAACAGGCTGCAGATTTCTAACATATCTTGAGCCTTCTGTGATGCTGGTGTTCAAACATATAAAGGAAACTGATCTCTGCAGACCTTGTTTCATGCATAGTGCCACCTGTGATTTTTACCCCCCTGCTACCTTCCTCTCCACTCTCTCCCTCTCTGTTGTCTCCCTCTCTGTTGTCTCCCTGTCCATTCTCTCCCTCTCCAATCTCTCCCTCTCCGCGCTCTCCCTCTCCGCGCTCTCCCTCTCCGCGCTCTCCCTCTCCGCGCTCTCCCTTTCTGTTGTCTCCCTGTCCATTCTCTCCCCCTCTGCTCTCTCCCCCTCTGCTCTCTCCATCTCTGCTCTGCAGCTACATGTCAGTGAACAGAGTGCTGCTGCTACTGATGTCGGGTTATGTTTCCATTACTTGGTCATCATTGGAGGTTCAGTCTAAGACAGGATATGTGGCTCCCACCCTGGACTAACCTCCAAAGTTTAAAAAGATAACCTCTCAGCATAAGTATGTGAACAGCCCCTCGCCACAATTATGTAAGCTGCTGTACATGAGGACCCCTTGGGATCTTTACCTGAGATTGATTCAGTTCTGCAATTCAACATAGAACATAGAACAGTACAGCCTACAGAACAGGCCCTTCGGCCCACGATGTTGTGCCGAGCTTTAGCCTCCTCCGCTCCAGAGAGAACAGCCGTAGCTCCCTCAACCTTTCCTCATAAGACCTACCCGCCAAACCAGGCAGCATCCTGGTAAATCTCCTCTGCACTCTTTCCAGCGCTTCCACATCCTTCTTATAGTGAGGTGACCAGAACTGCACACAATATTCCAAAAGTGGTCTCACCAAGTTCCTGTACAGTTGCAGCATAACCCCACGGCTCTTAAACTCCAACCCCCTGTTAATAAATGCTAACACACTATAGGCCTTCTTCACAGCTCTAGCCACTTGAGTGGCAACCTTTAGAGATCTGTGGATATGGACCTCAAAATCTCTCTGTTCCTCCACAGTCTTCAGAACCCTACCTTTGACCCTGTAATCCACATTTAAATTAGTCCTACCAAAATGAATCACCTCACATTTATTAGGGTTAAACTCCATTTGCCATTTTTCAGCCCAGCTTTGCATCCTATCTATGTCTCTTTGCAGCCTACAACAGCCCTCCACCTCATCCACTACTCCACCAATCTTGGTGTCATCAGCAAATTTACTGATCCACCCTTCAGCCCCCTCCTCTAAGTCATTAATAAAAATCACAAAGAGCAGAGGACCAAGCACTGATCCCTGTGGCACTCCGCTAGCATCCTGCCTCCAATCCGAAAATTTTCCATCCACCACCACCCTCTGTCTTCGATCAGAGAGTAAGAAGTCTCACAACACCAGGTTAAAGTCCAACAGGTTTATTTGGTAGCAAATACCATAAGCTTTCGGAGCACAGCTCCTTCGTCAGATGGAGTGGATATCTGTTCTCAAACAGTGCAAACAGACACAGAATTCAAATTACAGAATACTGATTAGAATGCAAATCTCTACAGCCAGCCAGGTCTTAAATGTACAGACAATGTGGGTGGAGGGAGCATTCAACACAGGTTAAAGAGATGTGTATTGTCTCCAGACAGAACAGCTAGTGAAATTCTGCAAGTCCAGGAGGCAAGCTGTGGGGGTTCCTGATAATGTGACATAAATCCAACATCCCGCTTTAGGCCATCCTCATGTGTGCAGAACTTGGCTATCAATTTCTGCTGAGCGACTCTGCGCTGTCGTGTGTCGTGAAGGCCGCCTTGGAGAACGCTTTGATTGATTAGACAATACACATCTCTTTAACCTGTGTTGAATGCTCCCTCCACCCACATTGTCTGTACATTTAAGACCTGGCTGGCTGTAGAGATTTGCATTCTAATCAGTATTCTGTAATTTGATTTCTGTGTCTGTTTGCACTGTTTGAGAACAGATATCCACTCCATCTGACGAAGGAGCTGTGCTCCGAAAGCTTATGGTATTTGCTACCAAATAAACCTGTTGGACTTTAACCTGGTGTCGTGAGACTTCTTACTGTGCTTACCCCAGTCCAACGCCGGCATCTCCACATTTCGATCAGACAGCCAGTTACCTATCCAATCGGCCAACTTTCCCTCTATCCCACACCTCCTCACTTTCATCATAAGCCAACCATGGGGGACCTTATCAAACGCCTTACTAAAATCCATGTATATGACATCAACTGCCCTACCTTCATCAACACACTTAGTTACCTCCTCAAAAAATTCAATCAAATTTGTGAGGCATGACTTGCCCTTCACGAATCTGTGCTGACTATCCCGGATTAATCCGCATCTTTCTAAATGGTCGTAAATCCCATCCCTAAGGACCTTTTCCATCAATTTACCAACCACCGAAGTAAGACTAACCGGTCTATAATTACCAGGGTCATTTCTATTCCCTTTCTTAAACAGAGGAACAACATTTGCCATTCTCCAGTTCTCTGGCACCATCCCCGTGGACAGTGAGGACCCAAAGATCAAAGCCAAAGGCTCTGCAATCTCATCCTTTGCCTCCCAAAGAATCCTAGGATATATTTCATCAGGCCCAGGGGACTTATCGACCTTCAGTTTATTCAAAACTGCCAGGACATCCTCCCTCCAAACATCTATTTCCTCCAGCCTATTAGCCTGTAACACCTTCTCTTCCTCAAAAACATGGCCCCTCTCCTTGGTGACACTGAAGAAAAGTATTCATTCATCACCTCTCCTATCTCTTCTGACTCCAAACACAAGTTCCCACTACTGTCCTTCACCGGCCCTGACCTCACCCTGGTCTTTCTTTTATTCCTCACATAAGAGTAAAAAGCCTTGGGGTTTTCCTTGATCCGACCCGCCAAGGACTTCTCATGTCCTAGCTCTCCTAAGCCCCTTTTTCAGCCCGTTCCTTGCTAACTTGTAACCCTCAATCAAGCCATCTGAACATGGAAACTAAGAGAAGGAGTAGGCCATTCGGCCCTTCAAGCCTGCTTTACCATTCAGTATGATGATGGCTGATCCTCAATCTCAATGCTATATTCCCAGTTTCACCCATACCCTTGATGCCATTAAAATCTAAAAAGAAAATCTGCCTCTTTCTTGAGTACATTCAGTGATTTGGCCTCCACAGCCTTCTGTGGTACAGAATTCCACAGGTTCACTATTCTTTGAGTGAAGAAATTTTTCCTCATCTCAGTCCTAAAAATGGTCTACCCTGTATCTTGATACTGTGACTCCTGCTTCAAGATTCTCCAACCAGCGAAAACTATGTTTTCACTGGGGAGTTTCACAAAGCATAAGAAACTCGTGAACTCAACATTAAAGTCAAAAGTGTGCATTAATAATTGAGTGGTTAACATATGTTGATTGGCAAATCACCTGTCTCAAGGGGAGGCCTTTGGGCACATGCAGTCTGGTGTGCTGGAATCTAATGCAGATGTTGTCCTGTTGCTGCTGGTTTTCTGATATGCTGGGAATAGACCCACTGCCTTGTATTGCGCCCCACTCACCCCTCCCAGCACCCAAACCTCTGCACACTTACATATTAAAAATCAGCCCACTGTTTCACTTATTTAGCATTTTCATTTCCTCCCATCAGATATTTCTGTCTCATGACTTATGTTTTTGTATTACGAAATTTAATGGGTAAAAAATAGATCTAGAGGAAATAACAAGCTCCAAGCTTGCATATTCTTTTTGCTATGTGAATGTTTTGCTACAACATGAATAAAGCTGAAATGTGTCAAATAATTGGGCTTATTTGTGTCAGTTAAGTGAAGGATTAGGTGATGTGTGATAAAGTTATTCTAGATATTGTGAAAAAAGCACGAGAATGTATGAAATGAAACCTATACCGATTGGAACATGTAAGATTCTGAGGGGTCTTGATAAGGTGGCTGTGGAGAGGATGTTTCCTGTTGTGGGAGAATCTAGAACAAGCAGTCTCTGTTTAAAAATAAGGAGTTGACCATTTACCACAGAGATGAGAATTTGTTTTTTTCTCTGAGGGTGGAATTTTGACCCTGTGCCAGTGAGATCGCAATGCAGGTGTAAAATCCGGCAAGAGTTGGGAAACACGATTCCTGCTGGTGGGATCCTGTTTGGCGATTTTCCAGCCCCTTGCTCGTGACATAACAAGGTTCCCAAGATACCCACCCAGGAGGGTCAGGAACCTCAGTTTAATACATTATAATATAATTAGCGAGCCCTGCCACCCGGACTCCTCCCCCTCCACCACCATCTCTCTGAATATTCATTGCACGTCAGCGTGACGTCATGCCAGCATGATTTACAACAGCTCTACAAAAACGAGAACCTGGCGACCTTCACCTCCGAAGGAGATAGTGGAGGTGAGTACCCAGGTTGCCATCACCCTCCAGGGTGTCAAATGGAGAGGATGCACTGGAGAGGATGCAGGGGACCCAGATAAGTTGAAGTCAAGGCCACGGGGTAGAGTCTTGGCACTTGTACAGGGGTAGTGGTGGTGGTGGGCTCATGTTAGCAGCCTTTCATTGTGTGGGACTCTACATCTCAAGGAGTCTGGTGGCTGGTATGCACGGTTTCGCTGCTCAGGTCCCCCTTGCTGAACTTGTGGCAATATCTCCGTTGAGGGATTGCCCTTCCAGAATGACCGTTGGAAGTTGCTGGTAGTGGGTATAATCACAGGGTCAGCACAGGGGTAACATTGAGGTCCCTGGGTAGGGTCCCCGGCTACATGGGGGATTCTGATGAGGGATGCTTACAAGCTACATGAGGGCAGAAGACCCTCACATGGCGGGGAGGACAAGTGCAGTCAGAAAGAACCTTCAGGCTGCACTTTGCCAGAGGCCAAGCTATCAGGGATTAAATTATGGGCAGCTGGCTGTTCAAGTGTAAAGCTGATTTAATCTTCAGCCCCTAAGAGCTGCAGGATTAAGGGTGCCATCTAAGGATGAAGCCTTGACCCTTCTTTGACAAGTCAAGTATGCCAATTTAGTCAGTATTGCAATGCATTAATGGCCACTGATTGACACCCAAAGGTTAACCCCATGGGAGTTGACCTTCCCAAGCATTAAACTCCTCGGCTAATATTCATGTCTCCATTACAGACAGGTCACACAGATGTGGCCCCCAATGCAAGGCAGGATGGATTGAAATGCCTCGACCATCACAAAGGGATTTCCTCTGGTTTTCTCACTGAGACCGATACTTAGAAAAAAATAGCGGAAAATTTCACCCTTCGGAATTCTCTTCCTCAAACTGTGATTGAGGCAAAATCTTTCAATATCTTTAAGGCAGAAGTTGATAGATTCTTGATAAGTAAGGGAGTGAAAGGTTATTACAGTTAGGCAGGAATGTGAAGTTGAGGTTAAAATTAGATCAGTTATGATCTTATTGAATGGCAGAGTAGGCTCGAGGGGGCCAAGCAGCCTACTCCTGCTCCTAATTTGTATGTTCGAATGAAAAAGAGGCCCTTTGACCTACTGGATCTGTTCTTTCCATTGATCATGTATAATCTGCTCTATGAAGAACTTTTAGAAGGGCATTGTAACTTTGGACAACAGTGCAAAGCAAGTAATACCAGATCATTTGCATGTTGTTAACCCTCCCTGATTTTCAACTCCACTGACTTTAATGAAACTTCGTGATGTGGAGATGCCGGCGTTGGACTGGGGTGAACACAGTAAGAGTTTTAACAACACCAGGTTAAAGTCCAACAGGTTTATTTGGTAGCAAATACCATTAGCTTTCGGAGCGCTGCTTTTAATGAAAACTGGCAGAGATATAACCGGTGGTCAATCTGAATTCACCCACTTTACCCTTAATAGTCAACAATACCTCCTGAATCTCTTGATGCAAAGTAATACAAAGTCTTTCCCTGCCTTACAAAATAAATCAAGTGAAGCACCGGAATACCAGTCTTATTATGTATGCCTTTATGCTTGCCACCCATGGCATGACTTTTCTATGGTCTCAGCAACTCAAGGATCATCCCGTACAATTATTCCCCTCTCCGTGCTTATGCACATAAAGCTGTTCCTAATCCGATTTTCAGTGTATTTCTAAAGTGTTGCTAATTGCCGCAGCATTAACTAATCTATTCGTTGATGCATTTTTACATCCACCAATCTCTGGAGGAAAAAAAAAAGGGAGGCTGGGTAGTTCCCTTATTAATGCTGCGTTAAATCAAGTTTATGTGATATTTGTATCGTATTAAATTTTGCCACCATCAATTCAGTTTCAGCATCAACAAAAGTTCTAAGCCTTGCCCTGTTAACCAATTCCCGATATTAACTGCCAAGTTTTATAAAATAGAACTTCTTTCAAAGTGTCAACAGAATATGGTTTAAAATGAACAGCTGGCAAGCACGTCAAATATCCAATCCTGGAAAAATGACTATATTTAAATGTGCGGAAAATTGCTGATTTCCCCAATGTTTGAGTTGAATGAGAAGCAGCATTGCACAACGGCCGCTGAATACTAAAAGCCAGGCAATCAGAGGCTTTGTGAAGTATTAGCTTCCCTCTCACATATTCTGTCTGGCTGGTTGAGAGCAATCCATTGTACCCTTGTACAACAGTTCCTTTCGCGATGAAATATTTCAAAACTAAAGGCAGCCTAGCTTCAATAGAGGTTACTAAGGATGGAAGAGGGGGGGGGGGGGTGGGGTTGGGGAAAGGGGCACTTCTAGTGGATCCTGGCAGGGACAATCTAATCCTCTTTTCTGGTGCATCTGCTTTGGCAGTTTTGCTCCACAAATCAGAAGGCAGCTCATTAATTAAAGCCCCTTTCTTCCATTTTGATTTAGTCTGTGAAATGTGACCAGAGTTTACAAAAAACGTTTCAGCTAACTCCAGACGCAGCTACCAGCCAGCTGTCTCTGTACTTTTATTTGTTGCTGGATTTCCGCTTACTATTCTTTTCTCTTAGGAAGGCTTTTGTCATTGGCAAAGCTACAATACATGTGTGAAGTCTAAGGAAACAAAGTGCCCACTGCTTGATCAGGAGAGAAGTAACAAACTCATCTTTGTTCATGTATTCCTATTCAGGAAAGTAGGCCAATTTCTTTGTAGGTATGTGCTGTATCCAACACACAGAGAAAAAAAGCTTCTATCTTCCTGTAACCTGCTAAGAATACTTTACACTAGGAATGCATATTGAGTTATGTTGATGAGGACACAATTCCCGAATGTAAAAATATAAATATCAAGCATTTTTTCAACTTAGTACCCTTAATAGTTCTTCAATCCCATAGCATGATTTACACAATATCACTTTTAATAAAATAGATTATTATTTTTAATTCAAATTCACATCTGTAGATCCCCTCGCACTGAGTTCTCAATCTTAATCAGGCTTAATTAGTCTGGGAGGGAGAATGAGTGAATGAAAGTAGCTACATTAATAAAACAAGAGCTGATGAAAACATCTCCTTACATACATATGCCAGTGGCCCCTGAAGGAATCATGTGGGAAATAGCTGAGAGCTTTTATTAATTTCATTCCAGGGTGTGGGATTCACTGGCAAACCCAGCATTTGTTGCACATTCCTAACTGCCCTTGAGGAGGTGGTGGTGAGTCGCCTTCTCCAACTGCCGCTGTCCATGTGCTGTAAGTACATCCAAAACCCTGTTAAGTAAGGAGTTGTAGGATTTTGACCCAGTGACAATGAGGAAATTTACGAGTCAGGGTGGTGGAGGGGATCTTCAGGGAGGGGAGGGCAGCATGTTGGCACAGTGGTTAGCATTGCTGCCTCACAGTGCCAGGGACCCGGGTTCGGTTCCCAGCTTCGGTCACTGTCTGTATGGAGTTTATACATTCTTCCCGTGTCTGCATGGGTTTCCTCCCACAGTCCAAAGATGTGCAAGTTAGGTGGATTGGCCATGCTAAATTGCCCCTTTGTGTTGGGGGTACTAGCTCGGGTAAATGCACGTGGTTATGGGGATAGGGCCTGGGTGGGATTGTGATCAGTGCAGACTCGATGGGCCTAATGGCCTCCTTCTGTACTGTAGGATTCTATGATTCTATGATCTTGTAAGTGGTGATAACGTCTGCTGCTCTTGTCCTTCTGATAGCAGTCAGGATTTTGGAATGTGCTGTCAAAGGAGGCTTTGAGAGTTGCTGTGCTGCATCTTTGAGATGATCCATACTGCAGCCACAATATAGGACATCAAGGGAGGGAATGTATAAGGTATAGATGGGGTGGTGATCAAATGAGCTGCTTTGTCCTGGATGGTTGTTGGAGCTGCACGCATCTAGGCAGGTGCTGAGTTTTCCATCACACTCCTGATTTGTACCTTGTAGATGGTGGGCAAGCTTTGGGAAATCAGGAAGTGAGTTACTCGCCACAGAATTTCCAGCCACGGACCCATTCTTATAAGGTACTCTATTTGAGTGGCTGGTCCAGATAAATTTCTAGTCAATGGTGACAGTCCCAGGATGTTGATGGTGAGGTATTCAGTTATGGTAATACTGTTGAATGTCAAGGGAAGATGATCAGATTTTCTCTTGTCTGGCCATTGTCTGGCACTTGTGTGGCACAAATGTTACTTGCCGCTTATCAGCCCAATAGCCTAAATGCTGTCCCAGTCTAACTGCAGCTGGGGACTTACGAATATAGTTGAACATTGCACAATCATCAGCGAACATCCCCATTCTGAACTTATGATGGAGGGAAGATCAATGATGCAGGAGCTAAAGATGGTTGTGTCGAGGATACCACCCAGAGGAATTCCAAAAATAATATCCTAGTTGCTGCTATAGCGACTACAGTTCAAAAGTACTTCAATGATAATACAGTGCTTTCGGATTTTCAGATATCATGAAGTGCATTATATAAATGCAAGTCTCTTTTTTTAATTAAATGCTTGCCAGTTTCCAACTCAAAAAGGAATGATGCAATTCCTCTTTTAACATGATTCAGAGAATGCCTTTTGATTTCTGCTATCAAGTGCTGCACTCTCCAAAATCAGAATTTAAAGCCACAGTTACCTATAATGTTGTTAGCGTCTTGTTAGTTAAAAAGATAACATCCCATTTTTAATTGAAACAGGAATCTCAACTCCCACTGCTCCCAACAATTTCTTCTCTTTGACGTCAGCTGTCTCCAGCCAGTAGAAACTCCAAGGCCATGTCTTGCGCATCATTAAAGTTTCAAAAGGAAACTTTAATGATGGGAGTTAAAAACTAGCTTATATCATAGCAGGATAATAGCCTCCAATCTGAAGGTGCTCCCACCTCCCCCATTAATGGCCCACCACCTTTTTTTCCCATTCAGAATGGGTGGAAAATCTGAGCTGATATTGGTTGGATTTGTGTTGTATTTTTAATGCATCAAGCTTGTTGCTGTCACCCAGCGCCAAGTAGCAGCACAAAGCCAGCATTACACAGGCAACACAGATGGTTACAGATTCTTCTCAATATAAATGTTGTGCTGCCATTTTCATGGGTTTATATTTACAGGACATCACAAACATCATTCTCCGGCCTTTTCTCAGCAGATCCCGATAATCCACTCTTTCACAGATCTCATTTGAATTCCCTGTGAAGGACATGGCCAGCACGTTTGTATTCTGATCACAGCATGGAAGATCTGTCACAGAACAATGGGAGCTTTCCTGTACTTGTAAGACTCCCCGAGAGATCGAGCAAAATATTGCTTCAAGACAGTTTGGAAGGAGCACAGCACAGTGTGAAGTAGAGAGAAGGAAAATGTGTGAGTGAAGCTGCCCATTCCAGTATCCTGTGTGCTTTGAGAGTACAACAACAACTTGCCTTTACATTAGATCTGTGACATAATAAAACATTCCAAAGCAATTCCCAGGAGTACAATCGGCCAAACACTGGCAACAGAACCAAAGTTGGTCAAACACTTGGTCAAAGAGGCAATGGCATACTAGTATTGTCACTGGACTAGTATTCAAGGGACCCAGAGTAGTGCTCTGGGGATTGGTGTTTGAATCCCACCATAGCAGATGGTGAAATTTGAATTCAATAAAAGTCTAAATGAAACTCTTGTCGATTGTAATTGAAACCCACCTGGTTCACTAATATTCTTTAGGGAAGGAAATCTGCCATCTTTACCTGGTCTGACCTACATGCGACTCCAGATCCACAACAATATGGTTGACTCTTAAGTGCCCGCTGAAATGTTTAGGGGAGGAAAATAAATGCTGGCCCAGCCAGTGATGTCCACATCCCAAGAATAAATAGAAAAAAAGGCATGTGTTAAGCAGAGCCTTAAAAGAGGTAAAGAGATAGAAAGGCAAAACATTTTGGTAAGGTCATCTTGGAGCTAAGGGCCTAGAGGGCTGAAAGCGTGGCCACCCCGGCTGAGACGAAGGAAGTAGGGGATCCAGAAGAGGCCAGAGGAATGAAACATTCCTGGAGAATTGTAAGGCTGGAAGAGGTTACAGAGATAGGGGACGGAATTTTATGAGATTTTTTCTAAGTGTCTAGCTAGGGTGAAAACGGGAGAGTTCCTGATTTGTTTTTCGGGTGAGTTTTCACGCCAAATCTTACGCACTCAGTCTTTGAAAATTTGGGCGAGACCACTTCCAGCCATCAGAGGCAGTGGGTGGGGCCTATTTCACCTGCAGCTCAAATCGGAGCCAGAAACTGCGCATGCGCAGAAAAAGTGAAATAAAAAGCAGCTCTCATGGCAGAACACCCCACAGGCCAGATACAGCCTCCCCCTTCTGTCCACGGACATCAGAGATCCCCCCAACATTACTGAACCCCTTATCCCCTCTACACCCCCAGACTCCCTTGCACATGGCCCCCTTATCACCTCCTACTGGCCCTGATGGTTGACTGACATGCCCCTCTCTCTCCCACCCCTGATCATCACAGAGGCACAAATCCCCTTCCCCTCCCCATCAGCACACCTGCAACTGCTGACCTGGCAATGAACTCCAGAAGCTCCACTGTCATCTGGCCCTGCCAGTCCTGGAGGACCGTACCTCCCACGACAGACCCCCAGCAACACACACTCCCCATACCCCTCCACAGACCCCAGAATGACAACACAGCCACCCCCCCCCCCCAATTCCCCCCCCCCCACCACTCAACACACACCCAGAACCCACGCAGTAGTGGCCACAGACAGTGCTGTTTGACAAGTCCTGAGGCTGCAGCAGTACCACTTCGGAGAGTTTCAGGCCAAACCCATCAGCAACAGTGCTTGCTGCTGCCAGCACTAGGACCCAGAGTCAGCGCTAAGACCCGACGTCAGTGCTCTGACCCAGGTCCGTCTTGAGAAGCTGAAGTCGGACCCTATGAACAACAGCAGCTCCCCACTGCTCCCCCCCCCACAAACTCGCAGGCCCCCTCATCCCAAAATGTAACACGGCCATCATGAAACAACTCGCCCTGAGTAGCATGCAGCAGTTCGAAAGCAGAGACTTATCTCCTCGCTCATCCTCTCTGCTCAAGCGTCCGAATGTGACTTTTATACTTGAGGTGTTTTCCTGACCAGCGAATGAGGTTGCTAAGAAAGGTGAGCTGGGACAATTGGGAGTGAAGCTTGTTGATGACATTGTGATGAATGCAAAAAATACAGATTGACGTTTCACCCGTTTTGGGTGGGATCCCAACCGCGCCGATTTTCTTTCCTGGTAAAATGGGAATGGGCATGAAAATGGATGCCATTTCTGCTAGTCACATCACGCCCGATGTTACGACTTTTTCCCGTTGCAAAACGAGCGCGATGAGGTCGTAAAACTCTGCCCAGGGAGTTCCGAATTCAGGAGAAATTTGAACATGTGGCTAAGAATTTTAGGTATTGGTGAATCAGGAGCTGATATAGGCCTCAGAACGCAAGGGAAAATAATTTCCCCACTAAGGATAGTACATTCAATTAAATTTGTGTGGTTCATTCTAACCCAGGAAATGCCCCCCCCAGCAAAAAGTTGCAACAGTTCCGTACGATCGTAATGTAATTTTGCCAAATATTCCACAATCAGCAACATATTGGTGACACCAATAATAAAATGAGGAACTTACAGCCTATCATAAATCTGCAGACATTTGCTGTGCTCAGATCTACATTGGAGAGATCATGGATGACGCTAACTGTAACCATTATAAAATGTGCGGCTGATTCTTTCCTGAGATCGTGGGCTTCAGAATTGTAGCCTTGCATAACGAGTTCTCTTTTGATCCTTGACCTTAACTTGAAAATACAACAAAGTCTCAATGGGTGGCCAACCCTTTGAATCTCAAACTAAAATGTCATGTCTTTGAAAAGGATGTAAAATGTCAAGTTAGTCAATGTTGCCAACAGTAAAACAGGAAGCTAGGATTCTTTTCAATTTTCGTAAAAGAGACAGAATGTTTACGCTCACATTAAACATACTGTTGGGCTGTGGGCCTGAAGCAGTTGCTTATTTGCAATTCATGTAATTTTTTCCAACACTTCCACTAACCGTGGCTATTTGCACAAAATCACACAGAATGAAGAAAGAGCAGTTAATCATGAAACTACGTCACTTGAAATTTAAGAGTGTCTCTTTTAAAAAGGGAGGGGTTGAAATCAGGATCCTTGATATTGGTAATGATCGAAATTTAACACTCTCCCCCCTCCACCCACCACCCAGCCTCTCAAACACACCCACCCCCTACCACCACCGCCACCAAATCCTCCCACCACCCCCACCCACCCCCGCATCACTAAGGCCTGCAAATCAGGCAGCACCAATAGCTTGGGACTTAATTTCATAATTTCCTCTTCTGTGGGGACTGGCTGTAGTCACAGCAGTGGGCACTGCTCAAACTTGGCACCGCTGGCATTATTCCCCAGAAGGAAGCGGAATTTTTGTCCTCAGGCAACTAATGCCGCGCAGAGCGTAAAGAGGCTCTGGGCAACTTGCTATTTCATGGGTAGACTCTTGATTGACCTTTTAGTTGGGAGGAGGAGGCAAGGAATAGGGCTCTGTGTAAAATCCAGCCCATAAAAGTAGGAGTAGGCCATTCAGCCCCACAAGCCTAATCCACCATTCTATTTCATAGAATCCCTACAGTGCAGGAGGAGGCCAATCAGCCCATCGAGCCCACACTATCAACAATCCCACCCAAGCCCTATCCCCTTAACCCCACGTATTTACCCCGTTAGTCCCCCTGACACTAAGGGGCAATTTAGCATAGCCAATCAACCTAACCCACACATCTTTGGACTGTGGGAGGAAACCAGAGCACCCGGAAGAAACCCACGCAGACATGGGGAGAACATGCACATTCCACACAGACAGAGACCTGGGCTGGAATTGAACCCAGGTCCCCGGCGCTGTGAGGCAGCAGTGTTAGCCACCGTGCCACCCTGCCAGGCTAAACCTTACACAATAGCCCTTATCTATCAAACATCCGTCAAGCTTCATTTTAAAATTTTCAATTGACCTAGCCTCAACAGCTTTTACTGGGATAGAGTTCTAGCTGCCCACTGACCTGAGTGTGAAGAAGTTGTTACAATCCCTGTGGAGACCAACAGAGATATGAATTTCCCACTCCCCATGGGAAAAAAAAATCATGCATCAAAATTTCACGTTTTTAAGACTTTATTGCAAGAAGCACACTGAAATCAACAAAAGTAAAATCCGCAGATGCTGGAAATCTGATATAACAATTGAAAATGCTGGAAAATACTCAGCAGGTCAGGCAGCATCTGCAGAGCAAGAAACAGAGTTAATGGCCACGATTCTCCCAAAAGTGCTGAATTGGAGGGAGAACTGTTCTAAATCCCGAGTATTTTCTCAGTTCAGCTTCTCACCTGAGTCTCCTCACTCTGTGCACTGCAGAGGTCCCAGTCGTAAATATCATTAAACGCTTGGGGGGCGGGACCTATTCGTGCCAAAGAGCCTGAAATCGGCGGGATGAGCAGGAACACACGCATGCGCACATTGCTCAGAGATCGCTGAAAAGACCTCCCAGCATCCAGATCACTGCCATCCAAACCCCACAGGCATTGCTGGCCTCATCACTGGCCCCCATAACCACCCCCCCCCCCCCCCCCCCCCCCCCGCAGATATCGCTGGCCTCATCGCTGGCCCCCATAACCCCCCCCCCGCCCCGCAGATATCGCTGGCCGCATTGCTGTCCACCCAACACACATTGCTGGCCTCATCGCTGCCTCCCCCCCCCCCCCCCCCCCACTCCACCCACACACACACATACACACAGACATGGCTGCCTGCTCACCTCATGCCCCCATGGATCTGGATAATGCGGGTACGCAATCCCACCATCCCTTGAACATACTGTCCCTCCTCCCCCCTTTGCCCAAAAACATGTGTCCCCAACCCTTACAGCTACGTGGGCCAGGGTATCAGCGTGCATTCAGAGTCAGACTTGAGTGGCACCAGGGGCAGGATCGCAGTGTACACAACAGCGAGTCGTCATCATCCTCCAGCCTTCAAACAAGACTCGCAACCATTACCAGCCCAGGCACATTAACAGGTTCAGATGTTTCTGGGGGATAGTGTGGTGGGATGACAGGAGCTGGGGAAGGCTGATGTGGTGGTTTGAGGGTCCAGGTTGGTTTGGAGGGGGAATAGCGGCTGCACTTGCTCCTGGGGTGTGGTGGATGTGTGGTGGTTGCACCCCCTCCCTGTACAGCACCAGCTGGGTGAAGCAGGCTGCAATCAAGGCGTCCCTCACTGCCCTTCCCTGCCGGACACCTGCCATCGCCGCCCGCCCTCTTTCCTCCAGCTCTTCATATGGAGGGGCACCCACCTCGCCCCTTCGCCGCTCCACCTCCTCCTCCTGCTCCGGCTGGTCTCCCCGCTGCTGGGTGATGTTGTGCAGAGCGCAGCGAACGATGATGATGCATGAAGCACGCACAGGGTCATACTGGAGGGTCCCCCGCAGCGCGGTCCAAGCAGCAGAACCGCATCTTCAGCAGGCCGATGTATCGCTCTATGATGGACCGGGTGGCTGCATGGACCTCATTGTAGCGGGTCTATGGCTTGGTCTGGAGCCTCCGCATAGGTGTCATCAGCCATGACCTTAGCGGGTAACCCTTGACACCCAGTAGCCATCCCGGGAGACTGGGCTGGTCTTCAAAGAACCCAGGGATGTTCGACTGCCGGATCACAAAGCTGTCCTAACACTCCCTGTGTGGCGTTCATCGATCTGCATGGTCTTCAGCCGATGGTCGCAGACAATTTGGACGTTCAGGCAATGGAACCCTTTCCGGTTCAAAAATTGCTGCGGCCCTGCATGGGGGAACCCGCAAGGCGATGTGCGTGCCAACCATTGCGCCCTGCATATTCGGAATCCCGGCGATGGAAGCAAAGCTGGGAGCCCGGACCCCCTGCTGTGCACGGCCCACATTGAAATTAACGAACTGCCCTGCCCGGGCAAACAGGGCATCTGTGACCTGCCGCACACATCTGTACACGGAGGCCTGGGAGATCCCAGCTAGGTCACCACTGGGAGCCTGGAATGAGCCAGAGGCATAGAAATTCAGGGCTGCCGTAACCTTCACGTCCACAGGGAGCCACCTCTCCCCTGAGAGCACCTCATAAATGTGTCGCACCGTGGTCTTGGAGAGCCGGCGACAGCACATCTTCTCCGAGAGGGCCACGAAGGAATTATGGGGCCTGTACCTCCTCGGCCTCAGCACCCTCCGCCTTCTGTGCACCCTCTCGGGAGCCTGCTCACCCCCTCTTGGCCCTCAGCGGCAGCCCCCTGCCCTCCTTCCTGAGGGTCTAGTGGTGGCTGCTCTTGCGGTGGTCTCTCCACGCCCGCCACCTCCTGAGCTGCCGTTTCCTCCTCCTCCTCCATCCTGCTCCCACCAACACGGCCAGCTCCAGATCGAGCAAACCGAGATCCATCTGCACAGTGGGATTATTGTCATTGGCTGCATAGACCCAGCAC
The DNA here is from genome assembly GCF_964213995.1 of Mustelus asterias. Taxonomy (NCBI): domain Eukaryota; kingdom Metazoa; phylum Chordata; class Chondrichthyes; order Carcharhiniformes; family Triakidae; genus Mustelus; species Mustelus asterias. The sequence continues at coordinate 47,425,195 of NC_135809.1, read as the reverse complement.
CACCCCAATCCCTCACTTGAGCCAATATCACCACTTGTGGGTGCTGGCAACACCACACAATCCATGGTGCCATGCATGGCCCGATTAGGGTTGTGTGAGATTCCCGTCATGACAAATGCTGGCACAGATTATGCAGGTCGGTGTGCAGCCGTGGGCAGTGCACATCCTTGAGCCATTGCCATGTGTGCAACTGCAGCATCCGTTACAGGCATGTGTTGCTGGTCCGTGTCACAGGGCAGGGACAGACTGCAAATCAGCACCAGATGTGTTACAGCAGATTCCATGCAGTCCATGTCTGAACCTCTGCGCCCCGGCCTGGAGCAGCAGCTGCTTCATCTGGTTAGGCCTCAGTCAGCACATGGTGCACTCCTCCCCCACCCCGGAACACCAGCACTTAGTCCAGTCCCTGACCACACCCCGGAGCAAGACAATGCCACTGCAAAGTGCTGTGGAGTGGGGGCGGGGGGGGTTGAGGGGGGCGGGGGGGGTTGAGGGGGGCGGGGGGGGGTTGAGGGGGGCGGGGGGTTGAGGGGGGTGTGGGGCAACGGGAGCCCTTGAGGCTGCTTCCCACAGTGCGCAACAGAGCTGCCTGGGAGGGGGAGCGGGACTCACTGACGGAACCTCACCCGGAGAGCTGTGAGGAAATAGAAGCCCCTCCCCCCCCGCCACAGATATCACTGGTCCATGGACCAACAGCTGAAGGCAGCAGGAGGAAGGCCATCAGGCATCTCCAGGGCCTGCCTGCAACATCCCCCGCACTCCGCTAGCAGCACTTACCTCCTCACACCAGTTCAAGGCTGCCATGCCAGGTTGCGACTTTTAAATACCTATTCTGATTCGCGCTAAAATGACATCACGCCAAAGAGGTGGGAGATGCAGACGTGGGAGGAGATTGCCGTGTGGATTCTGATAATGGCATGCAAAGGTATGTAAACTCATGCTAATTCGCGGCCCACTGGTTTTCAGCGGGTTCCCGGCGGCGCTATTTTTCTCCGGCTGGGAGATGTGCGCGGGTCGTAAAAGCTGTCGGGGAACCTGCGGAATGGCCGACATGCGCATCTCCCGGCCCAACCCGACAGAAAAGTTGTGGGTCACAATGGGAGAATCATGGCCAATGTTTCAGGTCAAGGACCTATCTTCAGAATACAAGCCACATATATGCTCTCTCAGGGGGAATGTAGTTTACTGTCCCAATGTACACCCAAGTTTAACAGGATTTGTCTCCCTGTCCCACCAGGGTGAATCTTCTGTGCATACTCCAATGGACTTCCAGTGGCATAAGCCATCCTCTGGCAACTCCTTGGTCTTTAACTCTTCACAAGTTTTCCTTCAAATCAGGAATCTGTCCTCGCCAGCACATTTCTTGATGGTTGACATGGAAAAAAGTATTGCTTTGAGTCTTCTTCCCCAGCTCTCTCTGTCTGACTCTGAGAGTGTGTACACAGCAAGATAAGCTGTGTCTTCTTTGCAGCCAGGTGTTAAAACTTGTGTCTTTCTTTCAGTAAGTTTAGATTTGAATTCAGTCTCCAAAACAAACAGGTCACATGCACTTGTCTCAAGGTAGACTTCATAGGGGATCACATCCCCTATCCAATCTACACCATTTTATATTGAAGTAAAGGAGACAGTTTAAAACATAGCCACCTTATAAATTCCAACACTCGCAACCATGCCCCTGAATGACCTAGATCTGGTTTTAAGGTTATGCCAACTTGTTCTGCACTCCCCCATGACAGAATATAGTATAGAAACTTAGAAAAACTACAGCACAAAACAGGCCCTTCGGCCCCACAAGTTGTGCCGAACATATCCCTACCTTCTAGGCCTACCTATAACCGTCCATCCTACTAAGTCCCATGTACTCATCCAGGAGTCTCTTAAAAGACCCTACTGAGTTTGCCTCCACCACCACTGACGGCAGCCGATTCCACTCGCCCACCACCCTCTGTGTGAAAAACTTCCCCCGAACATTTCCCTGTACCTACCCCCCAGCACCTTAAACCTGTGTCCTCTCGTAGCAGTCATTTCCAACCTGGGAAAAAGCCTCAGAGTCCACCCGATCTATGCCTCTCAACATCTTATATACCTCCATTAGGTCTCCTCTCATCCTACGTCTCTCCAAGGAGAAAAGACTGAGCTCCCTCAGCCTATCCTCATAAGGCATGCCACTCAATCCAGGCAACATCCTTGTAAATCGCCTCTGCACCCTTTCAATCTTTTCCACATCCTTCCTGTAATGAGGCGACCAGAACTGAGCACAGTGCTCCAAGTGGGGTCTGACGAGGGTCTTGTATAGCTGCATCATTATCCCCAGACTCCTAAACTCAATCCCTCGATTGATAAAGGCCAGCACACCATACGCCTTCTTAACCACCTCCTCCGCCTGCGGGGCCGATTTTAGAGTCCTATGGACCCGGACCCCAAGGTCCTTCTGATCCTCCACAATACTAAGAGTCTTTCCCTTTATATTGTACTCCTTCATCCCATTTGACCTTCCAAAATGGACCACTACGCATTTATCTGGGTTGAAGTCCATCTGCCACTTCTCCGCCCAGTCTTGCATCCTATCTATGTCACGCTGCAGCTTCTGACATCCCTCCAGACTATCCACAACCCCACCGACCTTCGTGTCGTCGGCAAACTTACCAACCCATCCCTCCATTTCCTCATCCAGGTCATTTATGAAAATGACAAACAGCAAGTGTCCCAGAACAGATCCTTGGGGCACACCACTGGTGACCGACCTCCATTTAGAAAAAGACCCATCTATACACACTCTCTGCCTCCTTTGGGCAAGCCAGTTCTGGATCCACAGGGCAGCAGCCCCTTGGATCCCATGCCCTCTCTCGTTTTCTAGAAGCCTTGCATGGGGGACCTTATCGAACGCCTTGCTAAAATCCATATAAACCACATCTACCGCTTTCCCTTCGTCAATGTGTTTAGTCACATTTTCGAAGAACTCCACCAGGCTCGTAAGGCACCATCTGCCTTTGACAAAGCCATGCTGAGTATTCTTGAGTATTCTTGAGCATACTAAACCTCTCTAATGACAAATTATGACAATTTAACTTATCAAATCCTTTAATGATCATAACACCTTAATTAGAACACCCATTAACCTTCTATACTCAAAGAAATACAGGTACAGTCTAGGCAACCAGTCCTCACATTAGACCATTCATTATTTTACTCAGTGAATGCTGCCTTTTTATGTAATCATCTCTTATCGGTGTGTTTTGTTTCTAAGGCTACTTAACATTTGCTGATTGTCTTATATATATTACATTTCATTCTATTATTATAGGACATTTACTATGAAGTGTGTCTAGCTTTGTTCTTGTTGGCTGTTTTATATTGCACTGGAGTGCATTTCCTTATCTTGTGTTGTCAACTTGTTAATCTCCATTTGTGTTGAATAGGCCACTTCTCATTTCCTTCAGTCACTGCCTTCTGAGACACCGTGTAATCTTTTAATCTCTTCTGCACCAGCTGTTACTTCACCAAAATGTATTTGAAATTCTGTTTACACCTACCACACGTTTGAACCTTTAAAAGTAGAGATTCTTCTTCATATTCATATCTATGGGAATTGAAACTGTTATTCCATAAAATGTTATGGCGGTGATAGAACAGATCAACTCCAAGCTCAAACGTTTGAATGATAAGTTTCCACATGGCAAGGTGCTGGTTATGGATGTGTTTTCAAGGAGTATCGGTGGAAACAATGAAGTAGAGGTCTTTGGGCTGCCTCATAGTTACGGTGAGGAAAACAGCTACAACTTGCATTTATATAGCACCTGAACAAAGTAAATCATTCATGGAGCAGAAGCAGACAAAAATCGACACTAAGCCAAAAAAAGAGACGTTAGGGCAGGTGACCAACGTGTTGGTCAAATAGTCTCAAAGAAGGAGGGAGAGGTGGAGAAGTGAAGTGGTTTAGGGCGGGAATTCCAAAGCTTAGGGTTTAGACAGCTGAAGGCAAGGGTATCAAAGGAAGTGTGACATGCTCAAAATGCTGGGAGTTGGAGGGTCATAAAGCTTCTAGAGGGTTGTAGGACTGGAGAAGAAAACAGGTCGGGAGAGTGATAACACAGAATGAACTGATCATGAAAGTAAGAATTAGCAAGTAAATAGCTGGGGTATTGTTTTTATTTTGCAATGAGTGAATGCGAGTTTAAATAGAGATCTAGCAGCAGGGCACTGTCCATTCTTTAGATTGCGCTAGTAACATGTTTGATGATAGGAGCTTTGGGAGAGCAAGACACATTGATCACTTCTCTCCCCTTTTGAATTGTACAGCCAGCTGAGTGTAAACCAGAAAGCAAGGTTAGTCTTCTGTTGTCAGTGCCCATGGCAAGCTTGGCCCCTGGGACTAGGGTCAGAGGCTGGGCCATTCATATTTCCTTTGCGACTTCAGGAATTCTGCTTGTTGTCTGTTGCACAAGGTCAGTGTAAGAATGACTTTGACTGAGTCACATTGCAAAGGCACTCGCTCGATGTTTGTGATCAGCATGTATATGACTAGATCAAGTAAAGTCAAGGTGATCCAAAGTATATAGAATTGGAATAACTTACTGCTGCTAGTTATCCTGCCATGGAAAGTGTGAATGAAAATTGGGCTGTATAAATTATTCTTGGCATAATTTTATTATTGTAAAGATTAAAATATAAATAAGGCAAAATGTTCATTTCAAAAACAAATCAAAAAAGGAAGACGTAAAATAGTGCACAGTGGTTTGACAAGCCAATATATTTGAAATGAATTATTGATTTGCTGTTTGCGCAGTTTTTTTTATTAAGTATATTGCAATGATTCCATACATTTTAAATGAGAGCAGTTTGGAATTGGCAATGTTTTACTTCAGGTGCAGAATAATGTGATTTAGAGTTCTTTCTAAACATCTCCAAATATAGCCTTCCAAATCTATTGATATGAGATTGACAAAGGATGTCCGGAGTTGTGAACGGTTTGGTTATACATTGGAGCATGTCGGTAACTGCGCCAATCCTGCTGATGGGAATTTCCCTCCGGAGCCTTCAACATGTCACTGATGAAGACGAACATCTCACCAAGGCCATCCCCACACCCCCACTTCTTGCCTTCAAACAACCGCACAACCTCAAACAGACCATTGTCTGCAGCAAACTACCCAGCCATCAGGAGAACAGTGACCACGACACCACACAACCCTGCCACAGCAACCTCTGCAAGACGTGCCGGATCATCGACACGGATGCCATCATCTCACGTGAGAACACCATCTACCAGATACACGGTACCTACTCTTGCAACTCGGCCAACGTTGGCTATCTGATACGCTGCAGGAAAGGATGTCCCGAGGCATGGTACATTGGGGAAACCATGCAGACGCTATGACAACGGATGAATGAACAATGCTCAACAATCACCAGGCAAGACTGTTCTCTTCCTGTGGGGGAGCACTTCAGCAGTCACGGGCATTCAGCCTCTGATCTTCGGGTAAGTGTTCTCCAAGGCGATCTTCACGACACACGACAGCGCAGAGTCGCTGAGCAGAAACTGATAGCCAAGTTCGGCACACATGAGGACGGCATAAACTGGGATCTTGGGTTTATGTCACACTATCAGTAATCCCCACAGCTTGCCTCCTGGACTTGCAGAATCTCACTGGCTGTCCTGTCTGGAGACAATACACATCTCTTTAACCTGTGCTTAATGCTCCCTCTACTCACATTGTCTGTATCTTTAAGACCTGGTTGGCTGTCGAGATTCGCATTCTAATCAGTATTCTGTAACTTAATTTTGTGTCTCTGTGCCCTGTTTGAGAGCAGATATCCACTCCATCTGACGAAGGAGCAGCGCTCCGAAAGCTAATGGCATTTGCTACCAAATAAACCTGTTGGACTTTAACCTGGTGTTGTTAAAACTCTTAATGGGAATTTAAGCCAAAGTTTCCTGCAGAGCACATTAGCCTGGTGTAGGGTCAACACCAAATGCAATACCACCATAGGGGTAACAGATAGTGAGCAGGCTGCTAGCCCCTGCCTTTATTGCTTCTCTTCTGTTAAGATGCAGAGTAGGGATATGCCCACTGGGGTTACCTTTCATCACCTGTTTAGTCCTCCTGAATGTGTGAAATGGGTAGTGGCCCAAAACATTTCAGGACTTTGGTGATGGCGGTCTTGCCCACTAACTGGAAAGCCAGCGAGAGCCCCGCGCTGCCTCTTTTTGGTTAAGGCTCACTACATTTAGTGCCAATCAGGCACTTAACTGGGCAGTAGCATGCTTTCCTGGGATAAAGGACCTGGGTTGGAAGTCCAACCTTCTAGGAGCTTCCAGTCAATCAGAGGCTGGCAGCTTTTCATTGCGCAGTAGTGCCACCGGGGAGAAGGTGGCTGCCACTGGTAATGCACCCACCCAACGGCCAGGATTGATGAGGGACTCAAACCACAAGTCAGTGATAGCTGTAGGGGGATTAGGGGGTGGAGATCATGTGGGAGGGGGGGGTCATCAGCAAAGGTAGAGTATGGCTCTCAGCAGCCTCCCCTTTCACGATGGCGCAGGTCCTTCAAACAAGTATTGAGTACCTTTGAACAAGGGACCTCCACAATCCCCAACCATCCTTGTGCCCCTCTCCCCCACCCCAAGAATGCAACCCTGACAGTATTTATTATCAGACATCCTGCTTGGCGAGCCCCCACCCACTGCTGGGTGATTACCAGAGGCAGCAGCATGAGGCCCTAATGTGCATTAATTGCCCACTTAAGGGGCTCAATTAGCAATGGGGCATGATGGCTTTCCACCTGCCTTTCCACCACAGAGAAGCAGGGTAGAGGCAGGAAGGCAACAGAGTTCCCACCCACCACCCGCCCATCCAATTAAATGGAGTATAAAGGGTTAAGAGAATGGGTATGTAAATGTATTGGGCGCATGGTAATGTGGCACTAACATCCGGCAATACTAGGTACTGTTGGGAGCAGACAGGCAGTCCTGAGGGGTGAGGTGCCTTCCTGATAACTCACTGGCCGGAATGTTACCGCCCGCCTGCTGCAGTATCAGAATGGGCAAGGGGCGGACAATGGAAATGTCCCTTGACATCGGGCAGGATTTTACTGTTTCGGGACGAGTGAGGTTGTAAGATCCCGCCCACTATGTAAATAGCGTAAATAGAAGAGTTTAAAACAGATACTCTGATGCTCCTGCAGCTCCTCCTTTCTAGAATCCAGAATGAGCACCTTGTGAAACACCCTCCAGCAAACCTGCTGCAGGAGAGGGGATTAAAGTCCACTCTTTGGTTAAATGCAGTGCAGGTCTCCATAATAGAAAATTCAACAAATAATTACGAGAAGAATTGCTATCAGCTCTGCAGCTATCAGATGACTTTGGGCTGTGCTGTGACTAAAGGTTTTGGTGTAAATTTATCCACAAAAATGAAGGAAATTTGTTTGAGTTGTCTCTTTAAAGGCGGGGGTGATGTAAATGAGTGGCAGAGAGGGTTAGCATTTCCATCTCACAGCAGGCGCAAGTGATGGAAAGTTGCAGTAGGCAATGCTTCAGCATAAAACAGGTATCAATCAGTCCGATGTCTGCTTGCTGGGGAGGAGATGGCAGCATGCTGCAACCATAGTTGCACTGAAATTCTCCTGGAAATTTCAAGCAAACTGCTACATATTCAATCCGATGAGAGTTTCATTTATGGATGCATAATTGAAATAACACTCAGTGAGCAGTTCAGGGGAATTGTTTCGATACAATAGTCAAGGCTTCTGGTTCAGGCTGGGTAACCTAATTTGCTGTTTTTTTTGGCATCTCTCACTGATGTCAGTGGTGCTGTAATTTTTTTCAGAATGGTTTTTCTTTTAGTTCCTCCTACGGTATGTTCTCTGGATTTCTTATCAAGAGAAGTTATTTTTTGCTTCTGTTTCTCTCCTGAAATTAAATGAGCTGCCCAGAGGTGTCTGCTCATGACCTCTCCTTTGGCTAGCCTCAGTGTCATCCACACTGAAATGCAACCATTAGTATAACTCTTGTCCGCTGACTGAAATTCTAAGTGTGTGATGGTTAGCCGCATTCAGACCAGAGGTGTTTGTTATTATTAAGATTATTATTAGGTTCAGCAATGTGTGGCACAGCATCTCATAAGATGTTGCCAATACTGTGTATGAAATTGAAATATTTATTTGATTCAAATTGCCTTTACTTAACCGAGAGAAAAGAAAGGCTTACATTTATATAGCAATCTGAAGTTGTCCCAAAGCTTCTAAAATGGAGTCTCAGTTGTGCCATAGGAAACACAATAGCAGCCAATCTGTGCACAGCATGGTCCCACAAACCACAATGAGATTCTGACCAGATGTAGTGATGTCGCTTGACAGATAAATATTGGCCAGAACACCAGGGAGAGCTCTTAAGATCATAAGCGAAACAGGGAAGATCATAAGGAAAGAAAGCCTTCCAGCCCCTCAAGCCTGTTCCATCATTCTGGTACTCTGATATTCTGACATTCTGATATCCCCATACATCATGATTCCATTTTTATTTAAATTTCTGTTGATCTCCACTACTCTTCCCTGTAAAGAAAGCATGGGATCCTTTGCACAGACAATCCCCTGACTTGGTTGAACACTGGACAATGTGCTTAAATCTCTGGAGTGAAATTTGAACCCTCAACCTTCTAACTCAGATATCACTTAGCCAAATTCTAATTCCATGTACTGAAGATGGCCAGTGCATGGAGTAATCTGCAGATTGATTGTAATCCACCTGTACTGCATGATCTCTTGCCTTTCTGGTGTCTCAGTAAATTCTCCCTGTGCTCATCCATGTCTGACACTTTGTTTGAACTCGCTAAAAGGTTATGGCCTGGCCTACCTCGTGGACTTGTGTTACACAACACTGAAATATTGGTAACAGAATCTGTGAGTGACGGCTGAGTGAATCTGATATATCCAGTGATTCATAAACAATTCAGGTCCTTTTATGATGGGTTGTGATTATGTTACTAGAGTAGTATTCCTGAGGCCTAATAATCCCGAGAGTGAGAGTTCAAATCCCATTGCGGTGGTCTGAGAATCCAAATTCAGTTTTAGGAATCCAGGAATGAAAAGCTGGTTACAGAAAAGTGACGATGGAGTTGTGTGGAATCACCAGAAAGAATGCAGCTCCCATTCAGAAAATGGAAAGAGAGGTTGGCCTTATCTCTTAGAAATAAATTTGTGATGTGACTTTTTTGAGGTTTGTAATGCACCTAAACTATTATACGTTTCACCAACTTTCTTCCCATTCCGCTTCTGAATGTTTTAGTTTCCGCATGGAGTCCAGTTCTCCAGCTGCCAGTTGCCCCCTGCAGGGAGAATGGGGTACCTCATCCAAGCAATAATTATTTATGCCTGAACCTTGGAAGAGTGTTGACAACATATTCTAATCTGGGAGCATCATTGCTGACTCTAGTCCTGTCCTTCCATTCCCAAAGACCATATTTTCCTGGGTCCTTTGGGTTTTACTTTGTTCACAGCCACTACTTCTCATTAGTTTTATTCCCTGCAATCTTATTCCCTTTGCATCCTGCTGAAACCTAGGCCTCTTCAATGGCATTCTGTTACCAGCTGGTAAGTATCAAATCCTTTATTTTCTTCTCACTTCAATTTTACATATAAACCCGGCCACAGAAAGTGTGTTTGCACTGCATGGCTTGCAAGACATCATGACTTGTATACTGCTACCCAGTTCTTCCTCAGCTTAGATATTCTCTGTTCATTTTTAAGGAGGGTCTGAAGAAGACTTTCTCCAAAGTTGCTGCTGTCCTAATCACTATATCTACACTCCTTTCAAACAGACCACTTACGTATTCAAGCATATATATGGATCTATAGTTGTGTTGCTCACAATTAGTCAGAAAATACGATAGAAGCTACATAGAAACTAGAAGCATCAATAGGCCATTCAACCCTTTGAGCCTGCTCTGCTATTCATTTTGATCATGGCTGATCATTAAATTCAATATCCTGATCCCGCCTTCCCCTCATATCCCTTGATCTCTTTAGCCCCAAGAGCTATATCTAATTGCTTCTTGGCCTCAACTACATTCTGTAGTAGTGAATTCCATACATTCACCACCCTCTGGGTGAAGAAATTTCTCCTCACCTCAGTTCTAAAAGGTTTACCCCTTATCCTCAAATTATGAGCTCTAGTTCTGGACTCCCCCATCATTGGGAACATTCTTTCTGAATCTACCCTGCCTATCCCTGTTAGAATTTTATAAGTTTCTGAGATCCCCTCTCACTCTTCTAAACTCCAGTGAATATAATCCTAACCGACTTAGTCTCTCCTCATATGACAGACCTGCCATCCCAGGAATCAGCCTGGTAAACCTTTGCTGTACTCCCACTATAGCAATCCTTCCTCAGATAAGGATACCATAACTGCACACAATACTCCATTTGTGGCCTCACCAATGCCTTATACAATTGCAATAAAACATCCCTATCCCTATACTCAAATCCTCTCGTTATGAAGGCCAACATACCATTTGCCTTTTTTACTGTCTGCTGTACCTGTGCGCTTACTTTCAGCGACTGATGCACAAGGACTCCAAGGTCTTGTTGAGTATTCACCTCTCTCTCAATTTACATCCACACATGAAAGGAACATCTCATGGATTTTGACTGACTCACTTGTTCAAGCACAATGAAGACATACAGGTAGTAATGAAGTGTTTCATGATGGGCTCAGCCAATAAGTTTGTCTGGATATGGATCAAGATGTTCAATTATAAGAAGGCTGGATTGAATATATTTGATACACTTTGAAGGGCAACATGCTGTGTGAAAGACCTTTGATGTATGAAGATATATATTCACGATTCAATTACACGTGCCTTTTGATTTGGATGGGTATCAATGCTGTAACGTCATGGAACAGCAATTATCTGTTGTCACAACAATGGGTCTGATTTGTGGACTGATGAGGTGGAATTTTCCCATCCAGCCTGCCACAGGAATCATAGGGAGCGGGACAGGACCGTGCAGAAGTCCGTTGACCTCGAGTGGGATTTTCCAGTCTTGGCGTGAGCGCGACCAGAAAATGCCGATGGTCTTTTACTTGAGATGTTGAACCAAGGCCCCATCTGCACTTTTTGGCAGCTCCAGTGGATTAACGATCCCGTACACTATTCAAAGAGGAACAGCAGGTTCTCCTTCTATCTTGGCAAACACTTCTCCCTTCACCAACACTGCCAAATAAAATCAGAATAAATGAGCATTTATTTCACTTACTGTTTATAGGCCTTATACACCAATTGACTGCCACATGTGCCTGCTTGGCTGCAGTATTTGCACTATTTAGACAAACTTTGGGTGAAATGAATGTGGTGATGAAGAAAATTTGGTGGATCCCATACATAGCAATAAGGAAAGTAACAGGAAAGAATGTTTCTACCTGAGTGAGAGAGGGAGATGGACAGAGAGAGAGTAACCAAACTCCATAGATGTGCAGGTTAGGTTGATTGCCCCTTCATGTCGGGGTGACGAGCAGTGTTAACATGGGCTTAAGGAGATAGGGCCTGGGTGGGATTGTTGTCAGTGCAGTCTTGATAAGCTGAATGGTGTCCTTCTGCACTGTAAGGATTCTGTGAAATCCACGAAAATAGGCAATAGAACGATGACTAAGTTGCATGAGGAAAATTATATTTCAAAAATAGGCACTAACACAAACTGTTCAGTGTTTTAATGTCTTCCAACATTTTGTAAGTGATTTTCATGTCGTCTTATGGGAGAACAAGGGGTTGAGGTATAATAAGTCCAGAAGTCAGCTGTAAAGGAACAATGCTTTATTGCATAAAATAAAGTAAAACAAACCACAAGCCTGTGGTGAACGCAAATAAGACCCAACCGGGACAATACAACGGACCCACTCAGGGGCCTGCTTTATAAAGGGCTTCATACACAATCTCCACCTGGTAAGGTCATTATCAATCACCAGGGAGCTGGTATTCTATGAGTCCTACAGGGAGGTCAATCAGTGATTCCCATGCAAGTCCTGGGGGTCATCAGAGAAGGGGAGCATAAAATGTTGATTTCCAGACAGAGCAGTGTGCAGTTTGAAAACAATGAAATGCAGTTCAAGATGATGTAATCATTCAGTATAATATATTCAGCCTTTAACAAGGAAAAGTGCCAATTCACAATGGCACTTTCACATTTCTACCTGGAAAGTAATTCACACGTAAGAAAATAATTACATTTAGTTCTGATGCTGTAAGCAAATGTTTGTGAATAAATAATATTGCTTTGGATTGTGATTTGTCCAACAGGAATTCCAGATGAAAGGCTTTCTGGGATCAAAGTTGGTAGCGCTAAGATTTAAAAATGTCTTGAAGCATGGAAAATAACAGACGATGGCAGGATCAGTCAGGCACAAGGGTTTTTGCAGTGGATGCTTAACTAGAGATTGAATTCCTAGATGGCTGCAGCATCCATCTGTGACAATTCTCTGGATGTATGGATACACATTGAGGGAGAATGGTTTAATTTAAATCATCAAATGGGCAGCTGTTATAAGGGCTGCGATTCATGAGCTTTACATCAAGGGCAACAGGAAGGGTCCATTTTCTATAAACTGCTGCTCCTCAATGTTTTCATCTATTTGTACAATAGATAGACAATCTTTATAATAAGAGTTTCTCACATAAACCTTTCAGCTTCTTCTGTCACCATCAAAGGCACTCATTCTGCACTGATACATTTCCTGGGGTGAATTAACCTGTTTCTCAGCGCCCATTTGCGGTTGGAGATTGGAGGGTGAAGCACAAAAAAGAGAATGGAGAAAGTTATGATGACAACATTTCATAAATTGATATATTTCAGCAAATATCTTTTAAGTTTTTCAATGGGATGACATGGTGCAGAATAACGATGATCCTTTTGCTGTGGTATTTTGCTCTAAACTTGCTATGAACCCTCTCCTGTCCAATTCAAGGACTGGTAAATACCATGGCCACAATTTTACATTGCCCTGGTGGGTGTGTGCCCGATCTGTATGTGTGTGAAATCACATGAGAAAACGTTGGGCCCATGTCCTGACACCATTGCCGTACTTGCACAATATTTCAGTTGGAGGGGATGCATTGGAGTCAAAAGCTCGCCCGACAAACACACAGGCAGTTTAGCTCATTAAGGAGTCAGCTGAACCTCAATTTTATGTTGGCCCATCTGCTTTTACAGTTGGTGGGTGGGCCCATTGGTCAGGCAGCCTTTACGTTTGCACTGCAACCTCGATGCAGGGTGGGATAAAATGTCAGTGCTTAATGAAGCACTGCTTCTGCCACCAGCTACATGGTGAGCAGCTGAAGAGCAGGAACAAGGAGAATAGGGAAGCGGAAGAGAAAGGGATCGGGAGGCTGCAACCTGAACAGCCTGTCTGTGAAGAACTAATTTCACTTTGATACCTGTAACCACAATACAAATTCTCAATTCATTAACAGTCCTGACTTACACTCTGTCACCAACCAATAAAATTGATCTTTTGGCCACAAAACAAACATAAGATTGACCACAAAATAAACATGGCAAACAAAATTTACAAATAAAATCATGACAGATAACATACACAATTGAACTAACTACCCTTGTGCACTTCCTTATGCCTGACCTGCAGGTGGCTTTGTGTGTCTTTCTGCTAACCCACTGGCTGCAGTTTGGCTGGTGGAAGACTGCTGACCCTCAGTGGTGAAACTACAGGAAAACCTCGAGCATCTCCCAGTCTAGAATGCTTGCTTCAGGTGCATCATGTCATTTTGAGTGGTAGCAGTCTAGGCTGATGGTCTGACAGGTAACAGCAAGGGCACAGGTTGAGTGGCGGTTGGGAAAGGGGAGTATGAATGCTGTCATCCTGAGAGAGGACAGCAGGTTTGTGCTCCCCAAATCTATTGCCACTTCCTTGGGGCAATGTCTCAGCAATCCTAGCAAGCTGCTGGAGAACAGGTTGGGGGGCAGCTGTGACAGCCTGCAAGCCCCTTTGAATACTGATATCCGCAGCAATGGTGGCTGAAACCTAAGCATTCATAGCAATAAACTGACTTTCCAATTACCTCAGAGCTTCCATTGAAGCACTCAGACTTTGTGCTGCAGTCAAAGTTGAAAAATTGGCCAAAGGACATAACATGGTTGGATCCACAAGTGTTGTAATGGAGTGGGCAACCACTTCCATGTGGAAGTGATGAGCTTCAAATGCAATCAGCCCTGTGATGCCAGACTCCTCCATGTTCTTTAACATTGACTGCAAGCTATCTGGCAGGCTTCCCACTGCACCAAGCATTTCATTGTTACTGGAAGAATGTTGATGCACTTGGAAAGGGTGCAGAAGAGATTTACCAGGATGTTGCCTGGTTTGGAGGATTATGGACTATGAAGAAAGGTTGAACAAACTTGGATCATTTTCATTGGAGTGTCAGCGTATGAGGGGGGACCTGATAGAAGTTTACAAGATTATGACAGGCTTAGATAGAGTGGATAGTCAGAGTTTTTTTCCCCAGAGTCGAAGGGTCAATTACTCATGGGCATAGGTTGAGAGTAGGAGGGGGAAGGTTTAAAAGAGATATAAGGGGTAAGTCTTTCACACAGATGGTGGTGAATGCCTGGAAAGCGCTGCCAGAGGAGTTGGTGGAAGCAGATTCTATAGCAACGTTCAAGAGGCATCTGGATAAATACATGAATAGGCAGGGAATAGAGGGATGTGGACCACGTAGAGGCAAGAAAATATTAGATTAGAGAGGCATCTGTGACGGCACAGATTTGGTGGGCTGAAGGGCCTGTTCCTATGCTGTGCTGTTCTTTGTATAAGCTTATCAGTTGTCTTCTGTAGCCTGCCCCGTCAAAGTCCTCATCTTGCCCTTTGCATCAAAACTCATTTGCAGCCTTACTCTCTGGCAATCTGGCACATAGACTATCCTTGACCTCTGTCCTGGCTGCAGTCCTCCCAAGTTCGATGTTTCATTATATGTAAAACTCCTCTCAATGCAAACTTTTAAGATAGATGCAGTATCAGTATCCAAGCTGGAGGCTTTGAGTGTAAAATTTAATAAAGTTACAGAGTGTTCATCATCACTCCCTTGTTGGGTTTCCCCCAGTGCCTAGTCAAGTGGCAGTTCTTAGGTATCTGAAAGGTATAAGGCACTAGAGAAAGGTTATGGTGAGGGGAAACAGAGAAATTAAGGGATGTATGCTTGTAAAACAAGCTGTGCTGATATGGGAAGGAGGTTTAGGTACGAACATAGCGTCACCTTCAATATTTTCAGCCTCTCTTTTGTCAACAGCCTTGGTTTCAATAATGGCCAACAACATATCTTCCAAAGGCTAAGGCCATGCAAGCAGGTCTGTCCCCATCAGGTTAGTTTCTGTTGCCTCCTGTTGTGCACCACCTTGTTCTGCAAAAGACAGAGAAGTCAGTGAATGTGGTGCAATGCATTTGGGTTGCATTTGGCTGGTAAGCTTAATTGGCTTCTATTGTGTGGAAGTTGTGAGACCTACTTTGAGGCCTGCACCAGTGCGAAGTGTGTAAGAACGTGAATGTTAAGTTTGATTCATAATTGATAGACATTGTTGGTAGGTGAGTGATGGTGTCATGAATTGAATAGTGTCTGAAGCTAGTGGTGCAGCTGGTAGGATATGACATTTGAAGATGAATTCACTGACCTTGACCACTCCTATAGGGTCATTAAACTTCTTGCGATGAAGCTACCACATCCTCAGTGCTTAACCCCTGACATTATCCTCCATGGCTATCTCTTCCAACTACCATTTGACCATATGCTTCAGGTACGGAATATCATCCCTCCTTTACACATCCTCCAGCAAGACCCACAGTGCAGCTACTGAAAACCTTGGAGGTCACAATTTCTCATGAGGATCCATATTTTTCACTGTTCGGCAGATCAAATTCACCTCCTGCATGATTGACAGTAACTATGCCAACCTCAATGCACCTCCACTTCAAAAACTGAAGGGTAACTTTCAGCAGTGCAGGCCAACTTGAACTGGCACTAGAAAGTTATGATTATGGACCCACTATTGATGAACAATATAGTTAGTGCTGGCTGCACATACAAATCATGCTAATCATTGGATTCCTATGACAGGAGAAGAATCCCAACACTGTATATTCAAAACTTTATCCTTATTGCTATTTTTAAAAAATGCTTTCCTGCTGAGCTATTAAGATGGCTGCTACAAGTCACATGGCCACAGAGTTGGATCTTTGACTACGAGCTATCCCTAGAAGTTAAAAGAACAAAATAATTTTTTGCTTAGCTTCTAGAATCTCATCTCATTGTACAGCATCCTTGTAATTACAAAAGACCAGGAGACTTGTGTTGTCTACAGAGCTGCTAAGAGACTCTTGTGACACCTGAAACTGACCAGGCCCATTTCAACAGGGATGACATTCACATCTGGTAAGCTCACCTTGCTAGTGGAGTCAGTGGGTCTGCCTAGACAATGGCTTCCTAAACACCAGTCCCTCAACATAGATAACATTCATTCAACAACTAATGACTGGGACATTATCAGTCCTGAAATCAATGCCAATTCAAGACACTGGATAAACATCCTCATTGAGGTCTTTGTGGAGAATGGAGGTCACATCACTTAAGTGAGCATTTTGAAATCTCTTTTGAGAATTGACAACTAATCAATCTATTGTTTTAGCATTTAGAGGTTCCTCTAGGCAGAACAACAGTCTGTACCTCAAAACCTGTCTCGCTAGATGTTGTGCCATTGTCTACCTAGCTGAACCAGTCACTGTATATCTACTTCATCTTGCAGGCAACTAAAAATCAAATTTGGTACTCAGCCAGCTAAACTCAAATGCTATGTGAAAGAATTCCTTACTGGACTCTAATAATCACATGAACGAATAATCATTTCAGTGGTTCTTGTGGTATTTTCTCCTTTTCTCTATTTCCCCTTTACTGAGTGTGCATATGTGTGTTTGGAGTGGGATGTTGCGAACACTCCTTCCCCCATGAAAATAAACTAACCTTCTGAGTTAATCCTAATTTGAGTTTGTTGTGGATTATTAGGAAATTAGATCACAAAAACCAAGGAATTGAGAAAACACATGATCGCATATTAAAAAGAAATCAAAATACCTTCTGCTTTTGACCAAATGGTAAGAGAAAATCAGTGCAGTTGACAGTCTCTCTCATGTCCGTAATGATAATCCACAAGAAGATGAGCTACTGTGTGCCTTCTAATCTTTGAGTGCAGGTTGGCTAAGCATCACTATACCTGGACCTTTTCTCAGGATTATCCAATTTGGCTGCTACATGTTGATAAATAGAAAAGCTAAATTTTAGGCTGATCTCAGGAAGCTTTACTTATATGAAAATACCTGGAAAGAATAATGTCATGGAGGTTTAAAAAAACTTTGGAATCATTTAATAACCATTTCATTGATGCAATAACGACACTACAAGATCTGGATGGACATATTAAACTGTGCCAAAAAGCCTTCGTCATCCATAACTAGCTTTTGATCTTGTGAACATAAAGGCATTTCCAGCGGTTACAAATATTAACCTTAAGACATTTATTTCTCTGTCCTTTGTCATATCCTATAGTACATGCCTGCATACATTAACATTTCAACTACATGAAGCAATTTCTAATGCAATTAACTTATGAATGTGAGGAACAACGTTTTTGTGCCAGCCAAGTTGGCCAGATGGCACACAAAGAAACATGACAGTTTCATATTTTATTTTTATACCCACAGAATGAAAGAAGAATATAACAATCCAAAGCCAGTTATTGAATCACCTTGGTCTGTTATCTAAAACAAAAGCTATAATGCAAAATGTAATCTGTTTGAGGCTGCATAATGATTTACTCCCGTTATGTCAGCATCAGTACTTTGTTGATCACATGGTGCTGACACATCTTAAAAATCCTGATGGAATGAGTAAATAAACAAACCATTCATGTGGTGTAATTTCAATCTATCCCACCCTGTGGCCACTTGGGGGTTTTATATATTGACTGATTTAATTCTTCATTCAAGTCAATAAGTCAATGGAGGATTATTGGACAGGGTATAAAACTTGTATTCAATCAGTTGCTCTATAGGTGGGTTTGGTTATAATTGCCCAATAAGTGTCTTCAAGCATCAAAAAATGCAAACCGGATCTGAAAAGGAATGATGTGGAGATGCCGGACTGGGGTAAGCACAGTAAGAAGTCTCACAACACCAGATTAAAGTCCAACACGTTTATTTGATAGCATAAGCCACAAGCTTTCAGAGTGCTGCTCCTTCATCAGGTGAGGAAGGAGCCTGATGAAGGAGCAGCGCTCTGAAAGCTAGTGGCTTGTGCTACCAAATAAACCTGTTGGACTTTAACCTGGTGTTGTGAGACTTCTTACTCTGAAAAGGAAAATATAGGGCACAGTTTTCCTGACCTGATGCGCGATTAATTCACTCGGGAGGCTGGATCGTACCCAGGAAATAAAGGCTTTTATTAGCAACAAGAATGGAGCTTACTGCTTAACAATACAATCCCAGACTAAAGGGTCACTAGGAAGTGCAGTGACCTTTATACTCCTATAGGAAGGCGGAGCCAACCGGAGTGTACCACAGAACAATACCAACAAGTGGAACACCCCAACCCTAACACCAACAGTAACAAGAGTAACATATGTACAAGTACCCATAGTGATAACCATCTATGGTTCAGTACCTATAGTGGTAACCATCTATGGTTCACCACATGACCCCAAGGAGGCAGGAGTGGAGTTGTTGGGAAGGGGCAACACAGAGCATAAAAATTTTAACAGTAGTGTCATATTTTGTTGACTTCACCATTTATATTTCGCATTTGAATTGAGTACCAACTGTGATCAATTTGAGAATTCATAACTTCTGTAAACACATTTTTTGTTGCAAAAGGCTGGTTTATAAATGTAAATATTCATTTTCCCATTAGCACAGTTGAAGCTGCAACAGAAAGTTTTGGTCTACAGTCTTCTGATTACTTGTCATGGTCAATGATTGTCAAAATAGAAAATGTTGAGACAAAGAATTCTTCAGGCCTGCAAATCGGGTACCTTGGAAAAGCAAAATGCCTTGCTCAATCCTTTTCAGAAATCTTTTTACTGGGATTATAAATAATGATACTAAGGCTCATCATTGAAGTACAATAGATGTTTATTTGAGTGTCTAGGAACAAAGCAACTAACAAGAGTGTTCCTCAGCTTGGAGTGAGCAAAAACAGCAATTGAAGGCTACACACAAACAATTCATGCTGTTAAATTCTGTGGGAAGTGCAATCATTTGATCAATGATGGAATAACACTCAAAAGTTACTGAAGTAAACCTAGCTTCTGAAAGCCTATTAATTTATTGCTGAAAGCTACTGCTGGGAGCCTATGGAAAGTAATGAAGAAATCTTAAGGTATGAAATGGAAGCTGTGAGAGCAATAACAATTTATTTATATGATAGCCATTTTAAATTCAATGAACTATTATTGAAATGAATGGAAATTTAGGGCCCGATTTTACCATCAAGTTGTCCCATTTTCGGGCCCGGAAATTTGGTAAAGTTGGGCGTGAGGCGAGTAGCGCCATCGCCTCTGCGCCTGTTCCCCCTTTACCAATGGCTGAAAATGGCCATGATCGGGAGCGTATCCGAAACGGGCGCAATGGCAATTTAACTGCATTTGAATGCATTTAAATTGAATTAATGGGCTGCCCGCCCAACTTTACCAGCACTTCCCCCTTTACCACCGCATTTGCCAATTCGGAATCGGCGCGAATCAGACATGCTCAATAAAAGTCTGATTCGGGTGCTCCAACAGTGAGGGTTAGTGAGGAGGTAAGTGCATGGTGTCCGATGGCTCTCTGCTATTCATGGGTGTCCTGTTGTTGCGGCCATTTTCTATGTCGAGTCGGTGGCGGCTCTGCGAGTGTGTGGGTGGGTGGGGAGCTGTTGCTCTGCCAGGTCTCCGATGCCCTTGCAGCATGGACCCGGGTCTCAGCACTGACCTCAGGTCTTGGGGGGCTGCTGGGTCCTAGTGCACTCAGCTCATTTCCAGCTGAAGGATGTGCTCAAAGCCCTTGCAAATAGCACTGCTGCAGCCTCTCAACTTTGCAAGGAGCTGTGATTGTGGGGAGCATGTGGCTGGGAGAATTGGGGGAGCTGTGATTGTGGGGAGCATGTGGCTGGGAGAATTGGGGGGGCTGTGATTGTGGAGAGCATGTGCCTGGGAGAATTGGGGGGGTTGTGATTGTGGGGAGCATGTGGCTGGGGGAATTGGGGGAGCTGTGATTGTGGGTGAGCATGTGGCTGGGGGAATTGGGGGGGTTATGATTGTGGGGAGCATGTGGCTGGGGGAATTGGGGGAGCTGTGATTGTGGGGAGCATGTGGCTGGGAGAATTGGGGGGGTTATGATTGTGGGGAGCATGTGGCTGGGGGAATTGGGGGAGCTGTGATTGTGGAGAGCATGTGGCTGGGGGAATTGGGGGGGTTATGATTGTGGGGAGCATGTGGCTGGGGGAATTGGGGGAGCTGTGATTGTGGGGAGCATGTGGCTGGGGGAATTGGGGGTGGGGGGGCTGTGAATGTGGGGAGCATGTGGCTGGGGAAATTGGGGGGGCTGTGAATGTGGGGAGCATGTGGTTGAGGGAATTGTGGGGGGGGGGGCGGCTGTGACTGTGGATGTGCCAGGGGCAAGCAGTGTTCCATGACCTCTACCTGTGTTCCTCTCCATCTCCCCCGCCCCGACCCCCCCCCCCCACCCCCCCCCCACCCCACACTGCCCCCCGCCCCGTTCAGAGTGACGACATGGCTTTGTCTGTGCAACCAATACATCTAGCTGTACTTTTGGTTGCTGCTGGAGCTGAGGAAGAGAAGCAGGAGGAAGAATTGCGAGCACAGGAGGCCCGGGCCTTACCACTTCCAGGACCAGAGGGAGACGACCACCAGAGGCAGGAGGTGGCCGCCATTCACCCAGAGGGGGGGCATAGGAGAAGGCGGGAGCAGAGACCCCGGCAGTTCCGTGCAAAAGTGTCCTTCGAGCAATTGTCGGACCCCGTGTGCCATCGACGTCTCCGACTCCGAAAGGAGATGGTGCAATACCTGTCCAATCTGTTGCAGGACCTGGCATCGGCAGGTGTGGGGGTGGGGGTGGGGGTGGGGGGGTGGGGGGGGGGAGGTGGCTACCACTCTCGGTGGCTGTCAAATTGACGGCCGCTCTAAACTTCCACACAACTGGCTCTTTCCAGACCTGATGTGGAGTTGCCGGCGTTGGACTGGGATGGGCACAGTAAGTAGTCTCACAACACCAGGTTAAAGTCCAAAAGGTTTATTTGGTAGCACTAGCTTTTGGAGCTTTGCCCCTTCATCAGGTGAGTGCAGGATTTGTTTCACAAACAGGGCATATATAGACACAAACTCAATTACAAGATAATGGTTGGAATACGAGTCTTAACAGGTAATCAAGTCTTTACAGGTACAGACAATGTGAGTGGAGAGAGGGTTAAGCACAGGTTAAAGAGATGTGTATTGTCTCCAGCCAGGACAGTTAGTGAGATTTTGCAAACGCAGACAAGTTGTGGGGGTTACAGATAGTGTGACATGAACCCAAGATCCCGGTTGAGGCCGTCCTCATGTGTGCGGAACTTGGCTATCAGTTTCTGCTCAGCAATTCTTCATTGTCGTGTGTCGTGAAGGCCGACTTGGAGAACGCTTACCTGAAGATCAGAGGCTGAATGTCCTTGACTCCTGAAGTGTTCCCCGACAAGAAGGAAACACTCCTACTTGGTGATTGTCGAGCGGTGTTCATTCGTCCATTGTCGTAGCGTGTGTATGGTCTCCCCAATGTACCATGCCTCAGGACATCCTTTCTGCAGCGTATCAGGTCGACAATGTTGGCCGAGTCACAAGAATATGTACCATGTACCTGGTGGATGGTGTTCTCACGTGAGCTGATGGCATCCGTGTCGATGATCCGGCGTGTCTTGCAGAGGTTTCTGTGGCAGGGCTGTGTGGTGTCGTGGTCACTATTCTCCTGAAGGCTGGGTAGTTTGCTGCGTACAATGGTCTGTTTGTAGTTGCGCAGTTGTTTGAAGGCACGTAGTGGGGGTGTGGGGACCTGTTAAGACTCACATTCCAAACATTATCTTGTAATTGAGTTCGTGTCTATAGATGTCCTGTTTGTGAAACAAATCCTGCACTCACTCATCCTGCCTGCAGCACTCCGAAAGCTCGACTACCAAATAAACATGTTGGACTTAGAACATAGAACATAGAACATTACAGCGCAGAACAGGCCCTTCGGCCCACGATGTTGCACCGACCAGTTAAAAAAAAACTGTGACCCTCCAACCTAAACCAATTTCTTTTCGTCCATGAACCTATCTACGGATCTCTTAAACGCCCCCAAACTAGGCGCATTTACTACTGATGCTGGCAGGGCATTCCAATCCCTCACCACCCTCTGGGTAAAGAACCTACCCCTGACATCGGTTCTATAACTACCCCCCCTCAATTTAAAGCCATGCCCCCTCGTGCTGGATTTCTCCATCAGAGGAAAAAGGCTATCACTATCCACCCTATCTAAACCTCTAATCATCTTATATGTTTCAATAAGATCCCCTCTTAGCCGCCGCCTTTCCAGCGAAAACAATCCCAAATCCCTCAGCCTCTCCTCATAGGATCTCCCCTCCATACCAGGCAACATCCTGGTAAACCTCCTCTGCACCCTCTCCAAAGCCTCCACATCCTTCCTGTAATGTGGGGACCAGAACTGCACACAGTACTCCAAGTGCGGCCGCACCAGAGTTGTGTACAGTTGCAACATAACGCTACGACTCCTAAATTCAATCCCCCTACCAATAAACGCCAAGACACCATATGCCTTCTTAACAACCTTATCTACTTGATTCCCAACTTTCAGGGATCTATGCACACATACACCTAGATCCCTCTGCTCCTCCACACTATTCAAAGTCCTCCCGTTAGCCCTATACTCAACACATCTGTTATTCCTACCAAAGTGAATTACCTCACACTTCTCCGCATTAAACTCCATCCGCCACCTCTCGGCCCAACTTTGCAACCTGTCTAAGTCTTCCTGCAAACTACGACACCCTTCCTCACTGTCTACCACACCACCGACTTTGGTGTCATCAGCAAATTTGCTAATCCACCCAACTATACCCTCATCCAGATCATTAATAAATATTACAAACAGCAGTGGCCCCAAAACAGATCCCTGAGGTACACCACTTGTAACCGCACTCCATGATGAATATTTACTATCAACCACCACCCTCTGTTTCCTATCCGCTAGCCAATTCCTGATCCAATTTCCTAGATCACCCCCAATCCCATACATCTGCATTTTCTGCAGAAGCCTACCATGGTGAACCTTATCAAACGCCTTACTAAAATCCATATATACCACGTCCACTGCCTGGTGTTGTGAGACTACTTACTGTTTTACTTTAACCTGGTGTTGTGAGACTACTTACTGTTTCTTTCCAGACCCCGAGCGGAGATGTCTGTGGCATCTCCCAATCTGCCGTGCACATCTGTGTGAGGAAGGTCACTAAGCCCTGTATGCCCGGACTGGCCAGTTCATCAACTTCAACCTGGACCAGTGCAGCAGGAAGCCTGGCTGCAGAGTTCGCAGCCATTGTGGGGATACCTAATGTGCAGGGAGCAATCAGCTGCACACACGTCACCCTCAAGGCCCCCCTACAGAATCCACGAAGATTTGTTAATGGGAAGGGGTTCCACTCCCTGAATGTACAAATCGTGTACGACCACAATATAACCATCATGCACGTCTGCGCCAGACATCCAGGCAGCGTGCATGACAACTTCATTGTCAGGAGCTCGGACATCCTGGAGGCATTTGAGAAGGAGCCCAGGCTGCGAGGTTGGCTCCTGAGTGATATGCTTCGGACATGGCTGATGACGCCTATGCGAAGGCCTGTGTCTGAGGCAGAGACCCGCTAAAATGAGGCCCATGTAGCCACCCACACGATAGTGGAGAGGCGCATTGGGCTCCTCAAGATGCGATTCTGATGCCTGGACTGATCTGGCAGGGCCCTCCAGTACAGCTCCCTGATCACATCCCTCATTGTGGTGGTGTGCTGTGCCTTGCACAACCCGGCATGGCAGAGAGGTGACCTATTGGAGGAGGAGGAGGACATGGAGGCTGAACAGCCGGGTGTTGCTAGGGAGGATGACCAGCAGGAGAAGGAGGAAGAGGAGAAGGACGAAAAAGAGGACGCTGAGCAACAACAACCAGGCGCTGGAGGGCTGGCAGCCCAAATGCAGCATGCGAGGGCGGCAAGGAAGGCCCTGATCACCAGGCGGTTCAGTTGTTAGGGGTAAGTGTCTGTGGGTTCCAACCCCCCCCAAAAAAACATTCCTTCTATACCCTGCAACATCGTCACACCAGAGTGGTTGGCCTGGATACTCTGTGCTAGTGTGTTTTTTGGCAGGCAGGAGGGTGATGACGACTCGTGATGACACCATTATGATAATGCCCTGGTGCAAACTAGTCTGACTCCTACCTGAGTTCCACATGCACGCTGGCACCTGGGCCCACATCTGTGTAGTGGGTAAGGGATCTGAAATCCCCATACAGGGCCCTGGGGCGGGTGGGTTGGGGGACGGGAGAGAATCGCTCGTGGGGTCTGGGCAACTAATGCCTTCCTTTTCTCAGTCACACAGCATTGAGGGGCCTTCGCAACTGACATCTACATGAAGCATCCCTCCAGCAATCATCAATGGAAGAGGATTTCTATTCGAGACAAATTAGTCACAGATGGATGGTGAAAAAACATTTATTTGCAATAAAGTTGTTTAAATAAGATGTTTTAGCATAAAAACTTGCGAACAGAAAATGTTAACGTGCTTAAATATCTTTCAAACAAATGCAACCCTTCACCCGTGCCATCTCAGTGCAACTACAACTTCCTAACCTTAAGTGGCCTACAACTACATCTCAGTGACTCCCCAGAATGTACATCGGAGGTGGAGGGGGGGGGCCAGCTGCCTAGCATGCCCTGTGGCCTGTGATGCGCGTGGTGGGCGTCCTCTGGTTTCGGGTGCTCTGGTTTCCTCCCACACTCCAAAGATGTGTGGGTTATGTTGATTGGTCATGCTAAATTGCTCCTTAGTGTCAGGGAGTTAGTAGGGTAAATAAGTAGGGTTATGGGGATAGGGCCTGGGTGGGATTGTGTTTGGTGCAGACTTAATGGGCCAAATGGCCTCCTTCTGCACTGTAGGGATTCTATGAGTGCTAGCCTTCATAACTCAAGAATCAAAATATAAAGCAGAGGAATTGTTCGTGCAGTTATACAAAGATCACATCTGGAGTGCTGTAAACAATTCCAGCTATCGCATTAGAAATAATATATTGGCCTTGAAAAGAGTGCAGCAAAGATGAATCGGAATGTTACCAGGGGTGTATGAGTAGATTATGAGGAGGAATGTCATAAAGGTGGCACGTATTCTCTGGAATACTGAAAGTGAAGAGGTAATTTGATAGATGTTTTTGGATTTTGAAAGTAATTGATTGGGTTGATAGAGGGAAATATTTTCAGTTGATGGAGAAACTCTAGGACAAGGGAACATAACCTTAAAAATCAGAGCCATGCCATCCAGGAGAGCAGGTAGGAAACATTTCTTCCTATGCGACGGTGGTAAAAGTGTGGAGCACACTCTCACATAAAACAATAGATGTTACTTCAATTAATGATTTGAATCTGTGATGGATGGATACAACGATAGAAAAGGATATGGGGCCAATGCCGGTAGGTGAGGTTAAGTACAGGTCAATCACATTGAAACACACCTAAGACTCCTATTTATCGACCACAGCTCAGCCTTCAACACCATTATTCTTCCAAAACTCATCTCCAAACTCCGTGGCCTGAGGCTTGGCTCCTCCCTCTGTGACTGGATCCGAGACTTCCTAACCCACAGATCGCAATCAGTAAGAATAGGCAACATTGCCTCCTCCATGATCATCCTCAACACCGGTGCTCCACAAGGCTGTGTCCTCAGCCCCTTATTATACTCCTTATACGCCAATGACTGTGTGGCCAAATACCCCTCCAGCTCGATTTTCACGTTTGCTGATGACACTACTGTAATAGGTCGGACCTCAAACAATGATGAGATGGAGTCCAGGAAAGAGATAGAGAATCTGGTGAACTGGTGCGACGATAATAATCTCTCCCTCAATGTCAACAAAACAAAGGAGATAGTCATCGACTTCAGGAAGCGTAGTGGAGGACATGCTCCTGTCTACATTAATGTAATGAAGTAGAAATGGTCGAGAGCTTCAGGTTTTTAGGTGTCTAGGTCACCAACAACCTGTCCTGGTCCCTTCATGCCGACACTATCATTAAGAAAGCTCACCAATGCCTCTACTTTCTCAGAAGGCTAAGGAAATTTGGCATGTCCACTACAACTCTCTCCAGCTTTTACAGATACACCACAGAAAGCATTCTTTCTGTTTGTATCACAGCTTGGTATGGCTCCTGCTCTGCCCAACACCGCAAGAAACTACAAAGGGTCATGAATGAAGCCCCAGTCCATCACTCAAACCAGTCTCCCATCCATTGACTCTGTCTACACTTTCTGCTGCCTCGGCAAAGCAGCCAGCTTAATTAAGGACCCCATGCACCCCGGACATATTCTCGTCCACCTTCTTCTGTCGGGAAAAAGATACAAAAGTCTGAGGCCACGTACCAACCGACTCAAGAACAGCTTCTTCCCTGCTGCAATCAGACTTTTGAATGGACCTTTCTCGCAATAAATTGATATTTCCCTACACCCTAGCTATGACTGTAACACTACATTCTGCACTCTCTCCTTTCCTTCTCCATGTACAGTATGCTTTGTCTGTATAGCGTGCAAGAAACAATACTTTTCATTGTATACTGATACCTGTGACAATAATAAATCAAATCAAATCACATTCAAAGGGCTGAAAGGCCTTTTCCTGGTCATTTGTTGCTCCGTTCCTTGTGTGCTTCATCACTGCGGAAAAGGTAAAAATCGCAGAGCTTGTCACGTGGGCCAATGTCAGTCATCTCCTTTTCGCTAGTTACAGTGTGGTGTCGGTCACAGCCTGCCATCTGGCTGCTCAGGTACAATAACAAGGAGGGTGATATATGGAGAGGAAAAAAAAAATGCTTCCTTTGTTGCTCTATAAAAAGGTTAAACTTTGTAATATTAACAGAAGAAAGCAATTATATTGGAATCCATTATTGTAAGATACTCCTGGTAGTTTTAATCAAAGTTTTGGAAAGTGCACAAAGTTAGCATTAGATTTCAAGCGTGAGATCCCTGGTATTTTTTTTGATCCACAAGAATGATGTCTGGGTGAAAATGATAGTGTTACATCTGAATTATTCCCTGATAATTAAACTGCTTTATTCTGCTCAAACTGCTTTTCTTTGCTTCATTCACCAGAAGGCCAGTTATTATGTGGCAAGACATTAGATACTAGAAAGATACAGTTACAAGGAATACTTATCTGTAAGAATTGAATAAGACCAAACATGACAAGAAAGAACCAAACCAAACAATGAGGACAATAGAGTTGATGTTGAGCTGTATTGTACTGTAGTCTGTTGCAAATGGATTTGCTGCCAGCATCTTAACTCAACTACAGTCTAAACTCTCACCCAACATGGACAGATGTTCATTTATCATGTTGATATTCTGTGATCATTAATGATGCAGCATTTGATTTGATTTGACTTATTATTGTCACATGTATCAGGACACAGTGGAAAGTATTATATCTTGTGCATTATACAGACAAAACATATCATTCATAGAGCACATTGGGGGAGAAAGAAAGGAGAGGGTACAGAATATAGTGTTACAATTACAGGTAGGGTGAAGAGAAAGATCAGCTTAATATAAGGTAGGACCATTCAAAAGTCCGATAGCAGCAGGTAAGAATCTGTTCTTGAGTTGATTGGTATGTGATCTCAGACTTTTGCATCTTTTTCCTGACAGAAGTATGTCCGGGGTGCAGATTACACTGACTACACTCTTGAGGCAGCGGGAAGTGTACGTGAAGTCAATGAATACATAAGCCCAAATAAAACCAATAAAAGCATCAAGAGCAGTGTCAAAAAATTCTAATCCGTTTTATTCAATGTTTTATTCACAACATGTGAATTACTGACATTCCGGAGTAATTAAGCACCTCTTCCAGATTTACATATTATACTTGCCAAGCTCCTAAAAAGTTGCAAATTTGTCACATGAGGAATGATATATGGGACATTGAATGAATCAAATGCCATTTTACTGATGGGTACAAAAAGGGATGAGAATTTGTCACTTTGGGCCAGTTAAAATCATGTTCATCTATCAAAATATATTTTCTTTCCCTAATGAGCATTTGTGACAAAGCATCTTTTAACACCCCCCCACCCACCTCAATTCCCACCCCTTTTTATATCTCAAGCAGGCTATCTGAGGAGCAATGGTGTAATGGTTGTCATGGCCACAATTCTGCTAGCTTTTTATTCCTGGCGATTTCTGGGCTGCATCATTACTTTGTGCATATCAATTGGTGAATGTATATCATGAGAAGGCGATTGTCTAATGACAAAATTGAGCACCGCTCTATTAAACCAAACACAATAAGTAATCACTGAATAATGTTCGAAGAAACGAAACAGCAATACACTGAAAAATAAAATTATCTCTTTTTCAGCTGCTAAATATGCTTCAGTATCTTTGATATTCTGTGTTATGATGCAGGGTATGAAGTTTGGATATCCTGTTAGCCTATCAAAAATGGTCAAATTGTCAAATATTAAGTGGAATTTGCAGAGAATAATGAGATCACAGACAGGCAGACTGATGTAATGCATTAATTTATCAAAGGAAGGAAAGTGTTTAAGACAAGTTCACTGGTTCATCCTGAAAATGTTTCAATATGAATTTGATTGAAATGTTGTCAAGTCTATTATTTTGAGGCAACAGAGATTTGCAGTTTATTGCTCTCATTTGAGCACCATAGTAACCAGAATCTCCTGTGGATCCATCAGGAATTGTTGGAGGGCAGGATGATGTTGCAGGCAAATGAAACACACTCGGATCCTGAAGCTATTGAACTATTTATTTAGTGAAGAAAAGGCAAGAAATCAGAGGAGGCCATTCAGCCCATTGTGCATGAGTGGCTCTTCAAAAGAGCTATTCAATTGG
The DNA here is from genome assembly GCF_964213995.1 of Mustelus asterias. Lineage (NCBI taxonomy): Eukaryota > Metazoa > Chordata > Chondrichthyes > Carcharhiniformes > Triakidae > Mustelus > Mustelus asterias. Next base: position 47,395,969 of record NC_135809.1, on the reverse strand, counting down.
TCGCACTCACTTGCCCTTTTCCCACAACCCTGCACGTTTTTCATTTTAGGTATTTATCCAATTCTTTTTTGAAAGTTATGACTAAATCTGCATTTTTCCAATCTACATTTTTCACAATAGTTAATAAGGATAAGGGCGGCACACTGCTGACTCACAGCTCCAGGGATCCAGGTTCAATTCCGGCCTTGGGTGACTGTGTGAAGTTTGTACATTCTCCCATGACTGTGTGGGTTTCCTTCCGGTGCTCCAATTTCCTCCCACACTCCAAAGATATCCAGGTTAGGTGGTTGGCGATGCTAAATTGTCCCTTACTGTCCCAAAGCTCTATAGAAAGACATAATAAAACAATTATGTTTGCTACTGAACAAAATACAGTACAGAAAGCACCAATAAAATTGTTTTCCATTATCAGGTTGATAGCGAATGATCCATAAAATTTTACTCTTATTATCATTTGCCATTGTGTTTTGATCCAATTGAGTAGCTTTCTTGGCCATTTCTGAGGACAGTTAAGAAGCAACCACATTGCTGTAAATCTGGAGTCAAAAGTCTTATGACACAGCAGGTAGTACCCCTTACTTCTGAGCCAGAGGCACTGGGTCCAAATCCCAGCCACAGAAGATGTGTTTGTGGTATAGCCAAGCAGGTTGATCATCACCCTGTAAATCCCATTTACTTCTGTGAAATTATCAATAAATACATTGCAACATTTTCCCTTAAATGTACCAGAAATTTAGTGAATGGAATAACATAAATACAGTCGTTATTGAAATTCATGAGAGGTATTTAGTCTTACAGTAAAAGAAGGCTAGCTGTACTTTGACTTTGAGACGAACATTAACATTAACGGGACCTTTTGGTTAGGTGAAAAGTTTCAAAATATCTATTGTATTTGAGTTTAGTCCTTTCAATTCCCATTGTGACACAACGGTAGCCTCTCTGTACTGAAGGGTTTAAGCATTCACAAAGCACTTATGAACCCTGGAATGGTTTTGCTGAATAACTTCTGATACTTCAAATGTCATGTTTTCCCTCATGTGTTTTCTTTCTGATAAGGTAACACTCAGATCACCATGAGATTAAAGAACCACATTTGGATTTGAAATAGCATGTGGAGTCTACAGATCACAGTTTCTGCACGGGGTTGACACTTGTGACAATGTCTGTAACCGATTAATGGTAACTGACAGTTTAGGTTGAGATGCACAAAATATTTAAATTATAGCCTTATGCTTAATTTGCTAATTTTGAAAATGAATATTTGAAATCAACTAGCAATTTTGGTCTGGTACAGAGTTGTACCGTGTTTAACTGATGCATATGGCATGTGCAATATTCTTATTGTGCATCAGCTTTGATGTGTCTTTGCAACAAAGAGCTCAGATCTTGACATATATATTCATATACATTGTAAAGGGATCATATTTAACTTATTTGAAGCAAAGCGATTCACTCTGGTAGAAAGAACATTGACAGATAGTACAAAATAGGGTACAACTCTAAAGGGATGCAGGAGCAGAGGGACCTGAGTGTAAATGTGCATAAGTCATTGAAGATGGCAGAACAGATTGAGAGAGTGGTTAATAAACATACAGTATCCTGGTCTTTATTAATAGGGGCACAGAATAGAAGAGCAAGAAGGTTATGTTGAATAAGTCACTAGTTCAGCATTAGCTAGAGTATTGCATCCAGTTCTGAGCATCACATTTTAGGAAGGATGTGAAGGCATCAGAGATAATGCAGGTAAGATTCACAAGAATGGTTCCCGGGATGAGGAACTTCAATTATGAAGATAGATTTGAGACGTTAGAACTGTTTGCCTTGGAGAAAAGAAAGCTGAGAGGAGATTTAATAGAGGTAATCAAAATCATGAGCAGCCTGGACAGAGTAGATAAGGAGAAAATGTTCCAACTCATGAAAGGATCAAGAGTGAGAGGGTTTGGATCTGAATAATTAGTAAAAAAAAGCAATTCTTGTGTACTCAATCTTTGGACACTTTTTTTGCTTTTATTTGGTAGTTAATTAGTAATGAGTGTAATTTGTAGAATTTTGTATTTTGTAGAATTTATAGAGATCCACCCTTTTCATATCTGACATTTGTTTGGACTTAAGCAGTTTTAACTTTAAAAAAAGGACACAGCTAAGTGGATGGTTAATAAATGCCAACCTTCCCAGCAACACACACAACCTGAGAAGAAATTAAAAAGTGAACACTTGTTTTACACAATTTTCAACTTTGACAATAGCTGGTAACTAACTGATTTATTCTTTATCCCTTCAGCTAATGGTTTTGTTTTCTTTCTGACACTGACAATTTAGATCATTACCAAAGATGAGAGCAGATTGTTACTAATTCTCTTTCTTCAGTCCAGCTTTCTCAGCTTCTGGAATTTTCTACCTCAAGAAATTGTATCCTCTGGGGTCTTGAGATATGGAAAATGTCTCGGATTTGCCAATAGAATGCATAAACGTATTCTTTTGGGGAAGAAAATAATTGCATATATTTTCAAAGGTGTTCAGTTAGAATAAAGCAGTTACACAATGCAATATCTAATGATTTGTTATACATAATGGACATGGCAATATTAGCAATGTTTAATATTTGTGGTGCTTTACTAAGCTTGATTCATTTTATATTACAAATGTCATCAATTTAGGAAGATTCAGTGCAGTTAATGTAAATTATGCAGAATAATTTGGTTAACCAGTGTTCTTAGTTCAGAAACTTCATTAACCATTGTAGTGAGTGCACATCATTAAATGAGAATTGGTAATTGCATCATTAATTGCGCAAGTGATATATTTTGGTCCGTGGTTTAATTAGTGTGATATGAAAACTCTCTCCATAATTTATCTAAGGAAGGACAATGACAAAAAAAATAAAGCTTTTCACTTTTTTAAAGATCTCAGCAAGGCCTCACACAGGAAGGATGGAATTTTCAAAACTTAGAGCAGAATCGGTCAGTGTAGTGGTTTTATTATGTGACATCCAAAACTCCAGCCTCATCACTTGGAAATTGAGTGAGGAATTGGGCTGGATTTTGCTAACGATGCATGCCGTTATTAATGGGAAAACCAGCCAGCAACTTGTCTTGAGGGAAATAAACCTCATGAGTAGCGAATCACCACAAATTGCAGAAAGGTTTTCAACGCTTCACTCGTAGCCTTGTGGAAATCACACCTCGCAATTAAGCTTGCCGTGAGTTTCATGAAGTTGCTGAATTTGCACATTAATTGCTCATTACGCCTGAAACAAAAAATTACGTCTAGTAATTAATAGAGACGGAATGGACAATAAATGTTGGTGTTGCCAGTGACACCCACAGCCCTGGAATGGAAATGAAAAAAAAAGTCTTTTCAATGACATTATAATTATTAGTGATTAGCAGTCAACCTCTCTGACCCAATAAAAGAACAATTAGAAGTGTGAAGTCTCACTCCTTCAGGTACTAAACTGTTGCTGGCAATTTTAAAGATAATTGGCCGGAATTCTCCAACTGTTCACACCAGTGGGATTCTCTAGCCCTGCCAGCAGTGCACCCCCGACTGCGAGTTTCCCGCCAGCATGGGGTGACATCAACAGGAATTCCCATTGTCTGTGGCGGCACCAGAGAATCTCACCACTAGCAAACCTCCTGCCAGTGGGAAACATACGGCTGGGAGGCCGGAGAACCTCACCTGTCAAATTTTAAATTTTACATTTTTTCTTACTGTTCTGTTTCTGTTATCTCTCTAATAATCAAATTGTTCTTTCCCTCTCTTTATTTCTCTTTCTGCACCCAACTTAACATTGAATTCACTGACTTTGATTCACACTCCTTCCTCTGTTTATATCTCAGTCTCATGAGTTAAGGAGATAATTATTCACCAAGGTCCCAGCTCACACTTCCACCAACTGTAATGCAGGAAACAGTCTAACCAATTGAGCTTACTGCAAGATGCCCCACTCTAGTAATGGAATCATCTAGAGACACAGCTATCACAGAATCCTTTGTGGAGAAAGTCCTCTATTGATTCTGTATTCTGATACGGTTTTAATGTGGCCAGGAAGAATCTAATAATTCAATTCAATTCCATTACATTAATTTGTTTTCTTTTTCTCTATAATGGAGGAAGCAGGAGAAATAAAAAGTGGAACTTGCATTCATACCCAGGTACACTGTGAAAATAGAGAAAAGGAATGCAAAAGACAAAACAAAAAGAGGAAATGGGAATAAGACAGGGAACTTTGATTAAAGCATGGATTGGTCTTTCTATGCATCCAGGTCCAAAAGCAAAGCAAGAAAAACTTTTTGAAAAGTGGTGTACTGTTTTAATGAAGTGATAAATGAGTTGTATTGCATGTTTTATCAATCACCTTGAGTGGAGGATTTGGCTGCAATTATGTTCATTGTGTTGTCTAATTAATGCAAAAGCAGTGCTATATGGGAACAGGGCTGGAGTGACTGACCTTGGGATAATTTTATGGCCTCACCCACTGGCAGGATCTCCGTGGTCTCGCTGCATTTTTCAGTCCTGCTCCAGCCATAAGGGGGCTGTAAAATTCCACCCAAACCTCAACTGTCCCCCACTAAAAAGATGTCATCAGTAGAACTGCAGGAATATAATTATACCTTTGACCAAAAAAGTACAAATTTTAAAAACACATGTGCACAGATTAATTTTAAAGATAGCTTCATACAGAGAAGGTTATTCAGCCTATTTACATCTCATCCTCAGAGAATAACAGTCTATGTTTCTAACCAGAATTCAATTGTTAGTTGGCGAACTGCTACCAATAACTACATGAGGCGTCCATCCAGCATCAGTTAGAGATTGGATTCAGAACGTGAAATAAACTCCCTTAATTCCTCCATCCCACAAGAATGGGAATTCTAATTTTCTATTGTTTAGTATAATATGCTTAAACATGCTCAAAAGTCACTTTGAGTTTTGAAAAGTTTGAATTGCAAAATATACACAAATAATGACTTAGTATGGAAAAACCAAACATCCTCATCAAGGGTGTAACTCAGACAGTAATTCAGACTCTATGCATTTTACAATGATTGATTAATGTGTTCAGCTGGATAAGACAAATATTATATTTGCCTTAGGGTGTTTCCACTGCAGAACAATATTGCATGGTACTCAGTACCAACTCAATGTAGCTAATATGAATCAGTTTTATTTAATTCTAACAGGCTGAAATTAAAGCTAATAAAACATGGAGCTGGGCTGAAACGTTCATCTGGTCTCTGCAGTATAATCTGGCTCAGTTTAGAGCATTTTGGGGCAGAAACTTGCCTTGGCAGGTTATAAAAAGAGGTGGGATTGATTCACTGCCTGTTAGACCCCTCACCTGTTAGGTAGATAATTGTTCACTGTGTGATTACCTTTGATGTGGAGATGCTGGCGTTGGACTGGGGTAAACACAGTAAGAGTTTTAACAACACCAGGTTAAAGTCCAACAGGTTTATTTGGTAGCAAATACCATTAGCTAATGGTAATTAGCTAATTAGCTAAAGCTAATGGTATTTGCTACCAAATAAACATGTTGGACTTTAACCTAGTGTTGTTAAAACTCTTACTGCGATTACCTTTGAAGCAGTAACAGTATGGGAAGTATGTAATTACTTTAAAATGTTTCAGGAATATGTATTGTTTTTAAAAATGCTTGTAAAGGACTTTTGAGAATTTGTATTAATCATAAGGGGTCAACTGGGCGGCATGATGGTGCAATGGTTAGCACTGCTGCTTCACAGTGCTAGGGACTTGGGTTTGATTCCAGCCTAGGGTATCTGTCTGGATGGAGTTTGCACTTTCCCCCATGTCTATGTGGGTTTCCTCTGGGTGCTTTGGTTTCCTCCCACAGTCCAAAGACATACAGGTTAGGTGGATTGGCCACAGTAAATTGCCTCTTTATCTGTCGGTGTGGGTGTGTGTTCTGTGATGGACCAGCGTCTCTTCTTGGGTGCATCCTGTCAAATGTCCATTGCCTTTTGGGATAGTTTCCAACTCCCCGCGACCCTCAATTGGAGTAAGCGGTTAGTGAAAGTGAAGTGAAGAAGTATGGGGTCAACATTAGTTTTCTTGAATGAGAAATATTGGTCCACGTAATCTGGTGACCCTAAGCCTGGAAGCAGCACCAACAAGAAGTTAAGATATGGAAACCAGTTGGCCAGACAGAAAGTAGAGCTGCATGATATGAGAACTGGAAGCAGGAGGTGATCAGCATATAGATGCAGACAGAAGGGGAAGCAGAAGAGCTGGAGAGGCAGTGAGAAGGTTCTGGAAGGAAGTGCACCATACAGGGAAGATTTTATGTTTGGAACCCAGCTTCCACAGATACTCTGTCTATGGAGAATCGGTTAAGTCCCAGAAGGAAAGAAACTAGAATTTGGTTTGGAAGCCATGTGTAGCTGGAGCACGACCAACAGGCAACATAAACTGTTTATTGAAATAGTGAGATAGTCATTGTTATATCTGCTATTCCATGTATAATTTATAGTTTGTATTGACCGTGATATTTGTCTGTTAATTCACTTTTAGTTTACATTGATTCTGATTTAAGTTAAAGTAAAAGTCATAAAACAGTGAAATCTTGGTATTTTCATTTTGGGGATTGGTTGGTGAATTTAATTATTTTGGTTTATGGATTCCTACGGAAATTGTAACAACTGCAATAAAAGTAAATATCAAGCTGGGAATACAACAGATGGTCCACCTTATACCACACATTTTGTGTTATGATCCAAGACAAATTTCCACATGAAGATATTCTAAAGTGAAAGAGACTTCATTGTATTAGACAAAGAAATGCTATATTCCAATAGGGTTCTGAGAACAAAGCCACTTCAAGGTGTATTGTCACCTTTATGAAATTCTGTTCACAGAGTAGAAGTTTGACGAATAAAAAAATCCAGCAGTCCATTTTCTTCACATCAATGATACAAGAGAGGTTTTGAGAAAGTGTGACTATTAAGGCCAAACCTCTGAATCCCCTCCCAAAAGTCCTTAGTTACAAGATTGTGGGCTCAAACCCCTCTCCAGAGACTTGAGCAGGAAACCCGGATGACTAATTTGCCAGCTGTAAATCTCTCAGGTGGACACAAAATAAGATTCCACTCCACTATTTCAAAGAAGAGGTTGGCAGTTCTCCCTGTTCCTGATCAATGTTTATCCCTCAACTAGCACAGAAGGATGGACCATTTCTTTCATTGCTGTTTGTGTGATTGTGCTGTGCACATATCGACCCTCGTGTTTCTTACATTATAATGGCGACTATACCTCAATTGGGGAGATTACAGAACAAAGAAATCTAGGAGTACATGTTCATAGCTCCTTGAAAGTGGAGTCACAGAGTGGTGAAGAAGGCATTCAGCATGCTTGGTTTCACTGGTCACAACATTGAATACAAGAGTTGGGACGTCTTGTTGAAGTTGTACAAGACATTGGTAAGGCCACACTTGGAGTACTGTGTACTGTAAGGGGAAAATACAAGGAGAACACACTTTAAAATGGCTGCCTGGCACATAAAGAGTTAACTGGGAAAGGAGCCAAAAAGCAGACACTGGCTCCCACTTATCAGAAATCACTTTAAATCAAAACTTAACAGACAAGCCATTTCTTAATCACAGACAGTAACTCATAGTAAACAAACACCCCAGGAAGCCAAGCCAAGGGTCAAGACATCTTTTAAGATAAGGAAAACCCGAAACAAAGGGAATAGATTAGCCATAGGAAGGGCGGGAAAATATGAATGCGAGGAAACCAATTAACACCTGAATGAGCCGAAACCAACCATTGATAGATACAGACATAAGGAAATGTACCCATTCATAAGAACAATACTATGTTAAATGTCTATATCTGTTTGTACCTGTCTAAACGATGTGATAATGTTCGAATCACCGGTCCATCCATTGTGTAAAAGGTATAAAGATGGACCGCTCCCGACATTCTAGCGAAAAAAGGTATTCTACTAACTTGTGCCTTATCTCCCGGAGCTCCGTTAAATAAATCGTATTTTCTGAATCTCGAAGTCTGACTACTAGTGGATTTTTCCCACAACAGTAGAGTTCTGGTCACCCTATTATCGAAAGGATATTATTAAACTAGAAAAAGTGCAGAAAAGATTTACTAGGATGCTATGGGGACTTGATGGTTTGAGTTATAAGGAGAGGCTGGATAGACTGGGACTTTTTTCTCTGGAGTGTAGTGGGGTGCGGGGTGATCTTATAAAGGTCTATAAAATAATGAGGGGCATAGATCAGCTAGATAGTCAATATCTTTTCCCAAAGGTAGGGGAGTCTAAAACTAGAGGGCATAGGTTTAAGGTGAGAGGGGAGAGATACAAAAGTGTCCAAAAGGGCAATTTTTTCACACAGATGGTGGTGAATGTCTGGAACAAGCTGCCAGATGTAGTAGTAGAGGCAGGTACAATTTTGTCTTTTAAAAAGTGTTTAGACAGTTACATGGGTAAGATGGGTATAGCGGGATATGGGCCAAATGCGGGCAATTGGGATTAGCTGAGGGGTTTAAAAAAAAAGGGCGGCATGGACAAGTTGGGCTGAAGGGCCTGTTTCCATGCTGTAAACCTTTATGAGCCTATGACTTTATAACCGTTAAATCAAAGTCCATCGCCTCATAATAACATTGAAATTACCAATCCACTTTCTGCGAGTGAATTGATCACCTGCCCTTAATCCTGCCACTGTTAAAACCCAAAGTGTGCAGGTTCCTGTTCAAAGAATCATAGAATCCCTACAGTGCAGAAAGAGGCCTTTCAGCCCATCAAGCTCTGCACCAACTCTCTGAAAGAGTATCCCACACAGTGCCCTCTCTCTATTCTATCCCCGTAACCCCATGCATTTACTATGGCCAATCCACCTAACCTACACATCATTGGACACTAAGGTGCAATTTAGCGTGGCCAATCCACCTAAACTACACATCTTTGGACTGTGCGAGGAAACCGGAGCACCCAGAGGAAATTCACACAGACACAGGGAGAACATGCAGACTTCACACTGACAGTCATAGAGGTTTACAGCATGGAAACAGGCCCTTCGGCCCAACTTCATAGAAATCATAGAAACCCTACAGTGCAGAAGGAGGCCATTTGGCCCATCGAGTCTGCACCGACCACAATCCCACCCAGGCCCTACCCCCACATATTTACCCGCTAATCCCTCTAATTTACGCATCTCAGGACTCTAAGGGGCAATTTTTAACCTGGCCAATCAACCTAACCCGCACATCTTTGGACTGTGGGAGGAAACCGGAGCACCCGGAGGAAACCCACGCAGACACGAGGAGAATGTGCAAACTCCACACAGACAGTGACCCAAGCCGAGAATCGAACCCAGGTCCCTGGAGCTGTGAAGCAGCAGTGCTAACCACTGTGCTACCGTGCCGCCCTATCCATGCCGCACTTTTTTCTTTAAACCCCTAAGCTAGTTCCAATTGCCCGCATTTGGCCTGTATCCTTCTATGCCCATCTTACCCATGTAACTGTCTAAATGCTTTTTAAAAGGCAAAATTGTACCCGCCTCTACTACTACCTCTGGCAGCTTGTTCCAGACACTCACCACCCTTTGTGTAAAAGAATTGCCCCTCTGCACACTTTTGTATCTCTCCCCTCTCACTTTAAACCTATGCCATCTAGTTTTAGACTCCCCTACCTTTGGGAAAAAATATTGACTATCTAGCTGATCTATGCCCTTCCTTATTTCATAGACCTCTATAAGTTCACTCCTCAGTCTTCTGTGCTCCAGAGAAAAAAATCCCAGTCTATCAGCCTCTCCTTATAACTCAAACCATCAAGTCCCAGTAGCATCCTAGTAAATCTCTTCTGCACTCTTTCTAGTTTAATAATATCCTTTCTATAATAGGGTGACCAGAACTGTACACAGTATTCCAAGTTTGGCCTTACCAATGTCTTATACAACATCAACAAGGCGTCCCAACTCCTGTATTCAATGTTCTGACCAATGAAACCAAACATGCTGAATGCCTTCTTCACCACTCTGTCCACCTGTGACTCCACTTTCAAGGAACAATCTACCTGTACCGCTAGATCCCTTTGTTCTGTAACTCTCCCCAACGCCCTATCATTAACTGAGTAAGTCCTGCCCTGGTTCAATCTACCAAAATGCATCACCTCATATTTATCTAAATTAAACTCTATCTGCCATTTGTCAGCCCACCGACCCAATTGATCAAGATCCTGTTGCAATCCGAGATAACCTTCTTCACTGTCCACTACGCCGTTAATCTTTGTGTTATCTGCAAACTTACTAACTATGCCCCCTATATTCTCATCCAAATCATTAATATAAATGACAGTGGACCCAGCACTGATCCCTGAGACACACCGCTGGTCACAGGTCTCCAGTTTGAAAAACAACCTTCTACAACCACCCTCTGGCTTCTGACATCAAAGTAAGAAGTTTAACAACACCAAGTTAAACAACACCAAGTTAAAGTCCAACAGGTTTATTTGGTAGCAAAAGCCACACAAGCTTTCGGAGCCTTAAGCCCCTTCTTCAGGTGAGTGGGAATTCTGTTCACAAACAGGGCATATAAAGACACTTTGGACTTTAACCTGGTGTTGTTAAACTTCTTACTGTGTTTACCCCAGTCCAACGCCGGCATCTCCACATTCTGTCATCAAGCCAATTTTGTATCTATTTAGCTACCTCACCCAGGATCCCGTGAGATTTAACCTTGTGCAACAACCTACCATGTCGTACCTTGCCAAAGGCCTTGCTAAAATCCATGTAGACAACACCAACTGCACTGCCCTATCTTCTTGGTTACTCCTTCAAAAAACTCAATCAAATTTGTGAGACATGATTTTCCACTCACAAAGCCATGTTGACTGTCCCTAATCAGTCACCCAAGGTTGGAATCAAACCTGGTCCCTGACGCTCTGAGGCAGCAGTGCTAACCACTGTGCTATAGTGCCAGCCTTTTAACTTGGATGAAAGTCACCGACTGGGGGACGAGAGGAAGAGGAAGAGGAGTTGGCTAGTATCTGTAACAGTAATAGAGGTTACAGGAATTTAACAATGTAATGTAAATAGTTTAACGTAACTATTTTTTAAAAAGTTGTGATTACACTTGGGGGAGGTATAACATTATGGTTAATAGTTAGGGTAATAAGATAGTGATGTGTATCATGTTGTAAAGGTGACACCAGCAATCATGTGCAGAAGAGTGGAATATCTGTAAGTCTCACCAGAAAATCGTCCTTCCACTAATGTTGTCCTTTAGTGCAAATGCAGAGCCCCAAGCTTCAGAGCCTCTATGGCTAAAGACATTTTGCTTAGACTTAGTCCTGGAGATTAATTCCATTGCTGAAGCTAATGGTACAGGAAGAAAGTTTGCAAAACATTCCATTGACTACAGCAAAGCTGCCTCATGCTAAAGTAAGTGTGGCAATGTTACTACTGCCAATGGAAAGTGTGTTTCATTTATTTATTTGTGGGATATGGGCGGCACTGGCTTACCAGCATTTATTGCCCATCCCTAGCTGTCCGAGGGCACTTGAGTGTCAACCACATTTATGTGGCTCTGGAGGCACATGTAGGCCAGACCAGGTAAGGATGGCAGATTTCCTTCCCTAAAGGACATTAGTGAACCAGATGGGTTTCTCCGACAATCGACAATGGTTTCATGGTCATCAGTAGATTCTTAATTCCAGTTTTTTTAATTGAATTCGAATTCCACCATCTGCCGTGTCAGGATTTGAATCCAGGCCCCCAGAACATTAGGTGAGTTTCTGAATTAGTAATCTAGCGATAATACCACTCAGCCATCGCCTCCCCTAAATATCACCTAACATATTACCCTGAGTGCAGTATGGAAGTCAGAATTTCTTCATGTCCTGTCATGGCTACAGGATTTCCGTCACTCTTCTTCCCATCTTACAGATTTGCTCAAATTGCTGTTATTGAATATCTTTCTTGTCCTCAGCACAGCGAGGAATGATCCAGCTGCCAATTTCTTCACCAAAGTTAAGGGTATTTAATTTTGGCCTTTCCCCAGTGAGCTAAGAGGGAGCAGAAGTTTCTTGAGAGAATGTTAGTTTGTCCTCTTCCTGTATAAGAGAGTGTGATTTGTCCATGTCCTGAAATCTTTCTTTGAAAAGATTGCACGATCCTTACAGTTCAGTTGCCATGGAGATCATTGTCTAGTTACCAGCTGTCATTGGAAAGCTGCTATCCCACTCCACCGATGTTGTTGTCTTTCTGGGAAAAGGCGAGCGGCCGCATGTATCTGTGCCGTCCTCCCAGAGAGCCAAGAACCCTGTGGGAGATTGGAGACCTTTATAATAGTGACTGGGGAGTGGAGCGGGGGAGGAAGGGGAGTTGGTTAGAATCTGTAACAGTAATAGAGGTTACAGGAATTTAACAATGTAATGTAAATAGTTTAACATAGTTCTTTTTTAAAAAACGTTGTGATTACATTTGGCATAACATTTTGGGTTAATAATTGGAGTAATAAGATGGTGATGTGTATCATGTTGTAATGGTGGCACCATGTGCAGAAGAATGAAATATCTGTACACAAGGAAAGGCATTTACCTCAGAGCGATGCATATAGTTTGAAGAGAGACCTAGACACTATTCATCTTGGAAACCAAACCACAAAACAATCAAATTTCTACACATAGGCCGAGAATCACATCACATCCATTCAACCCCTCTGTCACCAGCCAGAGTGCAAACTGGAAGTAGTTAAAAGATTGAAATAATGATTTATTAGAAGCCTAATGTGAAATTCAGCTGTTCCTGCATGTGACGTGATAAAGAGAACTTCACGTGAACCATCCCTCCCATCCCCAATACATCAATACTGCAATTCTTAACACCATCATCCTTATTACCACTATTCCATTTCTTCTCTTCAGCCCAGCCAAATGGATCTTGCTGTCATTGCACTACATATATGTCTAAATCATGAGTGGGCTTTGTGCTCCTTTTGACCACAAGAAGAGTTGCCCAGAGCAGCCCGCTTCCTGAACACTATTTCCATCCTCCAGCTCCACAAGTCCCAAGATTGAGTTTCAAGGCCCTAATATATTTGGACAAATATGAGTCTTGATATGGACTGATGCCAAAGCCATTATAATGTAACTATAATCAGCCTCCTGTGCCACCAGGAAGAGTTTCTGATCTCTCAGGGTTCCCACAGAGAAATTTGCATAGCAAATGTTACTGGCATCTGCTTTCTGAAGTTGTATGCTATGAAATAATGATAATTTACAAATCCAAAATATTCTGACAGTCTGCTTGATCTTTATCTGTTAGTAGCTCACAATAAAAATAAACTGTAGATGTCTCAGTTTTTAATGCTTTGAAGGGACACCTATTTCGTAATCTATTTCAACAATTTCAAGCTCAGGGAAGGATCATTCTTGCAGAAACCTTTGATCTATTAAATGATACAGTGCCAGAAACCATTTGACCCATGTTACCTATGCAACTCTTTGTTCAAACTATCCCATTAACCCCACTCCTCTACCCTTTCCCCAGGGTCCTGTGAAATCTTTAACTATCTATCCAATTCTCTTTTAAATGTTAGTTTGCTCCCACTCTTTCAGGCAGTGCACTCCAAATTTTAACATTTCACTGTTTAAAAGAGATGTTTCCAATCTCGCTTCTAGTTTTTTTTTGCCAATAACCTTAAATCTGTTTACTGACCCATCTGTCATTGGAAACAGTTTTTAACCTCTACGAAATTGCTTCTTACCTTTCTCTGTTCTAAGGAGAATGAACTCAGCTTCTCCATTCTCCCCACATCAATGATGTTCCTCAACCCTGGTACCATTCAAGTAAATCTTCTTAGCACCTTCTCCAATGCCCTGACCCTTCCTAAAGTGTAATACCCAGAACTGGTAACAATGCTCCAGCTGAGGCAAAAGCAGTGTTATAACCTTATTGATTGTGTACTCTAGTCTCGACTAAGAAAGCCAAGTTTCATTTATGCTTTATTAATAGCTTTCTCAACTTGTCCTGCCATCTTAAAATGCATACATACACCCCCAACTTTCTCTGTTCCTGCACCCCCTTCAAAATGGGACCATTTAATTTATATTGTGTCCCCACAATCTTCATTACTTCACACCTCTCTGCATTAAATTGTATCTTCCATGTGTCTTCCCAATTCACCAGTCTGTCCATGTCCTTCTAAAGACCATTACTATCTTCCTCACTGTTTTCTATAATTGTACCATCTTCAAAATTATTCCTTGAAGATCTAAGTCTAGATCATTCCTCTGTACGAAGGAGAACACATGTCCTAATACTGATCCCTGAGACATACCACTGTATACTTCCATCCAGTCTGAGATACAACCATTCACCACCATACCCTTACTATCCCTTCACCAATTTGTATCTACGCTACCACTGTCCCTTTAACCTCATGTGCGTAATTTTGTTAACAAATCTATTGTGTGGTACTTTGCCAAACACCTTTTGAATGTCTGTGTATAATCCTCAGTCATACTATCCGCATTAACCCTCTCCAATACTTCATCAAAAAACTATTCAAAATTGGCTTAAATTAGCTAAAACACGCTGATAAATTAAAATAAATTTGGCTAATCTCATTCAGGCCCCATTATATTCATGCCAGCTGAAACCAACTGGCCATTCAGGGACAGCTTGCCGGTGTGTTCCGGACCACTAGCTGCACTGCTAGCAGTCGCTCTCAGGTCGGTTCCAGAAGGGTCAGTGTGGAGGCCGGTGGCAAACAGAAGCAGGCTGCACCCTTGGGCCAGTGTCCTGCTGTGGAGTCAGATGAAGAACTCCTGCTTTTCCTGGCTCCACGTTAAGGCCACTTAAAAACGAAAAGCTAATCAATTGATGGCTTCCAAGACTGTACAGTGAGCTACAGAAACATCTGAAAAACTGAGAGAAGCATGCCCATTGCATGCTCAATCCAGTGCTGCCTTATATTAGAGCAAAATCATAAAAAAGGTGTTAGGCCACTCATTAGCATATGCAAGGGGCCTAATCCCATTTGAGGCCACCACTAGCACTGCCTGGGTAGACTTATAACGTAAGAAGTTTAACAACACCAGGTTAAAGTCCAACAGGTTTATTTGGTAGCAAAAGCCACACAAGCTTTCGGAGCCTTAAGCCCCTTCTTTTACAACACCAAGTTAAAGTTCCAACAGGTTTATTTGGAATCACGAGCTTTCGGAGCGCTGCTCCTTCATCAGGTGAGTCCTGATGAAGGAGCAATGCTCCAAAAGCTGGTGATTCCAAATAAACCTGTTGGACGTCAACCTGGTGTTGTGAGACTTCTTACTGTGCCCGTCCCAGTCCAACACTGGCATCTCCACCTTATGGATAGACTTGACACCTTCCCCTAGCATGCTTCTTTGACTTTGGGGGAGGGGAAGGGTGAGGCAGATTACTCTGGTAAAAGCAGATCTGGCAACTGTTTCCCTACTAGAAAATAGTTGAAACTAATAAAATAGGGCAGCAACATGGTTCTGCTCAACTTTCCCGTCACTGGTCAGAGTTCTGCCTGGCCTGAAATTCCAGGCACAATAATTTGTGAAGAATGTACGAACGTTGTGAACTCACAGGCAACTGCCCTCTTTCACAATGATGTTGCTATTCACCTCTTAGCTTTTCCCAGGATCATTCATTTCCTGAACAGAATAACAAGAGCCAAAGTTACTTCACAGATTTCGGGCTGCTTCATATGAACGTGTAATATACAGGATAAATGTCACTGATTCTATGAAAGTAAAACAAAAGAATTAGATTCCGAAATGTGGCTTATGCAGTCCACGAGGAATCATGCTCACTTTCGAAATCAGATCTCTGTTTTATGAGCAATTGAAAGAGAAACAATTAATACAAAATAAAAGAGACAGTCACTGAAAATAATTACAAAAACATTAATCAGCTCACGCAAGTTACTGGCTGCTTTTGTATTAAACAACTAACTTGTTTATTTTTAATGTGTTGAAACAAATGGCCAGAGGGATTTCACACCAGAGTTTTGCTGCGTTTGTTTCAAATTCTGTATAATACAATCCCATTCCAGAAATGTCTAAAATACTGGCGGCGGAATCGCCCCATCTGGGCTCTATACCCCGTGGCGGAATCTGGATCATGGATTGTTTTCCCGTTGTGGAGGCCTGCGGAAAAACACGCCAAATCTTCCAGCCCCCACCTCATTAATTATGCAACCGGGTGTTTTCTTTACGCCACATTCCCTGGCGAGGCAGGCCTGATGGTGTGCAGTCTGCCATCGATCTGGGCACCGTATTGAAATGGCACTCAACATCACTGACCCACGACTGAAGAAAGATAATGGACCTCCTGATTTCTGGGAACACTCGGAGACAGGAAGATGGACTTCCTGAGAATGCAGGTGGATCTCCATGAATGTTCTGAGGCTGGAATATGGACCCCTTCCAGGAGTCCGAATCCGGAATCAGTATATTCTCCCCCTGCCACTGTGGTCTGGGATTGCCATCAGCTTCCATCGGATTGCAGGCAGCACGCTGGCACAGTGGTTAGTACTGCTGCCTCACAGTGCCAGGGACCCAGGTTCGATTCCCAGCTTGGGTCACTGTCTGTGTACAGTCTGCACATTCTCACTGTGTCTGCGTGGGTTTCTTTCGGGTGCTCCCGTTCCCTCCCACAGTCCGAAAGCCATGCTGGTTAGGTGCCAGAATGTGACGACTTGGGGATTTTCACAGTAACTTCATTGCAGTGTTAATGCAAGCCTATTTGTGACACTAATAAATAAACTTTAAAACTTTAAACTCCGGTGGCAGCCCCAAGAATTGTTCAGGAGAGTCCTGACATCAGCATGCCATGATTTCCAAATGTGTTTCACACCAGTGTGTTTTCCCACTGGTGTCATGGAAAATTGGGAATGGGCGGAGTGGTCGGGCATCATTTGCATCCCGTTGACGGGATGCAAATGAGTTTCACGCCAGTCTCCAGCGGGTTTCCTGATCTGTCATGGGCCTCCCTCCAAATTCCACCCGCACCCTCCCCAACCCATCCTGCATGCCATTGACCTTGCAGGCCGAGGGATGGGAGAATTCAGCCCTGAATATTTCACCAACTCTCCAAATTCAGACTGAGTAGTTGGGTGAGGGCTATACTTTTTTCCATGTGTCAACTGCTGTTGAGCAGACATGGGTGGGTGAAGTGCCACAAGGGGTTTCCAATTGCTCACTTTAGCACTGAGAGAAAAGCAGCGAAAAATAAGAGAAAATGGCACAATTGCCTTTTCTTTGTTGTTGCTCTGAGCATTTTTGCTGGTCTGTCATCACATTTATGACTGGCAAGTGGCACCACCCACATGGAAACTTTCCTCCTTTCTTCTATGATGATGTCTTTCCTGTTTTCTTATGCCCATCTGTGCCACCCCTGTTTCTTTTGTGTTCGATCCATCTCCCATTAACCTCGGGTTAAGTTGCATCTATTTCTCTTTGGTGTAACTCACTATTGCCATAGACTAGGGGAAGATTTTCTGGTGGCAGAGGCAGCTCAGCATTGGCTGCTGGTGGGATCTACCAGTCCCGCCAATATTAATAGGGTTTTATATGGCTCTGCAAACCAGGAAACCCGCTGTGTGGGGCACTATCGGCTGGATCAGAAGATCCTGCCAGCGAGAAGGGTCAGAAAATTCTAGTCCGGGGTCTGTTATGGCTCCAGAGCCACATGTGTCACCTAAGGACTCATGGGCAGCACCTCCCAACCTTGTTCAATTACATCCAATTTGACGTTAATTCAATGGTTTGTTTCATCTTATTAGAATCCTTACAGTACAGTATGAGTCCATTCAGCCCATCAAGTCTGCACCGACTACAATCCCACACAGGTGCTATTCCTGTAATCCCACATTTACACTGCTAATCCCTCTGACATTAGAGTCAATTTAGCATAGCCAATCAATCTAACCTATACATTTTTGGAGTGTAGGAGGAAACCGGAGCACCCAGATGAAACCCACGCAGACACGGGGAGAAAGTGCAAACTCCACATAGACAGTCATACGAGGCCGGAATTGAACCGGGGCTCTGGTGCTGTCAGGCTAACCATTGTGCCACCATGCCGTCTCATTGTATTTGTGGGAAAATATTAATCAACGTTTTGTAAAAACTTTTTAACATGTTGTTGAAGTGTACCCGTCTCATTATTATTGCCACTTGAGTAATGGCATTGTGGCTCATAAGATATAACATTTTTGACTAAGCTTTAAAAACGGATCTTGTTGTAAAGTTTGCCAACTACAACCATGGGCCTTGTCTTCTTAGGCTGCAGCACTCCTTACTTTACAGTTCACCATTACCTCTCCACTGCAGTATCACACATTTAAAGAGAAAAATCTGTCACTGACTACATTCAAAATCTGTAATGCATCTGATAAGTTAATGAGTTTCATTTCATTTCGCCAGGGTTACAGCTCCTGTCAGTTGTCCACACAGAGACAGATTGATACTAACAGACCATGGCTTGGTCTTGTTAAAAAACCCTTCAGAACTTTGATTGGATCACACAACTTAATTTCTTTTTTTCGTTCATTGTCTTAAAATACGCATAGTTTTTTTTTCAGTGCGACTTCTGAGCATTCTTCATACTTAGCGGGTCCCTTGAATAGGGCGGCAAAGTGAATCAGCAGAAAGAGTGCAGAGGGCAATGAGATGTGAATGCTGCAGGTTCAAACCGTTTGTACCCATCAGTGATTGGGTCGTTGATTAATCGAACGTGGCCTAAATAACACTGACAGGCTGATTAAAAAAGTGGGACTGGGGTCAAAGTCTTCCATTGATGGATCTGAATGTGGAGAAATGGTCCTCCGCTTCTCACAAGCTGCTGCTCATCATCTTGACAGCAAGTCTTCCCTGCCCCTCTGCAAATTGAATTATCTATTGTTCAGCCGATATTTTTCCACTGATGTCTACTTCCCCGAATTCCGTGAGACCTTTTTAATTATCGTTTGGTGTTTTCATTCTCAGAACTTCCTTTCTTCGGACTTTAAAACTCTGCATTAGCGCCAGAGCAAAAAATAAGTTGAGTGTTGGTGGTAATTTGAAAGCAGCCTTGGAGATTGTTTCACAAGTAATCCCTCGCCTTGCCTCTGGAGTCTTTTGTTTTGACTCCAATAATGTTACAGTGTGTTGAGTCTTGAGTTTCATTGTCAGACCTTTCCTTTCCTCTTCCTGATGCTGTTTTTAGCTTCCAATTAAAATGATTTCAGGCAGTTTCACTGCTTTTCCCAGAGGTGATAACAAAACAAAGTGCATTAGATTTGGCATCAATTGCTACTGATTCAATAGTCTTCAGTCTGACAGGGAGATGAGCATATGAAAACTGGAATATGATATATTGGCACTGTACAGCGCAAATTGTCAAAATAATGTCAGTAAATCTTCTGCTGTAGCAAATACATTCCATATCAGATCAATGTTGGTTCTGTTTCTGGGAATGATATGGGACAAGCTCAGCTTCCTAATCTGACTGTCCCTCAATACCTGCATAAACTGCTTCCTGCAAAGCTAAGATCTGATGCAATTTTCATCCTGTAAATTATAGAGGTTTGTTTGTTTCTCACTTCTTTTTCTGCCAGGTTTCTACCTTTCCTTCTTCTTCCCTGAGTACATTGACTTCTGGCCAGAGTACAACTTTCAAGGCAACCTCTGAACCTTGTCTGAATTATTATTCTTCACCTGTGACTTTCTCAGGATGTGGGTAATGCTTACAAGACTGCTTTCAATCCTAGTTGCCTTATGAGTTTCATTGTCAGACCTTTCCTTTCCTCTTCCCGATGCTGTTCTTAGTTTCCAATTTCAATAGATCGCAGCGAGATAGCTGCTCTGCTACTTACGAAACCCTGAGCCAGAATCAGGTCGCCTACGAATATTTTAGCACCACGTTCCCAACAAATATGCTGTGTGTTAACAGGAGAGAGGCGGCCTTCCTTTTTGTAGTAACATTGTAGTAATCATGCTCCCATTTTCCAATAGATGGGATTCTAAGTTTTTGAGCTAGCGAACGCAAAAATGTTCAACTCAGTATAGTGTATGCCTTGAAGGTGATGGTGTTCTTATAATTATAGGGTCATAAGTAGTACAGTCCATTTGGCCCCACGAGCATGCTCCACCTTTCGATATGATCATGGTTGGTCCAATTGTGACCTCAGCTACACTTTCCTACCTGCTCCCCATAATTCTTGTCTCCCCCATAGAAGGAAAATCTGTCTAACTCGGCCTTGAATATATTTAATGACCAGCTTCCACTGCTCCCTGGTGAATAGAATTCCAAAGACTATTTGTTCTTCTTCTCCATCTTAAATGGGAGACCCCTTATTTTTATACTTTGCCTCCTAGTTCTAGATTCCCCCATAAGGTGAAACATCCTCCCAGCACCTACTCCCTCAGAATCTTATACATTTCCATAAGATCACCTCCCATTCTTCCAAAACTCCAATGCGTTCAGGCACAACCTGCTCAAACTTTTCTCATGGGATCATCCCTTAATTCCAGGAATTAGCCTAGTGAACCTTCTCTGAACTACTCGCAGTGCAAGTATACCTCTCCTTAAGTAAGGAGATGAAACTGTGCAGTGCTACAGGTGCACAGTTGTAGCAATACATCTATACTGTTATACTCCACCCCCTTTCAATAAAGACAAACATTCCATTTTCCTTCCTAATTACTTGCTGTTCCTACATACTAACTTTTTGTTTTTTGTAAGTAGTATACCCAAATTCCTTTGCACTCTAGCGTTCTGCAGTCTATCTCCACTTAAATAATATTCTGCTTTTCTTCCTGTAAAAGTGGACAACCTTACTTTTTCCCACATTATACTCCAACTCTCATTTTTTTGCCCACTCACCTAACCTATCTAATTTCCTTTGTATCCTCCTCATATCCTACAAATCATAAACTCCTGGTATATTATGAAGTTAGCCTAGATCTTAACTTTTTTTGATTTTGGCATGAGTGCGACTATAAGGTATTTCACTCCAAGTATGATTCGATTGATCCACTAGGAAGCTTTTATTAAAACTAACTTTATTTAACAAACAGTTAAAATATTAAAAGAATTAGCATAATATTTACCAACTGAAATACTTAAACATGGCAAGGAGCAATTCTTAATTGCGAGCTATCTCTATAGTTCCAATTTAAGCAATATCCCCATAGACATAAACCCGTCTTCAGAATCAGCTAGCAAAAGCACATTGGCTTACATGGGGTGCTAGTCGTCCAGCCTTTTAACACCTCTGGACAGAGGTACAGAGACACCTGTTTTCTGAATTCTAGATTGCAGCCTCCAGAGAAAGATCTTCAAACAGCAGAACTTCAGGGGAAAAAATCTATTTTCTGGCAAGCCCAAGACTCCAATCTTCAGACAGAGACAGACATAGCTACTGCACTGTAAAGATTCACAACAACAACTGGGTGTTTGTTTCAATCTTCGCCTAGTTGCATGATTTTCTTGTCAATCAATCTAATCAAACCCTTCTCTGAAAACCCCAGGGGAAAACACTAAAATAACAAAACTGAATTAGCCCAGATTAAAACAAACACTCCAACAGTAAAGGATCAATTATATTTCTGCAGTATCAACATGAGACTGCTGATTATAGACAAAGTGGCACTGGGTAAATAGAGGTGACTTCTAAACAACATCCTGCACTAGAAACATGACACAAATAAAGGCATAGTATCGCCATAATATAATCATGAAATTTGGCCACAGTACAGTTAATCCCTGCAGCCAAGATATTAATATAGATTGTAAATAGTTGAGCCCCAGCACTGATGCTTGTGGGACTCCACCAGTTATAGTTTGCTAACCTGAAAATGATCCATTGACCCTGACTCTGTAATTCTTGTTAGTTAGTCAATCCTCCAGCCATGCTAATATATCATTCCAACATCATGAACTCTTATCTTGTGCAGTGACCTTTTACATGACATCTAACTTAAGAAGGAAAATGGGACACTTGCCTTTATTAACTGAGGCATAGAACACAAGGGAGGTCATGCTGGATTTGTATTAAACATCGGTTAAGCTACAACTGGAGCACTGTGTGCAGTTCTGATCACCATATTATAGGAAGCATATGATTGAGGGTGAAGAGGAAAATTACCTGGATGCTGCCTAGGCCATGAGGAAAGATTGGATAGGCTGGGCCTGTTTTCCTTGGAGCAGCGAAAGTTTAGAGGGGACCTGGTAGACTTGTATAGGATTATGAGGATTAGAGTTAGGGTGGATAGGAAAGCACTTTTCCAATTAGTAGAAGGGTCAATAACCAGGGGGCATGGATTTCTGATTAAAGTAAGAGATAAGAGGAGAGTTGAGGAGATACTTTTTCACTCAGAGAGTGATGGGAGTCTGGAACTCACTGCCTGAAACGGTGGTTGAGTTAGATACTTGCATAACATTTAAGACATATTCACTTGTGTAAGCTATGTAAGCCTATATGGTGATTGGCTGTGGGCTATTTAACTGGTACAATGGTACATTGGGGAAACTATGCAGACGCTGCGACAACGGATGAATGAACACCGCTCGACAATCACCAGGCAAGACTGTTCTCTTCCTGTTGGGGAGCACTTCAGCGGTCATGGGCATTCGGCCTCTGATATTCGGGTAAGCGTTCTCCAAGGCGGCCTTCACGACACACGACAGCGCAGAGTCGCTGAGCAGAAACTGATAGCCAAGTTCTGCACACACGAGGACAGCCTCAACCGGGATATTGGGTTCATGGCACACTATTTGTAACTCCCACAGTTGCGTGGACCTGCAGAGTTTCACTGGCTGTCTTGTCTGGAGACAATACACATCTTTTTAGCCTGTCTTGATGCTCTCTCCACTCACATTGTTTCGTCTCTTAAAGACTTGATTAGTTGTAAGTATTTGCATTCCAACCATTATTCATGTAAATTGAGTCTGTGTCTTTATAAGCTCTGTTTGTGAACAGAATTCCCACTCACCTGAAGAAGGGGCTAAGAGCTCCGAAAGCTTGTGTGGCTTTTGCTACCAAATAAACCTGTTGGACTTTAACCTGGTGTTGTTAAACTTCTTACTGGGCTATTTAACTAACAGGATATCATGATCAACCTGCTCCAACCATCACCCAATGTCAACAGAAGACACCACATGAGAATCTGGAACAGAAACACTTGCTGATTTTACTCTTCTCAACCCAGGGCATTGAGTACAATCAGTAAGAAGGAAGACTTGCAGTTAACTAGAACGTTCCATGACCACCAGGTGTCTCAAAGCAACTTACAACTAATTAAATAAAGTAGTGTAGGAAACACTGCAACTAATTTGCATACAACCAGTTCCTGCAGACAGCAATGTGATAATGACCAGCTACTCTGTTTTTTGTAATGTTGATTGAGGAATAGTAAGAAGTCTCACAACACCAGGTTAAAGTCAAACAGGTTTATCTGGAATCACGAGCTTTCGGAGCACTGCTGCTTCATTAGGTGAGTTACCTGATGAAAGAGCAGCGCTCCGAAAGCTTGTGATTCCAAATAAACCTGTTGGATTTTAACCTGGTGTTGTGAGACTTCTTACTGTGCCCACCCCAGTCCAATGCCAGCATCGCCACATCATGACTGAGGAATAATCATTGAACAGGTCACTGGGGGTAATTCCCCTGCTCCTTTCGAAATAGGACCATGGGATTTTTCACATTGACCTGAACAAGCAGATAGGGGCTTGGTTTAACATCTTAGCCAAAAGACAGTACCTCTGACAGTACAGTGCTCCCTTAGTACTGTGCTGGAGTTTGTGTCGGCCAGGATTTTCACTTTAGAGCTCCAGAGCGGGACTTGAATCCAGAACCTTGTGATTCAGAATGCTATCAATTAAGCCACAGTGTGGGGCCCTGCTGTGCTGCTAAAGCACACTCAACTGGAGGCCGTTTAGTCGACTTCCCGCTGGGCGCCATGGCCTCCACGGATCTCCGGGCACTGGAGCTGTATAGATTATGCAAATTGGTATTAGCATAGCATCAGCGGGCCCGGGACTGAAATCTCCGGGCCCTCTAGCCTCTCCCCCTGCCCCCTTTTGCCAGGAATGTTTCATTCTTGTGGGGTTTATAACAGCTTCCCACTTGCAGGGAGCTGGCAGGCCAACCCCACTTGAGTGAAGGGAGGCCATCGAGGCCCCCCTGGAGGTCGGGGGTGACGGGGGTGCCCCCTTCACATAGCCAGCTTGGCAGTGTTGGGGTCAGGACTCGGGGTGTGGGGACTGCCAGGGGAGTGAAGATCAAGGTGGGCTGGGTGGGGTCGGGGCTAGCCCGGAAACATCTGGGGGGCAATGATTTGGTCGTTGGGGGGGGGGGGGGGTTGGAGGGCCAGCGATGCGGGGTCATGGGGTTGGCCAGTGATTGAACTGGCCAGCGATCGGGAGGCCGGCAGTGCGGGGCTATCGCGCATGCGCCAATCTCCACTCTGACAGTGGAGCACATGCGCAATGGCCCCCTGAGTGCTACGCTTCTGGCCTCTCCAGCGGGAATAGGCACTGCCCCCTGATTTTTTGTGAGATTCATGCTAGTGCACTCTGCAGTGCTCAGAGTGTGGGAGGTTCATTTTGAAAATCCTGCTGAAAAAAACAACAGGATTTACTCCAGTTTATACACAAATTCGACACTTAGAATGTTTTTGGGAGAATCCCACCCCTGATTTTGCATTTCTGAACCCAGGGTGCTGGGTATAATGGGTGTTCTCCCAACTCTGCCTGGAATGAAATGAACTAAATCTGCGTGAGTCAAATCTAGAACCTTCCTGGTGTGTGGGCCTCAGTTACTCACTACCCTTCACCAGTTGAGTTATCAGCGGGGGAGGGGGGAGGTGGTTAAGTAATTGATTAACTTACTTGATTAACCCTGCAACTTGTGTGCATCATCTTCCCGTAACACACATCATTCATTAAAGTGGAATGGCTGAATTCTGGATTCTTCTGCTCCTAAACTGGGCGCTTCGAACTGTACAAGGTGGTTCATCTAGATCACTATCCCACCCCGCCGGTTTATAGGGCAAGCATCTCACTTCTAAACAGCAAATGTATCTGGAATCTTGGCTGCTGGGATTTTCGGGGTGAAATCACCTCTGTGTCTATCAATTCCGCAGCGTTTCTCCATAATCTCCAGATCGATTTTCATTCCATGGCTATTTTCATACAGTGCAGAAGAAAGCCATTCGACCCATCGAGTCTGCACCGACCACAATCCCACCCACGCCCTATCCCCGTAACCCCATTTATCTACCATACAAATTCCCCTGACACTAAGGGGCAACTTTAGCACGGCCAACCAACCTAACCTGCACATCTTTGGACTGAGAGAGGAAACCAGAGCACCTGGAGGAAACCTAGCAGATATGGGGAGAATGTGCAAACTCCACATAGACAGTCACCCGAGACCAGAATTGACCCCGGGTCCCTGGCACTGTGAGGCAGCAGTGCTAACCACTGTGCCACGGTGCCGCCCATATCAGGTATTAATGCATCCTTCAGACATGCCTGTGAGGACTGAAATAGTTAACAGATTCAGTTCTTGGTTCAAATCCAGTGATACAAGCAAACCTGCATGGCTCTCCAAATGCATTATTCATTTCTTTACCGATATGTCAACATTTCACACACACACACAAATCTGAAGCAAAGATAAGACCACTTCATCTTATTAATTTGCAAAACAGAGGAGGCCATTAGTTGAATCCATTTGTGTCCATTTTACAACACATAAATGTAAATGCCCTTTTCCTCACAGCATGATTCCCACATTTGAATCAGCCCAGTTGAGGAGCCATCTGTTACCGCCCCAGAGCTCTGATATTGTGAGGACTGGTATTCTATAGTCTCCTCAACCTGAAGAACAGCACTGCCACTGGCTTGGGGGGTTTACTTTTATTTCAGACATTTGCTCACTTGCTGGGCAAGTTCTTGTTCCAAAACCACTCAGCAGTTGAAATTGAAAGCAAATTAATTGGGCTTCTTTGGTGCAACTACCTTTTGCAAACGTCTTAACTAAATCAATCTCTTGGCACAAGTACAGAAGTTGATGTGAACTAAGTATGTCAGCGAAATGCTGTCAAGGCATATGGGTAAATCGCTAGCTGTGAGTTTTCACTGCTGTAGAGAATTAATGACATCTGCTTGCTCTGTGGCTCTAGAGGGGACGATGTGCCTGATACCCCTTGTTAGCAATAACTGCTCAAAGCACAACCAATGCGATGTGAACCAAACCTGCCACACATTTTGCAGGATTTGCTGAAGAAAATTGTGCACAAAGTGAAAGTAAGATTCACAAGACGTTCCATGGGTCCTCCTGTGCTTTGCCAATGCGAGCTAGGCATTGCCAGTACTTTGGAGGCATTTGTTATTATCAGTAAAAACTGTCCCGTTTACATTTTGGGAGGTGTTGTCCAAGAGACTCCAGGAAAAGTTGGTTGAAGTAGGGTAAACAAAAAAATACAGTCAGTATCCCCACTGCTGCCCTAGAGTCATTTACAGTACAGAAGGAGGCAATTCAGCCCATCATATCATTATCGGCTCTCTGCCGAACAATCCAATCGGTCCCACTCTCTCACTCAATCCCCATAAACCTGCATGTTTATTTCCTTCAATGCCCATCCAACTTCACTTTAAAATAATTGATCATTTTCGCTTCCACCATTCCCTTTGGCAGTGAGTTCTAGGTCATTCCCACTCACGGCAGTAAAAAGCTGTTCCTCACATTACCCCATGTATCTCTTCCCTACAATCTTAAATTTGTTCCCCTAGTCTTTGTGCCATCAGCTAATGGAAAGAGTTTCCCCTTGTCCATCTTATCTCAGCCTGTCATAACCTTGTACATCTTTATCAGTTCTCCCCTGGATCTCCTTATTTCCTTCGCTCCAAGGAGAACAACCCCAGCATTGGGGTGATTTTTATGGGGGCAGGAGGGGGGTGTACTGCTTGCAGAGGGGCTTAACAAGATTAGCATGGGGTTTCTGCCCTTTGGTGGAATGAAGATTCCCCCCTGCGTGTTGCCAGCCAATCTGATCGGCAGTCCCAGCATTGCCAAAGCTTGATCTACAAGCAATCCCATAAAGAAGTCAGCAGGGATTCTGGACTCGGGTAATCTGCGATTTTTGAGCAGGGGGGATATTGGACATGCATGGGAGGGGAAGAAGAAATGTGGGGAGTTTGGACTCGAAGGGGGAAGGGGGAGGGGACACAAAGGGGGACTACTCTCATCCGCTTTCCACCAGTAACCGTAATATGGTGGTAGAGATGGAATTATGGCCTTAATTGGGCAATTAAGGGCATCAGTCGAACTGAGGTAGGCTAGCAGTCACCTTGTGTGGTGGACCTCAGTTGTGCCTTTGTCCTATATGGACCACCGTTGTGTGTGTTTGTCATACCTGGACACACCCCCTTCCAGTTTGGTTCCTCCCCTCGGCACCTAGTATAAAGGTGGCTGTCTCCTCCCCCTTGTTCAGTCCAGGTCGGTTATTTGTTGGGATCTGCTCCTGATTCTGTTGTGAATAAAAGCCTACACTTGTATTGGCACACCGGTAGTCTTTCGCCTTATTGATAGCGCATCAATTTTATTCACAACAGTTGACCAGAAACTGGAGCAGTTTCTAAAACCCGACAAGTTAGCATTAGACCCTCAAGGGGTTGGAGCCTCTGATAAATTCAATCATTGGCTGGACTGCTTCGAAGCATTCGTCGACACCGCTACGGCCATCGACACCAACGACGCTAAACTCCACGTGCTCCGCGCCCGGGTAAGCGAAGCTGTCTATGGAATCTTCCGGGACGCTGCTACAAACGCGGACGCTATCGAACTCCTAAAAGGGCAGTTCCGAAAGAGCCCTAACGTGGTTTACGCCAGACATCTCCTAACTACCCGCAAGCAGCAGCCAGGAGAATCGTGCGCCCAATTTCTGCGCGCCCTGCGGGTCCTAGCTCGAGCTTGTGACTGTAAGGCTGTTACAGCAGCTCAGAACACGGAGGACCTGATCCGCGACGCCTACGTTGCGGGCATTGAGTCTACATACATCCGGCAGCGCATGCTGGAACAAGATGACCTAGATCTCCGAAGAACAGCCACGATGGCTGAAACGTTAGAAGCGGCCTCTCACAATCTCGGGTCTTACCCTGCATCCCGTTCTATCGACGGCTCCACCGCGACGGCTGTTCCGGCGGGGCCCAAATGTTACTTTTGCGGCCTACCCAAGCGGTAAGCTAGGCCACTTCGCTAAAGTCTGCCGGGCAAAGCCGCTTCCGAAGCCTCGTGGCGCCACGTGTGTTCCGCGGGCGCAGCCATCTTTAAGGCAGGCGGTGGCTGCGCGCGAATCGCCATCTTTAATGCGGTCACCGGAAGTGCGGGAATCGCCATCTTTGATGCGGTCACCGGAAGCGCGGGAATCGCCATCTTTGAGACTGGGATCAAGACGCGCTGAGCAGGAAGCTTTATCTGTGACGTCATCAGACGGGGACGAAGACGGATTCTTCTTGGATTCGACGGTGGCATCGATTTGCCTGGACCAGTCGCAGCCTCATCAACTCTCCAAGTCAATAATGTAGATCAAGGTAAATGGTCAGGCAAAAAACTGCCTGTTCGACTGTGGGAGCACAGAAAGTTTTATACACCCTCGCACAGTGCGTCAATATGCCCTTCCCGGGCGACCCTGGAGCCAGACCATCTCCATGGCCTCGAATTCCCAATCAGTGGAGGTCCTTGGGTGCTGCTTGGTGACGCTGACGGTACAGGGCACAGTCTACGAGCGTTTTCGGCTCCTCGTGCTGCGCAGCTGTACTGCTGGGGTTAGATTTCCTCAGCCATCATAAGGAGCGTCACCCTGCAGTATGATGGCCCTTATCCCCCGCTCTCCGTCTGCAAGGCGCCGTCACGGCAGCGCCCCTCGCGCACCACCTGCAGTCTCTCGACCCTCAAGATCACCCCCCCCCCCTTATTTGATAACCTCACCCCGGATTGTAGGCCTATAGCCACCAAGAGTAAGCGCTATAGTGCGGATGACCGGGCCTTCATTCGGTCCGAGGTACAATGTTTGCTCAGGGAAGGGATTATCCAGGCCAGCACCAGTCCCTGGAGGGCGCAAGTTGTTGTAGTTAAATCAGGGGAGAAACACCGCATGGTGATTGACTACAGCCAGACCATAAACAGGTATACCCAACTAGATGCGTATCCTCTTCCCCGTATCGCGGACATAGTCAACCGTATTGCGCACTATAGGGTTTTCTCGACGATCGATTTGAAATCGGCTTACCACCAGCTCCCTATCCGCTCGGAGGATCGCCCATATACTGCCTTTGAGGCGGATGGCCGCCTCTACCAGTTCCTCTGAGTCCCCTTTGGTGCCACCAATGGGGTCTCAGTCTTCCAGCGGGCCATGGATCAAATGGTAGACCAGCACGGGCTACGGGCCACTTTCCCGCATCTGGATAACGTCACCATCTGCGGCCATGACCCGCAGGATCATGATGCCAACCTACAAAAATTCCTCCGTACGGCCACTCTCCTGAAACTCACATATAATGAGGCGAAGTGTGTTTTCCGGACACGCCGCCTCGCCATCCTTGGGTACGTGATAGAAAATGGTGTCCTTGGCCCCGACCCAGCCCGTATGCGTTCCCTTATGCAGCTTCCCCTTCCTACTACCCTCAAAGCACTGAGGAGATGCCTGGGCTTCTTCTCCTATTATGCCCAGTGGGTTCCCCGTTACATGGATAAAGCCCGTCCGCTCCTAAAATTGACCTCTTTTCCCCTGGCGGAGGAGGCCCGTAGGGCCTTCGACGACATCAAAGCGGACATCGCGAAGGCCGCGATGCATGCTGTGGACGAATCCATCCCATTCCAAGTGGAAAGTGATGCGTCTGACTTTGCCCTAGCCGCCACCCTTAACCAGAGGGGCCGTGCGGTGGCCTTCTTTTCCCGGACCTTACAAGGCCCTGAGATTCGACACTCCTCGGTCGAGAAGGAGGCCCAGGCCATCGTGGAAGCCGTCCGGCACTGGCGCCATTATCTTGCGGGCCAACGATTCACCTTAATTACGGACCAGCGGTCAGTTGCCTTCCTGTTTAACACCAGGCAAAAGGGCAAGATTAAGAATGACAAGATCTTGCGGTGGAGGATTGAGCTCTCCACCTACAGATATGACATCATGTACCAGCCCGGGAAGCTCAATGAGCCCCCAAATGCCCTGTCCCATGGATCATGTGCCAGCGCCCAACTAGACCAGCTACAGTCCCTCCATAACGACCTCTGTCATCCGGGTGTCACCAGATTTTTCCACTTTGTCAAGTCTCGTAACCTGCCCTACTCCCTCGAGGAAGTTCGGACGATTACCAGGCAATGTAGGGTCTGCGCTGTGTGCAAACCGCAGTTCTACCGGCCAGGTAGGGTGCACCTTGCAAAGGCCACTCGCGCGTTTGAGCACCTTAGCATTGACTTTAAAGGCCCCCTCCCCTCCTCTAACCGCAATGTTTATTTCCTGAATATCATTGATGAATACTCACGTTTCCCTTTTGCCTTCCCCTGCTCGGACATGACCACGGCTACAGTGATTTGGACCCTGACCTCGCTCTTCACCCTGTTCGGCTTCCCAGCCTATGTCCATAGCGATTGTGGGTCCTCTTTCATGAGTGACGAGCTGAGGCAGTACCTACTCGCCAAAGGCGTTGCCTCCAGCCGCACCACTAGCTATAACCCCAGGGGAAATGGTCAAGTAGAGCGGGAGAACGCAACCGTCTGGAAGGCCATTCTATTAGCGCTACGGTCTAGGGGCCTTCCAGTCAGCCGTTGGCAAGACGTCCTTCCGGACGCATTACATTCCATTAGGTCACTCTTATGCACAGCAATCACGAGCGGATGTTTTCGTTTCCCAGGAAGTCCTCCTCGGGTACTTCGCTCCCGGATTGGCTGATGTCCCCGGGGCCCGTCCTGCTTCGGAAGCATGTCCGGACCCATAAGGCAGATCCCTTGGTCAAGGAGGTCCAATTGCTCCATGCTAATCCTCAATACGCTTATGTAGCGTACCCTGATGGGCGGGAGGGCACGGTTTCTGTCCGTGACTTGGCACCCGCGGGTGCCCCTGAGGTCACCACGTCCCTCCGCCCCACGGTCCCTGGTGTTGTCCACTCGGAGATTGCTGCGCCTCTTCCTTCCTCAGTCCCTGTCTCCAATGTAGTGTGCCCAGAGCCTGTTGCAGCCCCCCACCCCCCAGCTCCGGTTCCCACTGTTCCCCATACGCCACCAGGGCCACTGCTCACTCCTCTCGCCCCTGTGTACAGCTCGCTTGAGTCGCCGGAGCCGTCGCCACACAGCACCCGACGACTGGACGGGACGACGGATCGGTCCGCTTCACACCACCTGGCGCCTTCTCTCGACGCTCACTGTGCGGAGCCTGGACCGACATCGCACCCTGCTCGGACGACTCTGCGGCCTGCACTACGACGATCGCGACGGCGGATCAAGCCACCGGTTCGTCTGGACTTGTAATATTGTTTCCGCTTCACCCCCGTGTTGTTTTTTTAAAAGGAAGGGGTGAATGTGGTGGACCTCAGTTGTGCCTTTGTCCTATATGGACCACTGTTGTGTGTGTTTGTCATACCTGGACACACCCCCTTCCAGTTTGGTTCCTCCCCTCGGCACCTAGTATAAAGGTGGCTGTCTCCTCCCCCTTGTTCAGTCCAGGTCGGTTATTTGTTGGGATCTGCTCCTGATTCTGTTGTGAATAAAAGCCTACACTTGTATTGGCACACCGGTAGTCTTTCGCCTTATTGATAGCGCATCACCTTGTACAGGCCATATTATGGGGAGTGGGTCGGGGTGGGTGGGAAGGATGTGGGCTACCAACTCATCATATTTCACATGCCCTCCACCAAGAACATGGCCGACAGGGTGCCATAAAATTGGCCCTAAAAGGTAAAGTCACCATAGTCCCAGATGACTGTAGGCTGCTCTCCCCTTTGAGGGATGGAGTTGGACTGGTGGTGATTTAACCTGAGGATCATCACACCTCAGGCGAAGGACAAAGTTGAGAAGGTGGGGCCTTCATGAATAACCTCAGCCAGTACGGGAATTGAACACCTGCTGTTGTTATCATTCTTCATCACTAACCAGCTGTCCAGCCAACTGAGCTAAAACTACCGATACCTGATGCCATAAAATTCACCCTAACCTTGTAAGGAAGACCTCTGGTCCTGGAACCCTTCTGGTAAATCTCCTCTCAGGGACCGACACATCTTTCCGGAAGTGTGGTGACCAGAATTGAAAGCAATACCCGAGTGAGGCCTCACCAGAGCTTTATAAAGGTTCAGCATAACTTCCCTACCTTTCTACTCAATGCCTGTATTTACGAAGCCTAGGATCCTAAACGCTTT
The DNA here is from genome assembly GCF_964213995.1 of Mustelus asterias. Classification (NCBI taxonomy): domain Eukaryota; kingdom Metazoa; phylum Chordata; class Chondrichthyes; order Carcharhiniformes; family Triakidae; genus Mustelus; species Mustelus asterias. Next base: position 47,363,570 of record NC_135809.1, on the reverse strand, counting down.
CCTAACCACTCTTTCAATATGCCCTTCAAAGATTGATGAACGTACTTCACCAAAGAACAAAGAACAAAGAACAAAGAAAATTACAGCACAGGAACAGGCCCTTTGGCCCTCCAAGCCTGCACCGACTTAACTAAAACCCCCTACCCTTCCAGGGACCATATCCCTCTATTCCCATCCTATTTATGTACTTGTCAAGATGCCCCTTAAAAGTCACTACCGTATCCGCTTCCATTACCTCCCCCGGCAACAAGTTCCAGGCACCCTCTACTCTCTGTGTAAAACATCTGCCTCGTACATCTCCTTTAAACTTTGCCCCTCGCACCTTAAACTTATGCCCCCTAGTAATTGACTCTTCCACCCTGGGAAAAAGCTTCTGACTATCCACTCTGTCCATGCCTCTCATACTCTTGCAGACTTCTATCAGGTCTCCCTCAACCTCCGTCGCTCCAGTGAGAGCAAACCAAGTTTCTCCAACCTCTCCTCATAGCTAATGCCCTCCATACCAGGCAACATCCTGGTAAATCTTTTCTGTACCCTCTCCAAAGTCTCCACATCCTTCTGGTAGTGTGGCGACCAGAATTGAACACTATATTCCAAGTGCGGCCTAACTAAGGTTCTATAAAGCTGCAACATGACTTGCCAATTTTAAAACTCAATACCCCGGCTGATTAAGGCAAGCATGCCGCATGCCTTCTTGACCACCTTCTCCACCTGCATTGCCACTTTCAGTGACCTGTGTACCTGTACACCCAGATCCCTTTGCCTATCAATACTCTTAAGGGCTCTGCCATTTACTGTATATTTCCTATCTGTACTAGACCTTCCAAAATGCATTACCATAAGACCATAAGACCATAAGACATAGGAGCGGAAGTAAGGCCATTCGGCCCATCGAGTCCACTCCACCATTCAATCATGGTTGATTTCAACTCCATTTACCCGCTCTCTCCCCATAGCCCTTAATTCCTCGAGAAATCAAGAATTTATCAATTTCTGTCTTGAAGACGCTCAACGTCTCGGCCTCCACAGCCCTCTGTGGCAATGAATTCCACAGACCCACCACTCTCTGGCTGAAGAAATTTCTCCTCATCTCTGTTCTAAAGTGACACCCTTTTATTCTAAGGCTGTGCCCCCGCGTCCTAGTCTCCCCTGTTAATGGAAACAACTTCCCTACGTCCATCCTATCTAAGCCGTTCATTATCTTGTAAGTTTCTATCAGATCTCCCCTCAACCTCCTAAACTCCAATGAATATAATCCCACGATCCTCAGACGTTCATCGTATGTCAGGCCTACCATTCCTGGGATCATCCGTGTGAATCTCCGCTGGACCCGCTCCAGTGCCAGTATGTCCTTCCTGAGGTGTGGGGTCCAAAATTGCTCACAGTACTCCAAATGGGGCCTAACCAGTGCTTTATAAAGCCTCAGAAGTACATCCCTGCTTTTGTATTCCAAGCCTCTTGAGATAAATGACAACATTACATTTGCTTTCTTAATTACGGACTCAACCTGCAAGTTTACCTCACATTTGTCTGGATTAAACTCCATTTGCCATCTCTCCGCCCAAGTCTCCAACCGATCTATATCCTACTGTATCCTCTGGTGGTCCTCGTCGCTATTCACAAAGCGACCAACCTTTGTGTCGTCCACAAACTTACTAATCAATCCAGTTACATTTTCCTCCAAATTTTCCTTACAAATACCAGTTGACGTATGTTGCCACTTCGGGATTGACTGAAATGCAATGTGATTTGGCCAGGCTCTCCTGCCTCTAAGTCAGCAAATTGTGGGTTTAAGCCCCACTGGAATTGCCAGATGTTTAGGTGTGATAAGGAGCAACTGAATCATTGTTAGAGGAGCTGCCTTTCAGACCAGACAAATGTGGCACTATTTGTTCAGGTGGACACAAGTTTAAATATTTGAAGATTGCAACAATGCTCTTGGTGTCCAAATCAATATTCATTGCTCAACTCACACCATTAAAAGAGATGATCTCATTTGCTGCTTGTGGGAGTTTGCTATGTGCCAATTGGCTACCACATTTACCAAGCTAACAGCTATTAATTTGTTTTGGGTTGCTTGAACTTGTATAAAGACTTCATCTATGTGCAAGTCTTTTTTAACTGCCACAAGCTACTGATGTTTAGCTGTAATTTGGGACAGATATGGATGTTATTGCTATTTTTTATGTCACCAGTTTATTTCATTGCAAGCTGTCTATTATATTGACAAGATTTTCCTATGAGGCAATGTAGTAGCGAACGCTAATCGTAAAATGGTATATTGTAACTTTAGCTAACTTCTATTGTGGTATAATTTAACATGGACTCCAGAAACTATAAAATATTTGAAAGGAACTTTTGTCATAGTGTGAAGAATTGGGATCAAATAAAGAAATTGGATAAAAAGGGGAACTGGTGCCCAACTTCACTAAGGGCGAATTAGCATAGCAGTCTCAAAACAATTGTTTATCTAAGTGACTGGGGAAAACAAAGTGGAGAGATAAGGGAATATTTTGCACCTGTATGCTAAAAGTCTAGGCATGATGTGGTGCCACAGGGTGGGTAACATCAAAGGGAAAAAACAATATACCTAAAACAGGATAACTGTAGAAGAGAAGATAGAAGAGAAGCAGACACCTTCACAGGCACAACCAGATATAGAAAGCAGGCTCTTGCAAAAATAATTATTGCTAAAAGGCTTCAGTTTAAACCAAAACTCTAAAACAGAAGAACTTCTATCCTGAACCAAAGATAGCTTTCCCAAACCCAGAAAATAACCTGTGGCGTTGTAACTATGGCCGCTATTCTCCCAAAAAAGTTCTACAGTGTCGAATTTGCGGGAAAACTGGTGTAAACCACATTTTTTTTCAGTGAGAGTTCAGACAAGAATCTCCCACATTCTCTGTAATGCAGAGGTCACAATTGGGAATATCATTAAAAGCTCAGGCGGCAGGGCCTATTCACTCTGGAGGCTGACAGTTCCGGGCCCCTATTTGTCAGCCTGCAGTTTGCTGGCCAGCGATTGAGCTGGCCAGCCCGGGACCTCGCTGTGCTGCCCCTCCACCCCCCCATGGCCCGATCACAGACCCCCCCGGCCATTCACAGGCCAGCCCCAAACCTCCCCATCCAAGACCGCCAGACCTACAGTCCCCCACCCCCCAGCAGTGACGATCCCCCCACCCCCTCGGCAGAACCATCCCCCCGGCAGACCTCTCCTGGGAGGCAAACGCCCCCAGCAGACCTCACCAGCTGACCACCCTGACCCAGCCCACACCGATGGCCTTCCTCCTGCCCCCATCGATTGCAATGGCAAAATGGCAACAGGAACCGCAACCCCCATCAATCGCCCCCTCGGCCCTGCCCCCAATAGGCCCTGCCCCCTAGGCCCCGCCCCATGTCTGGTGGGCATTGTCAAGGTGCCTCCTGGGCATAGGCAGTTTGCCCCTTGGGCAATGCCAGGGACACAGGCTGGCACTGCCAGGGTGCCCATGCACAGGGGGGCACTACCCCCCCCCCCCCCCCCCCCCCGCTGCCTGACCCCCTGCGGGCCCCGATTTCACCCCCTTCACTCCAGCGGGCTCATCTTGCTAGTTCCCTGAAGGTGGGGTGCTAGTCTGAACCCTGCTGGAGTGAAATACACCTGACAGGGTGGAAGATGTTAGCGGGCCTGGAAAATTCAGTCCCGATTCACATTTAAATTACATTAAAAGTAGGTTTAAATCACTTACCTGGTGTTCCTGCCGATTTCCAGTGAGAATCTGACAGCACCGGCGCTGGGAGATGAGTGCACAGCCAAATGCACGTGCAAATCCCGTGAATTGGCAGACACTTGATTCCCCTGGCCCACTGCGCTAATTCTTTAGCGCGGTGGGATAGGAGAATCGGCCCCTATATGCTGGTTTTAGCTCAGAGAGATATAATATTGGATGTTGTTTGGGAAAAGGGGTGTTTCTCAGAGTTCAGGAAATGTAGGGAGTTGGGAATTAGGGGTAACTTCATGAGATAGTGGGTGGAATTTCCCCATAAAATGGCAAAGTGTCAGGTTCAGACTGAAAACCATGTGAAAACCAGAGAAACAGACAGCTTTTCTGTCCAGGCCTTCCCGTGCTTTGTCATTTTAAAGCGGGGTGGGGTGGGGGTGTGCATTTTCAGCAGCCATTGTGAGGACTGGAGCCTAAAGATGCCAGCAAATCTAGCCCACAGAGATTGGGGATCTCATGTCAAAGGTAACCCCCCACACCATTCTGATCAGCAGCATCGCCTCCACCAACACCCATCACCCTCCCCAGCTATTTGCCTGAATTGGCCCCCCCATTGCCCCCCTCCCTCATTCACTGGTATCGCCCTCCCCCATCGCAGCCCCCTCCCCCATTCACTGGAATTAGACTCCCCATAACCACCACCCCCCTTCCCCAACGTGAAGCGAATTCCCACTAAGATGTTACCTACAGGCCCCACCTCCTATAGGCTCCATCCCTGGCAGTGCCAACCTGGCACTGCCAAGTTGCCACTGCCAGGGCGCCGGGGCAGTGCCAGGGCACTGCCCTGCCATGTCCCTCGTTATCCAGGTGGTACACTGGTCTCTGAGCCCCTGGCATGGTCGTCACGCCTGGTCTCTGTTGCGCCTGCATCAAACAGCTCTGGACAACCACCTGTGTGTGTATAGCCATTATGTAATTAGGTGAACTGCTGTAGTGTATTATAGTCTTTCTCATTGTGTGTTTTCTTTTAAGTTAATGAATAATGTTTATTAATTGATCACAACAAGACTAAACTGTTCCTCACTCATTTGCATATCTTTTTACATTATACCAAATTGAAAACATGCACCACTAAGAACCGACATCCTATGTTACCATCCTGGGTTCTGGGATGCCTTCGCATTAACATCAGTGGGGTTCTTAACAATAGTTTATTGACTTAGTCCATCATTTACACAAGATGCTAATTTGGTTATTAGCTCACCTCCTCAAACAAAGGCCTGGATTTTACTGTGGGCCTCAGGACCCTGACATTAGGACCAAACAGGATCCTGAGCCTCCAGTTGCCAGTAGCGAGACTGGCAGCAAGTCGTCCCCTAATTGGCCACCTCCATGCTTGCCATCTTATTGAAGAGGGTGTATGAGCTCCCAATGCTGCATGCCCAATGAGAGTGCCAGAAGCTTTGGAGCCGTGATGGTCCCACTGGGAGAAGTGGATGCTCCTGAGGAACGCCAGGAACCACAAGGGTATCCCAGCATGAAGATGCACTCGGAGATGTGGATCTAAGATATCATTAGGCCCCTCAGAGTAGAGAAGAACCCCCTCCCAGTGAACTATTTAAGCTCTGGCATTGGCCCTTCAAGCTTCAGGCTCCAATGGCCCCCTTACCTGCTGCATGGCAGCTGCCTCCATTGAACTGAGGGCCTCAGCTCATGGCAAGGGGCTACTCCACTGCCGCAAAATTTCCAGTCAGCTCACTAAATCACCCCTTCTTGAGGCCTTAAACAGCATAATCGGCTGCTTGTCTCTGCGGAGAGGGAACACAATCCTACTCCCTGCCCAGACCTAGATAAGTTCCTAAGCAGGAGGATTACATCAGGAAACCACTCCATTATGGTTCTCCCTATTTTCCCATCCCTCAACCCACCACAGTGGGGCTAAGTAAATTCAGCCCAAAGATTTAGCTAGCAGCCATGCTCTGGTGGAACCCCAGCCTCCGGCAAGAGTTTTGTTTCTGTGCAGGACTAAGATCTGCATCATTGTGCTGTGACTGATAAAAGATCTTACTCAATCTGCTGGTTGGATAAATCTGTATTGCAGGAGCATTTGATTTTCTCCGATCAGAGACTTTGAAGCTTAACTAGAGATGACTCCACTCTATTTATTGTTCTTAAACAAACAAGCTTCTGCTATCTTTGGATTGCTGACTGGCTACTTGCTGATGAAGTTTTGTTTCTTGGGTCTTGAACTAGTTGAATCTCTTTAGTTGGAGAGCAGCTGTGCAATTGCACAAATATTACATTTGCTCTCATGCATAGATTGGCCGACAGGCGTAGACAACAATGTTTGTATCCATGCCCAAGCTGTGCTACAGAAGTATAACCGCCTCCATGCAGCCTGAAAACCCTCCCTTTCTTTGTAATTTCTTCCAATCCTTCGAGGCTAGCTCCGAGATTTCTGTTCTCCTCCAAATCTGCGACTCATATGCATTCCCCGATTTTAACTACACCACCATTGGTGACTGTGCCCTCTGCTGCCTAAGCTAAGTTCTGGATTCATCTCCTTAAACCTCTCCACTTCCGTACTTAAGTTTTTAAAGTTTAAAGTTCATTTGTTAGTGTCACAAGTAGGCTTGCATTAACTCTACAATGAAGTTACTGTGAAAATCCCCTTGTTGCCACATTCCGGTGCCTGTTCGGATACTCTGAGGGAGAATTTAGCATGGCCAATGCACTAACCAGCACATCTTTAGGACTGTGGGAGAAAACTGGAGCACCTGGAGGAAACCCACGCAGAGACAGGGAGAATGTGCAGACTCTGCACAGACAGTGACCCAAGCCAGAATTCGAGCTCGGATGCCTGGCACTGTGAGGCAGCAGTGCTAGCCATTGTGCCACCATGCCACCCCTCAGCTCCTTAACGCTGCTTCTTAAAACCTACCTCTTTTCCAAGCTTTAGGTCATCTCACTTAATATCATATGCAGCTTTGTGCCAAACCTTGTTCGATAATACTGCGAGGCGTCGGATTTTTTATTCACTTAAAGGTCCTATTCAAATGCAAGTTGCTATTGCTAACCCATCCTGGTCCCCTCACTCTATTTTAGGGAAACATTTGTTGCTCTTAGCTCTGCCTTTTTATCCCGCAGTGTTTTTTTTTGCTGGTTTCTCACTGATTGCCCGATGATTTCCAATTGTAGTGGCACCAGTATTCAGGGCCAGCAAGATAGCCAGCGTGGGAGTACAAGCAGGGTGAGGGTACAGTTTATGTCGGACAAAACTGAACAGATCAGGTTAAATCATAATGGGCATTTTGCCGGATGCATTGAAATGTCTATGGACACATTATGGACACAGAGGTGGCACGGTGGCACAGTGGTTAATACTGCTGCTTCAAAGCGCCAGGGACCCCGGTTCAATTCCAGCCTCGAGTGACTGTCTGTGTGGAGTTTGCACGTTCCCCCGTGTCTGGGGTGGCACGGTGGCACAGTGGGTAGCTCTACTGCTTCACAGCGCCAAGGACCCGGGTTCAATTCCTGGCTTGGGTGACTGATTGTGTGGAGTTTGCACATTCTCCCCATGTCTGCGTGGGTTTCCTCCATGTGCTCCGGTTTCCTCCCACAGTCCAAAGATGTGCAGGTTAGGTGGATTGGCCATGCTAAATTCTCCCTCAGTGTACCCGAACAGATGCCGGAGTGTAGCGGCGAGGGGATTTTCACAGTAACTTCACTGCAGTGTTAATGTAAGCCTACTTGTGACTAATAAATAAACTTTAACTGTGTGGGTTTCCTCCGGGTGCTCAGGTTTCCTCCCACAGTCCAAAGATGTGCAGGTTAGGTTGATTGGCCATGCTAAATTAACCCTAGTGTCAGGGGGACTAGCAGGGTAAATATGAGGGGTTACGGGAATAGGGACGGGGGGGGATTGTGCTTGATGCAGACTCGATGGGCCGAATGGCCTCCATCTGCACTGTAGGGATTCTATAATTCTATGACTAGGGTGAAGAAGCACACTTAGGAGTTATTATTTCTCAATTGTTGGAGATTCTGTTCTTTGGAGGAGATGCTAATCCAAGGATCATCTCCCTATTCCAGAGGTTCAAGCAGCTGCTAAAGATCCGTGACAGCAATTTAAAGAGCAGCAATTCTCCCAATCAAAATTCTTCCAATGCCAACAAAATACTCTTGCTGGTCAGACATTTTTTTCTCATTTTATCAAGGGATTTGAGTGTCGCTGGCTTGCTAGCATTTATTGCCCATTCCTATTGCCTTGAGCAGGTAGAGGTGAGCCATCTTCTCAAACCGCTGCTGACCATTAGGTGCAGGTACACCCACCGTGCTGTTAGGCAGGGAGTCAGTTGCAATTGTGGGAAATACATGGTGCTGCCACAATGACAAGAGTTCTTCATTATAGTTTTAGTGCTTTGAGATGTTTTTGAGAGGTGACATTAGATAAAATATAAATGCAAATTCTACCTTGTTTTATGAAGCATTGGGACAATCTCTCTTGTGGTGAGTATGTACAATATTTACTTTCAAACTTGCACCTTGTCTGGCTTCACTTCAGCATCTTGTTTAACACATCTGGCTCATTGTTAGTTTGTAGTCACTCTTAGCATATTTAATCCAGCTGGTACATTAGGAATGGGATGTATGAGCATTTAAAATGACAATAATGGATTTACTGCCAGATTTCAACTGGGAATCCACCAACTGCTATTTTTACAGCGAAGCTGATTGGATTATCTTCCAGAAAGAGGCGTATGCTCACGAATCAATTTAAATAGGTGCCTGTCGATGTTATTTGGACTCTGACACGATGTTACTGGGTAATGCCTCCTCTGAACACTCCACTTGCTGTCTGTCTTTCAATAGATATAGCAGCTTATGGTGCTGCGTGCTGAGGTTGCTGCTACTCTTCATCTTCCTATATTCAAACCTAGCAATAATAACACCCATTATTAGCAGATATGATTAAAGGGAGAAATCCAAAGATCATAAAGATCCAGTGACCCAATGACCTGCAGGTGAGTGCTCCCTTTGAACAGTGCTTCAAGAGACCCGAGACACCAATCCTGCCAGGTTTTAGAGGATGGGCACTTGGTGGGACTGCTGTAATTTTACGTTACAATGTTGGGGTGCTAATTTTACTTAGGATCCCAAATTTTAATATAGACATACTGAAAAGTGTATTGTTAAAATGGTGGATAGGGGGATCATGTGGCGAAGATGGTGTTGCCATTGTAACCACATGTCCATTCCCTTTCCCGATGGGCAGACCAGGATATAATCAGGGCTTTAAGTTTATTTATCATTGTAACAAGTAGACTTACATTATCTCTGCAATGAACTTACTGTGAAAATCCCCTAGTCACCACACTCCGGCGCCTGTTCGGGTACACTGAGGGAAAATTCAGCATGGCCAACGCGCCTAACCAGCACGCCTTTCGGACTGTAGGATGGAACCGGAGCACCCAGAGGAAACCCACGCAGACATGGGGAGAACGTGCAAACTTCACACAGTGACCCAAGCCAGGAATCGAACCCGGGTCCCTGGTGCTGTGAAACAGCAGTGCTAACCAATGTGCCGTTCATATCTTGTATCTCAATGCACAATGAAAGAAACAAATTATTCAGAGCAATGCATCTCTTAACTAAGTATAGAGTAGCACTGTAGCAAATGAAATTTTCAGTCCCTAAACCGAGCACAAAGTGTTCCGTTGAGTGAAAGCATCATTAAGACCAATGGGATATGATAAATCCCAAGAATAATCCAACATGAGTTATTAATTATCAGGGTCATGAGTTAGACATTAATCATACCGTCAAGGTCCTTTATAACATATTCTGTTTTACCCATATATAAATCTAACACAGGGTTTAATACGATTAATGGCGTATTCTAGTTTTTAACAGTTTGTGTACAATACTAATGGAGCCACTGTGTGCAATGGAAATAGGAATTTGTTTTGAGAGTGTTGAAGATAAGCAAAATTTTCACAGACAATTATAACACCACCACATGCAATAAACAGATGCAATTCAAGACTCATATTTCAGCCAGCAACATATAACGTCTCATTCACACACCGTTAAACATTATTGCTTCAATAAAAACTGCAGCATGTCAGTTCTAGGGTTGTCCTAATCAAGACTGAACTTCAAGTATAAATTCTCCCAAGTCTCAAGACTACATATCACAACCTGACCTGAATACAACCAAGATATCCAATATCGCATTAGGATTGTTTCATTCAGCAGGGGTGATCTGTCTTTCTGTGTCGGCCTCGGCTCATTGGCAACCTGCCTGCATCTGAGTGACAATGTTGTGGGTTCAAAGCCATTCTAGGGTTTAAGCACACAATCTAGGTGAGCATTGTGCAATAGAAATCAGTAGCTAACCATGGGTTTGGTGACACTGGCTTAGCCACGTGCTCCAATTTCAGTCGAAAATGCTTGACCTACGTACACAATATAGGCAAACACATCTTATCTGTCAATATTTATTTAGAACATCGATGACCATTCACAACATCACTGTCTTTCCTTTTTGCCATAGTTTAGGATCCTGGCATATATTTATCAGTCACAGCACATTCTGCTGCAGATTCTAGGGGTAAGATTTCCACCCCCAATGTTGGAGGAATTATGGAGATGGGTAGGCACAGAAACTGCTTTTGGCATCCAAGCCAAGGGTCATTTTCCAAGAGGAGGAATTGAGGGAATGGAAGGGTTGCAGCTATCCAGCTAACATTGTTTCATAGCCGTGATGCGCGATTAATTCACTCGAGATGCTCGATCATACTCTGGAAAATAAAGGCTTTAATTAGCAACAAGAATAGAGCATACTGCTTAACAATACAATCCTAGACCAAAGGGTCACGAGGAAGTGCAGTGACCTTTATACCCCTATAGGAAGGCGGAGCCAGCCAGAGTGTACCACAGAACAATACCAACAGGTAGAACACCCCAACCCTAACCCCAACAGCAAGCAGAGTAACATATGTACAAGTACCCATAGTGGTAACCATCTATGGTTCACCACAAGCCAATTGAAGACAATTATCATAGAAATAGAAACCCTACAGTGCAGAAGGAGGCCATTCGGCCCATCGAGTCTGCACCGACCACAATCCCACCCAGGCCCTACCCCCACATATTTTACCCGCTAATGTATGCATCTCAGGACTCTAAGGGGCAATTTTTAACCTGGCCAATCAACCTAACCCGCACATCTTTGGACTGTGGGAGGAAACCGGAGCACCCGGAGGAAACCCACGCAGACACGAGGAGAATGTGCAAACTCCACACAGACAGTGACCCGAGCCAGGAATCGAACCCGGGACCCTGGAGCTGTGAAGCAGCAGTGCTAACCACTGTGCTACCGTGCCGGCTGGAAAATCCAGTCAGTCGGCGGGCCTCCTGAAGCAGTGAGGATCCGTTTGGAGATGGATTCCCAGTGGCAGATAGAGAGGGAGTGGAAGAGCAGCATTCCAGGCATTCTTTGCCTGCCTAGCCACATCTGCAGCCACAGGCCAACCTGTGGTGGGGTTTTCCCTCTGCAATAGTGGCCGGTTTCTGAGGCCAATTTCTAATTTAATGATTCAAAATCAACAAAGAAATACTTCAAAATGGAGGTATCTCCTCTCTTTTACTTGAACTGCAGGTTTCTGCTCCTTCTGATCTGGAGGGCCTTCAGTTGGCCACATAGCTTCATTAACCGACCTGCCATCCTTATGGATGGCAATCGCATTCTTTGGCCACTAGTTGTCTAATTCGAAGAAAATCATTGCTAAGTGTCTGTTTCCCACACATTGCAGGGTCATGATCCCATCTGACCCTGACCTCAAGGGCAAAATCTTGCCCTAGGTTTTCGTCCAGTAGTTGCAAGTAATCCAACAGACTCTATAGAGTGACTGGTGTCAACGTGGACTCACGATGCCAAGTTGGTCTGAGCGTGAATTCAACTGGGTAGTAGCAATCTTAAAACTTGATACCAGCCCTCAGTAAGAAAGCTTTGACACATGTTGAACACAATCATGGTTTCAGTTACTTTGCCGAGTCAAAAGATGCATCACCTGTTGGTCGTCTGTCTTGCGAGCAGTTCCACCATTTTCTGCAAGTGGCTTTCCATCAACTGAAAGGACAGACTCGTGCAATAAACATCAGCAACTCTTTTCTTAAATTTCTCCCCATGACAGAGGCTAATGTATTGGATAGCACAGACACTGTTGTAAACACCACCCATTCGATAATATGTTAAATCAAAGTTCCACCTGCTAGTTTGGATGAATATTAAAGGTTGTATCACGTTATTTACAAATTGGCAGGGAGTTCTTCTGGCGTCTTAGTCAGCATTATCACTTTAGACTGGAACAACCCCACTGCACAACCCCACCCCCCCCCCCCCCAAACATCACCCCTCACCACACACCCTGCCCTTCACACAACACCCTCCCCCCCCCCCCCACATACCAAAAATAGATTAAATGGCCATACATTTGCAGGACCGCAAGGTGTTAAAAATAGTTGCCATGTTTTTTGGCACAACAACAGTGACTGTCCTTTAAGAAAGTTTTCATGTTCTGAAAATCCAAGCTCTTTCTTTCTAGAGCTTATCTGGTTTCTATAGAGGTCTATTTTGGTCTAATGTTATTCAGTTCAGATTTCCAGTGTTTTTGGTTTTCTAACCTTTATTTAAATGTTACACCATATTGATGCAATTGGTGACATCCAGAGGTCATTGAGAGATAAAGTGAACTCGAGAGACAGAAATTTCACCTTGTTCTTGTCATCGCACCATCCTGCACACAGGCCCACCATGCATATGGTGACTCTTTGAAAGGACTGTTCAATAGTCCCACTTCCTTCCCCTTTCCTCATAGCCCCGCAGTTTCAAAAAAGCGGATTGTGTATGTTATCACATTCATTTACTAGTTCCAAAATCTGAGCTGTTGCAGAACTGGCTTTGAATCCAAAAAATGTATCTTTGAATGGTCCTAGATTGCCAATGTGCAGTTACTAGTTGAAAACTCATGTGCACAGTTCATCTGCTGAAAATAAAATGTACCACGGAAGGCACGGAGTGTTGATAGTTGCATGCTGAACATATGGCAGCATTGTCTAAAGACCATTAAGAAATGTGATGGAGTCCTTTGTGCTCCAAGGAGCCACATGATCTTGTTCCTGCTCAATACTCTCATTAACTTCCCCCCATCAATCTTTCATTGTTGGTTTCTGACTGGATTGATATAATACTCTTGTTATTGTCATTTCACTATTTGCTGAGGACTGCCTGAGGCCAATGCTATTTTCTGGGGTCTGCTCTGAATGTGAATCCTCAGCGTTTATATCATGCAGTGGATTTTCCTCCTGACCACCAGGGCCCAGATCCGGCAAAGCAGATCACCGACTCAGCACAGTGCTGTGAATCCCCACTGAATCTATCTTGCACAAGATTTAGGAAATGAAAACGTTGCAGGCATCAACAGTAGCCTCTGTCTTCAGGCACAGAAATTTGTGGATTGATGCCCTGAATCTGCAGTTATCCACCAGCCGATATTCCTGACTGAAGCTTCAAGATTAATCCAGACTTGGCGAGGATAAAGGGATAATTAAATTGGGCTAGGCTTACTGGTCAAGTGACCTATTCACAGCACAAGTGCACAATTAGTTTAAACATTTTCAACAGGCAAATGGAGAAAGAATGGATTTAGGGATATAGTGAGAATGAAGTTGTTCTCTTAAAAGGCAGAAGGGTTTTTTTGTGATGAAACGTTTTCCCTTGTCCCTAACATTCCGAACATTTTTCTCTTACTCTGAGATCGGGGATGTATGTATCTGTTTTCCATCTGCATTAAACCCCCTTCAGTACCTTCCATTTCCTGCCCATCTTCTCAGTCCTGTTTCCACCTCAGTCTGATGCTATTTGTCTCTCTGTCTGTTCTCATGACTGTGATCAACAACAGTAACTCATGTTTATGTGGCACCTTACACATAATGAAATGTCCCAAGCTGATTCACAGAAGCATTATAAAACAAAGAATGACACCGGGCTTCATTGATATTGGCTGGGATTTTCCATTCCCGTTCTCCTCGAGCGGGTTTGGTAATGAGAGCGGAAAATCTCGCGAGTGACCCAAATTGCATTTTTCGGGGTGTCTCATCGTGATTGAATCCCCCCCCCACCCCACCCCCTATGATGTAACGGGAGTTCTGATGGCCAACATTGGAAATCTATTCTAATAAATTTGCATGTCATTAACATGTGTCAGTTAATCCGTTCACATCAACGCCAGTGTGAATTACAACTGGTCTCCTAAGGTGAGTGCATCACTCAAGCAGGAGAGGGCTATGACTGGGTAGTACCTGGGGCAGTGCCGTGTGGTTGGGGGAGGGTGTTGTGTGAAGGACAGGGTGTGTGGTGAGGGGTGATGAGGGGTGTGTGGTGGGGTGGTGCAGTGGGGTTGTTCCAGTTTAAAGTTTGTGTACCCGCCACAGCCTTTAAAAATGGCGCCCCAATCTTAAAAAAAACTATGTCATGGAACCCGTATCTAGATTTTTTTAACTAGGTTCCAAGCAATACGGCAGAGAAAGATGCTGTTAGGATCAGTTGCTTCAAAGTCATTTTTCCCACCTGCTGCCACACTCCATATAGTAAAAGGAAAAATTCCACCAGTTAGGTCAGATGACCAAAAACTTGGGCAAAGTCGTAGATTTTAAAGGAGGAAAGCAAGGTAGAAGAGGCGGTAGGGTGTAGGGAGGGTACTTCAGAGATTGGGGCCTGAGAAACTGAAGACAGGGCTGGCACAATGGTTAGCACTGCTGCCTCACAGCGCCAGGGACCTGGGTTCGATTCCCGGCTTGGGTCACTGTCTGTGTGGTGTCTGCACATTCTCCATGTGTCTGCGTGGGTTTCCTCCGGGTGCTCCGGTTTCCTCCCACAGTCCAAAGATGTGCAGGTTAGGTGCATTGGCTATGCTAAATTCTCCCTCAGTGTACCCGAACAGGTGCCGGAGTGTGGCGACTAGGGGACTTTCACAGTAACTTCATTGCAGTGTTAATGTAAGCCTACTTGTGACACTAAATAAATAAACTTTAATGGTACGGCAATTAAAAGTGGGGATGTTCATGGGGCCAGAATTAGAGGAACGTAGATAACTCAGAGAGTCATGGAGCTGGAGGAGATTACAGAGTTAGGGAGGAGTGAGATTTGAAGGGTTCTGAAAACAAGGTCGTGAATTTTAAGATCAAGATGCTCCTTGTCTGGAAATCAATACAAGTTAGCGAGCACAGTGGAATGGGACTTGCTTCTCCCACTGCTAATGATTAGGATTGTTGCCCCTGTCTAGAACATTGCAGGGAAGCCGCAAGTGCTAACATTAACGCTGTGGCGACATTAAGAGGAATGGATGATCTGCTCTACTGGAATAGATGTCAGACTGGGCTAGGAGTGGGGTTAACTGGAAAGGACTCAATCCTGAAACGTATTGACCAAGCCCCAAAGTGCTTGTGTCAGCATGTCACACTGATCCTCCATGAGACAGTGCAGCTGAATCCTGCAGACCAAGAGAATTCAGTCCAGATTAATCCCTGGTCTGTGGTGAGTTAGCTGACTTCAGCCACTGGGGTGAGGTGGCAGTAACAAGCTTTATTCTGGCCTTGTTATCCCTTGGATAATGGAAAGAAAAGTCAGCCAGGCTTTCTGCTGCTGACTGCCTTTCAATAATCTCAGACTCACGTCAGTAAAAACAGTTTCAAGAGACAGTTTGTTTCTGGGAAAGGAACGGATTGAGGAACATGGAAAGAAGTCAAATAAATGCCACTCTTCACTGACAAACGAGACAGTTATTTCCTCTCATTCCTACGTTTTCCTAAGTTCCTGCGTGAATTTCCTATCACCAAGATTTGTCTGTTGGCTGATGGTGGATTGGATTGGAATTGGCCCCTGTACCATCCACATACACATATGGTTCTGCTTTATAAGTGACGGATTATCGTGTATGTTTTCGAAGGCACCCAGCATAAATTGGATCAGAAACCAGCATGGAATCAATACCCTGGATATAGATCGTTGAATCATAGAATCCGTACAGTGCAGAAGGAGGCCATTCGGCCCATTGAGTCTGCACTGACTCTCCGACAATGCATCTTACCAGGCTTAGCCCCCCCCTGCTATCCCCATAACCCCATGCATTTACCCCACTAATCCCCCTAACCTCCACATTTTGGGACACTAAGGGGCAATTTAGCAACGCCAATCCACCTAACCTGCACATCTTTGGACTGTGGGTAGAAACCGGAGAACCCAGAGGAAACCCATGCAGACATGGGGAGAATGTGCAAACTCCATGTAGACAGTCACCCAAGGCTGGAATTGAACCCGAGTCCCTGGCACTGTGAGGCAGCAGTGCTAACCACTGTTCTGCCATGCTACCCAAAGGGTGGGTTGGGGGGGGAGGAAATGCATCGTTGAAAAGTAGGATTTTCTTTTCAATGACTAACAGTATCCTTAACACTTCTCAGCACAGAGCTTCTGTTTGATGCAGTGCCATCCAGTGACGAGTCTTGGAACAGAATAATTCTCGACTGGGAGCCAATTGTACAATTGTTATTAAACCAAGGGCCTTCATTGAGTCCTCCACTTGACTTGAGTTGATCAAAGGTTTGAGGAATAAGTACTTAATCCTATCAAAGGTCTTCAGTTTCTGATGCATTTGGGTTGGTTCCAGATCTGAAGATCAAAGGCTCACATTTGAAGAAGACACTCACCATTGAAGCTAGCTTTCTTCTATAATTTTTATTAATTGTAACTGACTTAAAAAGTAATTTCATGCCAATGGACAAAATTAATAAGGAAAGGTGTTCAAATTATTAAAATAAAACATATTTTAAAATTCCCTGTCAGGTTGTCATTTATCTTCAAGTAGTTTTGATCTTCCAGCATTCCCTAGATTCTAGACTGGTCCAAGTAGACTGGAAAGTAATAAATAAAACTCACTGTTCAAGAAAGGAGGAAGAAAGAAAACAGGAAACTATAAACCAGTTAGTTTGACATCAGTGGTGGAGAAGTGCAATTATTAAAGATATGGCAAAGGGAACCAGGAACAACAAAATTACATTATGATCAGAAGAGGGTGAAATTTAGTTGTGGTGATGGGAATTCCAGCCACTGGTTGGGGAACCAGTGGGAACCCCGCATCTCGTTTCAGTGGCAGGCCCAACACAATTACGAAGTATGCAGGCACTTAGCTGGACATTCAATTAAGACCCCAATAAGGCAGTAGTGTCCCTCCCATCCCGAGACTGTCAGCCAGAGGCCCACAGCGCTCCTTTACCGGCAGCACCATGAGGAATGTTGGCCGCTCCAGGTAACAAACTGGACCTTCACCAGGGATCGTCACTGGACTCTTTAAAAAAAGGTAAGTGGGGCAGGGTGTGGGTCATAAGGAGGGGGTAAGGTGGGGGGAAGGAGTAAGGTGGGGGGAGGGAGTAAGGTAGGGGGAGGGAGGGGAGAGGAGGGGAAAGGGGTTCAATGCAAGAGCAAAGGGCTGGAATCCACTTTCCAAACGTTGGGTCCCTCAATCTGACCAACTGAGTACTGGTAGACGATCTCTGAAATCTGAAGAGGAGTTTGTATCTATGGGAATATGTTTACATTGGAACTAATAGAGATAGCCAGAAGTTAAGAATTATACCTTATCATGTTTAAGTACTTCAATTGGTAAACGTTATGCTAATTATTTTTGTTATAGTTAAACTGTATTGTTAAATAAACATTGTTTTAATAAAAACTTCCTAGTGGATAAATAGAATTACACCTGGAGCAAAACACTTTATGCTCACACTAATCATAGAATCATATCATAGAAACCCTACAGTGCAGAAAGAGGCCATTTGGCCCATCAAGTCTGCACCAACCACAATCCCACCCTGGCCCTACCACCATATCCCTACATATTTACCCACTAATCCCTCTAACCTAAGGACACTAAGGGGCAATTTTTTTAGCATGGCCAATCAACCTAACCCGCACATCTTTGGACTGTGGGAGGAAACCGGAGCACCTGGAGGAAACCCATGCAGACATGAGGAGAATGTGCAAACTCCACACAGACAGTGACCCAAGCCGGGAATCAAACCCAGGTCCCTGGAGCTGTGAAGCAAACCACTGTGCTATCGTGCTGCCCAATGCCAAAATCAAAATAATAGTTGGCATCTAGACTAACTTCATAATATACCAGGAGTTTCTGATTTGCTCCCTAACCAATTTAAAAGGCTGCAAGCGGTTTAAGACAGGCAAAGTAATTGGGCAAGAAGATGGAATGTAACATGGGCACGTATAAAATTATGTCCTAGCTAGAAAGAATGGAAAAGTAGAATATTTTGTAAAAGGTGAGAGATTAATAAATGTTGGTACTAAGATTTGAGAGCCCTATATGAGTCACAAAGAGATTAGATACAAGTGCAGTAAACAACTGGGAAGGCAAATAATATGTCAGCCTTTATTTGAAAGGGATTGGAGTAGAAGAGTAAGGCAGTCTTACTTCATTCTTGATTAGACCCCACATGGAGTACTTCATTGAATTTTAGAGTCCTTTCCTAAGGATGAAGATACTTGCCTTAGAGGAGAGGTAAAACAACTCTTCACTAGATTGATTTTTGGGATGGCAGGTCTGTCCTCTGAGGAGACATCGAGTAGAACAAACTTATATTTTATGGATTTTAGAAAACTGAGAGGTGACCTAATTTAAGCAGTTAAAGTTCTTGGAGGATTCATTGATGTAGGTGCTTAAAGTCTGTTTCCCCCAGCTGGGGAGTCCAGAATTAGGGGTCATAGTCTCAGGAGAAAGGAACAGCCATTTAAGACTGAGATGAGGAGACATTTCTTCACTCAGAGCGTTGTGAATTTTTGAAATTCTCTATCTTTAAGGAGTTTGCACAGTCAGTGAGTATATTCAAGATGAAAATCACTATAGGATGTGGGATATGGTGTTGGGGTTTTGGGAAGTTAAGTTCAACCAGAGAGGGGAAGTAAGACTGGGTGGGATGTCTGTGTCTGTTTCTTATGTTCACACAAAAGGATAGGGAATTTCCTTTCGGAGGTACACATTACATCCAAAATTACATCTGTTTTGAGAAGTTGTTTTTTCTCTCGCTTTCACTCAAACTCATTAAAATATCACAAAGTCCAAAATCTGCCCTGAATTGGGCAGAGTTTTGGAATGTATTTTCTTAAAATATCATTTTTAAGGAGAATTCCTCAATATATTTAAGGAGGGTAACTCAGTGTTGTTTAATTAATACAGTTGAAAATGGATTTAACACTAAAAATGAGCCGTTTTAAACACAGTGTTAATCTATTAGGTGATCTGATTTGAAACAAGTGAAATGATTAATTACATTGGGGTACAGATCGCTTTTTCAACATTTGAACAAAATTATATTCAAACACCCTTAATTAATCAATTAATGTCCCTGTGCTCCAAAATAACAGTTTAATTCTTAGAGCCTCCTCGAAGACTTGTAAACGAACTCAGTTATTAGGATCTTCCACTAGTAATTAATTCATCTTGGGGATGTGACCAGTTTTCTGAGTGAGGCCACCTTCTAACACAATGGCTGGAATTTTGCTGCCGATTCTGGGCTGGGCAAGGCTTGCAGAACGGCATTCTCCGTTGCCTCAGGTGGGATCCTACGAACCTCGGATGGGCGAGGCGGTAAAATTCCAGTAAATGTTTCTTAATTTAGCGCAAAAAAACAAACAGTCTTGAGTTGTGTTGAATGCAATTTTCACTTAAAATTCTGTGATCTATTGTAACAGTTAGATCAACTTCAGGCACATTGCGCCCAAGGAAAGAACTGAGTGGAAACTCCAGGCCAAGATGTTCCACCCAGCACCTTCTTTCTTGTATCATCCAGATTCCTGGATCAATGCTCTTGGTAATCATTTCCTATCCCCATGGTGGGCTTTTGCAGAAAATACAGACACATGGGATTGAGGGTGATTTAGTGGTTTAGATCAGGAATTGGCTAGCTGTAAGAAAACAAAGGGTGGTAGTTGATGGGAAATGTTCATCCTGGAGTTCAGTTACTAGTGGTGTACCGCAAGGATCTGTTTTGGGGCCACTGCTGTTTGTCATTTTTATTAATGACCTGGATGAGGGCGTGGAAGGATGGATTAGTAAATTTGCGGATGACACTAAAGTCGGTGGAGTTGTAGACAGTGCGGAGGGAAGTGGCAGGTTACAGAGGGACATAGATAAGCTGCAGAGCTGGGCTGAGAGGTGGCAAATGGAGTTTAATGCGCAAAAGTGTGAGGTGATTCACTTTGGAAGGAGTAACAGGAATACAGAGTACTGGGCTAATGGTAAGATACTTGGTAGTGTGGATGAACAGAGGGATCTGGGTGTCCATGTGCATAGATCCCTGAAAGTTGGCACCCAGGTTGATAGGGTTGTTAAGAAGGCGTACAGTGTGTTAGCTTTTATTGGTAGAGGGATTGAGTTTCGGAGCCAGGAGGTCATGCTGCAACTGTACAAAACTCTGGTGCGGCCGCATTTGGAGTATTGCGTACAGTTCTGGTCGCCGTATTATAGGAAAGATGTGGGAGTGTTGGAAAGGGTGCAGAGGAGATTTACCAGGATGTTGCCTGGTATGGTGGGAAAATCGTATGAGGAAAGGCTGAGGGGCTTGAGGTTGTTTTCGTTAGAGAGAAGAAGGTTAAGAGGTGACTTAATAGAGGCATACAAGATGATCAGAGGATTAGATAGGGTGGATAGTGAGAGCCTTTTTCCTCGGATGGTGTTGGCTCGCACAAGGGGACATAGCTTTAAATTGAGGGGTGAGAGATATAGGACAGATGTTAGAGGTAGGTTCTTTACTCAGAGTGGTAAGGGCGTGGAATGCCCTGCCTACAGCAGTAGTGGACTCGTCAACATTAAGAGCATTCAAATGGTTATTGGATAAACATATGGATGATATTGGAATAGTGTAGATTAGAGGGGCTTTAGATTGGTTCCACTGGTCGGCGCAACATCAAGGGCCGAAGGGCCTGTACTGCGCTGTAATGTTCTATGTTCTATGTTCTATCCTGTCATTTGCCTGTAATATGGAAACATGTGAAGATACAGACAGGTGGAATTTTAGCTTGTCAGTGCAAAATGCATGATTTTATTACAGTGCCACTAGTTAACAGGCAAACAGATATAATTTTGACTGCATAAACTCGAACCATTCCTTGTATTGCATTTCTAGGAAATAGTAAAGAAAGCGATTACAGTTTTTCATTTGTGTTTGTGGTAAATACATTTTCTGTCCCTAGTTTCAATGGGAGCAATAAGATCAACTAGATTATATAGGGCTGGAGTCAGGTAGCCGTGATGAACTTCCTTCCTTACCTGAAGTAAAACCAATTGGGTTTTTTGCTGCAATTGTCAGGTTTCATGATCATTTCCTGATTCCAGTCTTCCAGTTAATTGAATTCAGTTTCATGCCCTACCGCATTGGGATTTAATCTCAAGTCAATGCATTGCTATTCCAGTGGTTCAGGTCACAAATAACATTTTAATTCTGAAGTTCAATCACTCATTTTATATAGGCAACTATGCCGGGGAATATCACACACACAATCCCACAAACGGCAAGTGAGTTAAACAACCAGTTAAGCTGTTTCTTTTTCGATGGTGTTGGTCAGTTAGTAAGATTGGCCAAGATACTGTGAGAATTCCATGCTTCACCTTGAATAGTGCCTTGGGATCAGTGCTGCCAGTGAACCAACTTTGACATTATCAACTTATCCCACATGATGATGTTTGAGTTTATTAACCCTCATTACATGTTGATGTAGAATTGGTCTGTAAGTAAAATTCATGGGAACAACTCTTGTTGCAACAGTGAATTTCCTAATTAGTGATCTCTGTATCTCAACTGGCAGTTCCCCAGAGAATTACTGGATTACCCCCATGACTGACTTCCTGTGCTGTACACGTATGGAATATCATGGTTATTGTCTGTAAAACAAATCTGACAGACTTCCTTCATAGACTCTTGCCAATAATCACAAATAAGTTCAGCTTTCAATGTATCACATCTGTAACAACTGGCTATCATATACAGGTCTGTAAAGGACAATTCAATGGATTCCCCTGGCCTTTTGGACCTCTGGCCGAATCGTGCTCACTCAATTATGAGGTTCCGTTTTTGGAGCTGAAGTATGCATCGAGTGCTTTTAGGATGGCTTCAAATCTGTTACCCCTGTTTCAGGAAGTTATTGTCACAACAGGCCCTGCTGTGTAGACGAATGAACTAACCTGATGCTTCTGCTCTTTGGCAAACGCAACAGGAACAATTCTCCCCCCAAAAATTCTAAGTGCCAGATTTGCATAAAAATAAGACTAAATCCCATTGGGTTTTTTTAGTGGGAGTTTCAAAATGAATCTCCCACACTCCGTGCACTGCAGAATGCACTGGCTTGTATATCATTATAAATCCAGAGTGGGGCCTATCCTAGCTGGAGAGGCTGAAATCAGTGCGCTGAGCGGGCCACTGTGGGTGGGGCTTATTCCCATTGGGAGAGGCCGACAGCATAGCTGGGACTGCCAAGCTGACAATGCCCAGGGAACACTCCCCTTACCCCCTGACCTCCTGGGGGGTGCCTTGATAGCCCCTCTTCATTCCAGTTGGGTTGGGCTGCCAGCTCCCTGCAAGTGGGGAGCTATTGTAAACCCAGCTGGAGTGAACCACTCCTAGCGGGGGAGGGGGTAAGACTCGAACGGGCCAGGAGACTTCAGTGCCAGGCTCACTAATTCCATGCAAATAATATTAAAATGAGATTTAACATAATTTATTCAGCTGACGACGCTGGAAATCTGGCTGCTGGAGACTCGAATGGCTGTGGCACCAAGCAGGGAGCCCGCTAAATGTATTTGATACCTCAGGGATCATTTTCTTAAACAACTCTCAATCATGGCCACTCTGTGGACCTTTAAGGTTTGCAAATGGCTATGGAAAGGGCAGTGACTGCTTGACTAATGCTGACATCACCACCAATTCTCAGTATGCCTCTCACCAAGGTAAATGTCCTGATTTTAAGAAGATGTATTCTAATTCCTCCCCATGCGTGTGCTGTTGATGGCACCACATCATTGTTACATTGGTGTCACCATCATTGCTATCATGATTTGTGGTTTGGTTTCCGCATTGAATGCTATTTGGATTTGGGACCTAATCTAATTGGAAATGGTTCTCTCTACTCATGAATGACTTAGGTCCTACTCCAATAGGTTTCTCCAAAAACTACTTCATTTGCACTATATACATCGTAAACATCTAGATAAGTAGATCTCTCCGGCGTACAAACTATGCCATCATTCTTCGCTTGCTCCCAATTCCTTGATTCTTCAGGCCATGATGTGGAGATGTTGGCATTGGACTGGGGCGGGCACAGTAAGAAGTCTCACAACACCAGGTTAAAGTCCAACAGGTTTATTTGGAATCACAAGCTTTCAGAGCACTGCTCCTTCATCAGGTGAGTGGTCCAAATAAACCTGTTGGACTTTAACCTGGTGTTGTGAGACTTCTCTCTGTGCTCATTCTTCAGAGTCTTTTACATATTATCACAATGTCCCTGTTACATCATAATGCACATCACTCTCTCATTGCCACAACTATTAACCCAATATTCTACAAGTAAATTCATAATAGATTTTTTATCCCAACTCTATGTTCCCTCTCTGTCGATTGATTCCCTAACTGTTCAAAATGCCCTTTCATGGTGTAATATAGGAGCTGGAGGAAAGGAGGAGAATGATGGATACCCCTAATTACCACAATAGGATTCAGAGAGCTGAAACATTCCATGTATTTTCTTTCTCTGTAACCACTGATTCCTATCATCAAGGAATTGAGAGCAAGTGAGGATCCAATTTGTATTAAGCCCCCAAAGTTACACGCTTGCACAGCTTTGCTGGCAGGTTTCGCAAAGGCCAAGAGTTGCTTGATCTCGGGGTTAAACACAAACTCGGTACTCTTAATTTCTCACAATTCATATGTGCATAGAAAATGATTTACCAGTATTATAGCTGTAAGAAGTACATTCCATACTTGGCTTAATTTAAACAGCAGCAGCTCCTTCTAGTCCCCGGAACTGTATGCTAAAGACTGGCATGAGATGTAGGGTGTTAAATGTCATGTCGAGCAATATGTATGTCGAGCAATATGGTTAGAGTGGTATAAAAAGGACATGACTGTAATGTGATGCTCGAAGATGAAACAGAAAAAAGAGATTTTCAAAATTAAGTTCAATGACTGTAGCGTGTGATCTTTCACTGAAAAGCACCATGGTGTGTCCCAGGCCTGACTGGGACTGTGTTCAATAGACTTGTGTATGTTTGATTGTTGCATCTGAACCTTTCATTGATCTTCCATAAACAAGGACTGCAGCCTCTGTCTATTCTGAAAACATTGAAAATTACTTTCATGAAAGGTTCACTGTTGCTCATTCTATTTCTCTTCCTCTTCATAGAACCATAGATTCCCTACAGTGCAGAAGGAGGCCATTCAGCCCTTCAAGCCTGCACCAACAACAATCCCATCCAGGCCCCATCCCCGTACCCCCACACATTTACCTTGTTAATCCACCTGACACTAAAGGGCACTTTAGCATGGCCAATCAACTTAATTTCACATCTTTCAACTGTGGGAGAAAACTGGAACACCCGGAGGGAACTCACACAGGGAAAAACGTGCAAACTCCACAGACAATGACCCAAGGCCAGAATTGAACCCAGGTCCCTGGTGCTGTGAGGCAGCAATGCTAACTACTGTGCCACCGTGCTGTTCTTCTGAAATGTTTCTGCTCATTACATAACAGCACCTTGTGATCTAACCCTGGGCCTGTCCAGCTAACTGGACAGCTGGAGCTTTTATAAAAACCAATATACAGCAAAACATCATGGCACTTACAAACACGATTCTACATATTTCCCAGCATGAGTCCAATCCATCTCTACCCACCCCTCTCAACTCCAGAGGCTCATTCCACTAGGAGTCAAGCCTATAGGGCAGAGCGAAGCAAACTGCAGACACGGGGACTAGTTATCTTTGAAACACTTGTTTATATCGAGTTCCGCTCTGTTCATCTGGAGAGCGGCAACTCTATGGACGCGTGCGACCTTTCAGATGCAAGTAAGGTAGTACTGCATAGTTTAATGAACCTGTAGATATGATAACACAAACTTTCTCCAAGGGCTGAGTCAAACTTCCAATAGGTCCATTAATCTATTATTTTGATGTTTAACCATTGTGTAATTTATAATTTTATAAGCTTGCTATAGTCATAGAACAACAAAAGCACATTTGGTACTATTTGTGTGTGCTTGTATCCATTATAAAAATGTGATATATGTGTAAAAATCCATATACAACTAGCACTGAAATTCATTATCTTGTTTCCAGGTTGCAGAATATTTGTTTGTCATCTGAGATTTGAAATCTCCTCAAACCCATTTTATATCATCTACAATTTGCTGAGAAGAGTCCTTATCCCTCCCTCTCTAATGTTATCAGATTGGTGAACCTTATTTATAATCACTGGATTCACCAGCCAGTCACCGGTATATGGTCACACTTGTCTACAGTTCATCATTGTGGAATGGTTACTCCAGTGTCCAATAAAGATGTGATGAGCATCGATGTGTGTGACCTGTGCCCTGACTCTGCGCTTTGTTTTCCAGGCACACACGGATATGATGAAAGTGGAATTTTCTAGCTATAGTTTCTCTTAGTTTCATCCAGTCAAAATGTCTGTTGCGCAATAAGAAGGATTTTGACTCAATACCTCCTTGAAAATAATGAAATTGATTAATGCAAGGCTGCACATCTTTATTTCAGAAATAAATCAACTAAGTTAAAGTTGGTTTGAGCCAAACATGAAAAGAATATGTCAAACATACTGATGCGCGATTAAATCACTCGGGAGGCTAGATTGTACCCGGGAAATAAAGGCTTTTATTACTAACAAGAATGGAGCACACTATATACAATACAATCCCAGACTAAAGGGTCACCAGGCAGTGCAGTGACCTTTATACTTCCCCAGGTAGGTGGAGCCAACTGGAGTGTACCACAGAACAATATCAACAGATAGAACAGCCCAACCCTAACCCCAACAGTGACAACAGTAACATATCTACAAACACCCATAGTGCTGACCATCCATGGCTCAGCACTCATAGTGGTAACCAACTATGGTTCACCACACATACCCACACTGGACACCATTATTTGGGGGTCGGTTTAGTTTAGTTGGCTGGATGGCTGGTTTGTGACGTGGAGTGACGCCAATTGTATAGGTTCAATTCTTGTATCGGCCGAGGCTATTCGTGAAGGCCCTGACTTCTCAAACTTACTCCTCACCTCAGTTGTGGTGACCCTCAGGTTAAAATCACCACCGGTCAGCTCTCCCCCTCAAAAAGGGGAAGAACAGTCTATGGTCATATGGGACTATGGTGATCTTACCTTTCCCTTTCAGCCAAACATATTTCATTGGCCGAGGTGTTGATTTCCGAAGTCCGGGCAATGTATTTTTACAAATGTAAAATACTGCAGATGCTGGACATCTGGAATAAGAACAGAAAATGCTGCAAATACTCAGCTGGTTTGCCACCATCTGTGGCGTGAGAAACAAAGTTAACAGCTGGAGATGAGCTGTGAGATGATAGAGTTCGTAAAGAGTCAGCAGAAGGCATCAGGAGGGAAGCTCAATGTCTTCCCACGGGATATTTCCAGAAGAAGCAGCAGCCACGACTTATTCACCCACCAACTGGGAAGAGAAGCCAATTAATTTGATTCATTGGCCAATTAATGGCCATTTTATGCCCCTCCAGAATTTTGCTTGCATCAGGACAGTCCTCTACTGCGTGAAGAGACAGCAATCAGATCAGCCATGATCTTAGCAAATAGGAGTCACAATCCTTAGGCGAGGGTCTTCTGATTTGTTCAGTGGTCAGAGATAGGAGGGTTTGACTGTGACTGAGGCAGGTGAGGGGATCAAGAATGCAGGAGGGCAGGAGCTCGAGGGGCCAAATGGCCTACTCCTAATTCATATATTTGTATGCAATTGTATCCTAGGCTGTTAAGAGAAGCAAAAGAAGAAATAGTGGAGACGCTGACTATTTTTTTCTAGTCTTTTCTTGCTACAGGTATGGTGACAGCGGACTGGAGGACAGCTAATGTGGCACCATTGAACAAAAAGGATAAAGGGATAGACATCTGAAATGTTGGACTGAGTTTTGCCTGAAACAAGGATGTCTCACCACCTGGACTGAAAGCAGATCTCAAGCCAGCGTGGGCTGAGGGAGGTGGAGGTGGTCAATTAAGAAGCTGTTACCAGGACAGCGGTAACAGTTAACAATTAAGACAGTTTCCCATCTCTGAGAGTTGTGGCCTGTCAGAGGACAAATTGCAAGAGCTGCAGCTCCTGCCCTCCTGCATTCTTGAGCCCCTCACCTGCCTCACTCACAGTCAAACCCTCCTGTCTCTGACCACTGAACAAATCAGAAGACCCTAGCCTAAAGATTGTGACTGGCTTGTGCAATAACGTGCCCAAGTAACTTTCCCCTTCCCTGATGAATTGCAATGTCTGTCGCTCTGCCTCTAGCTAATTGACTCTGAATCAAAGCCCCTCAAGCCATAGACAAGCTTGTCTTGGTTCATACTGGCGTCCAGAGTTCCCACATACTGCAACTGCAACACATCACCTACCCTGCCATCCTTATGGCATTCTAATTAACAAATTAATCACTTATTTTCATGATTTTGGTTTTATTTTGGAGGATTTATCCTTTTTCATTGATATAAAGCCCCTTAATACATCCTCTCTCACAATGTAAATGTCATCCAATATTTCACTCTTCTCTCTGATTGCGATGTCTGTAATGTCCCTCTCTTTTATAAATATTAAGAACCATATTGAAAAGTCCTTTGCCTCCACACAGCGATAACCCTCAGGAACCGTAATAGGCCCAACTCTTTCTTCAGCTATTTTCTTCCCTATATTTATTTATAAAAAACCTTTGAGCTTTCCTGGCCAATATTTTTTCAGACCTACCCTTTACTCACTAATTTCCATTCACCCCTATATTTATTTATATTCCTCTAGGTTTCTGCTAATTAAGCCTTCTGTATTTCTCACAATCGTCCTTTCTTTTTCTTTATCCTCTCCTTTACACTGCCTGACATGTATGGGGCTCTGGATTTGTTAATTACACTGTTTTTCTCACCCTCACAGCCTCTTCCTTCAATGCCTCCCACTGAACTGGAACTGACTTATCTCCAAGTAGCTGTTTGCAATCCACTTTAGCTGAATTAAATGGGCTGGATTTTACACTCCTCCACTCCTCACTGGCATACTTGAAGACTGGGGGTGGGTAGCAGTGGGTGGGTGAATGTCTTGTAAAATCCTGCACATGGCCTTCCCATCGCCCTATCTGCCCACCACAACCTGACTCTAATTTTACAGGGAGCAATGTAAAGGTGTGAGAAGGATGGAAAATGGAAGCAAAGTCAATGCATATCGAGATTGTTCAACAAGTAATCACGTGGTAATTTATATAGTTTCGTGTTTTAAAATATTGTTGTTGTTCAAATATAGTACCTGGTATTCAAAGGGATGATATAATTTGGGGAAATAGCACCTTTGGGGCTGAGCAGTTTGGATTGTGAGGATAAATTCGTTTTTGTAAATGTAAAATGATGAACAATTCTGAGAAAAGAATGCAAAGGAAGTTGCTTAAACTGTTTTCTTTTATCAGTCTCTTGAGATTTTCTTTGTCAATTTCTACTATTACATCTGATCTATTCAGTATCTTGCCAGTAACTGTACAAGCTAGGGCATAGCCAATTCTGAACAGTGCCTGGCTTGGTTGCTATTGGTTTTAGAGTCAAGATATCTTAGCCCCTTAAAATCTGGTAGTAAGATTACAGTAAGAGGGAGCGACCAGCAGCATGCTGCCTTCCAGTAAGTGTGCAAGGAGTGGACCCCTGATTGGCAATGGGAGTGAGAGCATTGCTCAGGAGATTGTGGCCTTCATCAGTACAAACAGATGGAAAGATACGCACTTTGAGCATATGTTTTCCCAGCTAGTGCTCCCTATGAGCACCACATAACACTGGGGAGAGCTAATCTGTTAAAGCAGATTATAGAGAGCTTTTGCAGTGAGAATGGAGAAGACATTTTAAGCAGCAAGTGTGACTGTAATAGACTACATGATAAAAGTACCTTAACTCGAGGGTTTCCCTCTCAAATCAAAATCAAATCTCCTGCAGTCATATTTTTTAAATCAACAGAATATTCAAACTTTGTGATAAATAAGTAACAGATTTTCCTTTCATTATGCCTATCATCCAAATGGCAAATGAAGTACAGTCTCAAACAATCTAAAGCCTTCCATGGAATTTTGTTAGTGAATAGAGGGTTGTGTGTACTTCCAGTCTCTACATCTTTGATGGTTATTTTAAGTGTAATTCACTAATTATCTATCGGTTACAGACAGTAAAATTCCTACAGTGTTGAAGGAGGACATTTGGCCCATCAAGCCTGCACCGACAACAATCCCAACCCGACCCTACCCCCGAAACCCCACTTATTTACCCTGATAATCCCCTGACACTTTATTTAGCACGGGGCGGACTATGGAAAGGTCCATTGACCTCAGGTGGGAGTTTCTGGCTTCGGGGTGGGCGAGGCAGGTAAATCCCACCCATCTTATCATGTTACCACCATGATGGTAGAAGGCCAATTAGATAAAATTATCTTTTTCTTATCTAGTGTTACGGACAGGAAAGAAACAGGCAAACTATACTTCTTTCCCCTCGCCAACAGTTCATAAGCAGAAGAGGTTTTGAATTATTTTTGAAGAATGCTGTGACGTGTTTTCCCAAACCCTTGGTTTGTGATTCAATAGATTAATAACTCACAGTAAACTCACATTATGGTTAGTTTATTTCACATTCAAAACCCAGGGGAGGGGTGTTCACAACTTCCCACTCCATTACAGTAAGTGGGGGATTTAAAAAAGCCCTATACTATGGATAATAACAATACAAGAACCACAGCAATAGATTTATGTGATTTCCAAAGTACATGAAGTCAAAGTCCAGAGTGTGTTTCCTACGTGGCAGAGTTTAGTCCTGATGAGTTTCTGGCAAATATAACCCGGCTATTTAATAAAGGAGGGAGGGGAAAATAAAGGAAATTACAGACTAGCTAACCTAACAGTAGTAGAGAAAATATTACAGCCTATTATAAAGGTTGCAATAACAGGACACTGAGAAAGAATCAACAGGATTAGACAAAGTCAACATGGATCACTGAAAGCGAAATCATGTTTTACAAAACTACTGGAATATTTTGAGCATGTAACAAGCAGAATAGATAAGAAAGAACCAGTGGATGTGATGTATTTGAATTTTCAGAAAGCTTTTGAAAAAGTCCCACATAAGAGGTTAGTGTACAAAGTTAAAGGATTGGGCGCAATACATTGTTGTGGATTGAAAATTGGTTGGCAGATAGAAAACAAAGAGTAGAAATAAATGGGTCTTTTTTGGAGTGGCAGGCAGTGACTAATAGGGCACTGCAGGGATCAGTACATGGGCCCTAGCTATTCACAATATAGATCAATGATTTGGATGAGGGAACCAAATGAAATAGTTCCAAGTTTGCTGATGACACAAAACTAGGTGGAAATGTGATTAGTGAGGAGGATGTAAAGAGACTTCTAGGTAATTCAAACGAGTTGAGTGAGTGGGCAAATACATGGCAGATGCAGTATAATGTGAATAAGTGTTAAGTCATCCACTTTGGATGGAGAAGCAGAATGGTAGAGTATTATTTAAATGATGATAGGTTGGGAAATGTTGATGTGCAAAGGGACCTCTGTATCCTAGTACACCAGTCACTGAAAGCAAGCAAGCAAGCAGGCGCAACAAGCAGTTAGGAAAGCAAATCGTTTGTTAGCCTTCATTGCAAGAGGATTTGAGTACAGGAGCAGGGATGTTGTACTGCAGCTGTACAGGGCTTTGGTGAGACACACCTAGAATATTGTGTGCCGATTTCATCTCCTTCCCTAAGAAAGTACAGCGAAGGTTCAGCAGATTGATTCCCGAGTTGGCAGGATTGATGTATGGGGGAAAATTAGCCCTATATTCACTGGGGTTTAGAAGAATGAAAAGGGATCTCATTGAAATGTATAAAGTTCTGACAGACCTGGACAGATTGGATGTAGGGATGATGATTCCCCTGGTTTGGGCACCTAGAACAAAGCTTCACAGTCTCGAAATACAGGGTAGGCCATTTAGGATTGAAATGAGAAGACATTCCTTCAATCAGAGGATGGTGAACATGTGGAATTCTTTACCACTGACGGCTGTGGAGACTAAGTCACTGGATATATTTTTTAAAATATAAAACAATTTCTAGACACTGAAGTGACCCACTGTCAATAGCAGCCATACAGAAGAGTTTCATGATTGTGGGGTCTATTCCAAAGGATTTAAATTTTCTGAGGTATTATAATCATGAATATCCTTTGACTACCACATCTGTACACTGTTCCCTCTAATTCAATTCATCATTTACTTTAGCAGCTAGATACTTGTCATCAGTGAATATTTCAATGTCTACATCATGAATCTTCACAGGAACAGTGAAGATTAACAGACTTTTTCCTAAAGTCTACGTGCGGAATTTTCTACTTCTGCCAGCGGCAGGAATCATGGCGGATGGAACACTAAATTTGGTGAGAATGAAAAAGTCCGTTTTCCACCAATGGAAAATTAGTTTGGAATGTTGTTCTTCTGACAGTGATCTGTTACTCTGCATCACCCACACAAAGCTGTAAGGTTAGTTTGCTGTGTCCACATAGAGGATGCACCATGGGATGACAGTTTAATTAGTTTCAAACATTCAGCACCCTGCATTCATCAAAAGCCTGTCATGTTTCTCTCCTGGATACACTTTTCATTCGGGAGAAACATGGTCTAGTCAGTATTGACACAGCAATCAATGATAACTTCTCCCCGTCATGGACCCTGCTTGGGACTTGGGAGACTGTGCAAAAGTATTGTTTTCTTAACATCACAGTCCTCGCCCTGGCCCAGCTCATACAGGCCAATGCCTTCAAGATATCCTGAGTCAACGAGTGCACTCTCAAGCCATTAACTCCATGTTGAGTTATGTGCTGCACCTTTACACAAGGATCACATAAAACGTTGCTAAGCAGCCATCCAATGCAAGACCTCTTCAGGTAATGAGAAGGCTTCATCAAGGTGAGCACACCTCTCACATCACACTGAGAGGCACAATGGTGCCACAATGGTGGCACAGCGCCAGGGACCTGGGTTCGATTCCCGGCTTGGGGTCATTGTCTGCACGGAGTCTGCACGTTCTCCCTGTGTCTGCGTGGGTTTCCTCTGGGTGCTCTGGTTTCAAAGAACAAAGAAAATTACAGCACAAGAACAGGCCCTTCGGCCCTCCAAGCCTGCACCGATCATGCTGCCCGACTGAACTAAAACCCCCTCCCACAGCGGTTTCCTCCCACAGTGCTGGTTAGGTGCATTGGCCAGGCTAACTTCTCCTTCAGTGTACCCAAACAGGCGCCGGAGTGTGGCGACTAGGGGATTTTCACCATAACATCATTGTATTGTTAATGTAGGCCTAATTGTGACACTAATAAATAAACTTTAAAACGCTTAGCCCTCTCGCAGACATTTGTATTTTTCCCGGTTACTTCATAATTAAGGACCCCACGCACCCCGGACATTCTCTCTTCCACCTTCTTCCGTCGGGAAAAAGATACAAAAGTCGGAGGTCACGTACCAACCGACTCAAGAACAGCTTCTTCCCTGCTGCTGTCAGATTTTTGAATGGACCTACCTCACATTAAGTTGATTTTTCTCTACACCCTAGCTATGATTGTAACACTACATTCTGCAATCTCTCGTTTCCTTTTCTAGAAACTGTATGTTTTGTCTGTATGGAGCGCTAGAAACAATACTTTTCACTGTATGCTAATATACGTGACAATAATAAATCAAATCGTCTAGTCCAGCGCCATATATGGGGAGAGTTAGAGCCAAACATCAGACAGAACAGACTCCTCCATCCTTTGTTCCAGCCTGGCCTCTGACAATTCTGCCTGATGTTCCCCTGTCTCTCTGTGTCACCAATTCCAGAGGCTCATCATCGGGCTCAGGCTCAGTAAGGCCCTGGTCTCCAGCAGTCCTCTCAGCATCGGCGACCTCGGCTGTCACTGTTGTAACCGTACATGAGGTGACCATCGGATTGGGAATCCAGGCCTCCTCTAGAATGAGGTCCCACCGAGGTGTGTGTATCTGCATTGCTGCAGGGTGCAAGCGAACACAGTGACAATGTTTCATCAGATAGCAGGTCAGCTTCCTCATCTGAGGTGGCCTGAGGGCTGGGGTTAAGTGCTCTGGAGGACATCCTTTGCCTTTTCCTCCTGGGACTGGAATAGAGAAAAGAGTTAATTAGTGATTGACTGGACAGTCTCCTACACTATAGGTCACTCACGGTCATTGTCCGCATGTGGTTGATGTGAATTGGCTTGTTGGATCTCGCTTTCCACGCAGGAATGATCCTTATCCTGTCAAGCCAGCCCTGCAGCCTACTCACCAAGCAGTGAGGGAGAGTTCTCAACTCCTGGATCCCTCACGCTGGTCTTGGCATTCTCCCTATTGTAATGGAAAATCCTATCCTGCTGAAAGACAGATGGATTGACTGTGAGCAGTCTGGATGAAAAAGCAGTTCAGAAGCATGCGTGCCTGTTGAGCCTCCGCAGTAAGGGCTGGAGACACCGTTTGTGCAGGAATGTACAGGAGAGGGTGAGTTGCTCAAACACATTCAGTGCTGATGCCCCATCTGCTGGCTGTGTGTGACATTCCTGCAGGCTCCAATCCTGAAACTGTCCGATACCCTTAGCGAGTTTGGAATGAGAAGAAGCTTCACTTAACTTAGCAGAGTGGAGCAGATCATTCATCTTTTTTCAACGTTACAAGGTAGTTCTTTACAGTTTTTCATTTAGCGTTAACCTCGCCGGTGACCTCCTCCCATGCTGGTGTGGTCAGGTGGGAGGAGCCCCTGAACTCGTCCTTTGGAAAGAGCGCTTCCCACCTTTCCTGGACGGCCTGGAGGCATCGCTGAAATACTTCATCCTGTTATACACAGGATTTTATTAAACTAGAAAGGGTGCAGAAAAGATTTACTAGGATGCTACCGGGACTTGATGGTTTGAGTTATCAGGAGAGGCTGGATAGACTGAGACTATTTTCCCCGGAGTGTCAGAGGCTTAGATCCTATAGAGGTGATCTAGGTGATCCTATAGAGGTCTATAAAATAATGAGGGGCATAGATCAGCTAGATAGTCAATATCTTTTCCCAAAAGTAGGGGAGTCTAAAACTAGAGGGCATAGGTTTAAGATGAGAGATACAAAAGTGTCCAGCGGGGCAATTTTTTCACACAGAGGGTGGTGTGTGTCTGGAACAAGCTGCCAGAGGCAGTAGTAGAGGAGAGTACAATTTTGTCATTTAGACAGTTACATGGGCAAGATGGGTATAGATGGGTACAGGGTACAGCGAGGCCTGGATAGAGTGAACGTGGAGAAGATGTTTCTACTAGTAGGAAAAGCTAGAACCTGAGGGCACAACCTCAGGCTGAAGGGACGATCCTTTAAAACAGAGATGAGGAGGAATTTCTTCAGCCAGAGAGTGGTGAATCTGTGGAACTCTTTGCCGCAGAAGGCTGTGGAGGCCAGGTCATTGAGTGTCTTTAAGACAGAGATAGATGGGTTCTTGATCAATAAGGGGATCAGGGGTTATGGGGGAAAGGCAGGAGAATGGGGATGAGAAAAAAAATCAGCCATGATTGAATGGCGGAGCAGATTCGATGGGCTGAGTGGCCTAATTCTGCTCCTCTGTCTTATGGTCTTATAGAGGGATATGGGCCAAATGTGAGCAATTGGGACTAGTGGTAAAAACTGGGTGGCATGGACAAGTTGGGCCAAAGGGCCTTTTTCCATGCTGTAAACCTCTATGACTCTGAGTCTATGATGCTGATGCTCCAGATCATCTTAGCGCTGTGGATTCAGTGTGTGACAGAGCATCCAGGCTGCAGAGAGTGAATGTCTGTCCTGGTACTGTTTAAATATGGTGGCAGGACCTTTGACCCCATGAGGTGTTAGAAGGGCAGACAAATCCCTGCCCGCCCATCACCAGATTCACCGAACACCTCACTAATGCATAATTAATGAGCTGAAAAGTGGAAGATTACCCATGTTCTGCTGACCTGCAGCCCAGCAGGAATCACACTGATTCTCCCACTCTTCACTGCACTTAGTCTCCAGAATGGAAAATGACACCCTATAACTAGGATGTCTTGTTTTCATTCCATCTAAGAGAATTGTTATCTCACCATTTTATGATCTTTTCCATCATGTTACTATAGTTTCCTTTGGAGTTCCTTACGAGAGCCACTAGTACCGTGTCATCAGTATACTTCAGGATCGTTAAGTCAGTGTACCTTGATCGACAGTCATTCATGGGCAGCAGAGTGATTAGCACTACTGCCTCACAGCGCCAGGGACACGGGTTCAATTCCAGCCTCTGGTCACTATCTGTGTGGAGTTTGCAGGTTCTCCCCATGTCTGCGTGGGTTTCCTCCGCATGTTCTGGTTTCCTCCCAATGATCCAAAAATGTGCAGGTTACATAGATTGGCCATGCGAAAATTAGCAGGGTAAATATATGGGGTTATGGGTACAAGGCCTGGGTAGACTATTGTCAGAAGGAGGCCATTCAGCCCATCGATTCTGCACTGTAGGGATTCTAAAAAAAAATTCTAATGTAGAGGATGAAATGTAAAAGGTGACAGTAACAGCCCTGAGGAGATCCAGTATTTGTTAACATGGTCTCTGGGTAAATCCCTGAGAATAACACTCATTGGGTCCTGTTTTGAAGGAAATCACTGATCCAAAGTAGGAAAGTTGGATTAACATCAAAGTTTTTCAATTTCTCTATAAACTTGAATAGTTGGGATTAAAAGTTGAAGCAAAATCAACAAAAGTAGCGTGAGGATAGTTGCCCAATCGATCTGTGGTAGACCAAGGTCAGAACAGCATCATCCACTGAATTATGCAGTTGACAGGCAAACTGTAACTGATCAATATAAGGAATAAGAGAATTGAAAAGACTCTTTGACACAATGTGCTCAAAACACTTCCTGACTATCAATGTCAGAGTCATTGTTTGGTAATGTTGTCATGAATGCTGTACGCAGAAAGTCAATCTTATGATTTACAGAATGATGAACTGAATTTTATACTCTCAGGTTGTCCGAATTATCCGAGTCCAGTTGTGGGTTAAAACATGGACTGTCAGCAATCGTTCATTCATTTTTAATGTCACGTTCACATTTCCAGGTGGATTTAACTGCTCTAACATGGGCGGTGCAGAAACATTTCTTGGTTACACATTGTAAAAAATTCTATTGCAACCATTGTGAAGATTAAGTTACAACAACAAGGCAACTCTGTCGCAAAAATGGAAACAATGCCTCATTGAAATTCATCTAACTTTGTGTCAGTTCCATAAACACTGCATCCCCGGCCTTGGCCACAGGATGGAACAAAGACAAGTTACCATGACAAATACATAAAAACAAGACATGGTGACATATTATGCTAATGAAAGAGATGGTTTTCTATTGAATAAGAAAGGACAAAAAGCTATGCTATGATTGGTGGACTATGTATGCAAATAAAGAATGAGAAAATTGC
Organism: Mustelus asterias; assembly: GCF_964213995.1. Classification (NCBI taxonomy): domain Eukaryota; kingdom Metazoa; phylum Chordata; class Chondrichthyes; order Carcharhiniformes; family Triakidae; genus Mustelus; species Mustelus asterias. The sequence goes on along the minus strand of NC_135809.1, from coordinate 47,327,024 downwards.
TCATTTGCTATAATTAAATATAACTGCTAAGTATCTGTATGGATCAACAGAACATCAGAGTGAAATTCACTGTGTCTGTTCTCCTTGCTAGCAAGTAATAAAAGTTTAGGAGATTTGAGTACTCACCATGCATTGTCTGGTTAATCCTCAATACCATATGTGAACAAGCAACAAACCTTTGTAAAATTGCAGATCATAGACAGACACACCCACAGAATAGGATGATTGTCTAAGCCGTATACCATTGTAATACAATCCTAAATATGGGCATATCAGTGTAAACTCCAGTGCTTATTTCCAGACATTGAACATTCTATTGGAATTTTATCATCAAGCCATTTTCTGGACTCGTACTGGTGAAAAGCCGTGTTATCGCCAACAGGAGATTGCAACTAAAATCAAAGAATCCATCACGCAAACCAGCCTCCCAACCATTGACACCGTCTACACTTCCTGCTGTCTCGTCAAATAATTAAGGACCTCACGCACCCGGATATTCTCTCTCCCACCTTCTTCCATCGGGAAAAAGATGGAAAAGTCTGAGGTCACGTACCAACCGACTCAAGAACAGCTTCTTCCCTGCTGCTGTCAGACTTTTGAATGGACTTACATTGCATTAAGTTGATCTTTCTCTACACCCTAGCTATGACTGTAACATTACATTCTGCACTCTCTCGTTTCCTTCTCTGTGTACGGAATGTTTTGTCTGTACAGTGCACAAGAAACAATATTTTTCACTGTATGTTAATACATGTGACAATAATAAATCAAATCAAACAAAGATGATAAGCCTTCACATTAAACCAGTCAGTCATGCTTCAAACATGTTCTTTTGTGCAAAGATTTATATTTACCTGTTTACATCCACATTTCTTCAAATTCAAGCACTAACTAAATTCATCCATAATTGGAATTCTCAGAAACCATGCACTCGATCTGAAAACATTTCTGCTTCAAGTTCACAGACAAGGGTCAACAGACAAATGGTTTTGGCTGTTTGGTTGCTTCTCGCAAGCTTCAATTCATGAAATTAAAACTCAAATTGGGATTTGAAACAGACTTTGTCCTCCCAGTTGCTGACACTATTGCACAATGCCCTCTGTGTGCACTAAATGATTCTAATGTGGCAATATCATTTCTAAAAAAATGATGGAGTTGGCCCAAATAAGTAGTTTGATATCTGCGGCATGGAAAGTTCTGAAATCCTTATTTAAAGATGAAATGACTAAATATCTAGATGTCATGAAAATAATTATCAATGGATAATATGGATTTCAAAAAGGAAGATCATACTTGAGGGAGTTGTCTGAGGTGGCACACGTGGTGCATTGTACAAATGAAGTGGATGTGGTGTATATGGACTTTGCCACACCAGATACCTTAGGAAAAGGTTAGAAGATATGGTACTTGAATTAATAGCCGGTTAGAAGGTAGAAAGAGAGGGTGGGATGTAAAAGCAGTTTCGCAGAGTGGTTAGAAGTGCATAGTGGAGAGCTGCAGCTATTGGAACTATTTTTGTTCAACCATGCACAACAGTGATTTGATCAGAGAACCCAAGGAAGAAAGATCCAAATTTACAGACAATTCTAAAATTGGATGGCCAATAAATAATACTGAGGTTCAAAGCAAGTTACAAGATGGTATTGAGAAGATTCTGGCAGCAGTTGGAATATTGTATGGGACCTGAGAAAGTGAGGAGTTGGTAAAACAAATCAGGTGAGATCCTACCTCTGACTTCAAGTTGATATATTCTGGAATGGTACAAGGACTGGATCTTGCCAAGCCTGCTGTCCATAACCCATCTGCAATGAAATGATCTGTGTTGAAGTTAACTGAAGGGCTGGCTGATGCAAATGAAACACTTGCACTGCAGGAGTCAGTCCCATTGGAAGGGAGGGAATATGTGTGCAAGTAACCAAGATGCCTTGTTCTATCAAAATGTGGGGTAGCACGGTGGCACAGGGATTAGCACCGCTGCCTCACAGCACCAGGCACCTGGGTTCGATTCCCAGCCTAGGTCACTGCCTGCGTGGAGTCTGCACGTTCTCCCCGTGTCTGCGTGGGTTTCCTCCGGGTGCTCCGGTTTCCTCCCACAGTCCGAAAGGTGTGCAGGTTAGGTGCATTGGCCATGCTAGTTCTCCCTCAGTGTACCCGAACAGGCACAGGAGTGTGGCGACCAGGGGATTTTCACAGTAATTTCATTGCAGTGTTAATGTAAGCGTACTAGTGACACTAATAAATACATTATTAAAAATAGCAAGAATTCCAGTGTTTGACAGAGTTAAGTAACAATTTGGAAAGTTTTGGCCCTGATTTTACTGGCACACCTGTCCCGATTTCAGGGTGGGCAAGGTTCGCAGAACGGCATTTTCCATTGGCCTCGGGTACGGTCTTACGAGCCTTGGGCGGGCGTGCCGGTAAAATTCCGGCCTACATTTCTAAATCTGACAGCACAATCGTTCTTTGCTATCTGGGTCACAGGCCCACAACTGGAACTCACAGCATGACTCAAGTTCAAAAAATGATGTCTCAAATCCACATTAGCCTGTCTGTTGGACAGAGAGGACTCAGGTGAGGTCATCCGCTCTCTCCAGGTGAAGGATAGACTGGAATTTGTTGGCCTAAAAACCACAGAGATGCTCATCACCCTTAGGGGAAAACGGACAATAGGGAAGATGGTATTCCAAATCCCCTCGACTCCCCTCATAATGTACCTCAATCCTGACTTCAGATCAACAGTGTCCGATTGCAGTGTCTGCGTGTTCACCCTTCTATTTCCCGTACCAGTCACCGTGGCCTCTTCCCCGAAATATAGACGTCCATTTAATGCAGGAGTCAGATTGTTCTTGAGGTTTCTGATCTCTCTGGGGAGCAGCCATGCAATGCTAATTTGTTTGGATTACTGACTCTCCTGCCATAGATTCAGCATCGGTGAATCAAATCGCTGTACCATCATTACCCACTTGAGGGCAGCTGTGAGCAGAGTAGCAACGCAAACCAGCTTCCAGCTGAATTGAGTCATTCTTCCGAAAGACAAATTAAGGGAAAGTTAGGAACTTCATTGCGATGAAATTAGAAGAAGCTCAAATTTAGTGCAAACCTGAGTCATTATGTAAATATAGCTGAAACAGATATGGATGAATCAATTCATTTCACACATTTAATGCATCTCCCACAGGAGGCACCTATAGGTGGTATCATAGAATCCCTACAGTGCAGAAGGAGGCCAATCGGCCCATCAAGCCTGCACTGGCAATGATCCCACCCAGGCTCGATCCCTGTAACCTCACATATTTACCCTGCTAATCCCTCTGACACTAAGCATGGCCAATCAACCTAACCCGCACATCTTTGGACTGTGGGGGGAAACCGGAGCACCCGGAGGAAACCCACGCAGACACGGGGAGAACGTGCAAACCCCACATTAGGATGCGACCCTCAGGAATTGAACCTGGGTCCCTGGCTCTGAGACAGCAGTGCTAACCACAGTGCCGCCATGATGCCCACTGGATGATTAGCACTGGATAACAATCAAGCAACAAAAGTTACAGGTGGGTGTTGTCAGGTACAACCGTGTAACTGACATGGCACCAGTGCTCTAGTTAAGGTCAACTATGAGATAACAACTTGACCAACATAACCATTGAGGAGGGTTCCAGAAATCCACTTATGTGAGAAAAAGTACTTTCTCCCATCACCTGCAGTCCACATCACCTGATATTCAAATAGAGCAAGAAAACCTCCTGTTGATTAACATCTACCACCCTCCCTCAGCTAATGAATCAGTTCTCCTCCCTGCGCCACTTGGTAGTGCCGAGGGTGGCAAGGACACAGAACGTACTTCAGGTGGGGAACTTCAACGCCCAAGAGTTACTCAATAGCACTACCACTGGCCAAACCCCGTAGGACGTATCTGCCAGGCAGGACATGCAGCAGGTGATGAGGGAACAAACAAGTGGGTAAAACCTACTTGATCTCATTCTGCCTGTCACAGACACACTTGTCTAATACAGTACTGGTTGGAATGATCATCCCACAGTTCCTGTGGAGAGCAAGTCATGTCTTCATACTGAGGATGCCCTCCGTCATGCTGTGTGGCACCTGGGCCATGCCAAATGGTCTGCCACATCCCTCACGCAACCATTACCAACAAGCCAGGTGACCATCCAGCTTCAATAAAGAATGTAGGAGCAGACTAGGGAGCAGATCAGGCATATGTACAAACAAGATACTAATCTGGTGAAGCTGCAACACAGGACTACATACATGCTAAACATTGGAAACAGCACACCCCAGTCGGAACTGAACGATGGCACAACCACAGGGTCAGATCAAAGGCTCTGCAGTCTTGACATGTCCAGCTGTGAATGGTGCTGGACAATTAAACAACTAACCGGAGGAAGAAAGTTCACAAACCTCCCCATCCTCAATGATGAGGGAGCCGACCAAGTCGGTGCAAAAGGCGAGGCTGAAGCATTTACAATCATCTTCAGCAAAAAGACAAAGTGGACAAATTCAACCCAGACAATTACTGCCCCATCAGCCTCCTCTCGTTCATCAGCTAACAACAGTACTGTCCAGAGGCACTTACTCAGCACTAACCTACTCACTGATGGTTTGGATTCTCAGCTCCAGTCTTCATTAAAGCCTTGGTCCACACAAGAATAAAACAGCTGAATATTAGAGATGAGGCGAGAGTGACTGCCTTTGACATCAAAACAGCATTTAAACAAGTAGCCAAGGCAAAACTGGAGTCAGTGGGGATCAGCAGGAAAACTCTCCACCGGCTGGAGTCATACCTGGCACAAAAGAAGATGGTTGTGGTTGCTGGAGGCCATTCATCCCAGCCTTGTGGTATCACCATCATAGTTCCTCAGGGTAGAATCCTAAGCCCAACCATCTTCAACTGCATTATCAATGATCTTCCTTCCATCATACGGTCAGATGTGGGGATGTTCGCTGAAGATTGCCAGTTTCAGCATCATTTGCAACACTTCAGATCCCTTGGCTCAACCTGCCTGTGCTTGCAAAACACAGACTGTAGCTGGCGAGCTATAGTCTAATAAATGGCCAAGCAAAGAAAGGATACTACTATGGCCTGATGGGAAATAAGGCTAACCTCTGGACAGAAGGTTTTAACTCCAGGCTGAGCATGTGGTCTGCTCTATTTAATTGCAACAAATGTCTTTGATTTTATGATGGTTGATAAAGTCAGCAGGATAGAAACAACACACCATTCTAATTGACCAAATGGACAGGAACTAGACATGGAGTGGAGTCAAAAAAACTGAGGACAACTGCCCTAAGGTCAGGCAGCCTGTAATAGACCAATTTGAAAGATATCTCTTTGGTCAAAGCCTACGTGTAGAAATGGATGTCTTTCAGCCAGACTCAAAGCATAAATACTGGAGTTTTGAAGAACAGAAAAGAGAAGAACAGAAGAAAGAAGAAAAGGAAACCTCAAGCTTAAAACATGATGAAGCCTGATCCCTCTCGATGCCTGTCCAGCACGGTTATAGATACCCCTACGTGTCCATTAGACAAGTATAAATAGTTAAAATCTATGTTTGTAAACTTATTATAGTAGATTTAGAGGGGAATAGAAGTATTTACTTGTGACGCAATGTCTTGTTGCTGTCATAAGTATCTAATTTTTTTTACGTTTTCCAAATAAAGACATGATTTGATTTAAACAAAGTCTGTCAATTAACTGGAGCAAGGGTCTCAGTTAACAGAACATAATATCCAACATTAGATGTGATTCTGTATTTAGTCAGCAGTTGCTGAACTATCATGAGTGTGCTAAGAATTGCACTAACAACCAATTTAAGATTATCAGTCATGCTTGTCATGTTGGTCATTTATGCTTGCTATGTGCTCCACTTATTCACATACTGGGACCTGTTCTCTGCAGGCAAAAGGAGCATGTCCAGGCATTGTGCTTTTTTAAAAAAATAAACAAAAGCATGGGGGACAATAGTTTCCTGAAGTATTCTGCATGGCAATGCCTCAACCAAAGTCAACTTGCCAACCAATCAGCACCCTTTTCTCATGCAGTAAAAGTTGTCGCCCACACCTTTGAAATTTGGCATTTGCGTCTGTCCTGATGAGTACAAGACAAAAAGTTTTAGCAGTGTCTTTTTTTTCAGCAGCTATTACCAAGCGACTAACACATATGTATAATTGTAATAGAAGACAAGGTCAGAGTGAGACGACCCTAACCTTTCCGATGCTCATATTTCCCAGGGTGTCCACAGCTATTTCAATTGTTTCTTAGTTTTAATGCTTCAGTCCAGGATTTGACTGTGATGAGCTGCTACTTCATTCCACTCATAATTCATCTCGATATTTCTATATCCTCCCTCCTTTCAATCATCATTTTGATATCTGCTCATCTTATTTATCAATTTTGATGTGTCTTCACCCAAAACATTTAACGGGCTTGTTTGTTTCACTGTGATCCCAATTAACATTGACACTTAATCGTTTATGCTGTGTGCTCAGAATCCACTGGAAAGCAGGTTAATTAGGACATTCAGTGTTATAACTTTGCTCAGTGTTGATAAAACCCATCTATGTGCTATATAATAATTCACCACTTGAGGACAGCTGTGAGCACAGATCACCTGGGCAGCTGAACGGCAATCAAAAGAGAAAATGCTGGAAAACCTCAGCAAATCTGGCAGCATCTGTAAGGAGAGAAAAGAGCTGACGCTTCGACTCCAGATGACCTTTTGTCAAAGCTAAAAGATACAGAAAGTGGGAGATATTTATACTACAGGGAGAGGGAATGAAAGAGGAGTCATAGCCATAGAAACCAGGGGAAAAGACTGCTAATGGCTGTCCACAGAGAGAATAAAGGGTGTGAATGGCCAAACGGCAGGGAAGCTGTAAACTGTGACAGATGAAGATGTTGGGGGGGGGGGGGGGGGGGGGTTGGGGATGCGGAAGATGGGCCAGAGGTAGAAAGTAGAAAAGGGGGAGAAAAGGTAAGGGAAGGGAGATGAGGTAGGGGGAAAAGAGTGGGCAGGGGGGAGGGGGAAGAAAAATGAAGACAGACACTAAAGAAATAAAAAAAGGTAGAGAACAGTAAAAAATTAAATAAAATAGAATGAAAAAAAAGGGGTTGAGGTGGGGTAGAGCAAATCATCTGAAGTTGTTGAATTCGATGTTGAGACCCGAAGGCTGTAAAGTGTCTAGCTGGAAGATGAGATGCTGTTCCTCCCGGCCTGGTCAGGTCGTCAAAGTTTCAGTAGGGGAACATGTGGCAAATAATGACCACAACTCTTAACTTTAGGATAGTAATGGACAAGGACGAGTGTTGTCCTATGGGTAAGATGCTAAATTGGGGGAAGGCTAACTATAGCCGGATTAGGCAGGAATTGGTGGCCGTTGATTGGGAGAGGCTGTTCGGGGGTAAGTCCACGTCTGGCATGTGGGAGTCTTTTAAGGAACAGTTGATAAGGCTGCAGGACAGGCATATGCCTGTAAAAAGGAAGGATAGGAAAGGTAGGATTTGAGAGCCATGGATAACCAGGGAAATTGAGGATCTGATCAAAAAGAAAAGAGAGGCGTACGTTAGGTCCAGGCAACTGAAAACAGATGCAGCTCTGGAGGAGTACACAGAGAGTAGGAAAGAACTCAAACGGGGAGTTAGAAGGGCAAAAAGAGGTCACGAAATGTTCTTGGCAGACAGGATTAAGGAGAATCCTAAGGCATTTTATTCATATGTTAGGAACAAAAGAGTTGTCAGGGAAAAAGTCGGACCTCTCAGGGACAAAGGAGGGGAATTATGCTTAGAACCCAAGGGAATAGGGGAGATCCTAAATGAATACTTTGCATCGGTATTCATAAAGGAGAGGGACTTGTTGACTGGGAGTGTCTCAGAGGGAGGTGTTGACCCATTAGAGAGACTCTCCATTACAAGGGAGAAAGTGTTCGGTTTTTTAAGTAACATTAAAACTGACAAATCCCCAGGGCCTGATGGCATCTATCCTAGACTGCTCAGGGAGACAAGAGATATAATTGCTGGGCCTCTGACGGAAATTTTTGTCTCTTCATTGGACACAGGTGAGGTCCCTGAGGATTGGAGGATAGCGAATGTGGTATTGTTATTTCAGAAGGATAGCAGGGATAACCCGGGCAATTATAGGCCAGTGAGCTTGACGTCCGTGGTAGGGAAGTTGTTGGAGAGGATTCTTAGAGACAGGATGTATGTGCATTTAGAACGGAACAATCTCATTAGTGACAGACAGCATGGTTTTGCAAGAGGGAGGTCGTGCCTTACAAATTTGGTGGAGTTTTTTGAGGAAGTGACAAAAACGATTGACGAAGGAAAGGCTGTGGATGTCATCTGTATGGATTTCAGTAAGGCATTTGACAAAGTCCCTCATGGCAGGTTGGTTAAGCAGGTTAAGGCTCATGGGATACAAGAAGAGGTGGCTAGATGGGTAGAAAACCGGCTTGGCCACAGGAGACAGAGGGTAACAGTCGAAGGGTCTTTTTCCGGCTGGAGGTCTGTGACCAATATATTATTATATATATATATATATTTGGAAGAAGGTGTAACTGGTGTTATCAGCAAGTTTGCTGATGACACAAAGATAGCTGGACTTGCGGATAGTGATGAACATTGTCGGACAATACAGCAGGATATAGATAGGCTGGAAAATTGGGCGGAGAAATGGCAGATGGAATTTAATCCAGATAAATGCAAAGTGATGCATTTTGGAAGAACTAATGTATGGGGGAGTTATACAATAAATGGCAGTGCCATCAAGAGTATAGAAACACAGAGGGACCTTGGTGTGCAAGTCCACAAATCCTTGAAGGTGGCAGCACAGGTGGAGAAGGTGGTGAAGAAGGCATATGGTATGCTTGCCTTTATAGGACGGGGTATAGAGTATAAAAGCTGGAGTCTGATGTTGCAGCTGTATAGAATGCTGGTTAGGCCACATTTGGAGTACTGCGTCCAGTTCTGGTCGCCGCACTACCAGAAGGACGTGGAGGCTTTAGAGAGAGAGAGTGCAGAGAAGGTTTACCAGGATGTTGCCTGGTATGGAGAGTCTTAACAATGAGGAGAGATTGGGTAAACTGGGCTTGTTCTCCCTGGAAAGACGGAGAATGAGGGGAGACCTAATAGAGGTGTACAAGATTATGAAGGGTATAGATAGGGTGAACAGTGGGAAGCTTTTTCCCAGCTCGGAGGTGACGATCACGAGGGGCCACGGGCTCAAGGCGAGAGGGGCGAGGTACAACTCAGATATCAGAGGGGCTTTTTTTTTTACACAGAGTGGAGGAGGCCTGGAATGCGCTGCCAACTAGGGTGATGGAGGCAGACACACTGGAATCGTTTAAGACTTACCTGGATAGTCACATGAGCAGTCTGGGAATGGAGGGATACAAACGAATGGTCTAGTTGGACCAATGAGCAGCACAGGCTTGGAGGGCCGAAGGGCCTGTTTCCTGTATTGTTCTTTGTTCTTTGTTTGCGCTGAGCTTCACTGGAACATTGCAGCAAGCCAAGGACAGACATGTGGGCATGGGAGCAGGATCGCGTGTTAAAATGGCAAGCAGCCGGAAGGTCAGGGTCCTGATTACACACAGGCCGAAGTTGTGCAATCTTGCACCTCTTTCTATTTGATGTATCGCATTCGCTGCTCCCAATGTGGTCTCCTCTATATCGGAGAGACCAAGCGTAGACTGGGTGATCGCTTTGCTGAGCACCTTCAGTCTGTGCGCAATCATGACCCTGACCTTCCGGCTGCTTGCCATTTTAACACACAATCCTGCTCCCATGCCCACATGTCTGTCCTTGGCCTGCTGCAATGTTCCAGTGAAGCTCAACGCAAACTGGAGGAACAGCATCTCATCTTCCGGCTAGACACTTTACAGCCTTCCCGTCTCAACATCGAATTCAACAGCTTCAGATGATTTGCTCTACCCCACCTCGACCCCTTTGTTTTCATTCTATTTTATTTTTTTACTGTTCTCTACCTTTTATTTCTTTGTCTTTCTTCATTTTTCTTCCCCCCCCCCCCAGCCACTTCATCCCCCTTCCCTTACCTTTTCTCACCCCGCTTCCCCTTTTCTACATTCTACCTCTTTCCCATTTTCCCCCCCCCACCCCCAACATCTTCATCTGGCACAGTTTACAGCTTCTCTGCCATTTGGCCGTTCACAATCTTTATTCTCTCTGTGGACAGCTTTTAGCAGTCTTTTCCCCTGATTTCTATGGCTACGACTCATCTTTCATTCCCTCCCCCTGTAGTATAAATATCACCCACTTCCTATGCCTTTAGCTTTGACAAGGGGTCATCTGGACTCGAAGCATCAGCTCTTTTCTCTCCTTACAGATGCTGCCAGACCTGCTGAGATTTTCCAGCGTTTTCTCTTTTGGTTTCAGATTCCAGCATAGAACATAGAACATAGAACAGTACAGCACAGAACAGGCCCTTCGGCCCACGATGTTGTGCCGACCTTCATCTGAAACCAAGATCAAGCTATCCCACTCCCTACCATCCTGGTGTGCTCCATGTGCCTATCCAATAACCGCTTAAATGTTCCTAAAGTGTCTGACTCCACTATCACTGCAGGCAGTCCATTCCACACCCCAACCACTCTCTGCGTGAAGAACCTACCTCTGATATCCTTCCTATATCTCCCACCATGAACCCTATAGTTATGCCCCCTTGTAATAGCTCCATCCACCCGAGGAAATAGTCTTTGAACGTTCACTCGATCTATCCCCTTCATCATTTTATAAACCTCTATTAAGTCTCCCCTCAATCTCCTCCGCTCCAGAGAGAACAGCCCCAGCTCCCTCAACCTTTCCTCATAAGACCGACACTCCAAACCAGGCAGCATCCTGGTAAATCTCCTCTGCACTCTTTCCAGCGCTTCCACATCCTTCTTATAGTGAGGTGACCAGAACTGCACGCAATATTCCAAATGCGGTCTCACCAAGGTCCTGTACAGTTGCAGCATAACCCCACGGCTCTTAAACTCCAACCCCCTGTTAATAAAAGCTAACACACTATATGCCTTCTTCACAGCTCTATCCACTTGAGTGGCAACCTTTAGAGATCTGTGGATATGGACCCCAAGATCTCTCTGTTCCTCCACAGTCTTCAGAACCCTACCTTTGACCCTGTAATCCACATTTAAATTAGTCCTACCAAAATGAATCACCTCACATTTATCAGGGTTAAACTCCATTTGCCATTTTTCAGCCCAGCTTTGCATCCTATCTATGTCTCTTTGCAGCCTACAACAGCCCTCCACCTCATCCACTACTCCACCAATCTTGGTGTCATCAGCAAATTTACTGATCCACCCTTCAGCCCCCTCCTCTAAGTCATTAATAAAAATCACAAAGAGCAGAGGACCAAGCACCGATCCCTGCGGCACTCCGCTAGCAACCTGCCTCCAGTCCGAAAATTTTCCATCCACCACCACCCTCTGTCTTCGATCAGATAGCCAGTTACCTATCCAATCGGCCAACTTTCCCTCTATCCCACACCTCCTTACTTTCATCATAAGCCGACCATGGGGGACCTTATCAAACGCCTTACTAAAATCCATGTATATGACATCAACCGCCCTACCTTCATCAACACACCTAGTTACCTCCTCAAAAAATTCTATCAAATTTGTGAGGCACGATTTGCCCTTCACAAATCCGTGCTGACTATCCCGGATTAATCCGCATCTTTCTAAATGGTCGTAAATCCCATCCCTAAGGACCTTTTCCATCAATTTACCAACCACCGAAGTCAGACTAACCGATCTATAATTACCAGGGTCATTTCTATTCCCTTTCTTAAACAGAGGAACAACATTTGCCACTCTCCAGTCCTCTGGCACCATCCCCGTGGACAGCGAGGACCCAAAGATCAAAGCCAAAGGCTCTGCAATCTCATCCCTCGCCTCCCAAAGAATCCTAGGATACATTTCATCAGGCCCAGGGGACTTATCGACCTTCAGTTTATTCAAAACTGCCAATACATCCTCCCTCCTCCATCCGAATTACTGCATGCGCAGTAATTTGCTTTTATCCAGCTGAACAGCAATGTCAGGAGCTAATGAGAGGTCACAGTTCTGAAACTTCGGGTAGAAATTTCCTGTAGCTTTGGGACCCCAACATCAGACCGAGTGGGGGTCCAGAGCACCCACCTACCGAGAGCCAGAACAGCGGAGCTGTTTTGTAAGAGGCGATTTCCTGGTTAACTGCCTCCACCCTCACATCCAATAAGGGTGACCTGAGGTTAGCCAACGCTCCCTTCCCAATCTCAGGGCTGGCAGTTCCAGAACCTCAGCAGTCCCATCGGGAGGTGTGGTGCTGCTGAAGCAGGTAGGCAAACCAGGAAGATGTCTCAACATGGAAGTGCCTTCAAAAGCGTAAAGGTAATTAAATACTTCAACAAGATCACATGTCCTTTAGATGGAGGGAAACCCCTATAATTGGATGACTGGGTGTTGGTGGGGCTTCTGAGGTGGTGGTACTGCCAAAATGTCAGACAATACAAGACTCACAAAGCCAATGTCTCAGTTTAAAGACATAACTTTTATTTAGATCAGTGGCCACAAGGAGAAACAATTAAAGGGTCAGGGCAGCTTGGAGGTAGAGCAGCTAGACCTCTCCAATGAAATCTGACATATACAATTCAAAAAAGATCAATTATAGGTTTTCTTAACAATTCCTCCCATCTTTCTTTAGCTTTAAATCAATCATCTTCAATATACATAAATCAACAATAATACCTGTCATGTACCTTAGTCAATTGCATCTTACCCTCTGGCATTTTATTAGTTCGTAGAATCCAGAAGCTAACTCCGGTCTTGGCTGACCTCATTTCGCGTGTTGCCTGGTAATCTCAGACGCTAACCCAAAGTTCAAATGAACGTTCCCATGAGTTCCCCTATGGGTCACTGCCAAACCAGATTAACAAATGACTCCATGTCTGGGTATGCATCCATCTTATCTGGACAATGAATAAACACTATTCAAGAAATATGATTAAATGTTCTAAATGTTCTCTCCATCCGAAACTCGACTGATGAAACTTGCATATTCTCAAGGTTTAAACATTCTCTTAGAATATGGCTTTGCCCTAATGCCCTTTATCTCTATCGCTGCGCAGAAAATTGCCTTTGACTAAAGTGAACAATATACCTTAAATATATTAATACATTCGAAATATCAGCATGTGTTTTAAAATCAGAATCATTTGTTTGAATCTCTTACTGCATCTCATGTGTGTAAACTGCTTTCTTGTTAGTTCATAAGCCTGTTCAAAAGTCATTTAACTTAATGCTGTAGTTCTATCATTGGCTTAATGTCTAATGGTTTAAAAATCTTTACTAACCTATTAGGGTTCTTCCTCTTACACTGGGCCTCAGGGGTGTATTTCTTGTCCATGGTCCCCTGTTTGGAGAATGGAGTCTCCAGCTCTGATGGCCCTCCTGGAATACCACAAGGAAGCTAACTCCATGGAGACAGGGCCTTCTGGGCAAGGAGGGAAGTGGGGTATGCTGCAAAATACTGCTGGGGCTGCAATATTAGCCTAACTGGGCCAATCACCCAAAATGAAATGTTTCAATTCCAGGCTCAGGATTCAGAGCTCTGGAGTGTAAGTACAATCAGTCCTCTTGGATGCTACAGGTGTTCTACATCATGCAGACTAAAGGTTCAGCAATCGCAGGTCTATAGGCCTGCCATGATCTCACATAAGTGACAAACCAGGCAATTAGTCAGACCTCATTTGGAAATTCAACCTCAGTAAATACTCCAATCATTTCAATTCACAACTGAACATCAAAATATCCAGAATATTTCAACAAAATTGACAGTTTCAAAGGAACTCCAACATTAGACTTTCAGGAGAATGCAAGTCCATCCACTGATCCGCCACATGAGTGCAGCATCCACTTACAAGAAAAACTGAAGGTTAAACTGGATGAAATTGAGAAAAATGGAGTCATCGGAAGATTAAAGGAGCAGGAAGACGGGTGCAGCTCTATTATGTGCATTATAAAGGAGGATAGATCATTGGGAATATGCCTCAAACCACAACATTTGAACGAAGCTTCGAATTTTGTCCTTACAAAATTCCCACATTAGAAGATTTGCAGTAACAAAATTCTTCTCAAAACTTGATGCCAAACATAGTTATGAGTTGGTACATCTCAGAGAAGTTCAAATTGTTTACTACATTAGAATCATAGAATCCCAACAGTGCAGAAGGAGGCCATTCGGCTCATTGAGTCAGCACCAAACACAATCCCACCCAAGCCGTATCCCCACAACCCCATACATTTACCCTAGCTAGTCCCCCTGATACTAAAGGGACAATTTTTTAGCTTGGCCAATCCTCCTAACCTGCACATCTTTGGAGTGTGGGAGGAAACCAGAGCATCCGGAGGAAACCCACGCAGTCACGGGGAGAACGTGCAAACTTCACACAGACAGTGACCCAAGCCGAGAATCGAATATCGGTCCCTAGCACCGTGAGGCAGCAGTGCTAACCACCGTGCCGCCCCAAAATGGGAGGCACAAGTTTCATATCAGAAATAGACAATAGCCTGGAAGCTAAAACGAGTGAGGAAATTCTGGAACCTAATATCAGCAGAGAAAGTCTATTGATAAAACTTGAGGGACTAAAATCCAATAGATCCCTAGGGCCTGATGATCTAGAATCTAAGCTTCTAGAAGTGATACCTGCAGTCTAATGGACATGCTGGCTATGACTTTCCAAAATTCCAAAATAGTAGATTTGACGAGGGGGAGCCAGTAGGTGTGGTTTATTTGAACTTTCAGAAGGCTTTCGACAAAGTCCCACATAAGAGGTGAGTGTGTAAAATTAAAGCGCATGGGATTGGGGGTAGTGTGTTGAGATGGATAGAAAACTGGGTGGCAGAGAGGAAACAAAGAGTAGGAATATATGGGATTTTTTCCAAATGGCAGGCAGTGACTAGTGAGGTACCAGAGAGATCAGTGCTGGGACCCCAGCTATTCACTATATATATAATGATGTAAATGAGGGAACTAAATGTATTATCTCCAAATTTGCAGATGACACAAAGCTGGGTGGGAGGGTGAGCTGTGACAAGGATGCAGAGATGTTCCAGTGTGATTTGGACAAGCTGAGTGAGTGAGCAAATGCATGGTAAATGCAGTATAATTTGAATAAATGTGAGGTTATCCACTTTGGGTAGCAAAAGCGGGAAGGCAGATTATTATCTAAATGGCCATACATTAGGAGAGGGGATTGTGCAATGAGACCTGGGTATCCTCGTACACCTGTCACTGAAGGTAAGCATGCAGGTGCAGCAGGCGGTAAGAAAGGCAAATGTATGTTGGCCTTCATAGCGAGAGGATTCGAGTACAGGAGCAGGAATGTCTTGCTACACTTATACAGGGTCTCGATGAGGCCACACCTGGAATATTGGGTGCAGTTTTGGTCTCCTTATCTGAGGAAGGATGTTCTTGCTATTGAGGGAGTGCAATGAAGGTTTACCAGATTGATTCCTGGGATGGTGGGACTGACGTATGAGGAGAGATTGAGTCGGTTAGGATTATATTTGCTGGAGTTCAGAAGAATAAGGGGGGATCTCATAGAAACCTATAAAATTCTAACAAAACTAGACAGGGTAGATGCAGGAAGGATGTTCCCAATGGTGGAGTGTGGTTGAGAATTCTGATTAATTCTAAATACCCAACATGAGGATAATTAGCAGCTAATGTTTTAATATGTGGTTTGAGTGTAATGCAAAATATTTAAGTAACATCTTAATAATGTCTCTAAGAAATGAATTTGTAACATGCCAGTGAAATGAAAGATGTTTTCATGAAATATATCAGCACGAGTCAGGCACAAATAATGCAGCAAAGTAAATTACCCAGGCCGGGTGATAACACCAAAAGATAAAGGTGTCTTTTGGTTATAGAGCTGGTTTAAACTGGTTAGAGAAATGCTGAATCATAAGAAGCCATTTTTGGGAGAGAATTTCCGAAAAACGGACAGACGAATGACAGATCAATATTTGAAGGTGTCAAAATATGATTGCTTGAAGGACATGCCATTGTTAGATTGACAGAACGTTGAATAAATGAAATTGCTTTTAATTAAGTGCTGGGCTGATTAATCTGATAATGAAAACTATAACCAATTCTGCTCTTTGGCATGAAATCTGAGATTTTTTGTGAAAGCCTGCAAGCTCATTAGCTGTGTAGCTGGAACCATTGGTCTCCCGTTTTGGGCCAAATGAGATTTGTCTTGTCTTAATTTGTATGAATATTGTTAATTTGTAATGTTTGTGATTCTAACATGTCAATGTTTTAATAAAACTATTTTTAAAATTTCCTTGAACTGAATAAACTTTTTTTGCCTTTTGTGAAATGAAATGTTTAATGAAAAAATTTAGCCTTTAAATTAATCAGGCCACCTAAAAGGATTTCCCACAACATGGGGGTACCCAGAACCAGGAGTCACAGTTTGAGAATACAGGGTAGACCACTTAGGACAGAGATAAGGAGAAATTTCTTCACCCAGAGAGTGGTAAGCCTGTGGAATTCACTACCACAGAAAGTAGCTGAGACCAAAACATGGAATGTTTTCAAGAAGCAGCTAGATATAGTACTTGGGGCAAAGAGGATCAAAGGGTATGGGATAAGGCAGGACCAGGCTATTGGATAATCAGCCATGATCATAATGAATGGTGGAGCAGACTCAAAGGGCTCCCATTTTCAATGTTAGATTTTACTCAGTATGACTACTCCAACATCAAGTTGGAAACAATAGTTTTAGTGTTTGGAATCATGTGGAATATTGACCACACTGCTTCTTCTCCTCATTCCCTTGAATCTGACGGCCTAGTTGAATGCATGATTCTCATGTTGGAAATCCTTAATCCTCAATATACACAGACCAGGCAAATATGCATAGACCAGGCAAGTATACGTTGCAGCTGAGTGTGACACCTTTAAGTGCAACTATTTCATCACCGGCAGACCAGTATATATTAATTTACCTAATCTTATCCATTGTACTCTCTCAGAAACTAGAGAGCAATATTTAATCCTGCAAGAGAAGATGACAAAAGTGCATGATAAAAATGCAGGTACAGAATTGACAAGTTTAGAGTTGGAACAACAAGTTCACATCTAGGATCCCACAGAAGCAGGGTAGAGGAGCTATAGGAAAGATAGAACAGGAGGTAAGAGAGGAGGGGGAGTTGCACTTTTGATTAGGGAAAGCATCACAGCCGTACTGAGAGGGGATATATCCTAGGGTTCGGCCACTGAATCTATATGGGTAGAACTGAGAAATAAGAAGGGGGAAATCACTTTGATAGGGTTATACTATAGGCCCCCAAATAGTCGGCGGGAAATTGAGCAGCAAATATGTAAGGAGATTACAGATAGCTCCAAGAAAAATAGAGTGGTAATAGTCAGAGATTTTAACTTTCCCAACATTGACTGGGACAGCCATAGTATTGGAGGGTTGGATGGAGAGAAATTTGTTGAGTGTATTCAGGAGGAATTTCTCATTCAGTATGTGGATGGCCCGACTAGAGAGGGGGCAAAACTTGACCTCCTCTTGGGAAATAAGGAAGGGCAGGTGACAAAAGTGTTAATGAGGGATCACTTTGGGACCAGTGACCATAATTCTATTGGTTTTAAGATTGCTATGGAGAATGATAGGTCTGGCCCAAAAGTTAAAATTCTAAATTGGGGCAAGGCCAATTTTGATTATATCAGGCAGGCACTTTCAAAAGTTAATTGGGGGAGTCTGCGGGAAGGCAAAGGGATGTCTGGTAAGTGGCAGGCTTTCAAAAGTGTGTTAACCAGGGTTCAGGGTAAACACCTTCCTCTTAGAGTGAAGGGCAAGGCTGGCAGAAGTAGGGAACCCTGGATGACTTATGATATTGAGGCCCTGGTCAAGAAGAAGGAGGAGGAGGCACATGACATGCATAGGCAGCTGGGATCAAATGGATCCCTTGAAGAATATAAAGGGTGTAGGAGTAGAATTAGGAGAGAAATCAGGAGGGCAAAAAGGGGACACGAGGTTGTTTTAGCAGATAAGGCAAAGGAGAATCCAAAGAGCGTCTACAAATACATAAAGGGCAAAAGAGTAACAAGGGAGAGAGAAGGGCCTCTTAAGGATCAACAAGGTCATCTATGTACGGATCCACAAGAGATGGGTGAGATCCTAAATGAATATTTCACATCAGTATTTACTGTTGAGAAAAGCATGGATGTTAGGGAACTTGGAGAAATAAATAGTGATGTCTTGAGGAGTGTACACGTTAGAGAGAAGGAGGTGCTGGAAGTCTTAAAGCGCATCAAGGTAGATAAATCCCCGGGACCTGATGAGTTAAATCCCAGGACATTGTGGGAGGCTAGGGAGGAAATTGCGGGTCCTCTAGCAGAGATATTTGAATCATCAATAGTCATGGGTGAGGTGCCTGAAGATTGGAGGGTGGCAAATGTTGTGCCTTTGTTTAAAAAGGGTTGCAATGAAAAGCCTGGGAACTACAGGCCAGTGAGCCTCACATCTGTGGTGGGTAAATTGTTGGAAGGTATTTTGAGAGACAGGATCTACAGGCATTTAGAGACGCAAGGACTGATTAGGGACAGTCAGCATGGCTTTGTGAGTGGAAAATCATGTCTCACAAACTTGATTGAGTTTTTTGAAGGGGTAACCAAGAAGGTAGATGAGGGCAGCGCAGTTGCTGTTGTCTACATGGACTTCAGCAAGGCCTTTGACAAGGTATCGCATGGTAGGTTGTTGCATAAGGTTAAATCTCACGGGATCCAGGGTGAGGTATCTAAATGGATACAAAATTGGCTTCTTGACAGAAGCCAGAGGGTGGTTGTAGAGAGTTGTTTTTCAAACTGGAGGCCTGTGACCAGCGGTGTGCCTCAGGGATCAGTGCTGGGTCCACTGTTATTTGTCATTTATATTAATGATTTGGATGAGAATATAGGAGACATGGTTGGTAAATTTGCAGATGACACCAAGATTGAACAAAAGAACAAAGAAGAACAAAGAACAATACAGCACAGGAACAGGCCCTTCGGCCCTCCAAGCCTGCACTGATCATGTGTTCCTAACTAGACCATCCGTTTGTATCCCTCTATTCCCAAGCTGTTCATGTGGCTATCCAGATAAGTCTTAAATGATCCTAGCGTGTCTGCCTCAACCACCTTGCTTGGTAGTGCATTCCAGGCCCCCATCACCCTCTGTGTAAAATACATCCCCCGCATATCTGTATTGAACCTTGCCCCCCTTACCTCGAACTTGTGACCCCTTGTGTTTGTCATTTCTGACCTACCTTAATGCTGCCTAAAATACCTAACACTTCCTCCCTTGTAATTGCGATTTGTTCTAACGGGTCTACACATCCCTCTGAGACACTACCAATCAACGTGTCCCTCTCCTTTGTGAATACTGATGCAAAGTATTCATTTAGGATCTCACCTACTTCCTTGGGTTCCAAGGACAATTGCCCTCCTTTGTTCTTGAGAGGTCCGACTCTCTGACAACCCTCTTGTTCCTAACGTATGTATAAAATGCCTTGGGATTCTCTTTAATCCTGTCTGCCGAGGACATTTCGTGACCCCTTTTTGCCCTTCTAACTCCCTGTTTGAGTTCTTTTCTACTTTCTCTGTATTCCTCCAGTGCTTCATCTGTTTTTAGCTGCCTGGACCTTATGTATGCCTCTTTTTTCTTTTTGATTCGACCCACAATTTCTCTGGTTATCCACGGCTCTCGAATCCTACCTTTCCTGTCCTTCCTTTTTACAGGCACATGTCTGTCCTGCACTCCTATCAACTGCTCCTTAAAAGACTCCCACTTGCCAGACGTGGATTTACCCTCGAACAGCCTCTCCCAATCAACAGCCACAAAATCCTGCCTAATCCGGCTGTAGTTCGCCTTCCCCCAATTCAGCACCTTACCCATAGGACAACACTCATCCATTTCCATGACTATCCGAAAGTTTACAGAATTGTGGTCACTGTTCGCCACATGTTCTCCCACTGAAACTTTGATGACCTGATCAGGCTCATTCCCCAGTACTAGGTCCAGTATAGCCCCCTCTCTAGTTGAACTATCAACATATTGTTCCAAAGAACCTTCCTGGACACATTTTATAAATTCCTCCCCATCCGGACCCCCAGCCCTAAGGGATTTCCAGTCTATATGAGGGAAATTAAAGTCTCTCACTACAACAACCCTATTTTTCTACACCTGTCCAGAATCTCCTTACATATCCGTTCTTCAACTTCCCGTGGGCTGTTGGGAGGCCTGTAGTATACCCCCAGCATGGTGACTGCGCCCTTCCTGTTTCTGAGCTCTACCCAGTGTCTCGTTACATGATCCTTCCAAATTGTCCACCCTCAGTACTGCTGTAATATGCTCCCTAACCAGTATTGCTACTCCCCCACCTCTTCTAGTCCCTCCTCTGTCTCACCTAAAACACTTATACCCCGGAATATTCAGCAGCCAGTCCTGTCCTTCTTTTAACCAAGTCTTTGTCACTGCAACCACATCCAAGTTCCGCGCCTGCATTAAGGCTCTAAGTTCATCTGTCTTGTCCGTTACGCTCCTTGCATTGAAGCAGATGCAGTCCAGACCTTCAGGCCCACTGAGTTCATCCTCCCCCAGATTGCTCTTCCTCTTAGGTAGCCTTGTCTTGGTCCCATGCTTGTCCCCAGTCTCTATGCTTGCTGACCTATTGTTCTGATCCCCACCCCCCTGCCACATTAGTTTAAACCCACCCGAACCACACTAGCAAACCTCCCAGCCAGGATATTGGTGTCCGTCCAGTTCAGGTGTAACCCGTCCTTCTTGTACAGGTCCCATCCTCCCTGGAAGACTTCCCAGTGATCCACGAATTGGTGGCGTAGTGGACAGTGACGAAAGTTATCTCCAATTGCAACGGAATCTTGATCAATTGGGCCAGCGGGCTGACGAATGGCAGATGGAGTTTAATTTAGGCAAATGCGAGGTGATGCATTTTGGTAGATTCAGGGCAGGACTTACTCAGTTAATGGCGGGGCATTGGGGAGAGTTACAGAATAAAGAGATCTAGGGGTACATGTTCATAGCTCCTTGAAAGTGGAGTCACAGGTGGACAGAGTGGTGAAGGCATTCGGCATGCTTGGTTTCATCGGTCAGAATATTGAATACAGGAGTTGGGACGTCTTGTTGAAGTTGTACAAGACATTGGTAAGGCCACACTTGGAATAGTGTGTGCAATTCTGGTCACCCTATTATAGAAAGGATATTATTAAACTAGAAAGAATGCAGAAAAGACTTACTAGGATGCTACGGGGACTTGATGGATTGAGTTATAAGGAGAGGCTGGATAGACTGGGACTTTTTTCTCTGGAGCGTAGGAGGCTGAGGGGTGATCTTATAGAGGTCTATAAAATAATGAGGGGCAGAGATCAGCTAGATAGTCAATATCTTTTCCCAAAGGTAGGGGAGTCTAAAATGAGAGGGCATAGGTTTAAGGTGAGAGGGGAGAGATACAAAAGTGTCCAGGGGGTAATTTTTTCACAGAGGGTGGAGAGTGTCTGGAACAAGTTGCCAGAGATAGTAGTAGGGTACAATTTTGTCTTTTAAAAAGCATTTAGATGGTTACATGGATATAATGGGTATAGAGGGATATGGGCCAAATGCGGGCAACTGGGAGTAGCTTGGGGTTTTTTAATAAAAATGGCGGCATGGACAAGTTGGGCCAAAGGGCCTGTTTCCATGTTGTAAACCTCTATGACTCTAAGCTATGTGGCAACCAACTGAGGTGACAAGGATTTGTTCCAAACCAAGGTTCTATGACATCATTACACACAAGTGCAATGGTGAGGCATAACCAAAGAAAAATCAGATCCATTCCAGCTCCTCAGCCACCATCCAATCCTATTGCTTCTCGGGCAAGATCCCAAATGCAACCAGGAATATCCAAGAATGACAATCCCACAGATCACTGTGAACAATTAAAGAAACCTCCAGAGCAGGTTACCATTATAAGATCTGTGCAAACAAGATTATCTCTACGCTTTAGAGACTCATAGATTTATCAGATCCATACATACATAAACATGAACATTGTATTGTAAAAAGTTCTAATTCTTTGGAAGGGGGAAATATATTTAAAAAGAAAGGGGGATGTTGTAGTATGCCTTTAAGGGATAGCAGCAGGCTATTCGCTAGAAGGGGAGTATGCCATGCAATGCTGGGCACGGTAGCTCAGTGGTTAGCACTGCTGTCTCAGTTCCAGGGACTCAGGTTGAATTCCGGGCTTGGGTTGCTGTCTGTGTGGAGTTTGCACATTCTCTCCATGTCTGTGTGAGTTTCCCCTGGGTGCTCCGGTTTCCTCCCACAGTCCAAAGATGTGCAGGTTAGGTGGATTGGTCATGCTAAAATTAACCCTAGTGTCAGGGGGACTGGCAGTGTTAATAAGAGGGGTTATGGGAATAGGACCTGGGTGGGATTATGATTGGTGCAGACTGGATGGGCTGAATGGCCTCCATCTGCACTGTAGGTATTCTATGATTCTATACAATTTTAGTTTCAGCAGAGTGTACACAAACATAGCTCTGCAGCACAGATATCATCAAGATTTCAACCCATGTATATTTGTTCACATGTGGCTAGAACCTTTAGATGAACCCACAAGTTTACCCAGTCCCTTTTGTATGATTGGTGCTTTTAAATCATTGTAATACAGTCTTTCCCTACAGACAAGTACTTCCAGCAATTTTTCTTTTTATTTCAGGAACTGAACATTCTTTTTCAAGGAAAATTATTCTCAATAAAACAAAGCTCCAATGTAAATTTGTATTATCTCAGTGCAGGTCTGATTTAACTAGCAACATTAAGTATAAATGCTAGCGTGTTGATCTAGATGTTAGTGTGGTACATCCAGCTCATTCCTCTATTGAACGCCACAGAAAGTCCAATGTATTTATTATACTCTGGAGGAAATGATTGCAGGGTAATTGATTCCAAGATCCAATCCAGAAGGCAAACCCAGGTACTGATCATTCCATTTGTGAACCACAGAATCACAGAATTATTACAGCATAAAAAAGGCCTCTCACCCCTCAAGGCTCATCCCAAAACTGTAAAATCCTGTCCGAGATCAATGAACCTTCCCATGCTCCGCCCCTCGCCTGCTCCAATTCCCATGATGTGCGGGCTGGTAAAATTCCGGCCATTGTGTCTGCACCAGCTCTCTGAATATGGTACCATTCCCTGCCTTCTCCCTGTAACCCTGCACACTCTTCCTGCTCAGATAAAAATTCCAATTCCCTTTTGAGTGCCTCGATTGAACTTCCCTCCTCCACTCTCAGTCAGTGCATTCCAGAGCTTAACCACTCACTGGGTTTAAAAGATTTTCCTCATGTCACTTTATTGTTGGAGTAAAAGTGAGACGCTGCCAGATGGAATCCTGAAATTAGAAGATACAAGATGATTACCTGGTTCAAAATGGAGTCTGTGGAAAGACATTAAAATGTGCTGACTTAGGCATAGACATTGCACAACAAACTAACCTTTGAACTACATCCTGTTATTGTATAAAAAAGCAGAACCGAAACAATAAGAGTCCAGATGGTCAGCTTTGCTTAAAATAAAGCAGAACCGAAACAATAGTTTTTGTTAACGGTTGTTTTTGAAGGAATGTGATTGGAGGTCAATTGTTGCTAGGGGGGCATAATTGGTTAATGTGTGTAACTAACCAAGGCTAATGATGTAATAACTGCGAATGTCTGTACTTGTCGACTCTTTGAAATGTATAAAAGCTCAGCTGCTATTTTAAAATTGAGAAGTTGACGAGAAGGTAATCGTGGCCGTGAGTATAAACAGAAACCCCAACGAGGGGGCCTAGAAGCCTGCAAGATGGCAGGTAAGGAAACTAAGTGGGAACCTCCGGGTTCCCTTATTGATAAATATATGACAGACAGACACTCGTTGATTAAGAAGATGCAAAGGAATGGCTGGGATGTTTCTCAGACCTTAGAACAACAGAGAAAGTGGGTAGATGGGGAAAAGAAAGACAAAACAAAAAAGGCAGGGGTATTATTAGTACATCAACTAGCTGGACTAATTGGACAAGTAACCGCTTCCACTAAAAAGTGGAACGAAGACAAGGACAAAATTAAGAAATTAGAATCTAGGGTAAGGGAATTAGAAAAAAGGAATCAATTATTAGAAGGGAATCAATGGGGAGGGGAAACTGTCCCTTTGCCCCCTTATGAGACAATAACAGGAAGCGACAGACCCTCCAGAAGAAGGAATAGCGCCAGAACATAACTTTGCGCCAGTAACCCAAGGGGGAATGGCCGAGCCGCCAACAGCACATTACAAACCATTCACCCCGGGCGAGAGACAACAGTGGGGCGGCACGGTAGCACAGTGGTTAGCACTGCTGATTCACAGCTCCAGGGTCCCGGGTTCGATTCCCAGCTCGGGTCACTGTCTGTGTGGAGTTTGCACATTCTCCTCGTGTCTGCGTGAGTTTCCCCCGGATGCTCCGGTTTCAACAAAGAACAAAGAACAAAGAACAATACAGCACAGGAACAGGCCCTTCGGCCCTCCAAGCCCGCGCCGCTCCCCGGTCCAGGATTGAATCCTGAATCCAGGATCCCCGCCCAATTTTCCAGCCTATCTACATACCAATATCCTATCCACCGAGCTGTCCCTCACAGCTACGATGCTTTGTTCATTACAACCTATTAACTTACCCCCACCCCCCCATTCCAGACCATGTGATCTCCAGGGAGAGGCGAAAACCCAGAGTGAAAAACCCCAGGGCCAATATGGGGAAAAAAAAATCTGGGAAATTCCTCTCCGACCCCCTGAGGCGATCGAAACGAGTCCAGGAGATCACAATGGCCCCGATCGGAAAATGCTTCCCAACCCTAGTCATTTCCACTTCCACGAACACCATTTCCTCCCACAGTCCAAAGATGTGCGGGTTAGGTTGATTGGCCAGGTTAAAAATTGCCCCTTAGAGTCCTGAGATGCGTCGGTTAGAGGGATTAGCGGGTAAATATGTGGGGGTAGGGCCTGGGTGGGATTGTGGTCGGTGCCGACTCGATGGGCCGAATGGCCTCCTTCTGCACTGTAGGGTTTCTATGATTTCTAGATAATGGCCTCCCTGGGTGAACTACAACCCAGAAGCGCAAATACAAAATTTTGGGCTGAACTAGATACGGTCTGGGTAGGACACCAACTGCACTTAAGGTATATCCACCAACTAGTCAGGGCCACATGCCCAGCGGACAAATGGAGGCAGGTAGCCAGAGGGCCCGCCACCCTACCCGGAGTAGACTACAATGGGGGGGCGCTGGATGCATGCGGTAGCCCTAACGCCCAACAGGCACCCTTTGTCTTGTTTAAAACAGAAGTACAGAGGGTTTTGGAGAATGCCCCTACAAATCACAACGACCAAGCAACAGAAGGGGGAAGGGGCCTCTGAATATGGGGAACGATTGTTCCAAGCATACCAGAAATGCTCAGGGCAAGGAAACCCAGGCCTTGGGGATCGAGCCTTCATCCAGGCTTTCAAGGATGGGCTCTCCAGTGCTCCCCAAACCATCCTAAAAATGGGAGTGATCATGTCCCAGGATTATGATGAACTGGTGGAATGGGCTAGCGGCGTACACGGAGGCGGGGCGGGGTGGCGGGGGGGGGGGGGGGGGGGGGGGGGAAGGGGGGAGAAATCTCAGACGAAGATAAAACAGGAAAGAGTAACCACCTACGGTAGCGGGAGCGGAACCAAGCCCAAACTGACCTCTCAGTTGTGGCCAACAAGGGCACTTTGCAAAGGAGTGCCGGGTCCCAAGGAAAGGAAATATATTTGGAAACAGTGGGAGACATTGTAATTATTGTAATAAAAATGGACATACGGAAGCAATATGTTGGGACAAACATGGGAGACCTCAGCCCCAATCCGTGTCCACAGCAGAATTGGAGGAACTAAGGAACCTCTGAGATCAGCAAGACTGACGGCCTGCAGCCCCCATTAATAAGGAGGGAAGGATCTATGTGTCTGCACTGGTAGGGGGCAGGCAATGTGAGATGCTGGTGGACACAGGAACATCCATATCTGTCACCAACCTTCCCTTAACCCCCTACAAGTAGGATGATTTATCTAACAGGGATAGGAGGGAACAAAACACCCGCCTACCTGAGCGAGACCACATTAGTAGAAATAAATAATTTGCATATACCTATGAGATTCTATGTATGTAAAAATAACAAGGGTACAATAATGGGAAAGGATTTAATGAAAGAGTATGAAATTTTGATTGACTGCGGGAAGGGAGAGCTAACCTGGCCAAAACAGGACGACCGGAAAACCGGAATGGGAAGACTCACGAGTCACCTCGAAACCATCAAGGTGGCCACAGCCACCACCAGGGATTGGCAACTAGAAACAAAGGGGTTTGGAGCCATCTGTGCCTCCGTCCCCGGAGTATGGGCTGAAATGAAATTAGACACTGGCCTAACCAAAACTGACCCGATAAAGGTGCCCGGACCGGAGCACAAGCCCCACCAACAGTACCCGATAAAACCGGAAGCAAAGGCAGCTGTAGTAGAAATAGTTAAAGGGTTAGTGGAGAAAGGAATCCTGAGGGAAACTACGAGTACCACTGACTCCCCTACCTGGCCAGTGAGCAAACCCGACAGAAGTTACAGACTCACAATAGACTACACTGCCCTCAATAAAGTCACGCCCAAATTGCATCCCATTGTAGCAAACCCCTCGACAATCCTGAATGGATTGTCACCGGAGCATAAAATCTTTACCGTATTAGATACAGCCAATGGATTCTGGTCCCTACCCTTGGATCCTGAATCCCAAGAAAAATTCGCATTTACAGTGGGAGACAAACAGTTCACTTGGACTCGCCGACCGCAGGGATTCCACAATAGCCCCGCCATCTTCCATCGAGTAATGAGTGACATCCTGAAAAGGGTAGAACTACCAAAGGGTAGCACAATTCCACAATACGTGGATGATATATTAATAGCCTCAGAATCCAAGCCAGGACATCAGGGAGCACTATATCTAGTGTTTAATGAACTGAAAACCGCAGGGTTAAAGGTGAGCCCCAAAAAGGCACAAATCGGGAAAGCACAAGTCCTGTACCTATGACACTTAATATCACAAGGACTTAAAAAGAGATGCCAACAGACCAAAAGATGGCGGTACAACAAATGCCACGGCCAGTCACCATAACAGGAGTCAGGAAGATGCTGGGACTGTTTAATTATAGCCGAAGTTTTATCCCGGAATTCGCAAAATTGGCAGAGCCGATACAGAGGCTAGTTAAAGGGGGAAAGCCATCTTTAAACTCCATAGAATGTGGACCTGAGCAAGAAGAGGCCTATAATAAATTAAAGGCAGAACTGATATCAGCCCCGGACTGGGACTACCAGATTCCAATAAAGATTTCCACATACACTAACAATGAAGGGGGATTCTACTCTGCAGTAGTAACGCAAGATCATGGCGATAAATGGAGACCCATAGGTTACTATTCAACAGTAGAAGGGCCGGTAGTAACCGGACTGCCAAAGTGCATAGCTGCCTTAGATTGCGCTGCCTGGGCAGTAAAGGTTAGCGAACCCATAGTAATGACAGGAAATATAATCCTCCACACCAAACACACCTTGGTGGAAATGCTAAATACAGGAAAGTTAAGGTCCGTCTCGAACATGAGAAGGGCCAAATGGGAAGCCGTCCTCCTACCTCCCAGCAAATCGGTTATAATCGTAAGAGACACAGGAGATAACCCAGCAGAAGGAATTTTGGATACAGGAGAACCACATAACTGTGGAAACGTAGATATGGATACAGAAGAAGGTAAGGTAAAGATGTACCTTTAGCAACAGCTGAAGAGACCCTTTTTGTAGATGGCTCACGTAAATACGTGGAAGGATCACCCCGGACAGGGTGGGCAGTAGTAAATGACAGATTGGAAACGGTAAAGTCAGAAAGAATTGACGGAGGCCTATCCGCGCAGGTGGCACTCTCAAAGGCCCCAGGCTTGTCCGAAGGAAAGACGGTAAATATGTATACCGATAGTAGGTACGCGTTCGGAGTATAACATGATTATATGATGGCATGGGGTAGAAGGGGGTTTGTAACCACAGGAGGAACTCCTATTAAACACCGACAAAGGATCGAGGCATTACTAAAGGCCAGCGAAAAACCCCGAGAAGCGGCAGTGATAAAAATCAAAGCACATCAGAAGGAACCAGAAAAGGGATAAACCCGATTGGTTAAAATACAAAGGGAACCAAGCCACAGATAGAACAGCACAACTAGCGTTAGAACAGGAGGCAGTTGGCGAGCTGCCAATAGCAGTAACGGGCCAGATAGAAGACGAAATAGATATTCTGGACTTACACAAAGATACCTCGGAAGAGGAAAAGGGTAAGTGGGAAGCACAAGGAGCGAGCAGAGAGACTGATAACATTTGGAGACGCAATGACAAGGTAATGGCGCCGGAATGTATACAAAACACCCCCTTGGAACTACACCATGGACTCTCACATGCGGGAAGAGAGGCCATGGCTACTAGTATAGGAAAAGAATGGTGGTGGAAAGGAATGGGGAGAGACGTAGCCCATTGTCACCGATGCGTGACATGCGTGCAGAACAACCCCGGTCGACCCATAAAAATTAAGATGGGACACCAGCCACGACCAAAGGGGCCCTGGGAACATCTGCAAATAGATTTCACAGGGCCACTACCACAATCCCACGGTAAAACCTATTGTTTGGTTATCATAGACCAGTTTACTAGGTGGGTCGAAGCGTTCCCTATCAGAAATTGTACTGCTACCATGGTGGCTGGAATATTGGCGGAGGAAGTAATGCCTAGATGGGGAATACCCATACAAATTGATTCGGATCAAGGGACACACTTCACCGGAAAGGTGGTAAAAACAGTGCGCCAACTGATGGGAATAAAACAAAAATTCCACATCCCCCCTGACCACCCGCAGAGTTCTGGAATGGTAGAACGCATGAACCGAACCCTTAAGAATGCCTTGGCCAAGGCCATGCAAGTGTCAGGAAAAACGTGGACAGAGGTATTACCTACTATATTAATGAGGTTAAGAGCCACGACAAACCAGACAACCGGATTAACCCCTTATGAACTAATGACAGGAAGGGCAATGCAATTACCAGAAAACATCATAACAGGTGGGGCCGATGTAGACCCACTAAAAGACAAAATCAAACAGTATGTTTTGGAACTAAGCGCCCGACTAAAAAGGATGCGTAAAGTAGTAAGAGAAAATCAGGAAGAAAGAGATGCAGAGAGAGTTTGAAATGCTCCCTGACGACCCGATGGCGGGACGTTGCATCATGGTAAAAACATTACCTGAAAAACCGGGGTTTGCACCAAAATGGAATGGCCCATATGAGGTCATAATCAGTGGAGACACCTGTGCCTGTCTGGACATAAGAGGGAAAGGTGTTTGGAAACATTGGACCCAGCTGAAATTGTACAAATAAATTAATGAGTAACATGCGATTCACGATTAATCAATAAAGTAACCAGGATACTTTCCCCAAACAGGTGACGACTGCAAGCAAGTCCAAATTAATATTATATTGTTGGAACGTAACAAACAAGTCCAAGATAGCGTATATAATTGCGTCACTCTATTTTGTCACGTTTGTAAAGTTGACAGGATTAGAAGATAACTTATTTTCTAAGGCCCATGTACATTTACACGGTAATCGAACAATGCGTTACCCGCTAGCCCAATCCGTAGAGGCCCTGTTCGTGGCCACCCCTCGGTGGACTTCCCTTGACTTATATGCGGCGATACCTCGGATGCACCCTGTAAGGGATGTACAGGCAAATATAGGAGGGGTGTACAGGGAAGATGTGTGGAACTTATAAACTCCACAGATCCTGTGTGCAGAGGGCGCCAGGGAGTGAAAGGGAGATAATGCTCAGACAATACAAGCTACCCGCTTTGCTTCTCGGGGCAAGGATGGGGATGTGCATATGCCTTAGTCCCCGAGAATGTTTCTTGTGTACAGACGCAGTGTGCCCGTCAGCGCTGTCAAGTAAACAGAGGCCAGTTTACTTGTACCTGTAACGAGCAAAGATGCTCGAATGTGACTGCGGGGACGCAAGTCATTTGTGATCAGTGTAATGGGACTCATGTCAGCTCAGCCACATGGACATGCCCATTTGATACTTACCAATTAGTAGGATCAGGTGGAAAGTCAAGTGAACCGAGCAATTGGCGGTATATACAGTTCGTACAGACCAATAGCCAGGATGTTAAATGTTACCGAGCCAAGGAGGGATTTGTGTTCCTCCTCGACGGCACCTTCACGACAGCAACACCAACCCTCCCAATCCTCTTTGCAGTAGAAACAATAGGGCCACTCACTGTTCCATGCCCTCAAAAGGGGCATACCCGGAGAAAGATAGTAACACGGGCCATCAGCAAGGAATTCTATGCCGATTGGAAGGATCCAGTCACACTGGGATCGTCACTCGGCTACGGGTTCATTGGGGCCCTGTCTCTCGGGGAGCAGCAGGAGAAATTAGTGCCAAAAATAGAAACTATCTTATCTGTGGATTAACCATTCTGGGAAACAGCACATCAAAGGGACTGGATGCCATCAACCGAGAACTGGCTGAATTAAGATTGTACGCGCAGCAGACCCGCTATGCCATAGATTATCATTTAGCCCAGCAGGGAGGAGTATGCACAATAATAGGAGACAAATGTATAACGCATGTTACAGATGAATCCTACAACATCACCCAAGCCATTAATGACATAAGAAAGCAGTTCGATGACTTGAGACAAGGCCTCAAGAAGAGGAATAGCTGGCTCGAATGGTTATTGGGGGGATCCTGGGGGTCTTATTTAATGCATGGACTAATTATTCTTGTAATAATAATTGCTTGATTATCGGATGTTTTAATATCTGCTGTAAAGTCATGATGGCTCGGATTGTGCCAGGGGCCAGTGTGGTCACTGAAGAACATCTAATGGGAACACCCGAAGACGCCAAGGAAGGAGAGGGCGACAAAGACAATACCCGTGAAGAGTGACTTGGAGTCACAGGCATGGCATATGTACGGAACACCAGGGAGGTGGATTCCCCAAAGGCCATATATGCACATTGCTACACCCTCTACACAGAGGTTGTTTGGTCATCTGGATTTCGTGAACATCCTCCAGGACCAAAAGGGGGAATTGTTGGAGTAAAGGTGAGACGCTGCCAGATGGAATCCCGAAATTAGAAGATACAAGATGGTTACCTGGTACAAAATGGACTCTGTGGAAAGACATTAAAATGTGCTGACTTAGACATAAACATTGCACAACGAACTAACCTTTGAGCTACATCCTGTTATTGTATAAAAAAGCGGAACCGAAACAATAAGAGTCCAGATGGTCAGCTTAGCTTAAGATAAAGCGGAACCGAAACAATTTTTTGTTAACAGTTGTTTTTGAAGGAATGTGATTGGAGGTCAATTGTTGCTAGGGGGGCATAATTGGCTAATGTGTGTAACTAACCAAGGCTAATGATGTAATAACTGTGAATGTCTGTACTTGTCGACTCTTTGAAATGTATAAAAGAAGCTCAGCTGCCATTTTAAAATTGAGAGGTTTACTGCGAGCACTGCGGAGTGCCAAGCACTTCTCCCAAAGCTTTTTTCAATAAACTGCATGTTGAATCTTTAAGTCTGACTCCGAGTGGTGATTTCCCACAACACTTTCTCTGCCCATTACTTTAAATTGGTGCACCATTGTTCTTGATCCTTTCACAAGTGGGAATAGTTTCTCCCTATCTACTCTGTCCAGCCCCCTCATGATTTTGAATAGCCCTATCAAATTTTCTCTCCACCTGCTCTTCTCCAAAGCAAACAGTCCCTATTTCTCCAATGTATCTTCATAGTTGATGTTCCTCATCCATGGAACCATTCTCATGAATCAGGGAATCTAAATCATGGGATCACGGTCTTAGGATCAGGGGGCCAATCATTTAGGACTGAGGAGAAATTGCTTCACTCAAAGAGTCATGAATCTTTAGAATTCACAATCCCAGAGGGTTGTGCATGTTCCATCATTGAATATATTTAAGGTTGGGATGGACATGTTTTTGGTCTCTCAGGGAATGAAGGGAAATGGGGAACAGGCAGGAAAGTGGAGATGAAGCCCAAGTTCGGCCATGAACATATTGAATGAGGCTTGATGGGCCACGTGGTCTACTCTTGCTCCAACTTTGAATGACCTTGTGAATCTTTCCTGCATTTTCTACAATGTTAGCCATTTTGAGTCTCTGATATTGGTTTCCATTTGTGCCTCGATTCTCCTGCAGCTGTGTAGCAACGTGAAACTTAACCACTTCCTGGACCACTTTACATCTTGTGGTTCATCGAGACTGCAATTAAAACATCAATAATTCAGAGAAACACTCTAAAATGTTTGAGATATATAACAAGAGCATGGGCTAAATTACTTCACATTAATTTAATTAAATAACTATTTTATTCATTTGTGGGACATGGGTGTCACTGGCTGGCCAGCATTTATTGCCCATCCCTAGTTACCCAAGGTCAGTTGAGAGTCAACCACATTGCTGAGGCTCTGGAGTCACATGTAAGCTAGCCAGTTTAGGACGGCAGATTTCCTTCCCTAAAGGACATTAGTGAACCAGATGGGTTTTTCCGACAATCAACAATGGTTTCACCATCATCAGTAGATTCTTAATTCCAGCTATTTCTTATTGAATTCAAATGCCGTCATCTGCCATGGCAGGATTCGAACCAGGGCCCCCAGAACAATAGCCGAGTTTCTGGATTAATAGTCTAGCGATAATACCACTAGGCCATCGCCCCTTCCCATAAACTAAAGGAACATTTTGCTGAAACAACTCAAGGTAAAAAAAATTCATAGTTTTGGAATATTTTTTATCATGACGATTTAAGAAAATAGATTGCATTTCGATATCAGAAGAAGATACATGTTCAACAGACCCTGGTGGGTATATTTAAATGTGAAAGTGAGGAAATGGGGGATTCTCAGCCAATAAGAACAGCAACAAATGAAGAAGCTGAACCTGAGAGTCATTCACAGGGAGAAAACGCTGACACTTCTAACCCCACATGTGAGCGGCCATCACAAAGAGAGGAAACAAGTGAAACTCTGCAATCGATGGGTAATCCGAGATTTAATCAGCACATTCATTTCAAGGTATAGCAGGACAAGAACAGGGAGAGCAGTGAGATCAGCTATATGGGCTAATGTGGGAGTTAGTTTAGGCTTTTATTTCAGTATTAAAGTTTTATTCCATGTGTTTAGGAGTGTGGGTGGGAAGGGCAGGTGTTCCCGTACAACAGTACCTGTAAAAAGTTTAAGTTACTTTCACCCCTGGTGGCAGTAGCATCAAACATGGAAACAAATGAATAATTTAGCCTATAAAAAAGTGATTATAACTGGTTATGTTCTAGGTACACCTTAGAATGGAGCAGAGACAATCTCTGAACTTTGGCTTAGCCAACCACACTCCAATTGCCACACATCCAGTATGACCTCAAATCTTGTTAAAAGGTTAAAAGGGACTTTAGGTTCACCGACTTCTACATGAGTGAGTCAGTTTTCTGATTTAAAAGAATGTTTCAGTTTGGAATCAGAACAAAAAATGTCGGGAAAACTCAGACCTGGCAGCATCTGTGGCGAGAAAAATAAGAGTTAATGTTTTGAATCCGTAAGACTCTTCTTCAGAGCACTGAACTGAATTTACCTCTTTTGCTTCACCATTGATGGAGTGTGAAGGTGTTCAGTAATAATAGGTGTTTCAAAGTCCAACATTAATAGGACTATACTTCTATACGATGTGAACTGGAGAGCTGCAATGTCCAAGTTACAGATAAATAATAATTGTATACTTTTAAAACTAATGTTTGAACCATGGTGACATGGTAGAAACAAGACAGTGCAGAAGTGGAGTTATTTTTAGTGTAATTGTTAGCTTTACACTTCCCATCACTGAGAAAGCGAAAAGGTCACTTTGTCTCCACTAACTATTGGTTTCGGCAAAGAACAGTACAGCACAGGAAACAGGCCCTTCAAGCCTGTGCCGCTCCTTGGTCCAACTAGACCATTCGTTTATATCCCTCCATTCCCAGACTGCTCATGTGACTATCCAGGTAAGTCTTAAACGATGCCAGCATGTCTGCCTCCACCACCCTACTTGGCAGCGCATTCCAGGCCCCCACCACCCTCTGTGTAAAAAACGTCCCTCTGATATCTGAGTTATACCTCACCCCTCTCACCTTGAGCCCGTGACCCCTCGTGATCGTCACCTCCGACCTGGGAAAAAGCTTCCCACTGTTCACCCTATCTATACCCTTCATAATTTTGTACACTTCTATTAGGTCTCTCCTCATTCTCTGTCTTTCCAGGGAGAACAAGCCCAGTTTACCCAATCTCTCCCCATAGCTAAGACTCTCCATACCAGGCAACATCCTGGTAAACCTTCTCTGCACTCTCTCTCTCTAAAGCCTCCACGTCCTTCTGGTAGTGCGGCGACCAGAACGGGACGCAGCACTCCAAATGTGGCCTAACCAGCGTTCTATACAGCTGCAACATCAGACTCCAGCTTTTATACTCTATACCCCGTCCTATAAAGGCAAGCATACCATATGCCTTCTTCACCACCTTCTCCACCTGTGCTGCCACCTTCAAGGATTTGTGGACTTGCACACCAAGGTCCCTCTGTGTTTCTATACTCTTGATGGCACTGCCATTTATTGTATAACTCCCCCATACATTAGTTCTTCCAAAATGCATCACTTTGCATTTATCTGGATTAAATTCCATCTGCCATTTCTCCGCCCAATTTTCCAGCCTATCTATATCCTGCTGTATTGTCCGACAATGTTCATCACTATCCGCAAGTCCAGTCATCTTCGTGTCATCCGCAAACTTGCTGATAACACCAGTTACACCTTCTTCCAAAACATTTATATATATCACAAATAGCAGAGGTCCCAGTACAGAGCCCTGCGGAACACCACTGGTCACAGACCTCCAGCCGGAAAAAGTCCCTTCGACTGCTACCCTCTGTCTCCTGTGGCCAAGCCAGTTCTCTACCCATCTAGCCACCTCTCCTTGTATCCCATGAGCCTTAATCTTCTTAACCAACCTGCCATGAGGGACTTTGTCAAATGCCTTACTGAAATCCATACAGACGACATCCACGGCCCTTCCTTCGTCAACTGAGACGACATCCACGGCCCTTCCTTCGTCAACTGAATCGGCCTTCCAATTCTGAGTGCACATTGACACAAGCACAGTGCAATGCAGCAGGAAGGAGGAAGAGCAGGACAGGAGGCAGAGACTGGACAAAGGCAGAGCCAACAGGAGAATGAAACACACAAAAACGTGAATAGGTAGAGAATCAGTGTTGTCTGATCTGCTCCTGTGAATTGTCAGTCAATAGCCACTTGTTATATTAGCAGTTCATATGGCTGAGCTGAGGTGAAGCAGTTTCACACCAGCTTTGCTCCTGGAAAATGGTACCAAGAGCTATCCCATGGTTGAGTCAGGCCTATGAACAAGTCTGGATTTGACCTCTTCCTGAATAATGCCGATCTGGGCGTGTGTGTTAGCCCCAAGCTTGGCTAGCTAGGGTCTGCCACAAAATCAGGGTTCTCCTTTCCCAAAGCCTTCCTGACCCACATGAGGCTGTGGATCATCTCTGTTCATGCGGTCATTTTGATGTAAAATGTTTCTGCTTGCTCCTCGGTGGAACAGATGGCAAGGATGAGTTCTTCAGTACGCTTGCTGCCTCATTAAAGATCACGGTCACAATTCAAAATCAGAGGTCCTCTTGACAGCCCAGGATTGACAGCCATAGAAAAACAACGCCTTTGGATTTTAATCCACGCCGCAAGCATGACATGGAACATAACTGACGGCATCGGCATTTTGGTCCAGGTCAATTATTTGAGTGAACTCCAGCCTCTGGAATCAGCTCAAATTGTGTTGAGGGTGAAAAATCAATGCTTTTTTTTGAGATGGGGGCGAGTCAGTTAGCTGGGGACACAGTCTGTCACTATGTTGACTCTGATACTCAGCCATTATTGGTGGTCATGTCTTCAGCCATCTAGAGCCAAGTCTCTGGAACTCCTTTCCCAAAGCCTTCCCAACTCATTCTCTTCCACACTAATCTCTAACTAACCTTTTAATTACCAATCCCACACTCACATTGCACCCGCACAACCTACTGTCCCTACTATCTCTTTTGAATTGATATACAATTTTTCTGTTTACTTTTTGCAAATATCTCAAGATGTTTTAAGGGAGCTATGTAAATATGCGTTGTTTATCCTTCCTATAACCTGCAATAGTGATTTCAGATTAAGCACGAGATATTTTCTGGGGTATGATGTTGCTTCTAAATCCAATCCAGAGAGTGCTTTTTAAAATGCAAAGGCAAGCTCCAACTGACTGTAACAATGAGACTTCCTGCTGTGTGTGCTGTTCTGTAATCTCCCTTGTATATTCAAATGTATTTCTTCAGCAGGCAGAATGACGGACACTTTAGTGGAAGTAGGCAAAATGCAAATGTTCATACTGAGATATGACTGATTGATATTCAAGCATTTTATGTCACTCCTGGTAAAATGGAAAGTAACAAAGTATGTCTTATTCGGAACCAAAAATAATTTTACAAGAGCAAAATACTGCAAATGCAGGACATATTTAAAAAAACCAGAAAATACTGGCAATACTCAGCAGGTCAGGCAGCATCTTTTGTGACGGTACTGTGCCTTTAAGAATTGCATTTTAATCATGTTTCTCTGCAGGATGTTTTGAGCAGACTTTGGGATTTTGGTTGGCACCAGGTGTCTGTAGCCGGTGTCCTTTATTGTTTCTGAAGCAGTATAAGCGACGTAATGGTGATTTTAATCTGAACTAATGCAATGTTCTGTGGATTGCTGAGTAGAGCTTGATTGGGGGTGAAAGACAGATCATGCCATATGACTGAGGAAAGCTATTTTTCACAGAACATTCCAGTTTTAGTTTTGTTTTCAGAAGCAGCATGGAGCGGAGGGAAAAAGTAGCGTTTTCCCTCTCTGGAGCCTGAAGACTGGCTCACTTCCATTTAACAAGAGTATTGCGACACCAAATTCCTG
Source organism: Mustelus asterias (assembly GCF_964213995.1). Taxonomy (NCBI): domain Eukaryota; kingdom Metazoa; phylum Chordata; class Chondrichthyes; order Carcharhiniformes; family Triakidae; genus Mustelus; species Mustelus asterias. The sequence continues at coordinate 47,289,802 of NC_135809.1, read as the reverse complement.
ACTTGCACATCCCCTTTTTCCTGCTTCTAGACACTTGCTCACCACTCAGTTATTTATGTAGACCATTTTCTCTTCACTAAGTTACATATAGTTCATGAGTTGGAAGTCACCAAGGATTAATTAAATTAAAGATAACATCAGGGCGGTAGTGAGAGACGATATAGGCTCTAAGGAGCAGAATGTGGAATCGTTGTGGGTGGAGATAAGGAATAGTAAGGGGAGAAAGTCACTGGTGGGCGTGGTCTATAGGCCCCCAAATAATAACTTTGAGGTGGATCGGGCTATAAACAAGCAAATAATGGATGCGTGCAAAAACGGAACAGCCATAATCATGGGGGATTTTAACCTGCATATTGATTGGTTGACTCAAGTTGGACGCGGTGGACTTGAGGAAGAGTTCTTAGAATGCTGTCGCGATAGTTTCCTCGAACAGTATGTTACAGAACCTACGAGGGAGCGAGCGAGCTATCTTGGATCTAGTCCTGTGTAATGAGACAGGTAAAATTAATGATCTTCTTGTGAGGGACCCTCTTGGAATGAGTGATCACAATATGGTTGAATTTCTAATACAAATGGAGGGAGAGAAAGTAGGGTCCCAAACCAGTGTCCTCTGCTTGAACAGAGGGGAGTTCAATAGGATGAGGGCAGAATTAGCTAATGTAGACTGGGAGCACAGACTAGCAAGTAGGACAGCTGAGCAACAGTGGCGGATTTTTAAGGAGATTTTTCTCAGTACTCAGCAAAAATACATTCCTGTGATAAAAAGGAATGTAAGAAAAAGGATAACCAGCTGTGGATAACTAAGGAAATAAAGGAGAGTATTAAATTAAAAACCGATGCGTACAGAGTGGCCAAAACTAGTGGGGAATTAGAAGATTGGGAAAGTTTTAAAAAAACAACAAAGAACTACTAAGAAAGCGATAAAGAAAGGAAAAATAGATTATGAAACTAAACTAGCACAAAACTGATAGTAAAAGTTTTTACAAATATATAAAAAGGAAAAGAGTAGCTAAAGTAAATGTTGGACCCTTAAAAGACGAGAAGGGGGATTTAATAATGGGAAAAGAGGAAATGGCCGAGGCCTTAAACAAGTTTTTTTTGTGTTGGTCTTCACAGTAGAGGACACAATTAGCTTACCGAAAATTGATGGTCGTGGGATTGTAGGGGGTGAGGTCCTTAAAACGATTACTATTACTAAAGAGGTAGTGCTTGGTAGGCTAATGGGACTAAAGGTAGACAAGTCCCCGGGCCCGGATGGAATGCATCCCAGGGTACTGAAAGAAATGTCAGAAGTAATAGCGGATGTGTTGGTTGTAATTTATCAAAATTCGCTGGACTCTGGGGAAGTGCCTGCTGATTGGAAAACAGCTAATGTGACGCCACTGTTTAAAAAAAGGACAGACAAAAGGCGGGTAACTACAGGCCAGTTAGCTTAATGTCCGTAGTTGGGAAATTGCTGGAATCCATCATTAAAGAAGAAATAGCAGGACGCCTGGCAAAAATGGTTCAATCAAGCAGATGCAGCATGGATTCATGAAGGGAAAGTCGTGTTTGACAAATTTACAGTGTTAAGCAGATACCAGAGGATGTCTTCAGTGTGTCTAAAAACCAAGTTCCACACCTAGGCCTGAATTTATTGTCTGTTGGACACGCTCACTCAGCAGATCTGGAAACTGGTGCAGAACGCACTTCCAGCTGGGACCTGATTTCACGCTGACTGGCCAATTAATGGGCAGGAAATGTGAAATGCATGCTGGGAAAGTCTGAGCACTGGGGGAGGGCGGGAAGAGGGCAGGTGCTGAGAAAAGGGAGTGTGGGGGCTGCCACTTCCATCATACTCCATCAGGGGGCAGCCACTGTGGAGCTGTCTCAGTGGGCTGCTAACCTGTTAAAAAAATAACTTCCAATGGAAAAGCCACGGAAAGAGTGTCTAGGCAGCACATTCAAACACAAACCTCAGCCACCAGATTCCTTTTTTAGCTTTATTTCAACCCAAACAGTTCATCCTGCTCTGGATCCAGGTTGAAGCTAATACATAAAGGCCTCCTGGCCAATTGGCCCATTTGTCAACAGCAAAAGCAGATGTAAAATTACATTCAGTCATCCCCTTAATGGGCTAGGTTGCCTGTTTGATTGTCAGCAGGCACACTTCTGTCTCACATGCATGCCGACCGAAATATTGCACGAGTGTGCGATGACAGACCGACGTGCATCTTTTCATGCAATTCATGCACTTCCAGGTCAGGCATGGACCCGCCCCAACAGCGTAAAATTCTGACCTCAGAGTCGAAGACACAAGGACACAATCTCAGAAGATGATGATAGTGATGGAGACATCGATGTAAAAGACACATTGATGTTATTAGATGGCCTACTCCTGCTCCTATTTCTTATGTTCTTAAGTTTACCTCTCTGAAGTTTGGCTGCTTTGAGGATATATCTTTTTCTGAAAATTGTTGCCCGGACTTCCGTCCAGAAGTGTTAAAAAGCTGAAGATCCGGCATCACATGAGCATACTTGTTTTTGTGCTAACTATGTTTGAGGAAGGGTGTATGTCTGTGGGATGTTGCTGTACCTTGGAACAGAGCTAGCTAGCTGTTAAGAGTTATACTGTATCATGTTTAAGTCTTGTAATTGGTAGAAATTATACTAATTATTTTTGTTATATTCTAACTTTGTTTTATAAAAGCTTCCTAGTGGGTCACTTGAATCATACCTGGAGTAAAACGTCTTATGTTCACCAATGCCAAATTCAAATATAAAACTTAGGGTCCAGGCTAACTTCACAAAGCACCTTTTAAGTTTTTGGCTTGGATCTTAACACTATGAAGATGTGAAATATAGTTTCTGGCCCTTAGCTTCCGAGGTCTGGGGCATCTTAACTCTTAACAGCTAGCTATCTCTGTTGTTCCATGACACAGCAACCTCCAACAGACATAGACACTTCCTCAAATGTAGTTAGCACCTAAACAAAGTATGCTCACGTGTTGCTGGATTTTCAGCTTTTTAACGCTTTTGGACGGATGTCCGGCAGCAATTTTCAGAAGATATATCCTCAAAGCAGCCAAACGCCAGAGAGCTCTGGGCATCACACCCTGCCCATGAAGTCCCAGGTAAAACTGCACAGCAATTAGCCAGGAAATTCACATTTACATTCAGCAATAGCCTTGCAATGGGAGCAATCCAAAAGTATCCAAATTAAAATTGCAGACTTCAATCTATTACAGTCATCACTCGCCAGAAAAAGTTAAAGTATTAAAACCAATTCTAACTTCTGGGTAATTATAGTACTGACATGCATCCCTCCCCCCTACCCCAAGACCCCCATCCACAAACCCTCCTCTTCCATGCCCCCCATCTACCATTACCACACCCCCACTGACCACCACAGTAACCCAACTAACCCACAGCCTGTAAACAATCCCCAACGACCATCGCTGCTGAGCACTTAGCTCCCATGCCCCACTGAACTCCTTCATCCATGCTGAGCATCCTCCCTCACCACTGACTACCCCCTACTGACCATCTAATGCCCCCCAATCACCACCCCACACTGTCCACTCCTACTGACCAAACCCTCCCCCAATTGACCCCCCCAAAGTGGGCTAACTCCCTAATTCTTCTAATCCTTAGGTTTACTCTGGGTATCAGCGACTGAAGACTACCAAATTATTTTTTGCACACAGCACGTTTTTTTTGGCATTCCAAAATCTTACTCTCAGTTAAAAATTAACTTAATTCATCCACGTGGACAAGGCTGCTTCGTGTCTTCAAGATTTGGGGTAGAGCGAGATATCAGCTCTCTCCTTCCAGTCTTCAAGCGGTTGTGCAGAATACTTCATCCTGAGCTAGGTAGCTATTACCTCGGAGTTCAATGTCTTATACCCCGCCTTGTGCATGCTGCCTGCATGATTGTCTCTGGGTTAGGCCGAACCTACCTCCATGAAGCTCAGGGATTGGCCAGTTGCTCTGCGGTGGAATAATGTCAGCCACAGTTGGTTGCAATCTCACTAGTTTCATGATCCACTTGGTTATTGTCAGCCTATTCAAGTTTTGACCGCCTTGCATAGCTAGTTCCTTGTTCTTCAGCCCTTACATGATAACAAGACATTAAATGCCAACTTCTCAGTCTCCAAACAACCAGTCCAAATGTTTTTAAAGTGTATTTATTAGTGTCACAAGTAGGCTTACATTAACACTGCAATGAAGCTACTGTGAAGATGGCACTCCAATTACAAATTTAACAATAAATCTATCAATATTTTCACCTCCTTGTAGATTCCATATGCTCACTTCCAATTAACAATAGTACTGCTACACCAAATTCCTGACTTGCACATCCCTTCTTCCTGTTTCTAGACACTTGCTCACCACTCAGTTATTTATGTAGACCATTTTCTCTTCACTAGGTTACATACAGTTCATGAGTTGGGAGTTGCAGGGGGTCACTTACATCAACCACCCTCCCCATCACCACCAACCTCCCCCCCCCCCCCCCGTCCAACTCACTATCCTTACAATCTGGCCTGGCAGGATCTTTAAAAACTTACCTGCTTTATGGCAACTAGTGCTTTCTTACCCCTGACATCCCTGCCCTCGACACATCAGGAACCCGTAGACACAGCATGGTTTTCACCCGGCCTGAGGCAAAGGGTCGGGGAGAAAGAAGCAACTTCATTTCTGGGCAAGCAAATAGCAAGCAGTAACCCCCACAGCTTGCCTCCTGGACTTGCGGGCTGTCCTGTCTGGAGACAATACACATCTCTTTAACCTGTGCTTCATGCTCCCTCCACCCACATTGTCTGTATCTTTAAGATCTGGCTGGTTGTAAGGATTCGCATTCTAATCAGTATTCTGTAACTTGATTTCTGTGTCTCTGTGCCCTGTTTGAGAGCAGATTTCCACTCCATCTGACGAAGGAGCAGCGCTCCGAAAGCTAATGGTGTTTGCTACCAAATAAACCGGTTGGACTTTAAGCTGGTGTTGTTGAAACTCTTACTGCAAGCAAATAGGAGCAGGGTGGAATCAGAGCCCGATTTCTACTGCACTGAAGTTCCAGGCTGGTATTTCAGGTTTTACATGATTACCGGTGAGCTGTGAAAGGAGGGAGCAGGGAAGAAAAGATGAAAAGGTCTGTGAAAGAGTAGAGTTCCGGAGAGGCTCAATGGCAAAAGCGATGATGGTGCAAGGTGAAAACAAATGATAATTTGACAAGAAAAGAAACAAAAATTGTAGTTGTAAATGACTTGAGCAGAATCATTAACAACATTCCATGAAAACCGGAGGAATGGTTCTGGGATGTAATGTTAGAGCAAGCTTTTCAGACGGATGATTCTTGAAGCTGGCTAACTTGAATCTTAGAAAAAGTTTTTCTTCCTCTTCCCTATTTAAATTTGATCTCAACGTAACTTCGCCCATTTCAGATGAAGAGGATGCTGAAGGCTTAATCTCTGCTCTTGGGCATTTGTGGAATTGGTTCATTGGTCTACCAATTAAAGCTACAGCCTCAACTCAAAAACCTAATCTCCCCTGCACCTCCCTTGTCTCCCACACAGAAACATTCCTGATTAGCTAAGCCTCGATTCTCAACAAAAAGAAACAATTCAAATATTACATGAACAAATATCACCGAAAGGCGATGCAATGTGAAAAGACAATCTGTCTGCCACTGTCTCACGGATATGGATAAAAAAAATTCTGTGGCTAACTCCGCAGCCCTCCCTCTCTGCGCGAGACGCCATTTTGTTTGGGGTGTTGTCACCAAACTTCCATGTCATGATTGGTTTCTGTAGCCGTGGAATTTTTTTAATTACCCTGTGGAAACGTGCCGCGGTGTCTAGATTTTCACCTTTGTAGCCTGGCTGTCAATTATCGCTTTGTGTGGAGAGTCAAGGTGAAAATCAGATAGAAGGATTGAAGTTAGCTAACAGAAGAAACGTTTAATCCCACATTTTACTTCTATTTAAAGGAGAATCATAGGATCCCTACAGCACAGGAGGAGGCCATTCGGCCCATCGAGCCTGCACTGACAACAATCACACCCAGGCCCTATACCCTTAACCCCACATATTTACCCTCACAATCCCCCTCACACCAAGGGCCTGATTTTACCATTTTCATTCTAAGTGCTGAATCTGGGCGCAATTCAGATCAGACTTGGAAATCTGCTCTCAGGCACCCCCATACGCACTCAGCCTGAAAAGAAACCGTGGGTCTGAATCGCGCTGTGGGCGGGACTGAGCGCACCCGAAACGATCGGAGCTCTGAATCACGCATGTGCAGTTAGAAAAAAATTTGAAAAAGTGCGCTCGTGTCAGATCGCTCCCGGGCCGCAGAAAGCGGAGAAAGCGGCCCGGGAGCGAAAAGCAGGAGCGATGGTGCGCACACACACACACATCACTGTCCCCCTCATCCACCCACCCCTCTGCTACCCAGACCAATCGCAACCCCCTGCCACCTTCCCCCTGCACTGAACGCCCACAGAGTTGCAGCAGACCCCGCTTCCTCCCCCGTTTCCCACCCCCCCCCCAGAGAGACACCTTACCCACCTCCCTCCCCGTCCCCCCAGAGAATGATGTGGCCTAACTCCATGCCCCCCCCGAGGTACATCTGACCTGCCTCCTTCCACCACCACCCCCCCCCCCCAACCAGACAACGATCGCGCCTCCCTCCTCCAGAGAATGATCTGGCCCGCCTCCCCCTCCCCCCTCTACCACCGATCTGAGTCAGAGAGCTGTTGGAAGCTCTGAACTCATCTCTTCAGCAGCTGGAGTGCCCGAAACAGACTTTTATTTAGCATGTCCATTTTGGCCCGATTCCACATTGGCGAACGCGGTGGTACAGGGGGAAATGCTGATAAAGTTGGGTGGGCAGTTCATTAATTCAACTGAAATGCATGCAAATGCATTTAAATCGCCGTTGCGCCCGTTTCGGGTGCAAATCGGATCGCGGCCATTCCCAGGTCTCGGTAAAGTGGCCATCTGTGCGGAAGCGGATCGCGTTAATGGCCTCACACCTGACTTTACCACGTTTTCACGCCCGTAATGGTAAAATCACGCCCCAAGGGTCAATTTATCATGGCCAATCAACCTAACCAGCACATCTTTGGATTGTGGGAGGAAACCAGAGCATCCGGAGGAAACCCACGCAGACACGGGGAGAATGTGCAAACTCCACACAGCACCACTGTGCTGCTGTGCCGCTGGTTTGATAGGGGCCTGTAATCTGCCCACCAGATGTTTTCTCTCTATACACTGCCCTCGAGGGAAAGATGAAATCCACTCTAATATTATTGATACCAAAAAAGCCTTCTTTGGTCAAACATGAAACAACGTAGGAGCACTGCATTGTTTACACATTTCATTTCATTTCATTTCATTAATTAAGACTCCTTTAATACCTGAGCAATGAAGAACTTTAATATTCTCTCAAATCAAAAAGTTTTGAATTGGATTGGATAATTGTGCTATTTGAAAAAGGCAGTAGAGGGAATTCAAGACCAGTTACTTTAACATATGTTGTTACAAAATTATAAGGGCACAATCCTACTGGCCATTCATGCCACACTTTCACTGCAGTGAAGTCAGAAAATTTGGCACCCAGCCAAATCTCCGTCCACTGCAGCAGGATGAGAAAATACCGCCGGCGTGAACAGCCGTAACATTCCGGCCTTAGAGTCTAACAACAGGAGGACTGAATAACTTAAACATTTTCAGGCAATCAGAGAGTCAGCATGAACCTGTAAAGGGTAGGTCCTGCCTGGTGAACCTGATGGATTTTTTTTGAAAAGGTGGTGAAAGTAATGGAAAGGGGAATGTCAATGGAAGCTATTCAATTGGACTTCCAGAAGACATTTGACAACGTCCCCAATAGGAGACTGCTAGCTAAAGTTGAAATTCATGGAATTGAAGATAAATAATTGACCTGGTTAGGAAACAAGCTGAGCAGAAAGAGATAAGGTGGCACAGTGGTTAGCACTGCTGCCTCACAGCGCCAGGGATCTGGGTTCAATTCCGGCCAAGGGTGACTATCTGTGTGGAATCCGCATGTTCTCCCTGTTTGTGTGGGTTTCCTCTGGGTGCTCGAGTTCCTTCCCACAATCCAAGGATGTGCAGGTTAGGTGGCCATGCTAAATTGCTCCTTAGTGTCCAAAGTTGTGTAGGCTAGGTGGATTAGCCATGTTTAATGTATTAGGGTTGTGGGGATGGTGGGGTGTGGCCTGGGTTAGATGCTCTTTCAGAGAGTTGGTGCAGTATTGATAGGCTGAATGGCCTCCCTCCGCACAGTAGGGATTCTATCATACTGAGCAGCTATTCTAATTGTGACCAGTAGTTTCCCAAAAAGGATCTGTATTGGAGCTAAAACTATTCACCATATTTGTTAACAACTTCAATAATGGGAAAGCTTCTAAATTTATCAAAGACAAAGATAGACACTATTGTAAGCAATGTAGATGGAAGCACAAAATTACAAAAAGATATGTACAGGTTGGCAAAAACATTTCAATATAGGCAAACTTGAGGTCATCCACTTTGAACCTGAAAGGGATAGAACAGGGTAATTTCTCAATGGTGAAAGGTTATAAACAGTAGAGGTCCAAAGAGACTTGGAAGTAAGGAGACTCCAGGTACATAGATCATTAAAATATCCAGAAAATAATAAAAAACACAGCTAATGTCTAGAAGACTAGAATACAAGGGGATAGAAGTAATGCTTCAGCCACACAAAACCTGATTAGACCTCACCTAGAGATCCGTAAGGAATGCTGGGCATCACATCTTAAGAAGGATATATTGGTCTTGGAGGTAGTGCAGTCTAGGTTTACTAGAATGAGACTTGGGATCCAAGGGTTAAATAATGATGACAGATTACACAAATTAGGGCTATATTCCCCAGATGTGTTCCAAAGATGTGTGGGTTAAGTTGATTGGCCATGCTAAATTGACTATTAGCAGGATAAATACGTGAAGTTACAGGGATAAGGCTTGGATGGGATTGTTGTCAATGCACATTTGAGATATGAAGATATGAAGGGGAACAGATAGTGTAGAGAGAGAGAAACTAGTTTTAAGGGTTGGTAAATCAGGGGCCAGGGAGCAAAATCTAAAGATTAGATTGAGACCATATTAGGTGTGAGATTAGGAAATACTTTGACACACAAAGGGCAGTAGAAGTTTGAAACTCTCCCACAAATGGCAATTGATGCTCAATCAATTGTTAATCTTAAGTCTGAGATTGGAACCATTTGGAAAACAAAAATGTTTCAAATCAAGTGAGGAGTGGTAAAATTCGTTCCCCTCTTTCCCACTCCAAGGTTGACTGAAACCGAATTTTAAAAAATGGATAGGCTTGCCAATTCAGTGAGTGTTTAATTGTTCATGTACTGTGTCTGTTAAAGTCACAGACAGGTTTATGTATAAGGCTTTGACAATAAATTATAGAGGATAGTGTTCTTAACCCGGTCTATGTAAAAAAAAAATTAAAATTCTCCAACTTTCACGCATACATGCACTCGAAGCTCACAAACACGGATACACATACATACAAGTGACAAAGTAGGAGGATAGATTAAGCAGTCCTTTTAGAATCCAATAAAAGTTAAGGTATACAGGTCGTATAGATTGATGATTTAGAGGGTTTCAGACTGAGCTCAAGGGTCCCTCTAAATTTAACATTGAGGTGATTCAAATATGTTGCCAGATCATTGCACTGTTCTTATTAAGTTGAGTTGAATTTTAAAATGTTTCCTGTGATGGATGGATGGTTGAAAAGCAGACTGGACTCAAACTTGCAGACTGGATGGAGAGAGAGAATCACACTCAGGTTCCTGCCTCTTCAGCATCTGTTCTGCTTCTGTCTTTTGTGGCCTGCAGTAAAGCAATTTGTTAAACATAAAAGAGTGATAGCTGGCTGGTCATATAATCCGCTCTGTCCTACGCACCAGGTACCCAAATACGGTTGTGATTAGTGGAATCCAGGTGCATGGTTTCAACTTGATTAGATTATGGCTGGAAGGGTTTTCTCAGCCACCGTTCACTGTCTGAAGTAATTTATCTGGTAGATTGTCTCCACCAATGTTCTCTGGATGTTTTGTGAATGGGGCAGGAGATGTGACTCATTCACATTCCTCTCAGGTCTTTTATGAATCCCTAAGGCAGGTTGACTCCATTTTCATGGCTTTGAAATTTGTACACAATCGTGATGTCAATATCCAGCCATCTTATTAATTGCTGTCTCAATTCGCCGTTTCACTGTTTTAAAACTCATGGTTTTCAGCCAATAAATACATATGTTCATTTCTAATATTAAGAATGGCTTCATAATAATATTAGGGGACATAGTTCACATGTAGTTTGCTCACAGATCATTCACATTCTCGTTCAATAGGAGGACAGGTCAAAGGACTAAATGACCTATTCTTATTCCTACATTCTTTATATTGCAATGTTAACTTCCTTAAACAGAAATGCCAAAGATTTGTAATGAGCAAATATTAATAGAAGAAAGTATTGGGATGTATACTGGTTAGCCATGCCTTTTATTCCGTGGTCCTAAATAATAGCAAAACCAGGGATTATTAAATAACATTGACATTCCTTTGGGTTCCTTTCAATCTCATATATCTTCCCTGAACAGCATAACTTAAATGCTATCTTTAGGCTTACCCTTGAAAACGCAGATCTGCTTGCTCTTGGCATCGACTGGAGCCAGCTGCCGTTTCCATATAGTCTTTAATCTGAGAGTACAGAGCATTAACTCCCTCTGTATTCCACAATGCAACAGAATGCTTCAAACATTTTTGGATCCACTTTTCATAAAATTCTCTCTCTGAATTCCCTTAATGTGTTTTCCTGTTTACACACAGTGGTTAAACTTGTCAAAGTTGCTCATGACATTGTGTGGGAAAATTATTACTGGGTGTTGCCCCTCCAATCCTCCTTAATGTAGCTCAGCATTTCAAGCTGGTCCCTCCATCCATTAACAATATTTATCCTCAGTAGCCAGTTAAGGGGACATCATAAGATAACAAGGTTAATTTTAAATTCCTTGAATAGGAAGCTATCTGAGAAACAATGAGCCAAATGGCCTTCCTATGGTGTACACGTCTATGAACTTACAATGTTTCCCTGTTCGCAGGCAAGAAGTCTTATGCTATTGTAGTTTAAAGGGCCTACATATCAAGGATATATACAACGGAGCCAAAATGGCACAAACCCAAAAATGAATCCGGCATCAACTGTTGGGTTCCAAAGTCTCCTGGACTTTTACAGAGCTTAGTATTCAAATCTCACTGTTGCCATTGCATCTGTTGACATGAAAATTAGTGGATCAAATGAGCATGGGTGGTGGTATTGACACACATGATGACAATACATCTGGATCCTCCCACTACCCCACCTAATGCCAGAACATTGTGGTCAGGAGCCACTTTAATTTCAAGAGCTTAGACCACACCTTAAACAGCCAGCCAATTGGTGAGAACACATAGAAGGCAGTTGAGCTATTATTTGGAGAGGGTCACTAAGCAGAACATGAAGTGACACACTTTTAGAGCAATAAAATTGAGGAGCGCTTCAGTATGTTCTTGTTTTCTTCTTGGATATAGATAGTCCCTTGCCTTGTGCTCTAATTTCTAGTTTTCTCTGTCTCACAGGCTTACTCAGGACGGTCTCTCAGCCAACTGATACTTCCCTGTGCCCAGTCAAATGTTCATATGAGCAATGCTAGCCTCACTCAGTCATTTAATGTTTTGCATATTTATTATTGTTCTTTCCCTCCTATCTGAAGGCTGCTGCATCCTGCTGCTCCTTATCTCAAAACAAGCACCCCCCAAACCCCTGCAGCTCCCCTGACCCTCCCCACCCCCCCCCCCACCCCCACAAACACACACACAGATACCCCAATTAGCATACAGAGACAGTTTCTTTTGTTGTGGGAAATCACCACTTGGAGTCAGACTTAAAGATTCAACATGCAGTTTATTGAACAAAGCTTTGGGAGAAGTGCTTGGCACTCCACAGTGTTCGCAGTCACCTTCTCGATTTGGAGTGGCGACTAGCCTTCTTTTATACATTTTAATCATACAGACATCAGCAGTTATTACGTCAGCAGCTTTGGGCGGTTACATGTATTAACCAATTGGGCTCCCCTAGCAACAATTAGCTTCCAATCGCATTCCTTCAAAAACAACTGTTAACAAAAGGGGAACTTATTGTTTCAGTTCTGCTTTATCTTAAGCTAAGCTGACCATCTGTAACTCAAGGTCTGGTTTTTTTGTCTGTTCCGTAGTTTTTTATACAATAACAGGATGTAGCTCAAAGGTTAGTTCGTTGTGCAATGTCTATGCCTAAGTCAGCACATTGTAATGTCTTTCCACAGAGTCCATTTTGTACCAGGTAACCATCTTGCATCTTCTAATTTCGGGATTCGATCTGGCAGTGTCTCACTTTTACTCCAACACTTTCATTTTTAGCTCTCAGCTGCATTAAGCATCTTTTTCAAAGCTTGACATTATTTCCCATAATCCCTCTCCCTTGGCATCTTTTGCATTAGGCCCTGTGTTTTTAATCTTTCCTGCTATAGTATGCTATAGGAAAGGGTATCTAATAAAGTCAGATATTAGTTTCTAATAAAGTTAAATGATCAAAACCTTATTATTAACCTTGATCTTACGTACTTTCCCCCTTTGAGGGGAAGATATCCTAATTGATTTCTAGCTAACATAGCTGTTCCTAACCAAAAGAGAAAATGCTGGAAAATCTCAGCAGATCTGGCAGCATCTGTAAGGAGAGAAAAGAGCTGACGTTTCGACTCCAGACAACCCTTTGTCAAAACTAAAAGGCATAGAAAGTGGAAGATATTTATACTGCAGGATGAGGGAATGAAAGATGAGTCACAACCACAGAAACCAGGGAAACCAGTTAATAGCTGTCCACAGAGAGAATAAAAGGTGTGAATGGCCAAACGGCAGAGAAGCTAAAATGAAGATGTTGGGGGAGGGGTGGGGGGTGGGGGGAGAAGAAAATGGACGGGACACAGGTAAGATTTAGAGAAAGGAGAAGCAAAGGGGGAGAAAAGGGAAGGGAAGGGGCGTAAAGTAGGGGAAAAGAGTGGGAAGAAAAATGAAGAAAGACAATAAAGAAATAAAAGGTAGAGAACAGTAAAAAATTAAATAAAATAGAATGAAAACAGAGGCGTGGAGGTGGGGTAGAGCAAATCATCTGAAGTTGTTGAATTCGATGTTGAGACCAGAAGGCTGTAAAGTGCCTAGCCAGAAGATGAGATGCGGTTCCTCCAGTTTGCGTTGAGCTTCACTGGAACATTGCAGCAAGTCAAGGACAGACATGTGGGCATGGGAGCAGGATCGTGTGTTAAAATGGCAAGCAACAGGAAGGTCAGGGTCCTGATTACACACAGACCAAAGGTGCTCAGCAAAGCGATCACCCAGTCTACGTTTAGTCTCTCTGATATCGAGGAGACCACATTGGGAGCAGCGAATGCAATAGACCAAATTGAAAGCAGCGCAAGTGAAACACTGCTTAACCTGGAATGAATGTTTTGGACCTTGGATGGTGAGCATGGAAGAGGTAAAGGGACAGGTGTTACACCTTCTGCAATTGCATGGGAAGATGCCATGAGTGACGGGAGAAATGTTGGGTATAGTGGAGGAGTGGACTAGGTTATCCCGGAGGGAACGGTCTCTGCGGAATGCTGACAGAGGGAGTGAAGGGAAGATGTGTTTGGTGGTGGCATCACGCTGGAGTTGGCAAAAATGGCAGAGGATTATGCTTTGCATGCGGAGGCTGGCGGTGTGAAATGTGAGAACAAGGGGGACTCTATCCTTGTTCTGGGAAGGAGGGGAGGGGGTGAGGGTTGTGGCGCGGTAGATGGACCGCATGCAGTTGAGGGCCCTGTCGAAACTGTAGATGGGAATCCACGGTTGAGGGAAAAGGAGCACATGTTAGAACCACCACTTTGGAAAGTGGCATCATTGGAACAAATGCGGCGGAAGCGGAGGAGCTGAGAGAAAGGGATGGAGTCCTTATAGGATGTAGGGTGTGAAGAGCTGTAGTCCTGTTCACTGTGTGAGTCAGTGGGCTTGTAGTGGATATTGGTAGATCGTCTATTGCCGGAAATGGAGACAGAAAGGTCGAAGAAGGGAAGGGAAATATCTGAAATGGACCAGGTGAAGGCGATGGAGGGGTGGAAACTGGAAGCGAAGTTGATGAATTTTTCGAGGTCTGGACAAGAGCATGAAGTGGCACCAATATAGTAATCGATGTACTGGTAAAGGAGTTGTGGGAGGGGACTGGGTAGGCCTGGAACAAGGAATGTTCCACATACCCCATAAAAAGACAAGTGTAGCTAGGACCATTGCGAGTCTTTTGATTTGGAGAAAGTGGGATGAGTTAATGAAGAAATTGTTGAGAGATAGAACGAGTTCAGGCAGGCGGAGGAGAGTGGTGGTGGATAGGAATTGTTCAGGCCTCTTTTCAAGGAAGAAGCAAAGAGTCCTCAGGCCGTCCTGGTGTGGGATGGAGGTGTAGAGAGATTGCACATCCATGGTGAATAGGAGGCGGTTAGGGCCATCAAATTGGAAACTGCCAATATGACGCAGAGCATCAGAGGAATCCCGGATGTAGGTGGGGAAGGAATGGACCAGGGGAGTGAGGATGGAGTCAAGGTAAGAGGAAATATTTTTATAGCTATTCCTAACTCTGACCTTTAGATCCCCTCGCTCAACAATAGTCCTTACAGTTCTAAGTTATTAGAGCACACGTACTCTGTGCACAATTCAGACAAGAGATTATGATTCAGGTAAATTATGAACTTAAAAAATTCTCCAGTACTCTGTTTATCCCTATCCATCTTGTGGATAGTTCTTACTAACCGTGCTGATATATCTGCCCACCATAAACAGGAACAGAAAATCACCCCCATGTGTGCAAAAGGCTTTTGGGTAAAATGGTTGCCTTGAGCCAATTTGCTGTCTGTAACCATTTATTCAATTATAAAGTATAACGTCCTAATTATATGTCAGTACTACGTAATATCTATGTTCTACCTATCTCTATAATCTGTGACATATGAGCCTTGTTATATGCAATTAAGGACTCTGACATTTCTTGACATAATAACAAGAACTTCACCATGGCCACAATGAAATTCTCGCTTTCATAACTTAACAGGTTAATTAACCATAAAATTCCCAACCAAATTCAAACCAACATTTGTTAACTAAAGAAATATCTTTAAAGCTGCAAAAAATAGCACTTTTTTAAAAAACGGTTTCTAGTCAAATCAAAGCAACAGGTTTTAAACAGTCCAAACTGGATTTCGGCCAAACAGCTTCAAGGTTTCAAGGCTGAAGCTTATCTTTTGTAAAACAAACTGTTCAGTGATTTTTCCACAGTTGCAAAAATAATGTTGAATGAAAATAATTCTAAAACCAGCAACTTTTAACTTAAAGTGCAAAAACCTCTTCTTGCCACATGATCTTAAAATTGAAATAAACAGACTCAACAATCACATTCGTACTTTCCTAATTCTGAGCAACTGGGAAATATTGGTTCCTGTAATGGGTTATGAATTCAACTGCCAAATATCTGTTACATCCCCATTATTGAGAGTGGTGCGGAGTGTGGTTTGAGTCCCTATTTGTTATGGGAACAGACTGGCAAAAAGTTCAGTCACGAAGCCATAAGTCAGAACAAGTTTAAATTATCAGGTAAACTGTAACAATAAGCTCAGGCAATGATTTGTGTGATGGACTGGGCTATGTTCACAACCCTCTTGTCAGTTCTTACAGTCTTGGTCAGAGCAGGAGCCATACCAAGATGGGATACATCCGAAAAGGATGCTTTCTATGGTGTATTTGTAAAAAATGGTGAGAATCATAGTGGACATGCCAAATTTCCTTAACCTTCTGAGAAAGTAGAGGCATTGGTGGGCTTTCTTAACTGTAGCATCGGTGTGAAGGAACCAGGACAGGTTGTTGGTGATCTGAACACCTAGAAACCTGAAACTCTGATTATTTCCACTTCATCACTGTTAATGTAGGCTGGAGCATGTCCTCCACTGCGCTTCCTGAAGTCAATACTGTTTTGATGGCTGATTTCCATGTTGTATTTGAACGGAAAGCAAGGTTGCCCTCCCAGCTCCCTTCCCCCACTTTAATTTCCCAGTAAAGTTGGTCTCACTTTATTTTCCAACTATACCACTTATTTACAACCTGCGAGTGCTTTTGTTGATCAAATTTTTTTTCTGTGGTTTCAAGATATGTAAATTAGTCACGATTCAGTTGGCTGCAGTTTTAGTTAGTCGTCACAATTCGGTTGACTATGTCTTTGGGCCATCAGCAGAAAATCATCTCATCAAGACTTATCCTTCAGTAAGCACACGTCTTTGGAAGATATGGTTTTCATGCAGTATGCTTCGGAAGGTGAGATAAGAATTTACTTAGGGGGCTTATTATGAGAAAGACGAACAAGGGGGTGAAAGGTTATCCAGGGTAGGCAGGAATGTTGGGTTTAGGTTACAATCACATCGGCCATGATTGTAATAAATGGTGGAACAGGCTCAAAGGGCCGAGTGGCCTACTCCTACTCCTAATTTGTATGTTCGTATGTAAATATTTTAAACCTTTAAGCGCTGATTGGGAAATTAACTCTTGTAATTGTTTATGCTCTCATGGCTGGATTTCTTCACAAGGTAACTTGTATTTATAACAATACAAGTTATCAGATAAATTGATAGCTATTGCAGAATCATAGAAGCCCTACAGTGCAGAGAGAGGCCATTCAGCTTATCGAGTCTACGCCAACTCTCTGAAAGAGCATCCCATCCAGGCCCTCCCTGCCACCCTATCCCCATGCATTTAGCGTGGTCAATCCATCTAACCTGTGCATCTTTGGACTGAGGGAGGAAGCCAGAGCACCCAGAGGAAAGCCAGACACGGGGAGAAGGTGCAAACTCCACACAATCACCCAAGGTCGAAATTTAACCTAGGTCCCTGGTGCTGTGAGGCAGCAATGCTAACCACTGTGCCACCGTGCCACCCTGAGTTAAGGTATTTAATTTTTTACCTTCAAAAGGAAGTATTTGGGTTAACTTTACAGTTTTAAATTTTATGACTTTAACATTTTTTATAAATGAAAGCAACAGAGCTATCAAATTATCATATGGAAAAACATAAGAGTCTTTCTATCCCCTCTTCCTCCAATTAAATCTGGCATGTTTCTAACCCTCCATACTCGGTAAGTGTGTTATTCCGCAATTCTTCCTGTCCCATGCTGATATTCTTCACTTCTCCAGAGCTCATGATTCTTTGTCCTGTTTACTCAGCACTGGCTTTCACAATTCTCCTTCTAATTTGTAGCTACTGCCATTTACATCCCAAGATGCTCCCCCCAATCTTCACACAAAACAGAACTTCCAGCCTCTGTCCCATATCCCCACCAAAACACTGCCTGGTGGATCCATGTATCTTTGGATCATCAGATTTGATTGATATCTACGTAAAATCTTGTATGTAACTATATGGTTGAAAGCTAAGCAATAAAGCACAATGGTTCACAAGATGCTAATTATAACAATTGATCATGCTATATGCGGTTCCTCAGCTGAACAATTCCAGAAGGGGAAGTGAGATTAGATAGCTGAGCTAGAGTTTTCAAACCTGAATTGTATGTGAAACTAAGTTCAAGTGGTATCCTTTTTGATATTTTGATTCTTCTAAATGAATATATGCATTGATATAACTGCAAGGCAAACTGATGGAGATTAGCTGAGTGTTAAAATATACAAATATGACAAAATATATCTCTACTTGTTAGTGTATGGATTAAGGAGGGACCTTGACCTTTGAGTAAATGCTGGAAAATATGTTTTTCCCTCTGTGTTAGAAATAATGGGATTAATAGAAGTTGCAAAAGTGTAACATTGCAGTATTAGGGTACCAGATTAGAAACCCCAAGGTAAATTATGAAGTCAGACTAGATCCTAGCTATTTTCTAATCTGGCATTAGTGTGAGGATAAGATGTTTCAATCCAGGTGTGATTCTACAGACAAATTGGGAATCTTTTATCAAAACAAACTTTATTTCACAATATAACAAATGAATTAGTTTAACCTTTAACAATTGAACAATACTTAAAGATGAAAAGATACAATTCTTAACTGCTAACCTATCACTTTGAGTTCCAATCAAACAATAAACCTCACTTTAAAATTAGTCAGCAAAAACATTGGTATAATTGAATAAAAATATGATAGAAGTGGGATAAATGCTTCAACCTTTGGTTGAACATCTATCTCTCCAGAATGCCTTTGGTTTCGTTCTATTTCAGGCCACTAATGTACTCAACATGTTGTGGATTTTTCTGTGCAATATCAGTTTAATATACTGTTGGCTTGGCAGACAAGAGGCATCAGAGCATTTGGAACCTGTTACAGCACAGTTTATGTTGCTCCTTTCGTTAAACAAACTATCCAATCCAATTAACTGAATTGATGTTACTGAACAGTGAATAAACAGGAGGAAATAAAAGGGGGCCAAAGAAGTAGGGGAGATCCTAAATGAATACTTTGCGTCGGTATTCACAAAGGAGAGGGATGTGTTGACTGGGAGTGTCTCGGAGGGGAGTGTTGACCCACTAGAGAAAATCTCCATTACAAGGGAGGAAGTGTTAGGTTTTTTAGGGAATATAAAGACTGACAAATCCCCAGGGCCTGATGGAATCTATCCCAGGCTGCTCAGGGAGACGAGAAATGAAGTCGCTGGGCCTCTGACGCAAATCTTTGTCTCGTCACTGGACACAGGTGAGGTCCCAGAGGATTGGAGGATAGCTAATGTGGTCCCATTATTTAAGAAGGGTAGGAAGGATAACCCGGGAAATTATAGGCCGGTGAGCTTGACGTCCGTGGTCAGGAACTTGTTGGAGAGGATTCTTAGAGATAGGATGTATGCGCATTTAGAAAGGAATAAACTCATTAACGATAGTGAGCATGGTTTTGTGAGAGGGAGGTCATGCCTCACTAACCTGGTGGAGTTTTTTGAAGAAGTGACTAGAATGGTTGACGAGGGAAGGGTAGTGATGTCATCTATATGGACTTTAGTAAAGCGTTTGACAAAGTCCCTCATGGTAGGTTGGTGCAAAAGGTTGGATCTCATGGGATAAAGGGGGAGATGGCTAGATGGGTGGAGAACTGGCTTGGTCACAGAAGACAGAGGGTGGTAGTGGAAGGGTCTTTTTCCGGCTGGATGCCTGTGACTAGTGGTGAAGAAGGGGCTCAGAGCCTCGAAAGCTTGTGTGGCTTTTGCTACCAAATAAACCTGTTGGACTTTAACCTGGTGTTGTTAAACTTCTTACTAGTGGTGTTCCGCAGGGCTCTCTATTGGGACCTCTGCTGTTTGTGATTTATATAAACGATCTGGAAGAAGGTATAACTGGGGTGATCAGTAAGTTTGCGGACGACACGAAAATGGCTGGACTTGCAGATAGTGAGGAGCATTGTCAGAGGCTACAGAAGGATATAGAGAGGCTGGAAATTTGGGCAAAGAAATGGCAGATGGAGTTCAATCCAGATAAATGCGAAGTGATGCATTTTGGTAGAACTAACGTATGGGGGAGCTATGCGATAAATGGCAGAACCATAAAGGGTGTAGATACGCAGAGGGACCTGAGTGTGCAAGTCCACAGATCCTTGAAAGTGACGGCACAGGTGGAGAGGGTAGTGAAGAAGGCATATGGCATGCTTGCCTTTATAGGATGGGACATAGAGTATAAAAGTTGGGGTCTGATGTTGCGGTGTATGGAACGTTGGTTCGGCCGCATTTGGAATACTGCGCCCAGTTCTGGTCGCCACACTACCAGAAGGACATGGAGGCTTTAGAGAGCGTGCAGAGGAGGTTTACCAGGATGTTGCCTGGTATGGAGGGGCTTGGTTATGAGGAGAGATTGGGTAAACTGGTGTTGTTCTCACTGGAAAGACGGAGGATGAGGGGTGACCTAATAGAGGTGTATAAAATTATGAAAGGCATAGATAGGGTGAACGGTGGGAAGCTTTTTCCCAGGTCAGTCGTGACGTTCACGAGGGGTCATCAGTTCAAGGTGAGGGGGGGGAGGTTTAACACGGATATCAGAAGGATGTTTTTTACACAGAGGGTGTTGGGGGCCTGGAATGCACTGCCGGGCAAGGTGGTGGAGGCAGACACACTGGGAATGTTTAAGACTTATCTAGATAGCCACATGAACGGAGTGGGAATGGAGGGATACAAAAGAATGGTCTAGTTTGGACCAGGGAGCGGCGCAGGCTTGGAGGGCCGAAGGGCCTGTTCCTGTGCTGTATTGTTCTTTGTTCTTTGAGGTGCTGATTTCTAAAAAATTAAATACGAAGATAAGAACTAAGAGCAGAAGTAGGCCAATTGGCCCCTCGAGCCTGCTCCGCCATTCAATAAGATCATGGCTGATCTTTTTGTGGACTCAGCTCCACTTACCCACCCACTCACCATAACCCTTAATTCCTTTACTGTTCAAAAATTTATCTATCCTTGCCTTAAAAACATTCAATAAGGTAGCCTCAACTGCTTCACTGGGCAGGGCATTCCACAGATTCACAACCCTTTTGTGAAGAAATTCCTCCTCGACTAAATTCTAAATCTGCTCCCCCTTATTTTGAGGCCATGCCCCCTAATTCTACTTTCACCCACCAGTGGAAACTTCCCTGCTTCTATCTTATCTATTCCCTTCATACTCTTATATGTTTCTATAAGATCTCCCCTCATTCTTCTGAATTCCAATGAATATAGCCCCAGTCTACTCAGTCTCTTCTCATGAGCCAACCCTCTCAACTCCGGAATCAACCTAGTGAATCTCTTCTGCAGCCCCTCCAGTGCCAGTATATCCTTTCTCAATTAAGGAGACCAAAACTGTACATAGTACTCCAGGTGTGGCCTCACCAGCACCTTATACAGCTGCAACATAATCTCGCTGTTTTTAAACTCCATCCCTCTAGCAATGAAGGACAAAATTCCATTTGCCTTCTTAATTATCTGCTGCACCTGCAAACCAACTCCTTGAGATTCTTGCACAAGGACACCCAGATCCCTCTGCACAGCAGCATGCTGCAATTTTTTACTATTTAAATAATAGTCGATTTTGCTGTTGTCCCTGCCAAAATGGTTGACCTCACATTTACCAACATTGTACTCATCTGCCAGACCCTCGCCCACTCAGACTATCTATATCCCTTTGCAGACTTTCAGCGTCCTCTGCACACTTTGCCCTGCCACTCATCTTCGTGTCATCTGCAAATTTTGACACACTACACTTGGTCCCCAACTCTAAATCATCTATGTAAATCATAAACAATTGCGATCCTGACACTGATCCCTGAGGCACACCACTAGTCACTGATCACCAACCAGAAAAACACCCATTTACCCCCACTCTTGCTTTCTGTTAGTTAACCAATCCTCTATCCATGCTAATACATTACCCATGACACCCTGCACCTTTATCTTATGTAGCAGTCTTTGGTGCCGCACCTTGTCAAATGCCTTCTGGAAATTCAGATACACCACATCCACAGGTTCCCCATTGTCCCGCATGTAATGTTCTCAAAGAATTCCACCAAATTAGTCAAACATGACCTGCCCTTCATGAACCCATGCTGCGTTTTACCAATGGGACAATTTACATCCAGATGTCTCACTATTTCTTCCTTGATGATAGATTCAAGCATTTTCCCTACTACAGAAGTTAAGCTAACTGCCCACAGTTGCCCGCCTTTTGTCTACTTCCTTTTTTAAACAGTGGCGTCACATTTGCTGTTTTCCAATCTGCGGGAACCACTCCAGAGTCCAGTGAATTTTGGTAAATTACCACTAGTGCATTTGCTATTTCCCCCGCCATCTCTTTTAGTACCCTGGGATGCATTCGATCAGGGACAGGAGACTTGTCTACCTTTAGCCCCATTAGCTTGCCCAACACTCTTTCGTGATAATGATAGATTTTAGGTCCTCACCCGCCATAGCCTTCCTGTCATCAATTTTTGGCATGTTTTTTGTGTCTTCCACTGTGAAGACCGTCACAAAATACCTGTTCAACGCCTCAGCCATTTTCTCATTCCAGTTATTACATCCCCCTTCTCATCCTCTAAAGGACCAGTGTTTGCTTTAGCCATTCTTTTTCGTTTTATATATTTGTAGAAAGTTTTGCTATCTGCTTTTATATTCTGAGCGAGTTTACTCTCATAATCCATCTTACTTTTCTTTATAGCTTTTTTCGTGACTTTCTGTTGACCTTTAAATATTTCCCAATCCTTCAGTTTCCCACTAATCTTTGCCACTTTGTATGCACTTTCTTTCAATTTGATACCCTCCTTTATTTCCTTAGATACCCATGGCTGATTATCTCTTTTTCTACAGTCCTTCCTTATCATTGAAGTCAGCAAACATATGAGCTTTGGACTGTCTGCAAAAAGGGAAAAAATAGTAAACCCTTTGCTAGTCTCTGTTGGCCCAATGTGAAGTTGTACAAACTAAGGAATAGCATGATGGGAAAATTGGTCAGCTATTTGGTACAATATAAGTAAGGCTGACTCCGCATAACTTAAGGCTGTATGAGTAAATAAAACAAGATAAGGTCAGGGATGATGGAGTCACCGACCTTCTTCTGTTACATCAAAGGGCAAGATAAGGGTATGAATGATGAGACAAAGAGTTCTAGGAGGTCAGCAAGTTGTGCCATGATTAATGATATTGCTTATGATTCTATTACTGATCAAATTCCTGAATATGCTCTGGTCACGCAAACTGAGGGGCGGCATGGTAGCACAGTGATTAGCACTGCTGCTTCACAGCTCCAGGGATCTGGGTTCGATTCCCGGCTTGGGTCACTGTCTGTGTGGAGTTTGCACATTCTCCTCGTGTCTGCGTGGGCTTCCTCCGGGTGCTCCGGTTTCCTCCCACAGTCCAAAGATGTGCGGGTTAGGTTGATTGGCCAGGTTAAAAATTGCCCCTTAGAGTCCTGAGATGCATAGGTTAGAGAGATTAGCGGGTAAATATGTGGGGGTAGAGTCTGGGTGGGATTGTGGTCGGTGCAGACTCGATGGGCCGAATGGCCTCCTTCTGCGCTGCAGGGTTTCTATGATGATAATGATTATGTATAAATACTGAACTGAATCTTTGTGCAACTGTGGACTTGAGGAGGAATTAGCAAGTTGTACCAACTGCTCTCTGAACTCAAGTTTTCAGCCAAAACTGCATGCAGCCTTTCGTAAATAAATACTAGTTGTTTTGTCGGAACGAACTTTGTTGAGTTTTTCTATCACAGTCAAGAAGCAGGAAAGTTTCCACTTCAACATTTGGCGCTGCGAGCAGAAACCAATACCCTGAGCGAATTCTGTGGGGGACTGATGAAGTGATCAAGCCACGACCTGGAGGGAAGTGACGGACGCCGGCACAAGGTAAGATTCACCTTGGTTTCTCTCTCTCTCTCGGATCGGTGCTACGACCCCTCTTCCCTGATGGAGGACACTAACGGGTGACGATATTCTAATCTAAATTGGACTGTGAGTAGAGTATTTCGGGTCAGGATCCCGATAGAGTTTTTAGGGTCAGGGATCCGATTGTGGCTAACCTAAGGTCAGGAACCCCTTGATCTCATTTTACATCCGGATCAGGGTTACATAGACTTAGTTTGGGTCAGGAACCCTGTGATTTGAATAGTCTGGGTCAGGGACCCTGTGACTTGACTTTGGTACCAGGAATTCTTTTTATTAATGTTTTTGACAGAGGCACAGTATACTGACGTTATGGGACAGAGTTTAGACAAAACAGGGGGAAATTCTCCTTTGCTTTTTATGTGTTCTGAGTCCCCCACTCAGGAACATAATTTACGTCGATTAAGTGCCGCATTAAACAGTAAATTGGGTAACGATATTTGGCCACTTGGCGGCACATGGAACTTGGATAATTGCACTGCAGCAGAAAAAGCTATTTGGATGAAAAATGCAGGTTCCAAGTGGAAAACTTTAATTTCAATATGGAAAAAAGAGTCGACTAGGCGTCATGAACAATCGCTATTAATGAGTTAGAGGGATAATGCCCATAAAAAAGGGATTGATGAATGTGTGGACGGGAAACCAAAGGATTGGGAAACTTTAAAATTAGAATGTGAACTTTGGGATAGGAAGCATCAGGTTGGGCTAGCCCATCAGGTTAAACAACAGGAGGATCCTCCCAGTTGCTCTGGCATGCCGCTGTTTCCCTATTCAGGCGATACAGAGGAAGAGGAGGATAAAATCTCCTCGATGCTGTTCAGCTTCCTTGTCAATTGGCTATTAAATGTGCTGTGCACATGAAGGGGGACACTCCTGTGCAATTAGGGAATGCCCGTGCTGATTCAGCTGCTAAGGCGGCAGCTGTATCGGCCTCTGTGATTGTTCCCACTGGGGGTAATCAGGCTCTAAGTCGGGTACCTGCATTAGGGACGAAGGGCATGCCAGAGATAACTGAGGTTCAACAATTACAGAGGGACGCCTCTGATTCTGAGTGCACACTATGGAAGTCAATGGGGTGTTCGCACTCCTTGGCACGGGATCTCTGGCTTACCCCAGTTGGTCAAGTTTGTATTCCGGATTCTTTATTACTGGTACTTATTGACTATTTGCATTCTTGTACCCATCCCGGCAAGGAGGGAATGGTACAGCTACTTCTAAAGATTTGGTGGCACCCAGATTTGAATACAGCAGCGCAAACCCAGCTGGATCGATGCCTCATTTGCATGAGAAATAATAAGGGTAAAAACATTAAATGCCCTCCTGGAACCACTCCCTTGCCAGATGGTCCTTTTGCCTGTATACAGCTTGATTTTATTGAATTAGCAAAAGTAAATTGCAATAAATATTGTTTAGTAATAATTGATGTGTTTAGTAAATGGATTGAAGCCTTTCCCACCATGAATTGTACTGCACATATGGTGGTGAAGTTATTGTTGACAGAAGTTGTTCCCCGTTTTGGGGTACCCAAAATGGTGAGCTCAGACAATGGACCACATTTTGTGGCTCGGATCAATACTGAATTGTGCGAAGCACTTGTAATTAAACAACAACTGCACTGCGCGTATCACCCGCAGGCAGCAGGAATTGTGGAAAGAGCCAACGGGACTTTAAAAGAAAAATTATCTAAATTGACTGAAGAAGCTGGGTTAAATTGGCTAAAGTTATTGCCCTTGGCACTGTTTCACATGCGGGTGACTCCACATTCGCAGACCAGACTGTCAGCTGCAGAGATAGTCTACGGTTGGCCAATGAGGACTCCCTGGGATGCCCATGAAAAACCCCTGGAGGGAGTAGACCTCCATGTGATGGGGGAACAGATGCAGAATTATTTGAAGCAATTAACACTTTCTCTGAAGTTTCTCCACTCACAGGGGAAACAGGCACAACTCCCAGTGACAGCAGGAATAGCCACCCCTCGATATCCAGTGATCGAATCCGGAGACTACGTCTTGGTGAAGAACTGGGATAGAAAGAAGCTAGGACAACGCTGGAGCGGACCTTTTCAAGTACTACTGACCACACCGACTTCCGTCAAGCTTGAAGGACGTCCAAGTTGGATACATCTATCCAACTGCAAGAAGATTGTCTCCAACCCAGATACGAACACAGGATGAAGATCTTCATTATATTTTTTGGACTTTCTGGACTACTTGGCCTTAATGGCCACTTGGTAGTGAAAAAGCGAACTACCCGGGGACTGCATGCCAATACCTATTTATATATGCCATATATTTGTGCTGAAAAATTGAATGTAAGCAAGTGTTGGGTTTGTACCCACATCCCCGTCCATTCGAGGGAAGGAATACCTCTCCAATCCCTCCCGTTCCACATAGAAGAGACAGTTGAATGGATTCTGCGTCAAAACCGAACAGGGTTCGAGGGAGATGAAAGAATGGAAATCGGCTGGCTATGAAATGACTAGGTTTTCGGCTTGGTACCAGCCTGCTTATAATCATGCTTTGCTTCCACTCTCCCTTACCATCCCCTCGAATGATGTGCGAGGTTCCCTATGTTTTAGTAAATCAGGGAAAGGAAAGTTGATGGGGCAAAGTAGATGCAACCTTACAGCTGAGTGGCAAGGACCAGTAGCAAACCTATCCACCAAGGGTATGTTTATTCTTGATTGGTCCAGGGTATGAAATATAACCTCTAATAGCTCATGGGCACATACTTCCCCAATACCCTGGATGACATTGGCTGATGATTTTACGGCCTATAATGGAACATATTTCATATGTGGCAGTAAAGCATACTCGCGGCTTCCTACCAATTGGATAGGATCCTGTTATCTGGGATACGTCGTACCCTACATGCACCACCTACCTTCCCTTCAGCATCACCCCCCGCGAGCCAAAAGGACCATTAGCGGAACCGAACGATTCTTTATGATGGCCTTTCCATTATATGGAAGGGGCAGGTTAGCCAATGAACTGATTCTTATGGCCTCAGCATTGGAGCAACTGGCAAACATAACGGCGGCAAATGCCAGGGCAACTGGACAGGCACTGGCCGAGGTCTCGGCTGAGCTGGTGGCTGTCCGGATCGTGGCATTACAAAATCGGATGGCTTTGGATTATCTGTTAGCCTCGCAGGGAGGAACATGCGCCATTGCAGATCAGGAATGCTGTACTTATATCCCAGATGCCTCTGAAAATATCACCAACCTGGCCGACCATATTAAGAGACAGGCTGATCAAATTCAAGAGATTGGCCGTGAATTTCATGATTATGACCCACCGGGTTGGTTAGGATGGGCTGGGTCATGGATTATTTGATTGGATCTTTAAGGCCTTCATGTTACTACTACTACTGCTACTGGGGATAGGATTGCTTGGTTGCTTGTGCAAATGCATTTTTAATCAGGTCATGGATATACCTATTTAATTAGTTGTCATGATGTGACAAAAGGAGGGAATGTGAAGTTGTATGAACTAAGGAATAGCCTGATGGGAAAATTGGTCAGCTATTTGGTACAATATAAGTAAGCCTGACTCCGCATAACTTAAGGCTGTATGAGTAAATAAAACAAGATAAGGTTCAACACCAAGTCATACCTATGAACAACTAATGAGTTCATCTTTGCCCAATTATGCTGCCCAGAGACAACTATAGCCTAATGTGGCTTGGGAAGGGTCTCTCGAGAGGATACAAGGGCACTTTGAGACATCAGTGTCACATGACACAGATTTCAGGTTGTTAAACAAAGCTTCTGGTTGAAAGCCATTGTGTTGGAACAGGTAATGCTTAGGCCATTAGCACTAGAATGGAAATAGTTGTCTTTGTTGTTCATGGCTGGCTGGGGCAGACATTGCATCTGCAAGACCATTGTGTTGACTCGGCTGGAATGTTTATGCAATACAAAAGGTGTTGCACTCCAGGAGGTGTTAGCCTTTGTTCACTTTCAAATGGCTCAGAAACTTCCAGAAGCTAGCATGTGATCAGTTGGAGCCATTTTATCAGCCCAGCAATTGTTCATTTTAAAGAGAGGGAAAAAACAATTTTATAAAGTAGTCAGGCTGACACCTGTTGGAAGTTTCTGACGCAGGTGGTCCAATCCTGTTTGAGAAAGCTGCTGTTTGCTCAGGGACACATTGATGTGAAAAGTTGAAAAATAAGGCAGGGTTAAACCAAAATGGAAAATGATGTACATAAGAATCTTTAGAGAATCAATGCTCAGATAGGGAAATTGGAACTTGTTGGGAGAATGCCCAGAGGCAGAAGCAAAAGGTGAGAGATCATAGAATCCCTACAGTGCAGAAGGAGGCCATTCGAGTCTACACTGGCCACAATCCCACCCAGACCCTATCCCCATATCCCTACATATTTACCCGCTAATCCCTCTAACCTACGCATCTCAGGACTCTAAGGGGCAATTTTTAGCATGACCAATCAACCTAACCCACACATCTTTGGACTGTGGGAGGAAACCGGAGCACCCGGAGGAAACCCACACAGACACGAGGAGAATGTGCAAACTCCACACAGACAGTGACCCAAGCTGGGAATCGAACCCAGGCCCCTGGAGCTGTGAAGCAGCAGTGCTAACCACTGTGCCACCGTGCCGCCCATGTGTAGGTGTAGGTGTAAGATTAACGCATAGATTATGATGTCTGGATAAAGAAATAAAGGAAACCTCCAGGAAAATACTATATTAACAATTAGGATTATTTGTGTTTATAGATTTTCTGATTTGTAAATAAACAACTGTCCAGTTTATATGTGTATGCCAGTTTTGTGCACGGATCTAAAAGTTGTTTAACTTCTTGTGGTCCTGTCTTGGATGTTATTTTAAGTTTGCCATTTGTATTGTGTGTTTAACTGTCTGGCAGGGACTTGGTTCGAGCCTAGCATTCTCAGAACTGCCAAAGAGAGAAAGAAAAGTTTGTTGCTGGCCACAATGGAACTAGCAATACTGGTGAAATGTGGGAGTTTGAATTGAGATACACAACTCACATGTAAGGGTGAGGTATTTAAGGTTTGATAGTGTAAATTGGAAATTTGGAGCTCAACTTAAGGTGATTTCTCATGGATTGTTCATGGGTTAAAAGCTCTATATGAAAGCTAAAATGTTTAGTGAATAGTTGGGAGTTTATGTTCTAATGCGTTTTGCTCCAGGATTTTTGTTCAGAAGTAACCCATTTTGAATTTGTCTAGGTGCCTGACTTGAAATGTTTTTGTTCTACTTTTTATAAGGGGACTAGTGACATAACTACTCAAGAACTTCTGCCCCATGAGATCGCTGATTTAAGTGTTCACATCGCTAAGTCTCTGCCCAATCCTCATGCCAATTTTAGCCTCTGCTAATTTCTCAAGCCTTTAGTCACCTAGCATACAAACAATTAATTGTAAAGATAACATCAGCTCTAAAATCTATCCTTGGGCGGCACGGTGGCACAGTGATTAGCACTGCTGTCTCACAGCATCAGGGACCTGGGTTTGAGGCTTGGGTCACTATCTATGTGGAGTTTGCACGTTCTCCCCATGTCTGCGTGCGTTTCCTCCGGGTGCTCCAGTTTCCTCCCACTCTCCAAAGACGTGTGGGTTAGGTGCTTTGGCCGTGCTAAATTTCCCCTTAGTGTCCCCATAGGATAGCAGGATTAGTGAGGTAAATATGTGGGGTTACGGGGATAGGGCCCAGGTGGGATTGTTGTCGGTGCAGATTCGATGGGCCGAATGGCCCCCTTCTGCACTGTAGGGATTCTATGATTCTTTCTACCCAAGATTCTAGTGACAATACTGAACAATGCAAAAGACGGAATGTTTTTTATATATGAAAAAGTCCTTTATTTTATTAAGCACTCAGAAAAAAATACATTAATTTAGACAAGTATCCAGTTGTGCTTGTGATTCTCTTTGTTGCTTTGGAGAAAGGCAGAGGTGTGACTGGTGACAGGATTTTTGGGGTAAGATTTGATTTAAAGTACTTTTTCGCGGGTGTTAGTTATTTATTTAATTATTTTTAAATTTTGGCGCGAAACCGGCAGTGGCCGCGGGGTTTACTGGGAAGGGTCTTTTGAGATTTTTTTAGTGCACGGGAGGTTTAAAAAACAGGCCCCACTATCTAATGGGCAGCGTTGGGAGCTGGCAGCGGAGTGAGAGGGAGCTGAGTGAGAACTGAGGGGCTTTGGCTCATCGGGCTGAGTGAGAGGGAGCTGAGTGGGAACTGAGGGGCTTTGGCTCATCGGGCTGAGTGAGAGGGAGCTGAGTGGGAACTGAGGGGCTTTGGCTCATCGGGCTGAGTAAGAGGGAGCTGAGTGGGAACTGAGGGGCTTTGGCTCATCGGGCTTAGGCAGAAAGGGCGAGCAGGGGTGAGTTTCTTTTTTTTAATTTATAATTTACTTTTCTCTGTACCTCGGAAGAAAGGGTGAAATATGAGTGTAAAGCCAGTGTGGTGCTCGCAGTGCAGTATGTGGGAGGTCCTGGAGGCACCTGGCCTCCCGGACATCCACATCTGTGAGGGGTGTGTCGAGCTGCGGTTCCTGAGGGCCCGTGTTAGGGAGCTGGAACTGCAGCTTGACGATCTTAGGCAGGTGAGGGAGAATGAGGAGGTGATAGACAAGAGCTATCATCAGGTGGTCACACCAGGGCCACGGGAGGAGGCCAAGTGGGTGACAGCCAGGAAGGGTAAAACACGGGTGATTGAGAGCACCCCGGTGGAAGTGCCCCTACATAACAAGTACTCCTGTCTGACTACTGTTGGGGGGGACAGCCCATCTGGGGGAAGCAGCAGTGGCCGTGTCTCCGGGGTGGAGTCCGGCCCTGTAACTCAGAGGGCTAAGGAAAGGAGGAGGAAGGCGGTATTAATCGGGGACTCGACAGTCAGGGGGACGGACAGGCGATTTTGCGGAGGCAGGCGGGAGTCTCGCATGGTGGTCTGCCTCCCTGGGGCTGGGATCCAGGATGTCGCTGGGCGAGTCCCAGAAATCCTGAGGTGGGAGGGAGAAGAGCCGGAGGTAGCGGTACATATTGGTACCGCTGATGTGGGTAAGAAGGGGGAAGGGAACATGAAAAAAGAGTATAGGGAATTAGGGAGACAGCTGAGAAGGAGGAAAGCAAAGGTAGTAATCTCGGGATTGCTGCCTGTGCCACGGGAAGGTGAGGAAAGGAATGGAGTGAGGTGGAGGATGAATGTGTGGCTGAGGGAATGGTGCAGGGGGCAGGGATTCAGGTTCCTGGACCATTGGGACCTCTTTAGGGGCAGGTGTGACCTGTATACTAAAAACGGGTGGCACTTGAATCCCAGGGGGACCAATATCCTGGCAGGAAGGTTGGCTAAGGCTACTGGGGAGAGTTTAAACTAGATAGGTTGAGGGGAGGGGATCAAAGCGACGTGACTGAGAGTGAGGAAGGTAGCTCGCAAACAGAGAAGGGTTATAGGCAGTGCAAGAGGGCAGGTGGACTGGGAACAGAGAAGGGGAGAGGTCAGACCATAGGATTGAGAGGTGTCTACTCTAATGCCAGGAGTATAGTGAATAAACAACTAGCTAAAGGAGGAGAGGGCTTGGGAGATGTTAGTAGCGCTTCAACAAACCGGGTCCAGATAAAGGCTGGCACAAAGACACTTTGCCTGAATGCACAAAGCATTCGAAACAAAGTAAATGAGTTGATGGCACAAATCCATACAAATGAATATGATCTAGTGTCCATCACAGAAACGTGGTTGCAGGGTGACCGGGACTGGGAACTGAATATACAGGGTTATCAGGCATTTAGGAAGGATAGACAGGTAGAAAAAGGAGGTGGGGTAGCTTTGTTAATAAAGGATAATATCAGGACGGTAGTGAGAGACGACATAGGCTCTAAGGAGCAAAACGTGGAATCGTTGTGGGTGGAGATAAGGAATAGTAGGGGGAGAAAGACACTGGTAGGCGTGGTCTATAGGCCCCCAAATAATAACTTAGAGGTGGGGAGGGCTATAAACAAGCAAATAATGGATGCGTGCAAATGTGGAACGGCAATAATCATGGGGGATTTTAACCTACATATTGATTGGTCGACTCAAATTGGACGTGGAGGGCTTGAGGAAGAGTTCTTGGAATGCTGTCGGGATTGTTTCATTGAACAGTATGTTACAGAACCTACGAGAGAGCGAGCTATCTTGGATCTGGTTCTGTGCAATGAGACAGGTAGGATTAAGGATCTTCTTGTGAAGGATCCTCTTGGGATGAGTGATCATAATATGGTGGAATTTCTGATACAGATGGAGGGTGAGAAAGTAGGGTCCCAAACCAGTGTCCTCTGCTTGAACAGAGGGGAGTACGATAGGATGAGGGTGGAATTGGCTAATGTAGACTGGGCGAGCAGACTGGTAGGTAGGACAGCTGAGGAACAGTGGAGGATTTTTAAAGAGATTTTTTTAAGTACTCAGCAAAAATATATTCCGGTGATAAAGAAGGACTGTAAGAAAAAGGATAACCGGACGTGGATAATGAAGGAAATAAAGGAGAGTATTAAAATAAAATCAGATGCGTACAGAGTGGCCAAAAATAGTGGAGAATTAGTGGATTGGGAAAGCTTTAAAGAAAAACAAAGAACAACTAAGAAAGCGATTAAGAAAGGAAAGATAGATTATGAAACTAAACTAGCTCAAAATATAAAAAATGATAGTAAAAGTTTTTACAAGTATATAAAAAGGAATAGAGTGGCTAGAGTAAATGTTGGACCCTTGGAAGATGAGAGGGGGGATTTAATAGTGGAAAACGAGGAAATGGCTGAGACTTTAAATAAGTTCTTTGTGTCGGTCTTCACGGTGGAAGACACAAATAGTTTGCCGAATATTAGAGATCGAGAGTTGGTGGGAGGGGAGGTCCTTAATACAATTACTGTTACTAAGGAGGTGGTGCTTGGTAGACTAATAGGACTGAAGGTAGACAAGTCCCCGGGCCCGGATGGAATGCATCCCAGGGTACTGAAAGAAATGGCTGAGGTAATAGCAGATGCGTTAGTAGTAATTTATCAAAATTCGCTGGACTCTGGGGTAGTGCCGGCTGACTGGAAAACAGCTACTGTTACGCCGCTGTTTAAAAAAGGAAGTAGACAAAAGGCGGGTAACTACAGGCTGGTTAGCTTAACATCCGTAGTTGGGAAGATGCTAGAGTCCATTATTAAAGAGGAAATAACAGAGCACCTGAATAAGAATGGTTCGCTCAAGCAGACGCAGCATGGATTCATGAAGGGAAAGTCGTGTTTGACGAATCTACTGGACTTTTATGAAGATGTCACTAGTGCGGTTGACAGAGGGGAACCGGTGGATGTGGTGTTTTTAGATTTCCAGAAGGCGTTCGATAAGGTGCCTCACAAAAGGTTGCTGCAGAAGATTGGGGTACACGGAGTTAGGGGTAAGGTGTTGGCGTGGATTGGGGATTGGCTATCTAACAGGAAGCAGAGAGTTGGGATAAATGGGTGCTTTTCTGGTTGGCAGTTGGTGACCAGTGGCGTGCCGCAGGGATCGGTGCTGGGGCCTCAATTGTTTACCATTTACGTAGATGATCTGGAGGAGGGGACTGAATCTAGGGTATTCAAGTTTGCTGATGACATGAAGGTGAGTGGGAAAGCGAATTGCGTGGAGGACGCGGAAAGTCTGCAGAGAGATTTGGATAGGCTGAGCGAGTGGGCGAGGATCTGGCAGATGGAATATAACGTTAGCAAATGTGAGGTTATCCACTTTGGAAGAGATAATAGTAAATTGGAATATTATTTAAATGGAGAAAAATTACATCGTGCGACTGTGCAGAGGGACCTGGGGGTCCTTGTGCACGAATCGCAAAAACTCAGTCTGCAGGTGCAGCACGTGATCAAGAAAGCGAATGGAATGTTGGCCTTTATCGCGAGGGGGATAGAATATAAAAGCAGGGAGGTCTTGCTGCAACTGTACAAGGCACTGGTGAGGCCGCAACTGGAGTACTGTGTGCAGTTTTGGTCCCCTTATTTGCGAAAGGATATATTGGCCTTGGAGGGAGTGCAGAGAAGGTTCACCAGGTTGATACCGGAGATGAGGGGTGTAGCTTATGAGGAGAGATTAAACAGATTGGGTCTGTACTCGTTGGAGTTTAGAAGGATGAGGGGTGATCTTATAGAGACATATAAGATAATGAAGGGGCTGGATAGGGTAGAGGTGGAGAGATTCTTTCCACTTAGAAGGGAAACCAGAACTAGAGGGTACAGCCTCAAAATAAGGGGGGGCCGGTTCAGAACAGAGTTGAGGGGGAACTTCTTCTCTCAGAGGGTAATGAATCTCTGGAATTCTCTGCCCATTGAAGTGGTGGAGGCTTCCTCGTTGAATATGTTTAAATCACGGGTAGATAGTTTTCTGATTGATAAGGGAATTAGGGGCTATGGGGAGCAGGCGGGTAAGTGGAACTGATTCGCTTCAGATCAGCCATGATCTTGTTGAATGGCGGGGCAGGCTCGAAGGGCCAGATGGCCTACTCCTGCTCCTATTTCTTATGTTCTTATGTTCTTTTATAATTTAGATATGTTATAGAGTTTACTGCAATAAACAGGGCACTTGATCCACTCAAACTTCTCCCTCGAAGGGTACTTTACACTCCTTCCCCAAAAGATCAGTCAGTAAAGGTCGCCATGTAGTGATGAGTGGCCATTTCTACCAGACTGGTGACACTTAAGTCAACAACTTGCCATCGTACAATTGTGAAGCTAAATTCAATAAATATTGTAATTTGTGGGCTGGCACAATGGGGGAAAAAACATGGACACAATATCTGAGGAAGAAACCAGCCAGACCTACTTGTTCTGATCGACATGACTCTGGCCCCACACTCAAGCTATAAAATGCCATTCTTTTGAGAGCCAATTACCATGATGAAGACCTAAGATACTGTGGTTAAAAACAGGACCCAAGTTAAATTCTTGGGCCATGACTAAGAAACAGCAGTTACGATAGTCCAACAAATAAACTAACTTCATAGAAATTGTTGTGGCCCAAACTCAGGTCAAAGTATTTCAACTCATACAAAATTTGGTGTTAATTCAATATGTGAAAGCCTTTAAATTCTTCAAGCAGATTACTAATAATCTTGAGATAAAATTAAAAGACATATTCCAGATTTTTAGCAGCCTAATAAATGTAATTTACTATCAGCATGAAGGACTGAATCGCAGTGCACCAACAGTTATCTTAAGTTAGAAATCATTCACTAGTCATTTTTACAATAGAAATGCATGATATCAATTTACTGATTTTCAATAGATCAAATCAGAAAATCAAGAATCAAATTAGCCAGATAGATAAATGAGTGCTACCAGATAGCATATTGGAATTGAAAAAGGTATGAGATACATACACTATCTCCCATCTACACAGAAGTTATAAATCAGATTGCTTTAATTTTTTTTTAAAAGTTGAATATTTTAAACCTGTATTGAGAGGTAGGGTTAATGCAGTACTTACTGGCACAGTAATATATCACTACTGGCACTAGTTATATCATTGGCCTAATGAAGAAGGAGCCCAACCACAGAGTTCAAACTGTCAGAGGGCACAGGTGGAGGTCATTCGGCCCATTTAGTCCATACCAGCTTCTCACAGAGTAATACAGTCAGTCCCACTACCCCATTCAGTTCCTGTAGCCCTACAGGTTTATTTCCTTCAATTACCAAATTGCTTTTTGAAATCTTTGTTTTTGCATCCACCACCATTGTGGGCAGTGAATCCAAGGATGTTGCTGCTTGTTGTGTAAAGAAGCTTTTCCTCATTTCCCCTTCATCTCTTGTCCAAAATCTCCTTTGTGTCCCCTCGTCATTGTACAATCAGCTGATTGGAAGTTGTTTGTCTGTAATGATCTTGTACAGCCCCCTACTTACCTTCCAAAGAACAGGCCCATCGGCCCTCCAAGCCTGAACCGACCATGCTGCCTGGCTGAACTAAAACCCCCTACCCTTCCGGGGATTGTATCCCTCTATTCCCATCCTATTCATCTATTTGTCAAGACGCCCCTGAAAAGTCACTATCGTATCTGCTTCCGCTATCTTCCCCAGCAGGAAGTTCCAGGCATCACCCTCTGTGTAAAAAAAAACTTGCCTTGTACATCTCCTTTAAAACTTGCCCCTCACACCTTAAACCTATGCCCCCTAGTAATTGACTCTTCCACCCCTCGGGAAAAGCTTCTGACTATCCACTCTGTCCATGCCCCTCAATATTGTAGACTTGTATGAGGTCACCCCTCAACCTCTGTCATCCCAGTGAGAACAAGCCAAGTTTCTCCAACCTCTCCTCATAGCTAATGGCCTCCATACTAGGCAACATCCTGGTAAATCTTTTCTGTACCCTCTCCAAAGCCTCCATATTCTTCTGGTAGTGCAGCGACCAAAATTGAACACTATATTCCAAATGTGGCCTAACTAAGGTTCTATAAAGCTGCAACATGACTTGCCAATTTTTAAACTCAATACCCCGGCCGATGAAGGCAAGCATGCCATATGCCTTCTTGACTACCTTCTCCACCTGCGTTGCCACTTTCAGTGACCTGTGTACCTGTATCCCCAGATCCCTCTGCCTATCAATACCCTTAAGGGTTCTGCCATTTACTGTATATTTCCCATCTGTATTAGACCTTCCAAAATGCATTACCTCACATTTGTCCGGATTAAATTCCATCCACCCAAGTCTCCAACCGATCTATATCCTGCTGTATCCTCTGACGGTCCTCATCACTATCCGCAATTCCACCAACATTTGTGTCATCCGTGCTGTGGGAAATCACCACTCGGAGTCAGACTTAAAGATTCAACATGCAGTTTATTGGGCAAAGCTTTGGGAGAAGTGCTTGGCACTCCGCAGTGCTCATAGTCAACTTCTCAATTTGGAGCGGCGGTTAGCCGTTTTTTATACACTTTAATCATACAGACATCATTAGCTTTGGGTGGTTACATGCATTAGCCAATTATGCCCCCCTAGCAACAATTGACCTCCAATCACATTCCTTCAAAAACAACCGTGAACAAAACTTATTGTTTCGGTTCCGCTTTATCTGTTTCGGTTCCTCTTTATCGTAAGCTAAGCAGACCATCTGGAGCTCAAAGTCTGGTTTTTTGTCTGTTCTGTAGTTTTTTATACACTACAGGATGTTCTTTGTTAACCACAAGATAAGTGCTGTGTGCAGATAATTCTGCACGTATTAACTCTCAAAGGCCACAGTTCCAATTTTTACTCCAATAGTCCCCCCTTTTGGTCATGATTATGCACTAATAATCAGATTGACCAACAATAGCAAAGTTCCTGTATCGCTGGTCCGGCAATTAATACACAGCCTTTCGGGTGTTTGTCTTCCGTGATGTTCTGTGCGTATGCCTGACCCGTAACTCACAGGTTACACGTTTACAGGTAATCTTCCATCTCATCCTTCTCTACGTCATTGCTGTCTTCGTGTGTTCCCATTAGATGTTCTTCTTCGGTGACCACACTGACTCCTGGTACAATCCGAGCCATCATGACTTTACAGCAGATATTAAAACATCCGATAATCAAGCAACAAGCAATTATTATTACAACAAGAATAATTAATCCATACATTAGATAAGACCCCCAGGATCTCCCCAATAACCATTCGAGCCATCTATGCCCCTTCTTGGGGCCTTGTCTAAAGTCATCGAACTGCTTTCTTATGTCATTAATGGCTTGGGTGATGTTGTAGGATTAATCTGTAACATGCATTATAGATTTGTCTCCTATTATTGTGCATACTCCTCCCTGCTGGGCTAACTGATAATCTATGGCATAGCGGGTCTGCTGCGTGTACAATCTTAATTCAGCCAGTTCTTGGTTGATGGCATCCAGTCCCTTTGATGTGCTGTTTCCCAGAATGGTTAATCCACAGATAAGATAGTTTCTATTTTTGGCACTAATTACTCCTGCTGCCCCCCCCTCCCCCACCCCCGAGAGACAGGGCCCCAATGAACCCGTAGCCGAGTGACGATCCCGGATCCTTCCAATCGGCACAGAATTCCTTGCTGATGGCCCGTGTTACTATCTTTCTCCAGATATGCCCCTTTTGAGGGCATGGAACAGTGAGTGGTCCTATTGTTTCTACTGCAAAGAAGATCGGGAGGGTTGGTGTTGCTGTCGTGAAGGTGCCATCGAGGAGGAACACAAATCCCTCCTTGGCTCGGTAACATTTAACATCCTGGTTATTGGTCTGTACGAACTGTATATACCGCCAATTGCCTGGTTCACTTGACTTTCCACCTGATCCTACCAATTGGTAAGTATCAAATGGGCATGTCCATGTGGCTGAGCCGACATGAGTCCCATTACACTGACCACAAATGAATTGCCTCCCCGCAGTCACATTCGGGCATCTTTGCTCGTTACAGGTACAAGTAAACTGGCCTCTGTTTACTTGACAGCGCTGACGGGCACACTGCGTCTGTACACAGGAAACATTCTCGGGGACTAAGGCATATGCACACCCCCATCCTTGCCCCGAGAAGCAAAGCGGGTAGCTTGTATTGTCTGAGCATTATCTCCCTTTCACTCCCCGGAGCCCCCTGCACACAGGATCTGTGGCGTTTATTAGTTCCACACATCTTCCCTGTACACCCCTCCTATATTTGCCTGTACGTCCCTTACAGGGTGCATCCGAGGTATCCGCTGTATACAAGTCATGGGGGGTCCACCCAGGGGTGGCCACGAACAGGGCCTCTACAGATTGGGCAAGCGGATAACACACGGTTCGATTACTGTGTAAATGTACAAGGGTCTTGTAAAATAGGTTATCTTCTAATCCTGTCAACTTTGCAACCGTGACAAAATAGAGTGACGCAATTATATACGCTATCTTAGACATGCTCGCGGCAGACAAGTGTCGAGGCAGGTACAATGGACAAAATTATCTTATTACTCTATATTAACAACTCCCCAAAGGCTATATCGCCAACCCGAACGCTTTTAATTAAGCTTACAGGTAGTCGTTATCTGTTTGGGAAAGGCCATCGATTAGTATTGCATGTTATTCATTAGTTTCTTTGTATAATTTTAACTGAGTCCAATGTTTCCAAACACCTTTCCCTCTTATGTCCAGACAGGCACAGGTGTCTCCACTGATTATGACCTCATATGGGCCATTCCATTTTGGTGCAAACCCCGGTTTTTCAGGTAATGTTTTTACCATGATGCGACGTCCCGCCATCGGGTCGTCAGGGAGCATTTCAAGCTCTCTCTCTGCATCTCTTTCTTCCTGATTGTCTCTTACTACTTTACGCATCCCTTTTAGTTGGGCGCTTAGTTCCAAATCATACCGTTTAATTTTGTCTTTTAGTGGGTCTACATCGGCCCCACCTGTTATGATGTTTTCTGGTAATTGCATTGCCCTTCCTGTCATTAGTTCATAAGGGGTTAATCCGGTTGTCCGGTTTGTCGTGGCTCTTAACTTCATTA
This sequence comes from Mustelus asterias, assembly GCF_964213995.1. Lineage (NCBI taxonomy): Eukaryota > Metazoa > Chordata > Chondrichthyes > Carcharhiniformes > Triakidae > Mustelus > Mustelus asterias. The sequence continues at coordinate 47,250,842 of NC_135809.1, read as the reverse complement.
ATATAGTAGGTAATACTTCTGTCCACATTTTTCCTGACGTTTGCATGGCCTTGGCCAGAACATTCTTAAGGGTTCGGTTCATGCGTTCTACCATTCCAGAACTCTGCGGGTGGTAAGGGGGGATGTGGAATTTTTGTTTTATTCCCATCAGTTGGCACATTGTTTTTACCACCTTTCCGGTGAAGTGTGTCCCTTGATCCGAATCAATTTGTATGGGTATTCCCCATCTAGGCATTACCTCCTCCGCCAATATTCCAGCCACCATGGTAGCAGTACAATTTCTGGTAGGGAACGCTTCTACCCACCTGGTAAACTGGTCTATGATAACCAAACAATAGGTTTTACCGTGGGATTGTGGTAGTAGCCCTGTGAAATCTATTTGCAAATGTTCCCAGGGCCCCTTTGGTCGTGGCTGGTGTCCCATCTTAATTTTTATGGGTCAACCGGGGTTGTATTGCATGTATGTCACGCATCGGTGACAATGTCGGGCTATGTCTCTCCCCATTCCTTTCCACCACCATTCTTTTCCTATACTAGTAGCCATGGCCTTTCTTCCCACATGTGAGAGTCCATGGTGTAGTTCCAAGAGGGTGTTTTGTATGCATTCCGGCGCCACTACCTTGTCATTGCGTCTCCAAACATTATCAGTCTCTCTGCTCACTCCTTGTGCTTCCCACTTACCCTTTTCCTCTTCCGAGGTATCTTTGTGTAAGTCCCGAATATCTATTTCGTCTTCTATCTGGCCCGTTACTGCTATTGGCAGCTCGCCAACTGCCTCCTGTTCTAACGCTAGTTGTGCTGCTCTGTCTGCGGCTTGGTTCCCTTTGTATTTTAACCAATCTGGATTATCCCTTTCTGGTTCCTTCTGATGTGCTTTGATTTTTATTACTGCCGCTTCTCGGGGTTTTTCACTGGCCTTTAATAATGCCTCGATCCTTTGTTGGTGTTTAATAGGAGTTCCTCCTGTGGTTACAAACCCCCTCCCACCCCATGCCATCATATAATCATGTACTACTCTGAATGCGTACCTACTATCGGTATATATATTTACCATCTTTCCTTCGGACAATTCTAGTGCCTTTGTAAGTGCCACTAGTTCCGCCACCTGCGCGGATAGACCTCCGTCAATCCTTTCTGACTTTACTGTCTCCAATCTGTCATTTACTACTGCCCACCCCGTCCGGGGTGATCCTTCCACGTATTTACGTGAGCCATCTACAAAAAGGGTCTCTTCAGCTGTTGCTAAAGGTACATCCTTTATCTTACCTTCTTCTGTATCCATATCTACATTTCCACAATTATGTGGTTCTCCTGTATCCAAAATTCCTTCTGCTGGGTTATCTCCTGTGTCTCTTACTATTATGACTGATTTGCTGGGAGGTAGGAGGACAGCTTCCCATTTGGCCCTTCTTATGTTCGAGACGGACCTTAACTTTCCTGTATTTAGCATTTCAACCAAGGTGTGTTTGGAGTGGAGGATTATGTTTCCTGTAATTACTATCGGTTCACTAACCTTTCCTGCCCAGGCGGCGCAATCTAAGGCAGCTATGCACCTTGGCAGTCTGGTTACTACCAGCGCTTCTGCTGTTGAATAGTAACCTATGGGTCTCCATTTATCGCCATGATCTTGCGTTAGGGCTACCGCATATATAGAGTAGAATCCCCCTTCATTGTTAGTGTATGTGGAAATCTTTATTGGAATCTGGTAGTCCCAGTCCAGGGGCTGATATCAGTTCTGCCTTTAATTTATTATAGGCCTCTTCTTGCTCAGGTCCCCATTCTACGGAGTTTAAAGATGGCTTTCCCCCTTTAACTAGCCTCTGTATAGGCTCTGCAATTTTGCGAATTCCGGGTTAAAACTTCGGCTATAATTAAACAGTCCCAGCACCTTCCTGACTCCTGTTACAGTGACTGGCCGTGGCATTTGTTGTACCGCCTTCTTTTGGTCTGTTGGCATCTCTTTAAGTCCTTGTGATATTAAGTGTCATAGGTACAGGACTTGTGCTCTCCCGATTTGTGCCTTTTTGGGGCTCACCTTTAACCCTGCGGTTTTCAGTTCATTCAACACTAGGTATAGTGCTCCCTGATGTCCTGACTTGGATTCTGAGGCTATTAATATATCATCCACATTTTGTAGAATCATGCTACCCTTTGGTAGTTCTACCCTTTTCAGGATGTCACTCATTACTCGATGGAAGTTGGCAGGGCTATCGTGGAATCCCTGCGGTAGGCGAGTCCAAGTGTACTGTTATGCTCCGGTGACAATCCATTCAGGATTGTCGAGGGGCTTGCTACAATGGGGTGCAATTTCGGCGTGACTTTATTGAGGGCAGTGTAGTCTATTGTGAGTCTGTAACTTCTGTCGGGTTTGCTCACTGGCCAGGTAGGGGAGTCAGAGGTACTCGTAGTTTCCCTCAGGATTCCTTTCTCCACTAACCCTTTAACTATTTCTTCTACAGCTGCCTTTGCTTCCGGTTTTATCGGGTACTGTCGGTGGGGCTTATGCTCCGGTCCGGGCACCTTTATCGGGTCAGTTTTGGTTAGGCCAGTGTCTAATTTCATTTCGGCCCATACTCTGGGGACGGAGGCACAGATGGCTCCAAACCCCTTTGTTTCTAGTTGCCAATCCCTGGTGGTGGCTGTGGCCACCTTGATGGTTTCGAGGTGACTCGTGAGTCTTCCCATTCTGGTTTTCTGGCCGTCCCATTTTGGCCAGGTTAGCTCTCCCTTCCTGCAGTCAATCAAAATTTCATACTTTTTCATTAAATCATTTCCCATTATTGTACCCTTGTTATTTTTACATACATAGAATCTCATAGGTATATACAAATTATTTATTTCTACTAACGTGGTCTCGCTCAGGTAGGCGGGTGTTTTGTTCCCTCCTATCCGTTAGATAAATCATCCTACTTGTAGGGGGTTAAGGGAAGGTCGGTGACAGATATGGATGCTCCTGTGTCCACCAGCATCTCACATTGCCTGCCCCCTACCAGTGCAGACACATAGATCCTTCCCTCCTTATTAATGGGGGCTGCAGGCCGTCTGTCTTGCTGATCTCAGAGGTTCCTTAGTTCCTCCAATTCTGCTGTGGGCACGGATCGGGGCTGGGGTCTCCCATGTTTGTCCCAACATATTGCTTCCGTATGTCCATTTTTATTACAATAATTAATTACAATAATGTTTCCCGCTGTTTCCAAATTTATTTCCTTTCCTTGGGACCCGGCCCTCCTTTGCAAAGTGCCCTTGTTGGCCACAACTGTGAGAGGTCAGTTTGGGCTTGGTTCCGCTCCTGCTACCGAAGGCGGCTACTCTTTCCTGTTTTATCTTCGTCTGAGATTTCTCCTCTCCCCCCTCCGTGTACACCGCTTGCCCATTCCACCAGTTCGTCATAATCCTGGGACATGTTCACTCCCATTTTTAAGCTGGAGAGCCCATCCTTGAAAGCCTGGATAAAGGCTCGATCCCCATGACCTGGGTTTCCTTGCCCTGAGCATTCCTGGTATACCTGGAACAACCGTTCCCCATTTTCAGAGGCCCCTTCCCCCTTTTGTTGCCTGGTTGTTGTGATTTTACTCCAATTGGTGGGAGCATTCCCTAAAACCCTCTGTGCTTCCGTTTTCAACAAGACAAAGGGTGCCTGTTGGGCGTCCACCTCTGCCGTTAGGGCTACCGCATGCGTCCAGCGCCCCCCCATTGTAGTCTACTCCGGGGAGGGCGGCGGGCCCTCCGGCTACCTGCCTCCATTTGTCCGCTGGGCATACGGCCCTGACTAGTTGGTGTATATCCCTTAAGTACAGTTGGTGTCCTACCCAGACCGTATCTAGGTCTGCCCAAAATTTCATATTTGCGCTTCTGGGTTGCAGTTTACCCAGGGAGGCCATTATCTGTTGTCTTTCGCCCGGGGTGAATGGTTTGTAATGTGCTGTTGGCGGCGCGGCCATTCCCCCTCGGGTTACTTCTGGAGGGGCTGTTGCTTCCTGTTGTATTGTCTCGTAAGGGGGCAAAGGGACAGTTTCCCCTCCCCATTGATTCCCTTCTAACAATTGATTCCTTTTTTCTAATTCCCTTACCCTAGATTCTAATTTCTTAATTTTGTCCTTGTCTTCATTCCACTTTTTAGTGGAGGCGACTACTTGTCCAATTAGTCCAGCTAGTTGATGTACTAATAATACCCCTGCCTTTCTTTTTTTCTTTCTTTTCCCCATCTACCCACTTTCTCTGTTGTTCTAAGGTCTGAAACATCCCAGCCATTCCTTTGCATCTTCTTAATCAACGAGCGTCTGTCTGTCATATATTTATCAATAAGGGAACCCGGAGGTCCCCACTTAGTTTCCTTACCTGCCATCTTGCAGGCTTCTAGGCCCCCTCGTTGGGATTTCTATTTATACTCATGGCCACGATTACTTCCTCGGCAACATGTTTCCTCCACCGGAGTCCGGCTCTAGGTCAGGGTGATTACCTCCTTTCCGCACCGCTTTACAACTGACAGACTACCAAAATTACACAACTTTATGCAAGCAGATGGCAAACTCTGCGTTTGTTCACCACTACAGAGTTCGATGCTCGATGACCTCTATTGCTTGTGCTTCACGATCCGAAGTGCCTTGGTGCCTCTCTGCCCACTTCAGGGTCCTGACCTTCTTAACAACCGGTCTAAGGCCGCGTGTTTGTGACAGGCACTTCCTTGCCCTTAGTCGATCAGCACAAGCAATCAATTCCTGTTTCTATCTGAAAGTCCCATAAATTCCCCTAATTTTCACCCGTTTTTAACTGCATTTTTATACACTTTAATCATACAGACATCAGCGGTTATCTCGTCATTAGCTTTGGGTGGTTCCATGTATTAGCCAATTATGCCCCCCTATCAACAATTGACCTCCAATCACATTCCTTCAAAAACAACCGTTAACAAAACTTATTGTTTCGGTTCCGCTTCATCATAGAACATAGATAACAGCGCTGTACAGGTCCTTCGGCCCTCGATGGTGCGCCGACCAGTGAAACCAATCTAAAGCCCCTCTAACCTACACTATTCCACGCCCTTACTACTCTGAGAAAAGAACCTACCTCTGACATCTGTCATATATCTATCACCCCTCAATTTAAAGTTATGTCCCCTCGTGCTAGCTATCACCATCTGAGGAAAAAGGCTCTCACTATCCACCCTATCTAATCCTCTGATCATCTTGTATGCCTCTATTAAGTCACCTCTTAACCTTCTTCTCTCTAATGAAAACAACCTCAAGTCCCTCAGCCTTTCCTCATAAGACCTTCCCACCATACCAGGCAACATCCTGGTAAATCTCCTCTGCACCCTTTCCAATGCTTCCACATCCTTCCTATAATGCGGCGACCAGAACTGTACGCAATACTCCAAGTGCGGCCGCACCAGAGTTTTGTACAGCTGCAACATGACCTCCTGGCTCCGAAACTCAATCCCTCTACCAATAAAAGCTAACACTTCGTACGCCTTCTTAACAACCCTATCAACCTGGGTGCCAACTTTCAGGGATCTATGCACATGGACACCGAGATCTCTCTGCTCATCCACACTACCAAGTATCTTACCATTAGCCCAGTACTCTGTAATCCTGTTACTCCTTCCAAAGTGAATCACCTCACACTTTTCCGCATTAAACTCCATTTGCCACCTCTCAGCCCAGCTCTGCAGCTTATCTATATCCCTCTGTAACCTGCAACAACCTTCCACACTGTCCACAACTCCACCGACTTTAGTGTCATCCGCAAATTTATTAACCCATCCTTTTACGCCCTCATCCAGGTCATTTATAAAAATGACAAACAGCAGTGGCCCCAAAACAGATTCCTGCGGTACACCACTAGTAACTGAACTCCAGGATGAACATTTCCCATCAACCACCACCCTGTCTTCTTACAGCTAGCCAATTCCTGATCCAAACTGCTAAATCACCCTCAATCCCATGCGCCTGTATTTTCTGCAACAGTTTACCATGGGGAACCTTATCAAATGCTTTACTGAAATCCATATACACCACATCAACTACTTTACCCTCATCCACCTCTTTGGTCACCTTCTCAAAGAACTCAATAAGGTTTGTGAGGCATGACCTACCCTTCACAAAACTGTGTTGACTATCCCTAATCAAATTATTTCTTTCTGGATGATTATAAATCCTATCTCTTATAATCCTTCCAAAACTTTGCCCACAACAGAAGTAAAGCTCACTGGTCTATAATTACCAGGGTTGTCTCTACTCCCCTTCTTGAACAAGGGGACAACATTTGCTATCTTCCAGTCTTCTGGCACTATTCCTGTAGACAATGATGACATAAAGATCAAAGCCAAAGGCTCTACAATCTCCTCCCTAGCCTCCCAGAAAATCCTAGGATAAATCCCATCCGGCCCAGGGGACTTATCTATTTTCACACTTTCCAGAATTGCTAACACCTCCTCCTTCTGAATGTCAATCCTGTCTAGTCCAATAGCCTGTATCTCAGTATTCTCCTCGACAATTGTCTTTTTCCCGCGTGAATATCAGGTAGCGTATCAGGTAGACAACATTGGCCGAGTTGCAAGAGTATGTACCCAGTACCTGGTGGATGGTGTTCTCACGTGAGATGATGGCATCCGTGTCAATGATCCGGCACGTCTTGCAGAGGTTGCTGTGGCAGGGCTGTGTGGTGTTGTGGTCACTGTTCTCCTGAAGGCTGGGTAGTTTGCTGCGGACAACGGTCTGTTTGAGGTTGTGCGGTTGTTTAAAGGCAAGAAGTGGGGGTGTGGGAATGGCCTTGGCGGGATGTTCGTCTTCATCAATGACATGTTGAAGGCTCCAGAGATGTCGTAGCTTCTCCGCTCCAGGGAAGTACTGGACGACGAAGGGTACTCTGTCCGCCGTATTTGTCTTCTGAGGAGGTGAGTGTGGTTTTTCGCTGTGACACTTCTATGACCGACCAGTTCTGTATCCATCTTGCCAGCTCATCTCTGATCCCATGCAACTTCACCTTTTGTACCAGTCTGCCATGAGGACTTTGTCAGAGGCCTAACTGAAGTCCATGTAGACAACATCCACTGCCCTACCCTCATCAATCATCTCCACAAAAAACTCGATCAAGTTAGTGAGACACGATCTCCCCTTCACAAAACCATGTTGCCTCTCGCTAATACGTGCACTCATTTCCAAGTGAGAATAAATCCCGTCTCAAAGAATCCTCTCTAATAATTTTCCTACCACTGTCATAAGGCTCACTGATCTGTAATTACCTGGATTATCGTTGCTATCCTTCTTAAACAAAGGAACAACATTGGCTATTCTCCAATCTTCTGGGACCTCCCCTGTAGCCAGTGAGGATTCAAAGATTTCTCTCAAGGCCCCAGTAGTTTCCTCCTTCCCCATTCTGCCCATTTTCCTTCTCAATATGGCTGGACCATTAAGCCTGCCTGATTTGTGGCAGCTAGTGGCATAAAAAGAGGACATCTTCCTTACCCAAAAGTCTCCTGCACTCACCGGAAGACTTTGGGAATCCGTTTCAATGCATTTTTCTCTCACCCAGCCTAACCAGGCCTTTATATATGATCAATATAATTTCTCTGCTTTGCACTTAACACATCTATTTGAGAAGTCTCATATCTCTCTGCTTAGTGTTCTGCAACCTACGAATATCAATGCACATGCAAGCCCCACCCCCTCCCCCCACCCAAAAACACGTTCCTCCATTCCTTCAGGGAATGAAAGCAAAGTAGAAAGCCTTACTGTTGCCTAGCAATAGTGCGCAAGTGACAAGAGAATGACAGGACCTGACAGGCAGTTCAGTCAGTGGGTGTCAGAGGGACAAGACAGGAATTTTAAGCTCAAGGTTACTGGGTGACTGAATTTACAGAATAAATGTTAGTTTGCTCTTCAATTGAAGCAACTGTTTTGCGTGCAGTTTTGGTGATTTGAGGACTTAGTTGGGTGAGAAGCATCAAGCGACTGCTTAAGAATTCACTGGAAGAACACTGTTTACATGCATGTCAATCCCAAGCAAGGAGCCTTTGTGTCAAGCTAGTGATAACTCTTCACTGTTTTGAATGCTTGTAAAGATAGGATTGAGTAAAGAAAAATGGATCTTGCGTATGTAGAGCTTTACAGCTTTTTTTTGGTCTGGTGTGTAGTTCATTTTTCTTGTTTGAACACAAAGTAAAGCATTTATTAAGAGTTCATCAGCAGACACTTATGAATTTATTCAGCAAATTTCCTCCATGATTTCTGAAAAGGACATTAGGATCTATCAAGCCAAGTTTCACTCTGGGATCTGACTTGTCTAGTATCAGCTGGGATTGTAACACCATTGTAAACCTTGCACTCTATCACATTTGCCATTCTTCAATCCTCTGCTAGTTGAAAAATTAAGGCAAACCCTTCTGCTACGTCAATCCCACTTCCCTTAGCAACTTGTCCGCAAGACATCTGGACCAGTTGCCTTTCCAGTACTTTTCGCTTAAATTTCCATACGATCCCTTGCTGCCATTGTCACTGCTGCAAACAATATTTTATCAGCACACTCTTCCTTCATAAACACCAATGCATAGAATTCATTAGGTATTGCAACTTTGCCCTATACCTGTAAGCATACATCACCTCTTTATCCTCAGTAGGACCCACTTCACCCACCTGCTTACTGTTTACCTGCTGGTAAGATTTTGGGGTTTTTATTCACGTTGGATACCATTCTACTCTCGTACTCTCTCTTTGCGAGTCATATTTTCTTCTTCACCTCCCCTCTTCAACTTGAACTCACCTAACATGCATTATACACCCTCCCTTTTTGTTTCATCATCATCTCAGTTTTCCACATCATCCAGGGAGCCTTGTTTTTGGCTACCTTTCACTCTTGTTTGAATGCATCAAATCTGTAGCTGAAGTATCTCTCCTTAAAGATCACCCATTGTTCCATTAGTTTCCCCCCCCCCATCAGTCTATGGTCTCCCCTCATCACAAGTTCTGATCATTCATTAGTCTCCTCTATTACTAATTGAAACCTCATGATAAACTGATCATTCTTACCCAAATGGTCCACCGCATTCCCCAGTACCAAATCCAATATCTTCTTTCTAGTTGTGCCAAGAACATCCTGATCAATGAAATTATCCTGAATGAAGTTCAGAAATTCCTCCCCTTCCTTACCGTCTTGAGAGAGAGCAGGAAAGCAGGAAGATGATGCTGTCAAAATCAGTAAAATAGCAGGTAGGCAAGATACTGGATGGATTAAAAACTGATTTTACTCAAAAGATTCTCAGTAGGGATGGTGTCAGAGAGCTGGAGAATTGCAAATGTTACACCCAACATTCCTGAAACTCCACATATGGGATATCTTCAATCAGGTTTCTCTTTATAACAATGGTCTTCAAGAAATTAGACAACTGGGCAAAGAAAATAAAAGCATGGCATATCTCCAGGCCTTATACAATCAAAGACATAGGTTGATTGGGAGGGAAGTGCTCTGTGGAGAGGCCATTTATCTTTTGAAGAATGAGGAATGTTAGCCCAAGTCATCTACTCGACTTCCTAATTTATTCAATCACCTACAATATATTGAAAACAGCACAGATTACGCAAAGGTCTCCAAGGACTGACACCAAGTCTGCTTGGCATACCACAGACTCTATCTGTTCAAAATAGTAAAGCAATCATACTTTGAGAAAAGCACAAGGCAGATTCATTAATCACAAGCAATTGCTTGTAGGTTGGCTCTCTGAAGACCCATGCAAATAAACACCAATGGAGACTGGCGACCAAGTCACATCTGACTGTTCAATTCGTTTTCAAAAGTTCCAATTCCAGGATTACATATGATAGAGCCAAATGTTTTACGCCCTTATGGGTTCTTGCTGCTCTGCTAACTGGAACATGTCACTTCATAACCAACACCTGGGTTCCATAGTTCCATTTAAATCCAAAAACCTAAACTGGGTGCAGCACAAACTTAAAACTCAAAAAAAATTGTTGCAGAACAAGTGGATCGCTTCCTGTTGTGTGCATTTCAGATATTGAGAGTGAGCTGAATTGGGAGAGAGGGAGCAACGAGCTGAGGATGTGGTGTAAACAGTGTTAGGTTGATTTAAAGTGTGAAAATTAACCATCTGCCTCAGATTCTAAAGAACTCTAATACTCAGTCAATGGGGAACCTTACCAAAAAAAGGTCTGCAAGGCTGACAGATGGTTGGAGTAATATTATGAGTAACAAAGGGTTGATTCATAAACGTTCTTCAGTGACCTATTTTTTTGTAAAAAGAAATCTTTGCATCAGACCGGGGCATTTTGCAGGTATGATCATTAAGGGCTCACTTAAGAAAACATTCAAGGCATGAACACTGAGCACAGTGCTTTGACAGCTTGGTGCTAAAGTTACACTGTAATTACAAAGCTTTTAGAAGTGCAGGGTTTTTAAAATTTTTGCAGTACCATAAAAATGAAACTGAAAAATCTGACGGGTTTCAGATCTTATAGCAAGGTTTGAAATAGACTTGAACTTTGCCGATATTCTTTAATAAAACAATTTTGACATCTAAAAAAGCGAATAACTTCACAAACTAGCAAAACAATGGTTGGGAATCTTTTATCATTTGCAAACATTATGCAAAATGCTACAGTTACATGGAAGTAGAAAACGGTCAAAAAAATTAAAGTTCAATATAAAAAATTGACTTCATAAACAATAGTGAAGCCAACTTACCAGTGTTTCAGATCAAAATTATACATTCTGAAAATATAATGGATCAAGGAATCCTCATCTAGCCACTTGTTTTTTAGTTCATAGTTACCAGTGGCAGTGTTCAATACTTAGTGTAAAAAAACTCAGCTTGATTTATATATTGAAATCAAGTACTATGTACAGTTTGACTGAGGTACTAGCCAAGGCAAATGAGGGGACCATCTCGTGTCTTGATGGAATCGGATATCAATAATATTTCCAAAGGGAATTGCCTGAAACAACTTTACCTCATTAGGTAACCTACCAATGAAGCATCTGATCACTATTAACATTGATTTACAGCAAATGAACAATTAATCCTTTTTGTTCTTAGCCTTGGTATGGAATTACTATGCCGACAGTAGCATCATAAGGAAATGTTACTTAAATACTTAAAAACAGTAACAGGAGGGAAATTACAATTGTGTTTCATACAAATAAATGGTTTATCTTTCTTTTAAAAAAAGGCTCAATATTAAAAGGTTGCCAGGCATAGAAACTTCATTACACAATTATTGGGATTTGGCTCTGCCTTTCGCCCTGGTTTTACAGGGCTTTCCAGAAACAGGCAGTAGACTGACAAGAACAGCACGTTCTCCTGACGAGGAGTAGGTTTTATCCCGGATCATAACATGGCAGTTATAGCTGGGCAGAAGTTTGGCATCTGTCACAAACAAAAAAAAAGATTAGCACCCAAGAACCAAGTGACACGTCAGCTTATCCAATAAATTAGTTTATTTTTCACTCCCACATTTCCTGAAAATGCTGATTCAATCAATTCCACGATTGTATCTAATAGCATGGACACGTGATCATTTTAATGTAAAGAGCTTAGACAGTTCCTTTTGCATCCTTGGGATATCCCAAAAATACGTCACAGTGAAAGCCTATTCACTATTGTTAGCAAGTTATTTGATCATATTGGATTGGGTTTATCACAGATGATGCTAATTCTGTCCTTGCCCAATATTCCCAAATTAATTTTACCATCAGGGAGGATTTTGGCTGCATTTTCGCTGACGTATCTTGAAGAAACAGAGGCCAGTTTTTATTCTTATACTGCTGCTTCAACTAATTCAGCATAGACAGAGGGAACTAAACTCAGGACCACCTTGATTAATATAGTTCAGTACCTGACCTGAAACTATGCTTAATGCTCCAGCATTTAGTACAGTGTCTTGGTCCTTCAGCTTTCTCCAGAAGGTGATGATTCATGCTGGATCAGCTCAGTCAGCCCTAATACGTCACCAAAATGACACTTCCTCATGAGCAAACAGGGAGAGTATTATCAGGCCATTTGATAGGGGGTGGAAAACAAAAAGATACAAAACTCCGACCCTTGTATAATAATCAGCAATGAGAACCTAGAAGTTTCTTTCTCTTCTTCCTTTGGCCTTAGTTTCACTTGACAAAGTTATGTTTCCAATAATACCTTGCTTTCCATCTTTGTATGCACATTTTTAAAGATTTTCTTTGAAAATTACTTTCTTTCTTGGATGTCAACTGGTTCACTTGCTAAATGGTCAGTATACATATCCACCTATTCGGATATATACATGGGTAAGGCATTAGCCTAATGGCAGAGAAATGCTCCTTGATAAGCTGCCAGCAACAACATTGTTCTTGCCATCAACACTTGTCAGCTACCTTCCCTCAGTGGAGGAACTGATTTCTGGACATCCGTACAGATTTGCTGGCCTATACAGTCCACCTGCTGGTATGATTAAATTGTTTTATTTCCTTATTCTTTCAATGGATGTGGGTGTCACTGGCAAGGCCATTATTTGTTGCTCATCAAAAAAATTGGCCTTGAACTGAGTGGCTTGCTAGGCCATTTCAGAGGGCATTAAAGAATCAACCACATAGGTCAGACCAGGTAATGGCAGATTTTCTTCCCCAAAAGACATGTGACGCAGATGGAATTTTACCAGCAATCGATCACCATTTTTGATTTAATTTGATTTGTCACGTGCATTAGCATACAGTGAAAAGTATTGTTTCTTGCGTATTATACAGACAAAACATACCGTTTATAGAGAAGGAAACGAGAGTGTGCAGAATGTAGTGTTACAGTCATAGCTCGGGTATAGAGAAAGATCAACTTAATGCAAGGCAAGTCCATTCAAAAGTCTGACAGCAGCAGGGAAGAAACTGTTCCAGAGTCAGTTGGTACGTGACCTCAGACTGTATTTTTTTCCCGACGGAAGGTGGAGGAAGAGAGAATGTCCAGGGTGCGTGAGGTCCTTAATTATGCTGGCTGTTTTGCCGAGGCAGCAGGAAGTGTAGACAGAGTCAATGGATGGCAGGCTGGTTTGCATGATGGATTGGGCTACATTCACGACCTTTTGTAGTTCCTTGCAGTCTTGGGCAGAGCAGGAGTCATACCAAGCTGTGATACAACCAGAAAGAATGCTTTCTATGGTGCATCTGTTAAAGTTAGAGTCGTAGCTGACATGCCAAATTTCCTTAGTCTTCTGAGAAAATATTGAGACTGGCTTTATAGAATCAAATACTGAAGCCATCTTGAGAGCTGCTGTTTAGTTCACTTAAATGTCGTCACCAGTCCTGTTAAAAACTTATCCTGGGGTTTTTAGTCCACTCAAAGTCAGTTTCAATATAAACCATGATTTTGTAACACTATCAAGAGTACAGTGGGACTTTGGACCATTTAACCATTAGCCAAGGAGGAGGCAATGGCTTAGTAATATTATTGCTAGACTATCAATCCAGAAACTCAGCTAATGTTCTGAGGATCTGAGTTCGAATCCCACCATGGAATTTGAATTCAATAAAAAAAATATCTGGAATTAGGAGTCTACTGATGACCATGAAGCCATTGTCGATTGTCGGAAAAACCCATCTGGTTCACTAATGTCTTTTAGGGAAGGCAATCTGCTGTCTTTACCTGGTCTGGCCTACATGTGACTCCAGAGCCACAGCACTGTAGTTGACACTCAACTGCCCTCTGAAATGACCGAGTAAGCCACTCAATTGTATCAATTGCTACAAAGTTTCAACAAAGAAACCAGACCAACCACTAGCATCAACCTAGGCACCAGAAAAGACAACGGCAAAACAAATGGCCTTGTTGACCCTGCAAAGTCCTCCTTACTAACATCTGGGGGCTCAAGCAACAGCCTGACAGTCATTATCAAGGAATAATACCTTATAGATAACAGCCCAAACACCACCATTACCATCCCTGGATATGTCCTGCTCCCCACCCCCTCACCCCACAAACCAGGACAGACCCAGCAGAGGTGGCTGCACAGTGGCATATAGTCAGGAGGCAGGAGGGATTTGCCCTGAGAGTCGCCCTGGGAATCCTTAACATTGACTTCGGACCCCATGAAGTTTCATGGCTTCAGGTTAAACATGGGCAAGGAAACCTCTTACTTGTTACCACGTACCATCTTCCTTCAGCTGATGAATCAGTACTCCATGTTGAGCAACACTTAGAGGAAGCACTGAGGGTGGTAATGGTGCAAAATGTACTCTGGTTGGGGGATTTCAATGTCCACCAAGAGTGGCTCAGCAGTAACACTACTGATTGAGCTGGTCGGGTCCTAAAGGATATAACTGCTAGACTGGGTCTGCAGCAGGTGGTGAAGGAACCAAGAGGAAACAACATACTTGACCTCATCCTTACCAATCTGCCAGCTGCAGATGCAACTGTCCATGACAGTATTGGCAAGAGTGACTATCGGACAGTTCTTGTGGAGATGAAATCCTGCCATCACATTGAGAATAACCTCCATCGTGTTGTGTGACACTATCACTGTGCCAAATGGGACAGAGTTCGAACAGATCTAGCAACTCAAGACTGGGCACTGTGAGGCGCTGTGGGCCATCAGTAGCAATGGAACTGTACTCGAACACAATTTGCAGCCTCATGGCCCAGTATATCCCCCACTCAACCATTACCATCAAACCAGGGGATCACAACCCTGGTTCAATGCAGAGGTGCAGGAGGGCATGCCAGGAGCAGCACCAGGCATACTTAAAAATGGAGGTATCAACCTGCTAAAGCTACCAAACAAGACTACTTGAATACCAAACGAATAAACAGCATGTGATAGAGCTAAGCTATCCCACAACCAACGGATTAGATCTCGGAGCTGCAGTCCTGCCACATCCAAAGGTGAATGGTAGTGGACAATTAAACAACTCACTGGAAGAGGGGGCTCCACAAATATCCCCATCCTCAATGATGGAGGAGCCCAGCACATCAGTGCAAAAGATTAGACTGAAGCATCCGCAGCAATCGTCAGCCAGAAGTGCCAAGTGGATGACCCACCTCGACCTCCTCCAGTGGTCCCCAACATCTCAGATGCCAGTCTCCAGCCAATTAAATTCACTCCACGCGATATCAAGAAACAATTGGAGGCACTGGATAGTGCACAGGTAATGGGCTCTGATAACATTCTGGCAATAGCACTGAAGACTTGTGCTCCAGAACTTGCCACTCCCCTAGCCATGCTCTTCCAGTACAGTTACAACAGTGGCATCTACCCAGCAATGTGGAAAATTGCCCAGTTATGTCCTGTACACAAAAGGCAGGACAAATCCAACCTGGCCAATTACTGCCCAGCCTACTCTCGATCATCAGTAAAGTGATAAAAGGGATCAACTTTCTACTTTCATCCACTTTCTCAGAAGACTAAGGAAATTTGGCATGTCAGTTACGACTCTCACCAACTTTTACAGATGCACCATAGAAAGCATTCTTTCTGGTTGTATCATAGCTTGGTATGGCTCCTGCTGTGCCCAAGACCGCAAGGAACTACAAAAGATCATGAATGTAGCCCAATCCATCACACAAACCAGCATCCCAACCATTGACTGTCTGCACTTCCCGCTGCCTTGGCAAAACAGCCAGCATAATTAAGGACCCCATGCACCCTGGACATTCTCTCTTCCACCTTCTTCTGTCGGGAAAAAGATACAAAAGTCTAAGGTCACATACCAACTGACTCAAGAACAGCTTCTTCCCTGCTGCTGTCATTTTGAATGGACGTACCTTGCATTAAGTTGTTCTTTCTCTACACACTATGACTGTAACACTACATTCTGCACTCTCGTTTCCTTCTCTATGAACAGTATGTTTTGTCTGTATAGCGCATAAGAAACAATACTTTTCAGGTGTATGTTAATACATGTGATAATATCAAAAGTGCTATCAAGCAGCAGCTGCTCAGCAATAACGTGCTCAGTTACGCCTAGTTTGGGTTTCGCCAGGGTCACTCAGCTCCTGACCTCAGAGCTGAATTTCAGAGGTGAGGGTAGTGTGACTGCCCTTGACATCAAGGCCGCATTCAACCGAGTGTGGCATCAAGGAGCCCTAGAAAAACTGGAATCAATGGGTATCAGGGGGCAAACTCTCTGCTGGTTGGAGTCATACTGATACATAGGATGATGGTTGTGGTTGTGGAGGGTCAGTCATCTCAGTTCCAGGACATCTCTGCAGGAGTAACTCAGGGTAGTGTCTTACGCCCAACAATCTTCAGCTGCTTCATCAATGACCTTCCCTCCGTCATACGGCCAGAAGTGGGGATGTTCGCCAATGACTGCACAATGTTCAGCACCATTCGTGACTCCTCAGACAGTGAAGCAGTCCATGTTCAAATGCAACAAGATCTGGACAATATCCAGGCTTGGGTTGACAAGTGGCAAGTAACATTCATGCCACACACACAATGACCATCATCAGTAAGGAACACTAACCACCACCTCTTGACTTTCAATGTTGTTACCATCACTGAATCCCCCACTGTCGACATCCTTAAGGATACCATTGAACAGAAACTCAACTGGACTTGCCATATAAACACAGTGGCTACAAGAACAAATCAGACGCTAGGAATACTGCAGTGACTAACTCACTGCCTATCCACCATCTACAAATCAGGAATGTAATGGAATACTCCCCACTTGCCTATACAGGTGCAGTTTCAACAACACTCAAGCTTGACACCATCCAGGACAAAGCAGCCCACTTGATTGGCACCACATCTACAATCATCTACACATTTACATCTATTGGAGGAACTGGAGAAACCAGCAAAGAATAAAAAGAATATAATTGAAGTAACTCCTGTCAGTCTCACACTCACTGCTCTTCCCATCTAACACTGCATTGTTTTCCCACACTCACCTGGATCTGCAGCTGCTTAGTCTTGTCTGGATCTTGAAGGAGCCTTAAAATAATATTGTACAAGGACAACATTCAAGGTCCTGAACTTACATCCCAGTCTTCCCATTTTTGTGGGATACTTGTGATGACTTGAGGATGATTTACCCTGTTTCCAAATCAAGCTCAATCTCTTGGTTTGCATATTGATGACGGTCCTTTTCCCAATCACCTTTCAATTATTTCAAATTGCCTTCAATCACTAGTATAATTCCATTAATGGTGAGAAATTTGAATCTGGTGGAGATATTTTCTTGGATTCAGAAAAGCCATTATGCCCTCAAATTATGAGCACCTTAACCATTATAGAATTAACTCAGAACGTCAACATATCTTTCATTATCTCCAGGAAATGAGTCCCGATTTCCCATTTGAATTCGCATCTTTATCTCAACCCAGCTAACCTATGAAATTTGGCCTTCCACAGCCAAGTTACTTGCAACAGTTGCACTGTTAAACACACATTCCATCAAGGTCCACACGTAGCAGCATAGTTTAAAAGCTCGAAACATGACAAAATGATATGCAGAATTGCTTGAGGGAATTAGCTCAAATGGTAGAGTGCTCACTCAGCATGCGAGAGGTAGTGAGATCAATGCCCACTTTGATTTTGGGGTGGCCCGATAGCACAGTGGTTAGCACTGCTGCCTCAAAGTGCCAGGGACCCAGGTTTGATTCCGGCTTGGGTCACTGTCTGTGTGGAGTTTGCACATCCTCCCCGTGTCTGCGTGGGTTTTCTCCGGGTGCTCCAGTTTCCTCCCACAATCCAAAGATGTGCAGATTAGGTTGATTGGCCAGGCTAAATTGCCTTTTAGTGTCAGGGAGACTAGCTAAGGTAAATCCATAGGGTTAGGGCCTTGTTGGGATTGTATTGTGGTTGGTGCAGACTCGATGGACCAAATCTGCATTGTAGGATTCTATGAATTCATAGAATTAGAGTGGAACTGTTTGGAGAGAAAAAACCCACAACCTAACTTTAAAGTACAGGATTTTTTCAGGACAAATAGATAAGTTCTGGTCCAAAATATCTCAAACAGCTCCCCACTAACCACTATCTCTAGCAGTTCAGACTGGATCACTAGCCAGGGAGAGGGAGCATGCCTTTGGCCAGAATACAGTAAATACCTGTAGGTAGGTCATTTTTAAAAATCTGCATAATTTAATATCACATTTCTCTACACAAATTTCACTTCACGTGACTTAGTTCAACAAAGACAAGCATATAATAGAACACTTTACTTACAACAATAATATAGTCAAAAATCTCAGCTCACCAGTCTATTATTTGCCAAGCAGTCAATGATTCGTCATTACAGCACATCAACCCTGACTGCTTTTATCAAACAGAATCTTATTGGCAGTTATTGAGCCAGTAAGGTAAAAGCAAAGTTGCCACAGTGCCAGATGACCATAGGCTGTTCTCCCCTTTGAAGGGGAGAGCGGACTGGTGGTGATTTAACCCAAGGATCATCACACCTCAGGCGAGGGACAAGGTTGAGAAGGTGGGGCCTTCATGAATGTCAGCCACTATGGGAATTGAACCCCTGCTGTTTGCATCACAAAACCAGCCATCTGCTCGAGGCTGATTGGCCCACTCCTCCTAACTTGTACATTCATATAAATCTCCAAGAAGCAATTTGTTGCTCACTGGCTAAACCTTGCGTCTTTCCATTACAGGTTTACTTCTCCTGTAACCAAACACCACACTGTGACAACTATCAGCTTCTAACCAATTTAGAATTGGAGGATGTGTGTATCATTTGTGGTTTTGCCTAATTCAAGGGGGCATTAGTGTTCCAAATATGGTCCCCTTAATGTCAGTTTAATATACATTTCAGAATAGGCAAACGTTTCATTGATCTACAGCACCCAAGTAGGGAATGTAACTTAAGCTTTATTTTAGTTTTTCAAAAGATCAACTGATTATATCTGTGCTAATTTCATAGAGCATTCCATTCATTTTGTAAGACCTTTACTTATGATGTATTAATTAGAAGTGGGTTTTAATATAATCCAACAACATCTCCAGTCTCAACACAGCCTTTTAGATCATAAAAAGACCAAGTCAAACAGAGGTGGTTTTATCCTCAGCTGAAGTTTTACTTTATTGGATTTAATTTGTGGTGATCCCTTGGGCTTCCTGCCAAGCTCTCCATGCGGCCAGCCTAGAAAAATGGATAAACTGCAACAAGTGTCCCATGAAACTGAAACACAAAATGGCCAATTACCTGAAGTGAGAACTACAATCTGTTCTATTTTGTTACCCAAGGATGCTAGTCTGCCATTTCCTTCTATAAGGCAAATACAACAGTGAGGTCAGCAAGTTTAAAATCACAATATTCAATATCCTACAGGATTAAGAGGTTTATCCCTACTTTCGGAAAGCCATTTCCAAATTCATTTTCTCAAATTGTTCTACCATTAACCTACAGCAGCAATGATATTACAACAAGTAATTCACTTAATAGCCATACAATGATTTCCTTCTTGTCTTTCAACATGCTTGTGTTTATTCACCTTTTTTCAAATGCTCAACATCTGGTATTGGATACGTAGAAATTTCCTCCAACCAAATATCCTGAAGACTGGAAGTCATTATCTGCAGTGCCCACCATAAACTCCTTTCCCCAACCACTGATCTCTCCCAGATAAATGTGAGGCAAATCCAGGTCACTTGCAATCTTGATGTTGTATTTAAATTTTGAAATGAGCTTCTGACTACATAAGCTTAATCGCCAAAACACGTCATCTGAACACCCCCAACCCTATAGTTCATCTCTGCCTTCATAAACCTAAACTTTGCTGCCCATATACTAATTTAAACCAACTTTTGCCTCAGTGCTCACCTTACTCACATTGGCTCTTGGTGCAGTAACACCTCAATTTTAAAATTGCTGTCATTTTTAAATCTCCCCATGGCCTCACCCCTTCCATTTCTAACCTCCTCCAGCCCTACAATCCACCAAAATCTCAGCACTCCATCAATTCTGGCATCTTACATATCTGATTTTATTCATTTGAGTCCAAAGATGTGCAGGTTAGGTTGATTGACCATGCTAAAATTGCCCCTTAATGTCCTGGGATGTGTAGGTTAGAGAGATTAGCGGGTAAGATATGTAGGGATATGGGGGTAGGGCCTGGGTGGGATTGTGGTCGGTGCAGACTCAATGTGCCGAATGGCCTCTTTCTGTACTGTAGGGTTTCTATGATTACTTCAGCTACCAGAGCCTCAAGCACTAGAATTCTCACCCCTAAAACTTTCCATTTTTCTACCTCTCTCATCACCCTGAGAAGCCCCTCAAATCCTGGCTTGGTGAGAAATTTAGTTTGCTAACTCTCCAGTAAAACTACCTAGTTTTACTGCACCAAAATGCACTACAAGCTGTTGTTCACATAAGGCCCCATTACACCAGAAAATACTTAAGTTTTTACTGCTCAACTTTTCCCACTTGTTTTAAATATCAGTTCATTATGTTCTCTATGCAAGATCACATCCTATGTCTATTGGAATGTGAAAATTTCATCCTTCAACCATGTTGGATAATAATGAACCCTATTGCAAGCATTCTAATTATCCTGGTCACAACTACGGTCATTCCTAATTCTAGCCTACAAATCTGAAATAATCCTCAATGGACTCTTTTCCAATCCAGATTCAGTCTGTCTCACTTTATGCCCCATTATGCTATCGGATTATCCCCAAGGTTACAGCTAAAAACAATTTAATTTGACACTCGTGCCGCATCCATTCCATAGCGGTCACTAGCCTCAGACTCAAAATTAGCAACAGGAACGTTGTTGCTACAGTAATCCAAAAAAACACCTATTGCAGTGAACACTTAATACTGCCGGTTGTTTCTTCGCCTACCAGTGTAGGTCAACATATTTTTTGAGCAAACATATTAAGCTTCGACCTTAAAAATTGTTTTGCTACTTTATTTCGCCTCCAGTCACTTTCTCCTATTTCTCCTGTTTAAAAGGAAATCTGATACTCCCTCAACTAATAGCCGAATCAGAAGATCATGAACAGAGTCACTTCAAATGATAGTTCTCACACAAGTATACAGCTTACCCAGATTTGTTTTTTAATTCACCTGAAGGGTGTTGCATCACAGTTCACTGAGTTTACTGTAGCCCACATTCTAAAAACCTGATACACTGGATTGCATAACTATTGTGTTTGTAATCAGCTTAAATTTTCAGAGCATAATAAAACACAGCCAGATTTCAATTTTATAACCCCTCAGAATATGATCAAGATTCCTTGACTCCAAAATATTCAGTTTGTGATAACTATACTGGTCAGACCAGTTGGAGAAATTCATCAAAGTTGATTCCATAAATTTTCCACACAATTGTTAGCTCTTCAACCTCAAGCTATCACCTTCATAGTTTGTCTTTTTGATTCCTTGCTATTGTCAGGTTCTGTCTTTTTAGCTGATTCAACATCACTGGCTACGCCAGTATTTGTTGCCCATCCTAATTTTCCTCGAGGTAGTGGTGATGAGCTGCCTTCTTAAACTACTGTAGTCCATGTGGTGTAAGTACACCTACAGTGCTGTTAGTGTGGGAGTTCCAGGATTTTGATCCAGCCACAGTGAAGGAATGGTGATGTAGTTCCAAGTCAGGATGATGTGATTTGGAAGGGAACTTGCAGGTGTTGGTGTTCCCATGTATCCCTTGCTGCCCTCGCCCTTCTAGGTGGTACAGGTCATGCATTTGGTGAAAGGTGCTGTCGAAGGAGCCTTAGTGAGTTGCTGCAGTACATCTTCCAGATGGCGCACACAGTGGTCACTGAGAGTCAGTGGTGAAGGGAGCAAATATTGAAGGTAATGGATGGGGTGCCAATCAAGTGGGTTGCTTTCTCCTAGGTGGTGTCAGCCTGTGAGTGTTGTTGGAGCTGCACTCATCCAGGCAAGTGTAAAGTCTTCTATCTTATACCCTCACTTTATCAAGCCCAGCAGGCTGTATGCTTCAACAGCCTTAGCAACTTGCCTGACCAAGGTGTGTCTTTTTGCTCATGCACAGACATTAAAATTTCAATTTCTTCCCAGATTCAGTCAATTCATTAGATTTCCATGCCCCCCTCCATACCCTACATGTCCAAGTTCATACTCACTTTCACTTCAGAAGGTATTAAAGTTTTGGTTCTCTGTTGGAAATAAATTGTATTCTTCCTTTCATAGGTGGAATGGTTTGTCAAGATTTCACCTCCATTTTTGAATTCCAACCCAGTATCCAAAGGGGCTTCCAGTTGAACCAACTCTTCTTAGTCCTCTGTGTATTTCTGCTCCAAAACTGTTAGACTTCACTGCGCTGGCACATTTGTCTAATGAAATGAGCCTTAAATTACCAAATTGTACTATGCACAAGCTTAGTGATGGAAAATCTTCATATGCATTATTTGGACGATTTGTGAATTTTAGGTTATGTCAAGAAGGTTTGAAACTAAGCATCTCTTGGAAGTTCCGAATATTTTGATGTAACTAAGAACAGACATGTGAGTCTTTTGCAATGTCATAGCTCGGACACGTTTGGACTCCAGCAGAAAAGAGAAGCCAAAGCTACAATGTTCATAAGCCAGGAAGGGGCCTGAAGCCTCGCTAACCCAGGGTCCTCCGGTTAAGAGATATACATTAGGTTCGATTGTTCTAGAGAAACTAGGAGCATTCTTCCTATTGATCAGGGTTGCAAATATTTGGTTTGAAGTTTTTAGTTATGTTGACAGAGGGGCACATGCTTGGGCTAAATTTTGCTTTGGATCTTGCCAGTTGACAGGTATTTGTCACAGGTTGAGAATTTGAGAACCTAGTATTAGGCTTAGTTAGTGACTAAAGCAACAGTCACAGGGCTGAGAATTGCCATACGAATGGTAGGGGGATTGAATTTAGGAGTCGTAGCGTTATGTTGCAACTGTACACAACTCTGGTGCGGCCGCACTTGGAGTACTGTGTGCAGTTCTGGTCCCCACATTACAGGAAGGATGTGGAGGCTTTGGAGAGGGTGCAGAGGAGGTTTACCAGGATGTTGCCTGGTATGGAGGGGAGATCCTATGAGGAGAGGCTGAGGGATTTGGGATTGTTTTCGCTGGAAAGGCGGCGGCTAAGAGGGGATCTTATTGAAACATATAAGATGATTAGAGGTTTAGATAGGGTGGATAGTGATAGCCTTTTTCCTCTGATGGAGAAATCCAGCACGAGGGGGCATGGCTTTAAATTGAGGGGGGGTAGTTATAGAACCGATGTCAGGGGTAGGTTCTTTACCCAGAGGGTGGTGAGGGATTGGAATGCCCTGCCAGCATCAGTAGTAAATGCGCCTAGTTTGGGGGCGTTTAAGAGATCCGTAGATAGGTTCATGGACGAAAAGAAATTGGTTTAGGTTGGAGGGTCACAGTTTTTTTTTTTAACTGGTCGGTGCAACATCGTGGGCCGAAGGGCCTGTTCTGCGCTGTAATGTTCTATGTTCTATGAATCCAGTGTTAGAGATCAGTGGATCCAATATAGACAGGATTGCCAGGACTGAAGTAATTGTCTTGACAAGAGAGAACATTCAACAGCAAACAGCTGTGAAATGTGTAGTTTCAGCAGTTAAGGTGGATTGGAAGTTTCAACAGCTAAGGTAAACCGGGAAGTTGTAGTTTGGAAAAGCATCAAGTAGAGTTGAAATTTTAAAGTTGCAAAGGAATTTTTATTTATATCAGAGTTATGTTGGCTAAGCTATAATTTTGAATGACATCGGGAGTCAAGAGGTCAGGTTCAAGGAAACAAAAAGAATCCAGAAGTCCCCAATCCACAGGAGGGACAGATCAACCTGCATTGAACTCATGTATTGTGCCACGCCTCTAAAGGCAGATTGGACACAGCAAGAACAAGGCCTTGTTCATGGAATTTTGTACCATTGGGTTTATCCTGAAAAGCTTCCATTTTACAAAGATCTCTCATCTGAAGAACAGGCTTGGTTCAGGAGGGAAGCCAGAGGAGGAGGAGGATGGGGAAGAGAGAGGAGGGAAGAGGAGATTAACATTGCCCTCATAACTTCTGCAGTAAGGCCAGATCTATTGTCAGAGTGGAGAACGGTCAGAATCCTGGGCCGGAATTCTCCGGCCGTTCATGCCCTGCTGCCAGAGGGGACGGAGAATTTAACACTTAGCCAAATCTCCATTCACTGCAGTGGACGAGAGAATCCCGCTGGCATGAATGGCCAGAGAATCCCACTGACATGAATGGCATCTACTCTATCAGCATCCATTCTATCAAGTCCTTTCAAAATTGTGTTTCAAAGGTCACCTCCCATTCTTCTAAACGCCAATGAGTGTAGGCCCAACCCGTTCAACCTTTCCTCATAAGACAACCCCTTCATCTCAGGATCAAGCTAGTGAACTTTCTCAACTACCTCCAATCTGAACATTCTTCCCTTAAATGAGGCAAAAACTGTATGCAGTACCCTGGTGTGATTTCATCAACACCATATACAGTTGCAGCAAGACCTCCCTACTTCTGTACTCCATTCCCTTTACAATAAAACCAGTCAAATGCCTTCTCTATTCCTTGCTGTACATGTATGCTATTTTTTTATGCATCAACAAAGATACCTTGGCATTTCATAGCCTATTTAAATAATATTTTACATTTCTATTTTCCCTAACAAAATGGGTTAGCTCACATTTTCCCACATTATATACTGTCAATGTTTTGCCAGCACATTTAGGCTATAATCCCTTTGCAGATTCTGTGTCCTCAAATTTCATTTCCACTTTGCTTTGTATGGTTAGTAAGCATGGCTATAATATTCAGTCCCTTCAACTAATTAAAAAAGATTGTGATACCTGTTAATTTATTAACCTGAAATGACCCATTTATCCTGTCAAGTTAGCCAATCCTCTATCAATCTCACCCCAAGTAGTAGGAGTATTTGTGCAGTGACTATTAATGTGCACTTTATCAAATGTCTTTTTGTAAATCCAAATGCGCCAATCTGACCCATTCCTCGTTACCTACTTGTTACATCCTCAAAGAACTCTTAATAAATTTGTTAAGACACAATTTTCCTTTTACAAAGCCATGTTTTTGAGTCTTCATTGCATAATGAACAATCAAAATGTCTTGTTAACCACTTCCTTATTGATTCCAGCACTTTCCAATGACAGATGTTCAACCGACTGGCCTATAGTTTTCGGATTTGTCTCCTTGTTTTTTTTGAAGGTGTTACATGTGAGATTTGCCAATCCAATGGGACCTTTCCAGTATCTAGGGAATTTTGGAAGATTACAATGTCATCTTAAGTGTCATCTGCGAATTTTGACACACTACACTTGGTCCCCAACTCCAAATCATCTATGTAAATCGTAAACAATTGCAGTCCCAACGCTCATCCCTGAGGCACACCACTAATCGCCAACCAGAAAAGCATCCATTTACCCCCACTCTTTGCTTTCTGTTAGTTTACCAATCCTCTATCCACGCTAATACATTACCCGTAACACTGTGCACCTTTATCTTATGTAGCAGTCTTTGGTGCGGCACCTTGTCAAATGCCTTCTGGAAATCCAGATACACCACATCCACAGGTTCCCCATTGTCCACTGCACATGTAATGTTCTCAAAGAATTCTTTCCTCATGGTACTTTATCGAGATGAATGTGAATGTTTTTTAAATTTACTATTCTGTGGGATGTGGGCATCACTGGCAAGCCCATCCCAATTGTCCTTGAACTGACTGGCTTGCTAGGCTGTTTCAGAGAGCATTTATGGGGCAACCATTTTGCTGTGGATCTAGAGGCACATGTAGGGTGGATTAGGTAATGATAGCAGATTTCCCTCCCTGAAGGGAATTGGTGAATTAAATAGATTTTTACAACAATGATAATTTCATGGTCACCATAATGGAGACCAACTTGCAATTCCAGGCTTTCATTGATTTCAAATTTTACCAGCAGCAGTGGTGGAATTTGAACCTGTGCCTGTGGACTACAACTATGCCATCATCTCCCCCAAAGTACCATCCATCCTGTCACATCATACATTATCAGATTCAAAATAGCCTGTTCCCTGGTTTATTCAACATTCAGTTCTAAGTAACTATCCCAAACACACTATGAATTTATCCTCGAGGATATCTGACAATTTGATTTGTCAAATCCAATATGATTAAATCATCTTTTTTACAAGTCCCCATTATGTCTCGATTTATACTCTGTTGTAAAATGCAGACTGTTAAGGGGGCTTACAGACTAGTCCCACCAGTATATGCTCCATTTTCTTCAAAATTATACTCGGGTTAAACCTATTGCTACCATGAGTTTTTGACAGAATCCATCAGCAATGATCACTTTGTGAAGCTGGCAACAGGTGTTAAAAAGTTGAACACTTTTCAGCTATCTCAAATTCTGGGATATTGTATTTTGATTCCTCCTAATTGGAGATAACTTGGTTATTTAGTATGATGGATCAGACAATCCACCTACTTTCCAATGTCTTGCAATTTGCTACATTTGTCTTGGTGACAGCTTTGTGAACCATTATGCCCTAGTCCTCAGTAAATATGAACAAAGAACAATGCAGCACAGGAACAGGCCCTTCGGCCCTCCAAGCCCACGCTGCTCCCTGGTCCAAACTAGACCATTCTTTTGTATCCCTCCATTCCCACTCCGTTCATGTGGCTATCTAGATAAGTCTTAAACGTTCTCAGTGTGTCCGCCTCCACCACCTTGCCCGGCAGCGCATTCCAGGCCCCCACCACCCTCTGCGTAAAATACGTCCTTCTGATATCCGTGTTATACCTCCCACCGCCCCCCCCTCACCTTGAACCTATGACCCCTCGTGAACGTCACCACCGACCTGGGAAAAAGCTTCCCACCGTTCACCCTATCTATGCCTTTCATAATTTTATACACCTCTATTAGGTCACCCCTCATCCTCCGTCTTTCTAGTGAGAACAACTCCAGTTTACCCAATCTCTCCTCATAACTAAGCCCTTCCATACCAGGCAACATCCTGGTAAACCTCCTCTGTACTCTCTCTAAAGTCTCCACGTCCTTCCGGTAGTGTGGCGACTAGAACTGGGCGCAGTATTCCAAATGCGGCCGAACCAACGTTCTATACATCCGCAACATCAGACCCCAACTTTTATACTCTATGCCCCATCCTATAAAGGCAAGCATGCCATATGCCTTACTCACTACCTTCTCCACCTGTGACATCACCTTCAAGGATCTGTGGACTTGCACACCCAGGTCCCTCTGCGTATCTACACCCTTTATGGTTCTGCCATTTATCGTATAGCTCCCCCATACGTTAGTTCTACCAAAATGCATCACTTCGCATTTATCAGGATTGAACTCCATCTGCCATTTCTTTGCCCAAATTTCCAGCCTATCTATATCCTTCTGTAGCCTCTGACAATGTTCCTCACTATCTGCAAGTCCAGCCATTTTCATGTTGTCCGCAAACTTACTGATCACCCCAGTTACACCTTCTTCCAGATCGTTTATATAAATCACAAACAGCAGAGGTCCCAATAGAGAGCCCTGCGGAACACCACTAGTCACAGGCATCCAGCCGGAAAAAGACCCTTCCACTACCACCCTCTGTCTTCTGTGACCAAGCCAGTTCTCCACCCATCTAGCCACCTCCCCCTTTATCCCATGAGATCCAACCTTTTGCACCAACCTACCATGAGGGACTTTATCAAACGCCTTACTAAAGTCCATATAGACGACATCCACGGCCCTTCCCTCGTCAACCATTCTAGTCACATCTGTCTCTGATAAATGTTGAAGCTTAGCTCTAAGAGCTCAGTAAGTCAGCATCTTCTCTTTAAAATCTAAGTGTTCTGTACTGCAGTTAAAGATGCTGAAACCCAACAGTCAACAATCTTCTAGTTTCATTTTTTTGGAGGGCTGTAAACATTAGCAAATCTTACTCTGCTATTAAGTCTTATACCTAGTTTCAAGTAATGCTGCTTTCACCATTACATCTTTGATTTTTTTCTTAATCTGCATTTTCCCAGAAAAAATGGGGACCCGAGTGGCTGTTCTCTATTGATGATATTGTAGAATTGAAAATCAATTAAATACAATTCGAAGTTCAAAATATCAGAGATCCTTAGTAACTGTTCATGAGGGGTATTTGTGGAGGTAATACTTGGCACTTATGCTTGAATTATATGCTTG